>NW_020292100.1:732171-1453152 GCF_003184845.1 Aspergillus ibericus CBS 121593 | reverse complement strand
GGGGGGGAGTATGAGAGTTTGGCGTTGGATGGGCCGGGGTTTTTGTGGAAGAGGAGGATTGTGGTGGAGGGGTGGGAGGAGGGGGTTGGGGAGGGGGGCGTGGCGTTTGTGAGGGCGCGAGGAGCGAAGTGTGTGGATAAGGAGGGGGAGGATGGGGTGATGCCGGAGAGGGTGAGGAGGCCGGTGGTGTTGGATGAGGCGTTTGCGGGGGTGTTGGAGGGGGTGTTGAAGGGGGAGGGGGAGAGGGAGGTGGTGACGGGGAGGAAGGAGATGAAGAAGAGCTCGTGGGGTCCGTTGGAGATGCTGCAGAGCACGAATGGTGGCACTTGGGTGGTGGCCAATATCACGGCCCCGGAGGCTGGGCCTGGCGCTGCGGAGCAGATGAAGGCGATTGCGGAGAAGATTGAGGCGATCCTAGCTTCTACAGGCCATGGGGGTGGAAATGCGCCGCGCACTACGGCTGATATCGTCTTCACGACGGTGCTGCTTCGCTCCATGGCGGACTTTGCCTTGATGAATGGCATCTATGTTTCGTTGTTCAAGAAGCCCAATCCTCCGGCGAGAGCCACGGTGGCTTGCGGTGACAGCCTGCCGGAGGGCGTCAAGGTTATGGTCTCGGCGGTGGTGGACTTGGGTCCCAGAGACCAACGACAGGGCCTCCATGTCCAGTCTCGTTCGTACTGGGCCCCGGCCAACATTGGTCCGTACTCGCAAGCGATGTCCGTGCCTGTTCACGGTTCGGAGCAGATGGTGTACATCGCTGGACAGATTCCTCTGGAGCCGGCATCGATGGAGGTGATGGGGACGTCCCCAGCGGCGTTGACACGACCATGGGTGGAGAATTATTCCACACGAGCTGTGCTGTCTTTGCAACACCTTTGGAGAATCGGTCACGCCATGCAGGTGGACTGGTGGCTGGGAGCGGTTGCGTTCCTGACAGGAGAAGAGCACATTGAGACGCAAGCCCGACTAGCATGGGATCTCTGGGCCCGGATGCATGCTCGTCAGGAAAAAGACGAGGAGGAAGATGATATTTCGGGCCTGGACGTGTGGGATATCAAATACGGAGGCCGCGCACACGAACAACCAACGACTACCACAGCACCTAATCTCCCCAACTTCGAGGTAATCCACTCCGACGCCCTAATCCCCGCATTCTTCGCCGTCCAAATCGAAGAACTGCCCCGCGGCTGTGACATCGAATGGCAAGGTCTCGGCTACCGATGCGGTGGACTGAAAATGACCGCAGAAGACACAGCCTACGGCCGTAAGATCGCCGTGGCCACCGAGCAAAACCTCAGCTACACCAGCATTGAAATCGATGCCGAGCAAGCGCCGTCTGACGTGGAATCCCATCTGCAGCTTATCCTACAGGCGCTTCCCGAGAGATCGGAAGATTCGCACACGATCATCTATACTAGTCAGCCTTTGTCGAGGGTTCCGTTCCCGGCGCAGGTGGTGCCCTGTAAGGCAGTCTGGGGTTCACGGGGACGTCAATTGGCGGCTGGAGTTGTTGTCCAGAGACATACTCGGGCGTCTTAGTGTCGTTGAGACAGTCAGTCATGAGCCCACAGGGCATGACTTCAGGCGCATATGATATCCAATTTGTTGGTAAATCGTTGGACAATAAGAGAACAATAGATCAATGTTATAGCAGCTCCATGTAGGTAGGTATGATAGAAACCATCATACAAGTCAACACAGACCCCGAAAAAAGGAAAAAAAAAAAAATACCCACTGGGACACCAACAGCCCTACCTACCTACAGGTACCCTGATACCTGAAACCACACTACAAACAACTCTAGTACACCGCTTAAAAAAAAAAAAGAAATAGAGAAACCTTCCTGAAGTATAAAGGAATGATTCCTATCACCGGCACTACTATACTTACTTCTACCGCCAGATATCCAGAATGAAATCTGAATCTAATCTATACACCACGGCGACGGGCGAGGAAAGTCGTCTGTGTATACTGTACTACTGACGTAATAGTCCATGCAGATGCAGTCTCTATGTTATCTGGGGATATATGATTACCTCAGTACTGTACCGAAGAGGGCATCCTTGAGGAGGTTATCTTAGATGTATATAGTGGGTATACATACATGCAAGAGCTGGCTATGTTGGTTTGTTCTTGGAGGAGACTACAATAATAATAATAATAATGAAATGACACTGATTATCATGATTTCATCAGTATTAGTCCCGTCGAATACATACCTTTTAACAATGAGGGTACATTCATGGGGTCAGAAGTAGGGTTGGAGGTCGTAGACCAAAGAAAGTTAACTAGATGAACGATATAGCTGGATCACCCCATAACGAGTTACGTGGTATTTTGGACCAGGAGATTCTCCTTGATATGTGAACATGGAGGGATTGCCTCTAGAAGAGCGGGGTATAGTTCTTGGGGAGGTGATGTGTGTTCTCGTCGATGGGGTCATGTTCGGATTCTGTATACTGGGACCTGTGTATTGATCAAAAGGAAAGGGTGGGTGATTGACGTGAGTAGGAGTTGAAAAAGTATTTACGTAGGGATTTGTTCTGACAGAATCTAGTCGTTTGATTGTCATATATGACCCGCCCTGGCCCCCCCAGATTATGTAGCGTACTCTCATCCAACAGGCAAGATATGATGAGCTAGGATACCATCGAGCCAGATAGGTGTGCACACTCCCGCTCAACAGAATTCCAAATGATACCACAACATGTATTTATTGAACCCCTCGACCTGGGCTTGATGGGCCTCCTCTCTCTCTTCATCTGATCTTCGTTTGTACTGCAAGGCTTCGGAAAGATGCATTGGCCAGGACCCGGTTTCCGTCATGATCATATCCACCAGCTCTCTGGGAAGGGCGGATAACATGGTTGCATTCGTCAACACCGCATTGCGCCACCAATCATGCTGCTGAGGGGGCACATTTCGGGTCGAGCAAATCCGATAGTGGGGATCAACCAGCCACAAGACGACACATCGCTGATGTCCCGGGCGACTGGGATCAAGCAGGGAGAATGGATGTTTTTTGTATCGCAAGGTATTCGACCAACTGAGAAAGCGACCGGTAGTGACGGCGACGGACCCTAGGGTTTGAAGCCTGAAAACACCTGGCTCTAAGCCAATTCCTGGGGACGGCGGCAGCCCGTAAAGTTTGTAGATGCAAAAGGGGTCCTGTTGATGGCCGAAGATGTCCATGGCATCATCCTGTTGGTACGAGATGCGGGACTCGGTGATATTCTCCGAGCTATAACAGAAAAGAGCGGTGGCGACAATGTGTTCATTGAGCATGCCATCCACGTGGAATTCCGGATCTCCGGGATAATGGGGCGCCTCCACCGTCAGATCGATGCTGAAGACCCGGACAATGACCTGCAGACCCTGTTGCCGGAACTGGTCTTCTAGCGACACCGAGTAGTATTCGTGATCTCGAGGCAGTTCATACTCACTTTCACACTCATACGGGCCGAGGATTGGGTTCGCGGTCTTGCCCATTTTCCAGTCTTCGTACGAATAGGAGACTCCCGGTTCGGGGTAGGAAAAGCGTTGGAGTCGCCTCCACTTAGCCATTATGATGTCTTTGACGCTTTTAGGGGACGCCCACATTTCTGGCGTCATTAGAGCCAGAAGGTCTGCGGATCGAGGTGGATCGTTGGGCTCGGGTTCGAAAACTCGATATTTCGGATTCACCTCCGGTAGCTGTAGATAGTCTTTCACCTTGACACAATGATTCTCCCATTCCCGGGGGGTCCAGGAGCGTCGAGTGATGTCTTCACTCCACTTATATGGGAGCACGTCCTCCGGGGGCCATCCATCCATTGGAGGCTCTTCTTCATCGTCTGTGACACCCCATGTATAGATGCGCCGAGGCATGCGACCTTGGAGGCCTTTTACTAGAATGTCATTCCAAGGCCTTATAGCCCGGGAAATGAGCTGCTCGATAGCAGCATACGCTTGGGTATTGCTTGAGTGGAGGTTATTGATATACGACGTGATCCGGACTGCGGTCCCCGAAGACTCAACAAACTCAACCTCGCAAGGTAGCCATTGAAAGCAACTTGAAACCTGTTGGTATTTATATCGTTCGGAAGGATGGCGGAGCCCTATGGGAAATGGGGCAATCTTTCTCAGGGGATGAACGAGCGCAGGTGCCGTCTGGCCCGGACTTGTGGAAGGGGGATACGAGATCGCGCCGTCTGCGTGAGGGACCCGAGCATCCTGACTGAAAACGGTGGTCCGGCCATAGATAAGCATGTAAAGCGACGGGTCCACTGGATCGTGAATGCCACTCTGGGGCAGGTGACTGAATGCGTCTTGGAGTTGACACCTGACGACCTCCGGCACAACTCGATCGGCTTTGCATACGCCGGAGTCTGCATTGAGGACAACAACGTGGCCGGTGTCCCGCAAGTCTTTTGCCTTATCTTGTAGCTCTGCAACGCACCAGAGCCATGCTCGGGCAGTAACCAGGTCCATGTCGACATCTTGATCCGTCTCCGAATCCAGATCCGCGTAACCGGATGCCTGTGCCCGCCATTTAGCGAGAGTCTGCTCGTCAAAGACATCCTGTTCCCAGTCTTTGATATCCGTGATTCGCTCCATGAGACGCAACATCTGGATTTCGGGGGCAGTGAGCCTGAGAGGTTTCCTCTTGTAGTCCTCGCGTGCCGCGTGCGTGAAGCGTTGGCCGATATCGAGCTCATACTCCAGGGGGATCCCGTCGAAACCGGGAACTCGTAGTGGACCGGCGCCACTATTATCGAGGTGCAAGAGAGGTTTATCTTCGCGGTTCATGTTGGTAGGAAATCAAGTTGGATGTTGGATGCCGATGATGGACGGAGGAAGGAACAAACACACCCTCGGACTGATTACTAGTCGGGCGCCCGGCAACGACCGGCGGCATGACCATCCCCTGTCCAAGTGCGCCGCTTGGCTGAATGCTGTCTCGGACTTTCCTACGGACGCCTCCAGTGCTCTCGGCCGGCGGAGCGGACGGATGGCACGCAGACGTCTACTAACCCGCGCTAAACCGTACTAACATTAATGCTCATGATGCCATTGTAGATAGTCCTGTCTTGCCTACATTTAGATACCATCACTAGTGCCTCTGTAGATAAGAAACAAGTACGGTAATCACTCCTGAGAGGACATCTAGCAATTGGCGCAAGGCCAGGCTACCGGCAACAAGTGGAGATTCCAGGTATCTTAAAGCGACGAAAAGAAGGAAACAACAGGGGTGAGCATCCCGAATGATTAGCGCTGGTGGATGACCGCCTGCCATCTTCCTCCCTTAGTCACAAGGCACAGATACCGCTACCTCTATTTTCCGTGAAGATGATTGTGGCCGCCACGCCTGTGAACATCCAGGTGCCGCTTAATCGCCGCACTATTCAGGGTCTGGACAAACGGAAGGGCTCAGTCAGTTTCAGTGAAACCAAGTACACACCATTGTAAAGCAATAAGGGGCTCTCATCGGGAACTTACCATGCTGGCAGTAAGCGAAGATGTCGGAAGATGGTGAATCAGATGGGAAGACGAGGGCACGGGGGAAGGCCAAGCATCATGGGAAGGACTGCTGGTCTGGCCGCAGGAACCAAAGGAAAAATTGGGATTGGGTGCTGTGGCTACCGGGGAGTGGCGGAAAAGTTCACACTGGCCACCACTGGTGAAGAGCCAGCTTTGACATGCAGGAAGGATCGAACACTTGAGGCCACAGTCCGTCGCATCCGTATAGTTGGAACCGAATGTTAGAGCGGCGCCACTGAAGAAGGCAATGGTATCATGAGAGATACTTCCCAGGCAAGCTGGACTTGCGGTCGTAGTCGCAGCCAGAGCAAACAGACCCAGAAAGGTAGATGGAGGTAACAACATTTTGTGAATAGAGTGACACTGAATCAGGTCTGTGATTATTGTCGAGAGAACTGTCCCTTTATCTAGTCCTTGGTATATCATCTCGCGCATGCGGATGTACCATGGTAAGATTACTCTCACCAGGTACCTCCTATGTTAGTTAGGTGGTATCCGTGGATCCTGGCATCGCTGCATCGTAATTTCCGAGGCTGCCCTGGTTGCCTTGACGCTCGATATGAGGCATGTGCTCCTCTGATAAGGTGGTGGAATAGGCTGCTAGTGCTGCGCAGCTAGATCGATAGTCCAGGGCCAGATCAAATGAGAGTGAGACTCCCATCAAGGGTTCATTTGCGCCTTGTTAGCATTTCGACCACTCTAGCCACCAACCGGCTTTCCCCCCCCCCCTCCCGGTAGTCCACCGGAGGTCGGTTACAGGCTATATATAGCATGGGTATAAACGAGCACGGGGTATCTTCGGCGGAAAAGGGGCCACATCCTGGAGCCTTGGATAGGGGCGTGAGTGTTAGTGCGTCGGTACCCCGCAGGAATAGTAACTGAGGCTTGCGAATGTTTCCAAATGTTCCCCGGGAGAGACCCTGAGGGCCGCCGTCTTATCGCGGGAGTCCCGACCTCCAACCGGATCCGGGATAGCGGTTCGCTGCTACGATTGCGGGTGAAGCCGGTTGAGCCGGACGGAGTACATCGACAAGCTCTGGATTAACCACCAGTTAGTCGACCCTTATCGGTAACGGAGGTTCTGCCTAATTAAGAACTCATGAGGCCCTAGTAGCAGCCCAGCAGACCCTTCCTTCCCGAGATCAGGTACACCTTTGACCCGATCAAGCTCTTTTGTCGGGGACGCTAGGCGCTATACCGTCCAAGGGCCAAGGCTTCTTCTATTCCACTACTGCACAACTAGTGACTCCGTGCTCAGGTACAATCTCCGGGTCGCCGTTAACTGACGGACTGAAAGGAAAGAACAGTGAGCCTTGTTTACACCCTGTCCACTAGTCTATCTTGCATACCAAGTCCTTACATCCCATGAGCGTCTTCGGACTTGAACTAATATGAGCTAACAACTAGTGGCTACCAACAGGAAGAAGAAAACTGCACAAGACGCAATCGAGAAACCTAGGATCCAGAGAGGTAGAACAGCGGAGATAGGAGGAAAAGAAAGGATAAGACAGAGCCAGTAATTTCGCGGGTCCTCCAATGCCTGAAATTCAGGAACAGCCGGCTTCGAGCGATGCTACCGAACGCTGATACACGTTCACCGTATTTTGGTGATTTCGGTATACGCTGTTGCCAGATTCGGCCTGGACCCAGTTAAGATATCCCCGTAATGTGGTATCAAGGGTCGCCCGGTCCCCATTTGCTACCTGCTCAGCCATGCTGGCATAGTCAAGGTCGGTGTAAACGATTTTCAAGGCTGGCGACACAGTTCTGTCCATACCAAGCTCTCGTTCGGTTACCTTGAGGGTGATGTCTTTGTACTCTTTTGCAAAGGCCTTCGCTTTGGAGCCCTTTGGCTGTCCTTTTTGAACAACCAGTTGAGTGAGCCGAATAGCCTGTGCCCATCTCAAGGCCGCCGCTGCTTTCTCCACCAAATCCGCAGACGGTACCACTGCTCGAGCCTGTTGTATTTTACTCGCCACCGCATCGACCATGTCTGCGAAGCCCACGGGCGGATCTTTGATAATATTCTCTGATTTTAAGAGTGTGGGAACGTAATCCCAAGAATTGCCGATCTCCTCGGCTGTTGCATAAACCTCGGGGCTGGTAGTTTCTCCAATTGCAGTGGGTTTGAACAATTCAACGTAATTCGAATTGATGATTGTTTTCATAAAAGCCGCCAAGGTGCAATCTTTGCCCATGCATTCAGCTCCAATCGTAGCCTCATATGGTACGCCGTCTGCTGCCGCTCTGGCTGCAGCTGCGGCATCGATTCGGTAGGCGTAGTAGAAGAATATAGCTTCGAAAGGACCGGTTGATGTGGAGCAATGGGCCAGGTTGATAGAAGTAACCAGCAAGACAATAAGCAAGATCAGCTCCATGGTAGATGGGTTCGAAGGGGGTGAATTGTGCAGCACTCGTCCAAGGGAAATCAGAAGATTGCAAACAGGTTCTGGGGGGATGGAAGGCAGGGCTCGAACCACAAAAAAGAATTGGACACAGCAGACTTCATAGGATCCGCTATTTATCCTCAAATGAAGTCTCTCCCGGGGGTAAAATGGTGTTTGGCCCTGGCCAAGCCAAACATTCAAGACCCTGTCATCTATCGTTGCGCCAAAACGATACGGACGCCGGTGGCCTGCTAGTCCATGTAACCTCAATATAGGCAATCAAACTAAATCCAAGGCGATATTAAATGCTCATTTCGCTTCTGGGGGTTCAGACTAGGCCAGAGAATGATACGATAGACCGGGATCCCAGCGAGCAAATCTCTTACTGCCTCGTTTATCTACGGAGACCTGCTCTGGTCCGACGGACTCTCCTGGGTAAATGAATCGCTCATGTAGCCAGAGTAAAGGCACAACGAGGATTCGCTAGCCATTATCTGCGAACTACTACCATTAGGGGCAATGCCCTGGCTATCGGATCTCTCGAAGGCCGTGAGCAAAGCAAAGGACCTCATCCATCTATAAATAAATGGCGAAAGGCTCCTCCCAACCCCACATATTGGCAGAATCACTCTTTTCACTCACACTCACTTTTCTTGCTGCTTGTTCATCTGTTTGCATGCTATAAAATTCCGTCGTTTGATTCTAACCTCCATCTTTGCTTTGTTTCGCCCTCTCATTTCAAATCCTTGCTTGTTCCACAAAGTCAGCTTGACAGTGACACCTCTATCATATGCCTACACCATGCGGCGTTTTCTCTCCGCGATTCTGTCGCTCAGCCTCTGCGCTCTTCAAGTTCAGTCTCGAGCCGTGTTTGCCCATTTCATGGTATGTCCTTCACTATAGCATCATGGTATCGCGCTGACAATACCGACCAGGTCTCTAACACCCTAGGCTATACGGTGGACGACTGGCAAGATGAGATGCTTCTTGCTTTAGACGCGAAGATTGACGCCTTTGCCATGAACATCGCGGTGGGAGACACCACAAACACTCAATCCTTGGAGAACGCCTTCTCAGCCGCTGTCAATACTGGGTTTTCGCTCTTCTTCTCGTTTGACTACGCGGGCAACGGGGCGTGGGCAAAGGATGATGTGCTCACCATGCTAAACACTTGGATGTCCGCGAAAGCATACTGGCGATATAATGAGAAACCCTTTGTGTCTACGTTTGAGGGCCCCGACAATGCAGATGACTGGATTGATATCAAAGAGCAGACCGGGTGTTTCTTTATTCCCGACTGGTCCTCTGTGGGGGCCGATGTTGCGGTGACTCTTGGAAGTGGCGTGGCTGATGGGCTGTTTAGCTGGGCGGCATGGCCATACGGCCCGAGCGATATGAATACCTATGTGGACGCCTCCTATATTGACTTCCTAGATGGCAAGCCATATATGATGCCGGTTTCCCCGTGGTTCTTTACAAATATGCCTGGATACAGCAAGAACTGGTTGTGGCGTGGGGATGACCTTTGGTATGACCGCTGGGTCCAGGCCCTGTATCTGGCGCCCGAGTTCATCGAGATTATCTCCTGGAACGACTTCGGCGAGTCCCATTATATTGGCCCTATTCAGGACAGTGGCTCTGCACTGGCTGGCTCCACCTATACCGCCTTTGGAACGGGGCAGTCCCCGTACAACTATGCATTGGACATGCCACATGATGGCTGGCGAGCATTTCTCCCCTGGCTCATCGACACCTATAAGAACAATATCTCGACAATTACACAGGAAGGAGTTCAGGCATGGTACCGGCTCAACGTCCGCGGCAGCTGCGCGTCGGATGGTGGGACTACCGGTAACACCGTGAGCCAACTGCAGCTGGAGTACTGGCCATATGAGATCCCTCGAGATCGGGTTTTCTTCTCCGCCCTGCTAAGTTTTCCAGCAGACATCTCAGTCACAGTCGGGGGTACTGATCTAGGTGCGAAGTGGAATAGTACCCCGAGTGGAGGGGCAGGGATCTATCATGGTAGCGTGGACTTCGCGACACAGGTGGGGAGCGTCGAGGTGGCCATCACTCGAGACGGTGCCACCATCGCAAGCTTCACGGGTCAAGATATTGTCATCGGTTGTGCCGCATCAAGCAACATTGAAAATTGGAACGCCTGGGTGGGCAGTGCCATGTCACCCACCACAGTCTCCGCCACTCCGACCTACTCCCTCGCGGACGAGGTGTGCATCCAGGGCTGGGGGGTGGGCAACTTCGACGGCCTTTGCTCCTTTGCTTGTGGGCTCGGATATTGCCCCGTCGGGGCCTGCCTGTGCCAGGACATGGGCCCGCAGCCGAAAATGCCCAAGAGTCTGGGGGTAATGGGCTACCCTGCTGCCGGGATGACGGCCGACTACTCGGGTCTCTGTGCCTTTTCATGCAACTACGGTTACTGTCCCTCTTCGGCCTGCACCACGACCAAAGTTCCTCTGGCTACATCGACCATATCGCCCTTTACCCCAAACACCTGCACCGCTGGAGAAGGGACGGGTGACTTGGCAGGCCTCTGCAGCTATGGCTGTAACTATGGCTTCTGTCCCATCCATAACTGCACCTGCACCACAACCGGTCCGCTGAATGTGCCGCCTACTGCGAACACGAGTATCTACGGCTTCACCTTGGACGCCTATACAGATAGCGGCCTATGTGACTTTGCCTGTGAGCGGAACTACTGCCCATCCCCGGTCTGTTTGGAGGATGTCCGAGGTAGTGGTGACGGAGGGGGGTCAAGTTGTACAGATGATGAAACCGGAGACGATTGTCTCGGAAACGTCACAACCTGTGATTACACCCTCACTTTCGCCAGCTTTGCAAGCCTGAGCTCCTCATTGGACACTCTGGAGGACTTCTGCGTGAACTATTATGCATTGGATATCCTTGCGGATATGCTCAATGCCACGATGACCAACTACACGGACATCCTCTCAAGCTACAGTGGCAAGTTCACTGAGTATCAGAAATATATTCGCGAGGAGGTGCCTGGTGTGCTGACGGCGTATATGAACCCCGGCGGTGCTGGCAATGCCTTTTTCACGTGTACCTTCGGCCAGGACGGCGTCAACACGTCCACAACCACCTGTCCATTCGACGTAGAGCAGCTCTACAATGGCTACGACATCTACTACGACCTGACCAACGCCACCGCCTTCTGGGCCAACCTCACCGCCACCACCGGGATCCAGGAAGACTGGGTCCAATTCGGAGACAAGGATGTCGGATCGAGTTGCGGCGTGGGGTCTGGCAAGACCTGCCAGCCCGACCAGGGCGTGCTGGTAGGCTATCCTCTACCGGCGGACACCATCACCGTGACCAATCCCCAGACGATCATCGAGGACGCCCTTCCAGGAATCCAAAATCTGACCGACACGATCCTCCTAACCCAGATTTTAGCGGTGACGGGGGCCTATGGAGGAAGCATGAGCGATGTGCTTCTCACCATCTCGACCGTCGTGTTCACGCTAGCTCAAGCCGTGGCAAACATGGGCATGGTAGTAGAGGTTGCCGATAAGGCCTCGGAAGAGGAAAAGAAGGCCATGATCGAGGAAATCATCTTTGGCGTGCTCATGATTGCCCCCTTCCTGGGAGAAATCAGGCTCATTTCGGAAAGTTTAGAACAGCTGGCCGATATGATGTCGCTCATCGGAGACGCCGGCGCGCTGGGCAGTACCATCTACGGTGTCGCCACGGACCCGGATTCGGCCATCTTGGATATCTTTGAAATCGCCCTAATGGGCGGGGTTCGGACGCCCGAGGAGTTCGAAGACGCTGCCAATGCCCGTCGCGCCTTGACTGATGATGAGATCAGTAGCCTGGGATCGGACTGGAAATCTTGGAGCGACGAGCTCGCCGAGGTCCGGTCCCCGTGTTACTGAGAGGTCTGTTCCCGGAGCGATCTTGTAGGGAAGACTATTGCTGTCCTAGATGTACTATTATTAAGTGTAAGATCTACCATGTGCTTCTAAGACCGAATATTGCCAGCATCTATCGAACGGGTTAATGGGTAGACCTTCGTAGAACCCTGCCTGGTCGGTTACCAAGCATAAGAAAAAGCGCTAGAGAACTCCTTCACTTCACAATTGGTAGTGATCGTAATGGCCCTCCCGATCTTCTTCCATATCATCCGGGTCAGATTCATAGTTTCTGTCCTAACTGGACAATCCCATCCCGATGACACCCCGTCAGTCGTTATTGATCGCCTGCCCAGCAGCTGATAAATCACCTCTCCAGAGGAACGATAGAGAAACCCCAGGATCAAGCGAATATCCAGAGTAACGCCATCACTCGTTCCTGTCGACAGCCCGGCTCCTTCATAGGAATACTTTTCAAGGATTGGCAACTGGTGTAAGATTAGGTCAGAGCGACATTCCGGTGAAGTCTATAGGGAGGAGATTCTGAAAGACGCCCTTTCTTTTCAGCTTCAGTAGGCAAGACTCTGAAGGTACGCGCAGAGAAACCTCACTATTATCGAACTGCTAGTTTAGACTATCTTATAATAGTCTGCAATGTCCAAGGACCTTGATAATGGTAACATGAGTGAAATTTGCAGGAGTATACTCTGCCGGTGTGCACAAGTTAAATCTTAGCGGAGGCTCAAACACTAGCCAAAGAGAAGCGCATCAGTAGTTGTTGATCTGCTCTGCTGCGAAGTGTCAGCTCATAGGGAAGACGTCAGATTCATGGCACGATCCACTGGTGTGGGTTGATCGCAGGGCGGCTCTCCTGATGGATGGATGGACGACAGCTGACGTGCTGCCGGCATGTGATAAGCGAAAAAACCCGCCTTTCCGTTCCGCTGGTGGCTCCGGCTGCATCAAATCGATAACATCCTGACCTCTTCTTCCCCCCTCAGCTGCCGTCTCCCCCGCGCACTTTCTTTGGGTCAATTCTTCCGGTATGATGGACGGATGCTCACTGCACGCTTCTCCCCCAAATTCTGTCATTGCTAACACCCGTCCCCCCCCCCCCCACAGTGCTCTCCCGACCCATCCTCCGATATGACGTACTCGCTATAAGGCCGCCCCGACCACAACATCCATGCCATGGCCATGTCGCTGAGCCAGGAGGAAGATGAATCGCTTCCGATCAAGGGTTCCGCTCTCGAAGCAGACGTGTCTGACTATCCCCGCCAACCGTCCCGATCCCCTCATCCCTATCGTCGCAAGGGCTCGCATTCTGCATCGCTGCCTGCGGATTCCGGCGACCGGCCAACCCGTCTCCACTGGCCACGGACCTCAAGCGATAGTGGCACCGAGGCCGATGATGAGAGCACAGGCGTGCTGAGAGGTCTACCGGCTGCCCCTCTGCGACCGCGGAAGGGGTTGCGCTCGGGTCGTCAGGCCGCCGGTGAAGAGGATCAGTGGTTTCCCGTCTTGCGCTCGTGGCCGTCAATAACCCGGTCCACTTCGCGGAGCTCTCGGCGGAGCTCTGGGGAAGAAGCTGAGGCTGAGGCGACCGAATTGCGCGAACAAGCAAAGCGGAAACGCCGGGTTGGGATCCTGCAGAGATTACTGGAGACCGCGTTGCTCCTCTCGGTGGGTGTGGTCGTTTTGGGACCAGAGAACACGCGGTCCGTTGCGTGGGCTTGGAGAAAAGGTGCGCGACATGTCTCGATGGTCGTTCGATGGATGGTGTTGCTGATTGTCCTCAGAGCTCCTGGCCCACTCGTTGCTGATCACTGGCCTCTACGCCGCCTATCCTTTCCATCGAGATGGACGTTTTCGCTTCTCGAGACTACGCTCCTTCGTGATTCCGACGAGCTTCGATCCCGCGCCGCTGCTTTATCCGATCTTGATACCCCTTTACGTTGCTTTATCCTTAGCGCAGCATAGTCCTACCCTAATACTCCCTAATATCCTTCTCAGCCTCTCCTCTCTGCCTGCCGCCGTCATCCCGCTGCATGGCTGGGTTCATGGCCACAGCCTCGTCCATTGGATGATCACGCTGCTCCCGATGATCGTCTCGGAGGAGCTCTCGGCAGGCATCTCGCCTCCCAAATCTTTGTCGCTCCTCGGTCTCAACCCGGAATCTTTGGCTCTTATTTTCCCTTTGCATCAAGCGTTGATACCCACTCTAGATTTTTTGTTGACTACCAGCGTCCTTCCAGCAGAACTGCAGCTTTTGACAAGCGCGTTGATCAATTTATTTTTATTCGCAAGCTCCCCCCAGGCGGAAGTCCTTAAGGCGTTGCTATGGCTTGGTGGCTTGTGCATCTTCCTCACTTGTCGTGACGTGCTTCGCTGGGAAGTGGCTTTGGCACGGATCCCCAGCTGGAAGTTTCGGCGAGCTCCCAGTAACTCGCAATCGCCTCGAAGTATTTTCAATGTGCTCGATCACAAGTTGTGCCAGCGGCTCAGCCGGACGGGCACCTCGGAGGACAACATGTCCGACAGTGACTCGCCCGAGGGCCAGTTCTTGCTCGTCTCGCGCAAGACGATGTTCGAGACGCGCGAGAAACACAAGGCCGGAGAGTCAGCTCTGCCAGCAGAGACCGCCGGGATAGAAATCGTTCGACAGCAACCCAAAATGACCCATCGGCGACGGCACACCATCTCCAGCGTCAACGAAGTCGCACGCACCGGGAAGATCAGGACGACGCCCAGTGGCCGACGCAAGCGATCAATGGCGCCTGGACTAGCGTCGTTTCTGTCGATGACCGTGCCGCAAGCCCAAGTCCGAAAATGGCTCTATGCATCTTTCGTCTACGTCATGGTGTTCCTCATCATCTTGGGGCCCATCCGGAAATACGTGGGGGAGCGCGCACTGCACGGAGAAGAGCCGTTTGGGTGGGCACTCAGCTATCTGCTGGGTAACGTGTCGTGGTTTCGGTTCTGGGTCATCATGTGGAACCTGGAGTATTGGATTCCTCTCCCCGCTCGCCTGGACCCCGATCTGTCCTACGCTGCTTCCTGCACCCTGGGGTGGGTGGAACATGTCCGCCAGGACACCTTTGGGGAGGCTAGCTCACGTCTCCTGATCGCTGCGTACTGCATCGTGGTGCTGGCAATGGGGCTGGCTGTTGTGTTACAGTTGAGTTCCGTCGCTGAAGTAGATACGAGACGCAAGGTCTTCCATGGTATGATGGTGTTGATGTTCCTTCCAACGGTCTACATCGACCCCACATTTTGTGCGCTCGCTCTCAGTTTAGTCCTGTCGATCTTCCTGCTGCTCGATCTGTTTCGAGCCTCGCAGCTGCCTCCGATCTCGCGACCGTTGACCTACTTTCTGGCGCCCTACGTGGACGGCCGCGACCATCGGGGTCCTGTCATCGTGTCCCATATCTTTCTCCTCATTGGATGCTCGATCCCCCTTTGGCTCTCCCTGGCGGATATTCCTCGGACCGAAGACCATCCATGGGTGGGGTGGAATGCCTTGACCCGGGAGGTAGGGATGGTGAGCGGAATCATCTGCGTGGGTATGGGCGATGCGGCGGCCTCGCTCGTCGGGCGGCGATTCGGTCGGCGCAAGTGGTTTTGGGGAGGAGGCAAGTCGCTCGAGGGCAGCGTGGCATTTGCCGTTGCTGTCACGGGGGGGTTGATTTTCGCGCGCGGGTGGCTTGTCCTGGGACAGTGGCCCGTGGGTGGACCCGACGGACAGCATCATGGCTTCCCCTGGTTGCAGGTGGTGGTGAAAGCCATTTTGGCCGCCGGAGGCACTAGCGCGACTGAGGCCATTCTGACGGGGTGTAACGACAATGTCGTGGTGCCGGTTGTGTTGTGGCTACTGGTGCGAGGGCTCGGACTGTGATACCGGCAGGGTGACCACCTCGACACAGCGATCGAGATGGTGCAATAGGTTTGGTGGCTGTGCTGGTGTACCCCTGACCACACTGGGGATGGATAGAGAAAACGGGTGGATTTTGTGTATTTGTGCCTTTTTTTTTTCTTGTTTTTGATATACATTATCTTGCAGCATTGTTCGAAGAGCCAGGCGTCGGGAGGTCATTTGAGTGCCGGATGACGTGGAAGGCTTCCCCGGCTGAATATTCGACGGCCGTCGGACTAGCGCAGACGTGCAGTAAATAGAACGGCTAGAAAGGATCCCTAGATAACGACCCTCCGACCAGGCAGCATTCCTACGAGCCGGCCGGTAGTCAGCAGCCACCGACGCGAATCAGCCGGGCCGTATGGCTGTTGATCGCCACCTAGCGAGATCCCCCTTGGGTCCTTGAACTCCTTAGCCTCTTGGGCCGCTGCTAAGGTTTGGAGTGGGCGAGGCTACGAGCGACCTCCCCCTCATAGCTTATCAGGGCGATCCGGTTCTTCAGTGGCAAGGTCGGATGGTCGACCATCCGAGGCAGTGATGTCGTAGCTGGGCAAAGTCACTTGAGCCTGCAGATTATCGGCTGGGATTGGAGAATTCTCCCGCGAACGTTGGCTGGTCACCGTGACTGGCCTGGAGCGATCCGATCGACCTGGGAGGTGTCACTGACGCAGGGCGTTCCTTCGGGCCTGGCGCGGTCACCCGGGCCTGTCCTCGTACCGGGATTTACTGGACCTGACGCTCGTATGGTCACAGTGGTGCAACCCTGCTCGCTCGTTGGGGCGGTGTCCCATGGGGCAAAGTCCGGTGGATGGATCCCGTGAGACCTGGTTTCAGCACGGTATTGATACCGAATGGTACGAGGGAATACGGGAAGCCCGACGGGGCCAGTGACCTGTTCCGGCCTCAGGCCATGGCGCGTTATCGACCGTCTTTCTTCCTCCTGCTGGCCTGCATCTGTATCTCTGCGACTATTCGTTGCTCCGGGGGTCCTTTTTTCCCTGGCCACTTTCCGGGGTTCCCCTGGTTGTACCCTTCTTCACCATCATCATCATCATCACAACTTTCTTCTTTCATCTGGCTCCTACCATCCGTATTTGAATAGAATACTGTACTTCGTATCTCTCCTTAGCACAGAAGAATAGAGAACAGAGAACGGGTGCCTGTGCCCCCACAAGATTAGTCACGTCCCCCCATCAGTTGGTTGCGGTCATCGCCCATTCCAGTCTGCCAACGCCGCTCTCCTGACCGCCTTGAGACCCAGTCATTCCATCATTCAATCATCCGCCATCGATCGTTATCGCCGGTCACGCTCGCTCTACTAGTCTCTCCTCCCCCAGAGAAACGGCATCGTCGAGGATCCCTGGGTCCAGCTGCTTCCCGCCTTTCTTGCTCCCCATCACATCATCCTTCACACTCTCATTCTTGGGCCGGCTCTCTCTCGGCTCCCATCTTCCCCTGTCGACGTCCGCGTCCTCTTTTTTTTTTCCCCTTCTTCTTCCTCTGGTCTTCATCCATCTTGTCCCTTGTTGGGTGATTCCTACCTTATCGTCGATCCCCGATCTCTCTATACTTAGTCCCACGCTTTGGTCGTCATCCTCCTGGGATCCCTGTCGCCCTCACCTTCCATCCTATCATACAGGCCCCCGTTTCCGCCTCACCGCTCTCCCGCCTACTGACGCCGGCTGTAGGTGTGCTGCGCACCCTTTTTCTAGTCCCCCAGTACCCTACCTACACTCTGGACCGACCCTTCCTGTTGCCTGTCTGCTGTTCGGTCCTCTGCCACGCAGTCCAGGCCTCCTTACCTACTCCTCTAGCTCCGAACGCCCTCCTCTTCCTACTTCCTACTTCCGTTCATCCTACTATATCATCGATCCGTCTACTCTTCCATCGACCCGCCTCTCCGATCTTGTCTGTCGTTCCCCTGATGGGCCTCTTCCATCATCCGACGCTGTTGCTGTCGCTGTTGAGGTAGTGTGTGGTTGACGAGGCGTGGTTGGTCTTCATAGAGCCCTCATCGCCGTGCTGCAGTCATGGCATCTGCACATCACTCCAGAAGGTCCAGGGAGGACTCTCGTCCCGAGATGCCCATTGGCCATTACACCCGACTGGATGAGATCGGTCGAGGGAGCTTTGCCACGGTCTACCAAGGTGTTCATACGGTGAGTTCGGGTCCCATCTCATTGATCACCCTCTTTGGGGAACCATGCCTGTTACCGGCCGAGCTCCCCGGCTCCAACTTATTAGGGCTAACGAGGATGGAATGACTCTTAGAAAACACGCACTTATGTGGCAATCAAATCGGTCAATATGTCCAAGCTTAACAAGAAGTTAAAGGACAACCTGTCCACCGAGATCAACATTCTCAAGGGGCTTTACCATCCACATATTGTTGCTCTCATAGACTGTCATGAGACGACGTCTCATATCCATCTGGTGATGGAATACTGTGCCCTGGGAGATTTGTCCCTTTTTATCAAACGGCGCGATAGTCTTGGCGATCACCGGTACACACGGGAAATGATCTCCAAATATCCTAACCCTCGTGGTGGTGCTCTCAGTGAAGTCGTTGTCCGCCATTTCCTCAAACAACTGTCGAGCGCCCTCAAATTCCTTCGGGACCGTAATCTCATTCACCGTGACATTAAACCGCAGAACCTCCTACTCTGCCCATCTCCTTCATCCTACCGGAGTGGGATGGCTCCGGTGGTTCCCTTCAGAGGC
The DNA here is from genome assembly GCF_003184845.1 of Aspergillus ibericus CBS 121593. Lineage (NCBI taxonomy): Eukaryota > Fungi > Ascomycota > Eurotiomycetes > Eurotiales > Aspergillaceae > Aspergillus > Aspergillus ibericus. The sequence continues at coordinate 1,434,715 of NW_020292100.1, read as the reverse complement.
AGCGAGGACTCCTTCAGCCCTACAACGGGGCTGGAGTCGCTGCCTATGCTCAAAATTGCCGATTTCGGCTTCGCCCGTTCTCTTCCTTCCACCGCTCTTGCGGAGACTTTGTGCGGTTCGCCTCTGTACATGGCCCCCGAGATTCTGCGGTACGAGAAATACGACGCCAAAGTAGACCTTTGGTCGGTGGGCACAGTACTCTACGAGATGGTGGTAGGAAGACCCCCTTTCCGTGCAAGCAACCATGTCGAATTACTCCGAAGGATTGAGAGAGGCGAAGACAGGATCAAGTTTCCCGAAGAGAACCCTGTAACCGCCGAGATGAAGGCACTTATCAGAGCCCTCTTGAAGCGAAACCCAGTGGAACGACTGAGTTTTGCTGACTTCTTCGACAATGGCATTATTACGGGACCGATTCCTGGTCTGGTGGCCGACGACACTCCCTCACGCCGGCGTTCCTCCGTCGATCCAGTGGCTGCGCAGCCGTCGTCTCGGCCCGCATCTCGGACTGGGCGTAGCACTCCGACGGCAGTCCACCGCGAAAGAGATGTGCCATACGCTGGGGGTCGGGGCGAGCCGTTGACGCATCCGATTGCTCAACGGGCCATGACACAAAGCCCTCGACCCGATACTCCTCCAACGCCGATGCGGAGGACTGGGAGTGCGGATCGGCCTGTTTCTACCCCAAAGGAGGCCACACCACCAGCGTCCTACCCGACAAGACCGAGTCCGGTGTCTCTTGCAACTGCACCAGCTCGCCAGGAGCTTGTTGACCGCGCTCCCACGACAGCCACCACGGAACGGCAACGAAGTCGTACCGCTTCTTCGGGGGTCCCTCAGATCGATAAGCCTGCGGACAAGACCAAGGATGAAAGAGAGCATGCTGCACAAGAAGTCGCGTTCGAAAGAGACTACGTGGTGGTGGAGAAGCGCGCGGTGGAGGTGAACGCCTTCGCTGACGAGATGGCATATAACCCTCGGATTCAAGGTGGGTTTCACAGAAACGGCCAAGCAGGCGCAGTTTCTCGCCGCTCGGGGACAACTCCGAGCACACCGTCGGCCATGGCCTCGTCACCGCAAGCTTCTCCCAGCAAGGCGATGCAAATCATTTCGGGCCGGTCGCGCGCGGATTCAGCCCACATCCGCCAAAATTCTTACGGGCGTCGGTATGGACAGAGCCCGACGTCGGCCACATCAGCGATTTCGAAGGCTCTGAATATGGCCAGCGGACGTCTGTTTGGGATGAGCTTCTCGCCACCTATGACCATCACGAAAGGCGGACGCTCGCCTCCTTTGGCGTACAACCCGTTCCCGGCCTATCCTAGCGCACAGACTAGCCTGATTGTGCTCACTGATGGGTCTAGGCCCAGCGCAACCCTGGACGAAGACAGCAAGACTGTCCATGAGCTCGAGGAGTGTGCGACTCGCAGTGATGTTGTGTATGGCTTTGCTGAAGTCAAATATAAACAGCTGATTCCGTTGGCACCATCGGTTCCAACCGACCCTTCGGGAAAGCCCATGCCGGACGTCGTCGATTCGGCCGACGGTGGGCTCACGGTCGATGCTATCGTGACTCTATCGGAGGAAGCCTTGGTTCTCTATGTCAAGGCCCTGTCCTTGCTGGCCAAGTCAATGGACATTGCTAGTACCTGGTGGACCCGCAGGAACCGGGCGGAGGCTTTTGGTGAGTCGGCAATCAGCAGAGCTGATGCCGCGAGCAATCGGATCAACAATGTCGTTCAGTGGGTGCGCAATCGATTCAATGAGGTCCTAGAGAAAGCGGAGTTTGTCCGCCTCAAGCTGGCCGAAGCGCAGAAACGATTGCCACCGGACCATCCCAGCCACCCCAGCAATCATTCGATTGGATCTTCCCTAGGCTCCGGAGCCTCTACGGATGTTTTCGTCAGCTCCGGCGTGACTGCCGAAAAGTTGATGTATGATCGCGCCCTGGAGATGAGCCGGGCGGCAGCGATCAACGAACTTACCGGTGAGGATCTAGCCGGGTGTGAGATCGCGTATGTCACGGCGATCCGGATGCTAGAAGCCGTGCTGGAAGACGACGAGGTGTCGCGACCGGGCCACAGCAGCGGCGCCGAAAGAGGCAATGCCGGGAGGGAGAACGACAAGATCATGCTGGACGGTGTCCAGGCGGAGGATCGCCAAGTGATGGTTAAGCGTAAGTTGTCCCCGCCCCATGCACGGCAGCCCGCGCTAACGCACTACCACAGTGGTTTCTAGTATGCGGAATCGCCTGGCGGTGCTGCGTCAGAAGCTGGCCCGACTTTCGAAGCGCTACACGCCCCCGTCCAGTGGACCAGGCAAAATGCCGCCGTCGAATCTTGTGTCTCTTGCCCCGGCCGTGGGGGCCACTCCCCCGAAATAAGACGTTGGCCGTTACAACCTGAAGCATGCTGGCTCATGCTCCATTCAATCCTAGCGTTCTGCTCTTTTCTTCTGCATGTGTTCGCATACATTTGATGCCCGACTCTGGCGAGAGTCGCTTATGCAGGCAGGTGCATCTGGCCTATGACCCGCGGACTGCTTCTTCTACTTCTTCTGTGTTTGTTCCCTTCTTCTTACCTTCCTACCGTTTATTTCTTCTTTTCTCTCTCTTTGGGGGTTTCATATACACATCACTACGCGAGTGGCTGAGAATTCATCCGGTTCTGCGTTTTTCCTTTTTTTCCTTTTTTTCCTTTTTTTTATTTTTCTGCTTTTCTTTTCTTTTTCTATCTTTTTCTGCTCGGGTTCCAAGTTTTCATTGCTTGTTGGGCGTGTGGTTTGGAATGGCGTTCCAGTTTGGGAAGAGGTACACAAATTGCCAGCGACCTTGGATACGATTGATGATGACACCATGGGATTATAGGGAGTTCTGTGGGTAGGGAGGGAGGGATGGAAGTTCTGGATGCAGATACTGCGAGTCAGACGCAGGCTGTACTGTACATACAACCTAATCGCACGCAAATTCTTGGCGGGTTTCGCCCACCGGGTTGACTGTTGATTGCTGGCAGGTCCAGCTGGCCCCACGGCGGAGGCGTTGATCTGGATCCCGGACTGGGCTTAACTTTACCTAACTTAAACTGCGCGCGCATCGCAAGAACAGGGACTAAATTGCGTGATTGATTTTGGTGTGTCATAGGAACTCTCCCAGCGGTTCCCAGCGGTTTGCCGCGCCGGTCGGGGTGGAGAGCTTTCCTCGCTCGGGTTCCGCTCCGACCATGAGGAATTTTTTTTTTTTGCCTCATCCCGAGGGGACCCTCAAACCGCGCGCCGTGGCGGTCGACCACATGGCCGCTGTCAGGTCCATTCTTTCTTCCGGGATTGTCGCGATTGACGCACTTGTCTTTCCTCTCTCTCTCCCTCTCGGTGCTTTGCTTTCCTCTTCTTTCTCTTTTTCTAGAACGTTGTTCGGAGCATTAGTCTTGGTTTTAGGGTGCTCGACCGGTATACTACTTGCAGCCCTCGTGATCCCGACTATGCCACACTTGCCCTAATCGCCTTTGTCTTGGATTAATTATTCCTTCCCACCCATCAGAACGTTCCTTGGCCTTGCCGCCTGGCTTTGCAGGGAATCCCTCGTGCCTCAACGTGTCGCTGACCTGCTCGCTGAGGATTGCATCACATTTAGCTGCAGCACATCATCGCATCTTACGGTTTTGCCTCCGGTGGTAGCCGCTCACGTTCCCCTGCTCGTGGTGTCGCCCAGCGCTATATAGCTCCCCCCGGGTCTCCACGTCGAGACGGTCGGCTTTAGACTGTCACTAGTGTTTCTTCTCTTGCCACAAGATGGCTGACGCAGCTGTGGAATCTGCGTATCAGAAGGGCGTCCTGCCCGACACCAAGGCTGTCGAGGAGGGCCCTCGCCGAACGGATGGCGTCTCCGGATTGTGTATGTGTAACCGTCCGACCTGGCAGGGTTCACCCACGAAGACCCCACACTAACGCTGCGAATTTCAGATGAGGGTAATGTCTTTGAGGCCACCCCAGATGACCGTCGTCAGATCGGTGTCGTCAGTGCCTCCTTCTTGATCTTCAACCGTGTTATCGGAACCGGTATCTTCGCCACCCCCAGTACGATCTTGTCGTTGTCCGGCAGTGTCGGTCTGTCCCTGATCATGTGGGTGATTGGTACCTTGATCGCCATGGCTGGTACTGCTGTCTACCTGGAATGGGGTACTGCGATCCCCAAGTACGTTTTCCCTTGGTTTGCCGATCCTGTTAGGGCTCGGGCTAACGGCGCGTAGGAACGGTGGAGAGAAGAACTACCTCGAATACGTCTTCAAGAAGCCCAAGTTCCTGGTCACGGCCATGTATGCCTCCTATGCGGTCCTGCTGGGCTGGGCGGCTAGCAACAGTGTCGTCTTTGGCGAGTATATCCTCAATGCTGCGGATGTTGAGGTTGGGCGCTGGAACCAGCGTGGTATCGGTTTGGCTTGCATCACTGCCGCCTTCCTCATCCACTCCTTCGCTGTGAAGTGGGGTCTCATGCTCCAGAACTTCCTGGGCGTTGTCAAGCTCGTGATCATCGTCTTTGTCGTTGTTGCCGGATGGGTGGCTCTGGGTGGCCACATGAAGATCGATCCCCCTCACAACTTCACCAACGCCTTCGAAGGCACCACCGACACCGGATATGGTATTGTCATGGCCTTGTACAATGTCATTTGGTCCTTCATTGGATACTCGAACGCCAACTACGTATGTCATCCTGATGCACCTGGTGATTCAATAGCAACGGACTGACTTGTGACAGGCCCTGAGCGAGACGAAGAACCCCACCCGCACGCTGAAGATTGCGGCCCCGATTGCCATCTGCTCGGTCGGAATCCTGTACATGCTGTGCAACATTGCGTACTTTGCTGCGGTGCCCAAGGAGCAGTTCCTGTCCTCGGGTCAGACTGTTGCTGCCACTTTCTTCGGTAACATGTTCGGCACGCGCGCAGAGAAGGTCATGTCGGTCTTCGTGGCCCTGTCGGCGTTTGGAAACGTGTTGTCGGTGATCTTCTCTCAAGGACGGAGTAAGTGGCCTACCCTCAAATGCAGGGACGTTACGAAGCTAACGTTGCGCAGTTGTCCAAGCCCTGGGTCGTGAAGGTGTCCTGCCCTTCTCGAAGATCTGGGCCAGCAACCGGCCGTTCAACTCTCCCGCTGCTGGCCTCTTCGAGCACTGGGTTGTGTCCATCATCATCATGTTGGCTCCTCCCCCCGGTGATGCCTACAACTTCCTGGTCAAGTAAGTTGCCTCTTCTCCCGTCGCAGCCTGAGATGTCCCAGCTAACTGGTCGCACACAGCCTCATCACCTACCCTCTGTCCATTGTCAACGTCTTCGTGTCCGCCGGACTGGTCTACATCTACCTGACCAAGGCGAAGAACTTCCCGGACTGGGCTCCTGGAATCCGGGCGACGCTGCCCGTCACCATCTTCTTCTGCCTGTCCAACATCTACCTGGTGGTGGCGCCCTACGTCCCGCCCAGCGCCGGCCAGAGCGTCTACAACGACCTGCCCTACTACCTGCACTGTGTCGTCGCGCTGGGTATCTTCGCGCTCGGCGCCCTGTACTACCTGGTGTGGGCGGTGCTGATGCCTCGCTTCGGCCGCTACATCCTCGTCAAGGAAACCGTGGTGGACGCGGATGGCTGGTCCAGAAGTGTCTTCACGCGGATGCCGCTGGATCAAGCCCAGCAGCTGCGTTCTTAAAGGAGCGCCAGCTTCATTTCATCTCGCAGGGGTCCCCCTGCTCCTTCGTTCTTTACTATTATGACGAAAGATTCAACATCAATGCCCCCTAGGGCATAATCATAATGTTTATATATACTAACGGCTAGCATTCATGCGGAGTTTCGGGGAGGAAACGGAATTGTGCGGATTTTTTTTGGGAGCGACCGGTTTGCTGTATCTATATACCATTTGCGTCTGTTACGGATCTTTCTGTGGTGGACCTACTTTCAACAATCGACCGCATCTTGCTCATCTTATTCTTATCATTTCGTAGTCATTTCCCATTCGTGAATTATTATGGTAGTTAATGCGTTTTGTGATTTCGAGTCATGATTGTTTAGTGATAAATGTCCCAGCCCTCTATGGAAGCCCATTCACCGGGGGAGCACATGGCTCCCTTCATGAGCCCCTCAAACTGGCTGGTGCACCGTCTTGCAAGCACTGCCCCGAAGGACAGCTCGACAGCCAATGCCAGATGAAATGCACCTCGAAACGAGGCTCTGCCACCGGTTGCAGTGAGAAGACTTGCGTGAAGAATGAATGAATCAATCAGAAAAGGGAAACGGGAAAAGAAAAAGGGGAAAAGATGGGCGTCATGTGATGCGGAGAAACCCTACCTGAGAAGCCCTGCTCATTGCCTGATCAGGTTAGGCGTGACCAGGGGAGCTGATTGCCACATCGGGCAAGGGGCGTGACTGTGACAAGTTAGTCATCGAATCCGGGCGGAACCCACCGCCTGCCCGTTCGAGGCGGGCCACCGTCGGGACTCCCGCGGCCTCGACTTTTCCTGCCCGTCCGTCGATGGCTTGACTCAAGGCTTTTTGCATTGTTGTCTGGTTGCTTTGACTCATCAGCGTGGTGGGAGATTGTTGTTCACCCTCAATTGCGGCCTCTCATTCGGTTTCAGTCGGAGTTCCTTTGTTTACCGAGCTTCTTTGTTATCTGGGTGGGGATTGTCCTCGTGTTGATTGTTTCCATGCGTCGTTTTACCTCCGCACGGGTACCGCTGGGTCGGAGCTCAGCCAGCAGCAGCAGAGCGCTGCTTGCCCGATCTCCCCTCCACCACCACCGCCTGGCTGCGGCTGCTGCTGCTGCTGCTGCTCTTCCCCGCCCCTCCTCTTCTTTCTCCTCCGCCTCTGCTGCCTTATCTACTGCCCCTCCCTCCTCGCTCATCTCTTCCTCTGCTTCCTCTCCCTCCCCTGCCCTTCATCGATCCTCCCTTCGCCGTGCTCCCCTCTCCCAAGCTTCCAAACGTTATTGTTCCTATCGCAGGATGTGTGGTGCTCGTCGCGGAGAGGTGTCGGGCTCGACCAACATCACTCACGGTCGTGAGGTCCTGCCCACCAACGTGAAGCCCATCCACTATGACCTGACCCTCGAACCCCACTTCGAATCGTTCACCTACGACGGTACCGTCATCATCGAGTATGTCTTCCCCCCCCCCATAATGCGAGTCGGGATACCCCGCGCCCGGTTGGAAAGCTTACTGTCTGGATAGCCTCGACGTTGCCGAAGATACCACCTCCATCGCCCTCAACTCCAACGAGATCAAGATTCACAATGCCGTCGTCTCCGCTCAAGGCGCCGTGGTGGCTTCCAACCCAGAGATCACCTTGAACCAGGAACAGCAGGTCGCCACCATCAAGTTCCCCGACACGATCCCCGCCGGATCTTCCGCCCAGCTGAAGCTCACCTTCACCGGAGAGCTCAACGATAACATGGCGGGTTTCTACCGCTCCTCCTACAAGGCCGCTGATGGGCAGACCAAGTACATTGCCACGACGCAGATGGAGCCTACCGACGCCCGCCGGGCCTTCCCCTGCTTCGACGAGCCCGCCCTGAAGGCCAAGTTCACCGTGACCCTGGTTGCAGACAAGAGCCTGACGTGCCTGAGCAACATGGACGTCGCTACCGAGACTGAGGTTGCGGGCGGCAAGAAGGCTGTCAAGTTCAACACCTCCCCGCTCATGTCCACCTACCTGCTGGCCTTCATTGTCGGCCAGCTCAACTACATCGAGACCAAGGCGTTCCGCGTTCCCATCCGGGTTTATGCTACGCCGGATCAGGACATCGAGCACGGTCGCTTCTCGCTGGACCTGGCCGCCCGGACCCTGGAGTTCTACGAGAAGGCGTTTGATAGCGAGTTCCCCTTGCCCAAGATGGACATGGTTGCTGTGCCCGACTTCAGCGCCGGTGCGATGGAGAACTGGGGTCTGATCACCTACCGTATCGTGGACGTGCTGTTGGATGAGAAGACGAGCGGTGCCGCCCGCAAGGAGCGTATTGCCGAGACTGTCCAGCACGAGCTGGCCCACCAGTGGTTCGGCAACTTGGTCACCATGGATTTCTGGGACGGCCTTTGGCTCAACGAGGGTTTCGCTACCTGGATGTCCTGGTACTCTTGCAACAGCTTCTTCCCCGAATGGAAGGTCTGGCAGACCTATGTTATCGACACCCTGCAGGGTGCCCTGTCCCTGGATTCGCTGCGGAGCAGTCACCCCATCGAGGTGCCCGTGAAGCGTGCGGATGAGATCAACCAGATCTTCGATGCCATCTCCTACTCCAAGGGCTCGTCAGTCCTGCGCATGATCTCCAAGTACCTGGGTGAGGATGTCTTCATCCAGGGTGTGCGTAACTACATCAAGAAGCACGCTTACGGAAACACCGAGACCGGCGACCTGTGGGCGGCCCTGGCTGATGCCAGCGGCAAGCCCGTGGAGGAGGTCATGGACATCTGGACGAAGAAAGTCGGTTTCCCCGTCGTCACCGTGTCGGAGAATCCCAGCAACTCCACGATCCAGCTGAAGCAGAACCGTTTCCTGCGCACCGGTGATGTCCGCCCCGAAGAGGACACCACTCTTTTCCCGGTCATGTTGGGTCTCCGCACCAAGAACGGCATCGACGAGGACATTATGCTGTCCGCCCGGGAGGGCGAGTTCAAGGTGCCCGACCTGGACTTCTTCAAGCTCAACGCAGATCACTCTGCGATCTACCGCACTTCGTACAGCCCCGAACGCCTGACCAAGCTGGGTGAGGCGGCCCGGGGTGGACTGTTGTCCGTCGAGGACCGCGCCGGTATGATTGCCGATGCGGGTGCCTTGGCTTCGTCCGGCTACCAGAGCACCTCGGGTCTCTTGTCGCTCCTGAAGGGATTCGATAGCGAGGCCGAGTTCATCGTGTGGAACGAGATCCTGACCCGCATCGGTGCTCTGCGGGCCGCATGGCTGTTCGAGGATGGTCCGACCAAGGACGCCTTGAAGGCCTTCCAGCGCTCTCTGGTCAGCAGCAAGGCGCACGAGATCGGATGGGAGTTCTCCGACCAGGACGGCCACGTCCTGCAGCAATTCAAGGCCCTCATGTTCGGCAGTGCGGGTATGGCCGAGGACCCGGTCGTGGTCAAGGCGGCCCAGGAGATGTTCGAGCGGTTCGCCGCTGGTGACGAGAATGCCATCCACCCCAACATCCGTGGCAGTGTGTACAGCATTGTCCTGAAGAACGGTGGCGAGAAGGAGTACAATGTGGTCCTCGACCGCTTCCGCAACGCTCCCACTTCGGATGAGAAGACGACGGCCCTTCGCTGCCTGGGTACGGCCGAAGACCCCGCTCTGATCCAGCGTACTCTGGACCTGGCCAGCAGCGATGAGGTCAAGAACCAGGACATCTACATGCCCCTGGGCGGTCTCCGTAACCACACTGCAGGTATTGAGGCTCGCTGGACGTGGTTGAAGAACAACTGGGATGCCATCTACAAGCGTCTGCCCCCGTCTCTCGGTATGCTGGGCACGGTGGTGCAGCTCAGCAGTGCCAGCTTCAGCACGGAGCAGCAGTTGAAGGATGTGCAGGAGTTCTTCCAGAGCAAGGACACCAAGGTAGGCCCCAATCAATTCACTTCCTTTGACTCGGTTCGTTTTCTCTAATAATGATCTAGGGCTTCGACCGTGCCGTTGAGCAGAGTCTCGACTCGATCCGCGCCAAGGTCAACTGGGTCAAGCGTGACCGGGCCGACGTGGAGTCCTGGCTCAAGGCCAACAGCTACAGCCGTGACGGTAAGCTGTAAGCGCATGATACCCTTACCTGACAACGCCACCGACCGATAGCATTATCAGTTGCCTACCTATCCAATATTTACGGGACAAAGAATTTCCTCAAAATACAAAAGCCATTGGATTCTCCGACTATGTTCGGGGTGTGTATAATAAGAACAGTCTCAAATCAGACAATCTATTCATTTTCTGTTCCCTCGTAGTGTTCTTTGAGAGTAGATGCGATTTTCGCTAGAGCTATAATACACACGTAGTTCGTTGTTAGGCATTAAGCTGTTCTTTCCTCCTTTCACTCTTATCCGATAGACAATGATAGTATAGATAGTAGATAGATAGGTAGATAGAACCAAGCCCTAACCCACCCATCCACCCACCCACCTCCCATGTCCCCTCTCCCTTCCCCCAAAACCCATAATAAAAAAGGAGTAAAAAGGAAAGAGTAAGATAGGGAAGTGAAACTACCACCCTCCCTTTCCCCCAAACCCAGACCCACCACCACCACCACCTCCCTCATCATTATTCGTATTACTCTTCTTTGAAAATCCCCGAGTGGGTTTCGATTGCGCGGCTTCATGTTTGCGGAGTTCTTCGGGGACGCGCGAGATGGGCGATTTGATGAGCATTTGTTTAAGGTCGTACCTGTTTTTGTCACGTAATTAGTATTAAGATGGGCTGAGTGGTGGGTGATAGTATTATGCGCTAGGGGTGAGGAAGGGGAAGGGGGGGAGGGGTGTTGTATAGAAGATATGGGGGGTAACGTACATAACTTCGGTATCTTCATTACCCAAAAAGGTAATAGCGACACCACTTTTCCCAGCACGACCGGTACGACCGATACGATGGGTATAGCTTTCGATGGAGCCGGCCATGTTGAAGTTAATGACGAGACTGACGTCGGGGACGTCGATACCACGTCCCGCCAGATCGGTGGCGACCAGGACGTCGGTGGTACCGTTGCGGACGGAGGCCAGGGCGGCTTCACGCTGGTCTTGGGTTTTGCTACCGTGTAAGGTGACGGAGGAGAAGCCCCAGTGTTTGATTTCGCGGGCGATGGCGTCGCAGTTGCGTTTGATGTTGACGAAGACGATGATGGGGGGCCGGAATTCGCCGGACGAGAGGATGTCGCCGAGACGTTTCTTGCGCTTGTCTTCGCCGGCGACCATCTCGACGCGTTGCTCGACGGTGTCGACGGCTTCGCCGGCGGAACCGATGGTGACGATGGCGGGGCGGCGGAGGTATTTGCGGGCGATGCGTTCGACGGCCGTGGGCATGGTGGCGGTGTACATCATGGTTTGGCGGTAGCGGTCTTTGCCGCCGATGTGTTGGCTCATGGCGAGGGAGTTTTCGGCTTCTTCGCTGTCGGGTTTCTCGTTGGAGACGGGAAGGGCGTCGAGGATCTTGTTGACGGGTTCTTCGAAGCCGAGGTCGATCATTCGGTCGGCTTCGTCCATGATCACGTAGCAGCATTGGCTGAGGACGAGCATGCGGCGCTCGATGCAGTCGACGAGACGACCGGGGGTGGCGATGATGATTTCGGCGCCGTCGCGTAGACTGTAAGCTTGTTCTTCGAACGAGTGACCACCGACGATACTGACGACGTTGAAGCCGAGTGGGGTGGTGAATTTCTTGGCCTCGATTTCGATCTGTTGCGCCAATTCACGAGTCGGGGCGAGCACGATGGCATAGGGGCCGTCGTTCTTGCGCCATTCGAATTCGTCGATGCGCGGGAGTTCGGCGATGTAGCAGAGGAGGGGGAGGAGGAAGGCTGCCGTCTTACCGGAACCGGTGACGGCGACACCGATGAGATCGCGGGATTGCATGGCGATGGGGATGGCGGCACGCTGAATGGGGGTGGGCTCCTTGTAGCCGACGCGGCTGATGAGCTCCATGAGGCGCTTGGGGAGGCCGGACTCGTCCCACGAACGCATAGGGTTAGGGACGCTGCCGCCCTTGGTACTGATGTTGAAGTCTTCCTTGAAGATACGCCAGTCGCGCTCGCGCATGTGCTCGAGCTTCTTCTCGCTCCAGTGCTTGTCGAGCTGGTTGCGTGTGCTTTCTTCCCTGCGTCGACGCTCCATCTCAAGAATCTCTCTAGCGCGAATGCCTCCTGCCTCGCGATCGCGGTCTTCGAGGGCCCGCGCGTACTTCTGTGCCACTGAGTCTGCGACATCGTCGCCGAAGCCAGCCAGACGACCACGGCCATAGAAGTTCGCCTCATGCCGGGTCTGATATAGCGGGTTATAGTCGCCGCTGGTATCCTCCTCGGCGTTCCACTCGAAGTTAAATTTCCGGTCCGTTGTCCTCTTGCGCTTCTTCTTCGCGGAGAAATTCGACGTCTGATCCGCGCCCATGTATCTCTGCTTCACCAGGGCTGCTTGAGCCACTGCCTCATCATCATCCACGACACGGCTACCGCTCTTCCCACTCGTCAAACCAAAAGACATCGACTTCGGCGGGGGCGGCGGGGACATGTCGTAGTTCTTATTATGAGACTGGGAGTGGCGCATCGCCGCCGGTGCAGTCGGAGCATCTGACTTGCGCATAGCCCGAGGGCCGGTAGGAATCGATCTCGCGTCGCCATTACGTCCGTTCGAGCCGACCGAAGGTGAGAGCGTAGCACTTCTATCGCCATTGGAGGCACTCTCGGACTTTAATCTGCGGGTGGCTTCGACTTCTTTAGCCCGCTTCTCTAAAGCGAGCTTTTCTCGTTCCTTCTTCGACAGAAATTTCGGCTGTACACATCATCAAAAAATATCAGCAACATACTCCGTAGAATATCTTTACGAAGCTAGTGGCGCGCAATCCGGGCCGTTTCTCCGAGAATAGCAAGAAACGTACCTTCGCGGCAGCCGCATCAGCTTCTCTCTTTTTCCGCACGAGTTCTTCCACACTCAGCGGGGTGGCGGCGGGTCGTTTGGCTCCCCATCCGACTTTCTGCTTCTTGGGCTCTGTCTCCGGCGGCGGTGCAGGAGGGAGGTCTTCGGGCGGTGGTGGAGGCGCGGACGTGTCTGGCGGCGGCGGAGGGGCGGCGGAATCCTCTGGTGGGGGTGGGGGAGGCGTGGGAGGGCGTTCGATGGGTTCGGGAGGAGGCATGGGAGGGTGCGCCTCTGAGGAACCGTTCATCACGATATCATCCATGGCGGCGGGGTGATTGGGAGCAAGAAGATGGGCCTGGAGCTCGGCGGCGGAGGCGCTGAAGAGACCCGGCCGCGGGACTTTCTACGGCGGTGAGAACCCGCCTTCTGCGCGGTCACGTGCAATTTAGTATTCGAGTCTCGACAGAGCATATTAGAACTGAATTCAAACCTACAAGACATGGAATCACATATGCATGGAATGAGAGCTACCTACGCATTAGAATACAATGGAGACAGTGTCCAAACTCATAAGGTCCACCCAACCGGATCACATCAGATCGTGGAAGAGCAGTCGAGAAGCAGGCAGTCTGCCCGCAGCAGATGCCTTCTCGCCTCTCATTCAACACGCCAGTCGCTTAAAATCGCACACAAATCAGAAGAAATTATTGTTCTACATCAACGAGCCATCAAGGGCTGAAAGAGGGATAAGATACTATCCACTTGACGGGGTTTCAAGTGGGTGAGTGCTTCCGGACCAGCGGTTCGGAGGTGGATACCAATCAGGCTTACATGCCACCGTTAACCGGTGACTGCTGATAGTATGCGTAAGGGTTAGCCTGAGGGGGAGTTGGGACAGCAATTTCCGCTACAGGCGTGGCCTGGGGAGCAGGCTGGGGAGGCTGCACCGCTTCCTCGGCCTTCATCTTAGACACCGAGGCAGGGCCGTGGACTTCACGGTCCAGAGTCATGTACTCCTTGGCAGCATCCTTCGTGCCACGTTCGAGGAGGTAGACCATATAGCTCTGGACCAGCTCTCTGACCACGGCGGCCGGAAGGGTACTATTGGACCGAATGTCTTCAATCACCTTCTTGATCCGCTCGTACTGAACATTCTCAGTGGGGGCACTGGTGGGCTGGTCCAGCTCGAAGTTCAGATAGCTAGTCCAGAATGGTCGGCTGTCGAGGTAGTATTGTTGGTTCTTCTGAAAAACTTGGCGGGCGTCCTCGGAAGAGCCCTTGATCTTCCATAGCAGGCGAGCCCATTCTGCAACCAGCGCCGCCTTCGTAGCCAAGTCTGACTGTGGCGAGTCCAACTGGCTCTTGTACACTTCAATGGCAGCCTCAAGACCGCCATGGCGGCGAGACATGTTCGCCAGGGACACGATCGTCTCGACGTGGTTGGGGAGGTTAATCAAGATGGCGTCATGGATCTCCTTGGCGACATCCACACGGCCGCACATCTCTTCGAAGTAGGCATACTGAAGACGGGTCGCAGGGTTGGCGATCGGCACGTAAAAGCAGCTGGCACGTTGGTAGATACACCGCACTTCTTCCTCCTTGCCGGACTGGCCGGCCATCCACCTGGCATAGCGTTGCCAGAACTCGTCGTAGTGAGCACACGTCACCAGGCATCTTTCGTACAGGAATTGGGTCCGGGTATAGGAGCCCTCGGATTCTTCAAAATCGAGGTACTTCTTCCAGTTGGTGAGCTGGCCCTCATCGAGTTCGGTGACGTGAAAGTACGGGCGCTTGATCTCCGACTCGTATGTCCAGCGTTTCGTCGTCTCGGTCTGGGTCTTGGAGAAGATCTCCAGATGATGGCTGTCCACGCGCAACCGCAAGTCTCTCTCCACCTCAGCCTCTGCCTTGGCACCGGGCGCCACATGCCCGGCGGCAGCATCGAGCTCCGCACGGAACTGGGCCAAGGTCTCGGGGGACGCCAACTCTGTCACGGGGCGGGTCTGAGCCAACTGCCTGTATCTCTCAAAGTACCGAGCATACTGGTGCATGGGGATGTGGATAACCCGGCCCAGGATACCGAAGATCTTATCGTACGCCTCCACGCGTTCCTCGAACTCGATGTATTTGTCCCAGAAGGGGTGTGCAAGGAAGTCTAGCCCGACGCTGCTTGCGCCACGTTCGAAGAGCCTGGAAACAGGAAAAGTCAGTACGAACCAGAGATACCACCATTTGACAACATTCTGGGGAGATGGGGAATGGTGGGGAAGTAGGGGAGTGGCAAGGATAGCAAACATGAGCATGAGATTCCCAATGAGTGCGAGCCCAAACAATTGAACGATTAAGATGGTCAAACTGTGGATAAAAACGTCTGTTCCCCCGTCTGCTTCGAGCGCAGAATAGGTGTCACCGAACACAGATACTGGGATTCTAGTGTCCGTGCAGGGGAGGTGCTTGGCTTCAAATCAACTGTAACTTTCTTCAAGGGGGAGCAAACAGCCTGGAGAAGCCATGGGTGAGAAGTAAACTCCAGTTGAGTCCGGGTAAGGCGAAATCTCACCCGTCAGCGAGGGGGTTGCTGCAAATGAACATTTGCACCACGCGGATCCGGTATCACAACCATGTCCATGCTGCGTTGGTAACGGTTACAGGGGAGGAAAGGAAACCAGCTCTACTATACTTACTCTCGGATCACGTCAGCGTCGTGGGAGGTCTCTGCCTTAAAGGAACAGTAGTTGGTCCATAGGTCGACAGAGGGCGAAATACTAGCGATACCGCGTTCGTAGACCTGCCCCAGAGCATTAGCGACCCAGAACCCCCAGCCAAGATTCTCGGCCACATACCATATCCGCCGCCTCAGTGCCGGTGATGGAGAACTCCAGATCGGCATATTTTTTCCAGTATCCAAACAATAGAGGGAACTTGGCCAGGAAGCGATCGTAAACGTTCCGAACGGTGGTGATGGCCTGGGGGTTGGAGTTGCGGTTAATTCCACCCTCGAGCGCCTCGCCGGCGCGGACCAGCTTCTCCCAGGTCTCGAAGTTATCAGGATCGTCGAGCTATCCAACAGAGACAGCGTTAGCCAGCTACCACAGAGCTCCCACGAGACCAGAGGGCAAAGGATGGAGTCGCATCATACCAACTCAACCTCCAGCTTCTTCAACTCCGCATTCTCCTCCTCGGAGCCTCCATAGTTATAGTCCGCCATTATGTCAGTTGACCACAGGACACAGGAACAGGGAGAGAATCGCCCGGCAGAAGACAAGGGAATCAGGCGACAGGTAAACAAGGCCCAGCGACCAAGAAAGACAGAGAGCAGAAGTAATAAGGCACGTAGCAAAAGAGAGAGGAGAGAGGAGGGAGAACGGGCAACACGGGGAGGAATCGTGAAAGCGAGTGATGGAACTCCAGCCAGACTAACAAGACCTTCCTGCCTGCGTCTGCCGCCCTGGGCTCTTTTGGCTTTTTTCGCCGGACCCGAGCCTCACCCCCAAACAGGCTTAGCGCCGGCCCTGCAATTCTCGTGCATCAAATCACCATAACGAAGTTATCCGGAGAAGCATCCCCAATTCCTCCAACCCTCCAATTCCCACACGTCTACGGTGGTAACTCGCCTCCCCTCCACTCCGCCATGGCCACTACCCAACCCACCACCAGCTTGGTCAACAAGCTCCCCGCGCGTCTCCGCAACTTCTTCGCGCGCTATCCTCCGCAAGTCTATTCCGCGGCCGTCGCACCTCGTCCAGAAGCCCCCGAAACAGCCACCGTCACCACCAACCCCGAGGAGCTCCCCTCGCCCTACACCCCCAACAGAGACGCCAAGGGCTTCAAGCGGCCCGATCCTAAAGAGTTCTCGCCGTCCCGCGCCCTCCTCTACTCCGACCCCAAACACCCCAACCCATTCCTGCCTCGCAAGAACTTCCGCACCGGCAAGTGGTCGGGGCCCCGGTTTGGATTGCGCACACAGGCCGAGTTGGTCAATTTGGCGGTCAAGTATAATGTCGAGGCGTTGCTGCCGCCGGGTCGCAAGTCGACTGAGTACAAGGATACGCGGCGGAATGAGCGTGGTCTGGCGATCAAGGGTACAGGTATCGGTCAGAAGGTTAAGGGTCATAAGTGGGAGCGCACCATGGAGGCTCGTTTGGAGGATAGGCGTAAGGCTATGATGGAGATGCCGGAGATGATTCGGTTGTGGAAGCAGGTGAGAGATTCCGTTTTCGTTTGCCGTGGTTACTGGAGGAAGAATGGTTATGCTGACTCGGTTGTTTTCACAGAGAGGTCACGGTCGTGGCTGGAAGAGCTGGCCCAAGCGGTGAAGGGCTACGCCGTTGGATGTATTTTTTCTTTGGTCTCGAATGGTTTCGGGGCTTGCATAATGTCGCATCTCTTTTTTTTATGTCTTGCCGGGCTGGGGAAGCTGGCTCGGTGAGAGTTTCGATTGATCATTGTCGGGGTTCGGCACGGGAGTTTGTTCTCATATGTATTGTACAAATAGCTTTTTTTCCAATCACGCACATGGAATGCTTGCGTGACAATGGTACTATAGATGTTGAATGCAGAATACACATCACTCAGGTGTCTACTTCGGATACGGATAGAGTACGGGATACATTGTGAGGGTCTACTTCCTCGCTGGATACATTATGGCTCATCTAACTAAGCCAGCCTACCAATGCTGTCCATGACTGATCGTAACTCGTCATTCATGATCATATGACGGGGAGACAACATCTCCCACCATCACGGTCCTCGGTGTGGGGTTGTCATAATCGTCCCACGCATGTCCCGAGGAGAAGAGAGATAGATGTCTCCCAAAGTAAATCTTGTTCCCGCTCTTTCGAGTCTTCGCCAACGTCGAATACGGTTCTTCGCCGCGCACGCCGGTGAGTTGATCGATGCAAACCATCTGGCATCGTTGACAAGATCCTAGCACGTTAAACTGAATGTCTTCCGGCCCGATGCATACAGACTCCCAACGATCTTCTATGTACGGTCTTTCAGTACTCGCACGTTGTGGAAAGTCCTCCGCGACGACGATGTTGGCACGGAACACATCGGCAGCCACGGCTTTCTTTCGGACATTACCGGTCGAGGGGCTGCCTTTGATGGTTTCATTCAGCTGGTTGACAGACGAGCGGGAGATGAGAAGGATGGGGCTTTCGTTGGACAAGAGAATGGGATTTTGTTCCGTTTCTGATGTCGGCGTATCTTGGGGGAATGAACCTGGCATAGTCGGACACAGTGGAGACCTCCTACCACCAGAAGAGCGTTTAGGCTCAGCAAGTCTGGTAGAGGACTGCGGTGGAAATCTTGCGAGTGTACAGGGTACATCAAGGAAGTCGGAGAAGAAGGAAGACACTGCGGGAGATGAATATGCCTGCACAACAACCTGGTCCCCACAGACGGTAGAAGATTTAGAGCTATTTTGACACAGTGATGTAGATACGAGGTTCGTGTTCTCGCGGTCCAGAAGAATCTCGAGTGTCTTCTGCCCTGGTGAATGTACAGGTCCGCGCGTAATGCGTAAAACACCGCGATGAAGATCGATAAATGGTCGTATCAAGGCCATGCGAGGATACCTTTTCTGGTTGAGAGCCGCGCCTGTGCCCTGGTGAATCAAACACCATTCTCGATCCCATGCCAGTCCCTCGCGTCGTACTTCCCAGCGCTGACCGTCAGGCACCTTAAATGCACCGCAACTCTTGATCGGGTATACAGAAAGACTCTCAACGTGAAATCCAGACCGCGGAGCAATGTTGGTCTCCACGGGTGGCACCAGCGCGCACATATTCGGGCTTTTCTCAACGTAGAACTCCTCAATAAAAGCCATGAAAGTGTTGATATCGTTCGAATTGCTCATCGCACCAAGGCTAACTCTCAAGATCCCAGTAGGTCGCCCATCCATGATATCGTGATCATCCCCGCAACGCATTCCCGCGCTGAAGTGCCGGAGCATGTCTGCTCCAGTCCAGTCGAGACTGGCCGCTGTGCCCCCTGGATTACAAAGCGTTCCAGATCTGATTTGTATGCTCCTGACGCTTGCCAGCCTCTCCACTTCAGACTTGCCAATCCATGCGCCTTGGCTGGATTGCAGATTGAATGCGAGAATCGGGCCTTGTGTGGACGGGTCAGTATAGTCTGAGCGCGGTGATCTGTATACATGACAGACTCTCTCCCCGTTGTGGTGTCTCAAAGCGGTCATGCGGTCGTATAATCGCTTTGCTAAAGATCGTGTATGTGATGAAACATTCGCCATCGAGCCGAAAAGACGCTCATGGGTCTCAAATGCGGGACCCAGGGCGATTATATTATGAAATGGAAGAGTCCCGTCTTCCAGCCGTTCGTGAATTGAAGATTGCTTTTTTGCATGCCACTGCGCTCCTTGGGTCAAGACCATATCCACGGTCCCTCCTCCGAAGAACTTCCGCTTGTCGAAAATGTGGCCAGCACTCTTTCGAACAATCAATGCACCGAGGTCCGGAAACCCGAAGATTTTGTAGAAACTGAGCACGGCAAAGTCGGGTGCCGCGGAAGCATCACTTAGATCGAGGGGCGATGTCGAAACAAGCGACGCGACGTCAAGAAGAGTGTAAGTGTTCTCGGCTGAATTCCGTATCCTCTCACACCATCCAAGAGGAAAGCGCCGACCACTCATATTCGATTGTGCAGGGTATGCAAATAGGCGGGGGCCATGCACCGGCTCGGTATCCAGCTCGGAGATCCATCTCTCGACTTCCCCATCTGTCATAAAGCACCTATTGCCAATATCCGCAAGTTCGCGAGCCCCGATCAAGCTTGTATGCGCATCAACATGATATCCATACCAGAAACCTTGCGGCGTCGACTCGCGGAGCGAGTCGGCAACCAACTTAATCGCGGCAGTGGCGTTTGCCACGAAGACGAGATCGAACTCCTCGGGGTCGGCGTTGAAGAAGCGAAGGGCCCTTAGACGAATGTCATCCACGCGCTGAGTCGATAGCTGTGAAGGGGCGGACATAGAATGGGGGTTCCCGTAGAGATTCGACAAGAGGTCCCGGGAGAACGATTCAATCAGAGATTTTGCGTAGAGCGTGGTACCTGCATGGTCAAGATATGTTGTACCTGAGCCGGAGTTAGATTGTGAGCATTTATCGTTAAAGTCACATAGAGCTTCCAAAGCTTCCAAACCTACCTTTGAGCAAGGGATATTCACGTTCCCGAATGACGTCCACATCCTCCAGGTAGTAACGCCCATTATCCACGACGCTTTCATGTTTGTCCCTGCCCGCCATCGTAGTAGACAGTACTCGACGGCATGGACTGCAAGTTAATAGACAGGTATGTTCGCAGGGCGGAAGGGCCAGTTCGCATTGCTGGCGTGGGTGATGCGCGAGGTGGCGACCGCCAAATTACTGGGCGTTCCCTTAACCACTAGTACGATGCAACAGGACGTCCACTGAGACACACCACAACCAGGCCGGTGCCGTGGATAAGATGAAAGTAAGGTTGTCAATAATTGCGTAGAGTTTGCGAAATCATTTAGTAGTAGATAATGTCGCGATAGAAATAAAGCCCCTACTAGCACTATATAGTCCCTAGCCGATAAGGCTAATCGATCGGAGCTTACCGACGGCGGGCTTTCCTCTCCTTCGATGGCCCCGACGGCTAGTCGCGGACAACTGCAACGCTGAGGTCTTGGCTGACAAAAGCTGGGATCGACCAAATATCATCATCATGAGCATTCGAGTGCGAGGGGGTCTGGCTGGTACATAAATGCCGGGGAGGAGACACTACTAGGTGGCCACCGGCCTGAGCAAATTCAGCCCGACCAGGCCGGAGCTTCCCCACCTTTGCGTTGCTTATCGAAGGCGGGGACCGGCCGGGTCCGAAAGTGGTGGTGGTTCTGAGTTCTGACTAGCAGTACTACTCCGTGACTATGACTCTTACGTTTGTTGAATCAAACGCTCCAAATTTCTGTCGATCATATGAAAGCTCCTGTGTCATGTCTGAAATGTAGCAGAAACTGTAACTATGTATATATACCTCTCTCCCTGATCCTATCTCCACACAGCACAAATAGTAGCTCCCAGAACTGCCAGCCTATGATCGTACGAGATATCAAAGAACGAGCGTCTAGCAAGCGCATGGTCAAATATCATCTTTCGAATAGTAAATCTGATCAGCAACTGCCATGCAATGGAAGAACAGGCTTAAGAGCATCGTCAAGTAGCACAAGATAGTGTGACACAAGATGTGGCACAATTCAAGACAAAAGGCTTTGTTAAACAAGAGCTAAATGAAAAACATTATCATCATCTGTATGGAGTAGTTGTGATCATATCCCATCACGAAGCGAGCCACTTGAGGCTTGCGCGGTCAGTGTCCGTTCTTTCGTTCATCTCATTGAATCAATTCTCTTTTCTTTTCTTTCCTCGTTGCATATTATCCGTTCAATCATTAATCAATATCATTCCATCATATCCATTGAGTCGTAAAAGCCATCCCTCTACACCACGTGCTGCTGCCGCCGACCCGAGCTGCTGTGGCGCCGGTGGCCCCGTCGACTGCTGTGACTTCTCCGACGGACAGTGGTCTCCTTGACAACAACCTCCGGTCGCCGGTAGATGGCGAGTGCTAAAATGGCAGTCCAGAAAAAGAACACGACTTCGATGATCCCCAATGCAAAGCAGGCCTTCAGCATCGCACAGGTCTTGTTGATATGGAAGGACAGAGGATTGCCGGATCGGTAGCCATAGTATCCGAAGGGGCCAAGTGAGATGTACACTGAACCTCCATCCCAATGGGAGCAGGTGGCTCCAGCAATGAAGCGCAGCTCGTAGACACCCGCGATAAAGGCACCGAAGAAGAGTAGATCAACGAAAGCGACGAACATGGCAGAGCGCTTGGTGGTCGAAAAGCGAATCAGGGTGTCGATGCACCAGAAGGCTGCAATTACGCTAACGATGAACAGAACAAGGATGTAGGCAGGGGTAATCTGGTTCGCATTGAGGTAGCCATTGACGAAATAGGCCTGGAATTGGTGCTGTCAGACAAAGCGACTCGTGGATTGGGGGGAAGTCATGCGAGGATTAGGTTAAGGTTGGAATGCACATACCATCATTCCAATGATCGGGATCAGGAAGATAAGCTCCAGAATGCGGTTGCAAATGAAGAAGAAACTGCCAATCATCTTGCCTGATTGACGCAGATTGCGATTTGACCTCAGAATGCAGCTCAAGTCCTAGGATTAGTTGCTCCGGGGAGTCCAGAGGCATAAACAGAGGTGGTAGTTTGGGCTGGTCGTGAAGTGGCTATAACGTCATCACACGAGGTACGTGGATTGGCAGGGTCGAGAACGGTCACGAAAGGATCTGACTGAGTCCAGCACCGTGGGCAGGGCACCCGGTCGACAGAAATCCAGGCGTTGCGCCGGAAACGTATAGAAAGGAATTGGTTAGGTGCCGATCAACTGTCGCCCAACTCAAAGGCATAACCCGTCCAGTTACGTGGTAGAGCAAGCAAGGCACGGATGATGCATCCAAACCCAAGGCAACAGGGAGGGGAGATGCAGAAGAAAAAGAACCCGACGGGGATGGATATGCGAGTCGGAGGAAGACAGAGGAGGCTGGGCGATTCACACTGCGGGGTGGCTGGGATCCATTTGTCCAACCAACACCGTTTCAGCAGTTCAGCAGGCCAATGCCCTGGCCGCTTCAACATGAGGACCATTTTCTCACCAATCATCACGGGCGAGACCCTCCTCTCCACTCTGATAAACGATCATCATCATCATCAACAAGATTCTTGATCCGTGTTTACCTTACCGTGCCCTGCCCGACCGTTGCCATAGCTCAGCCGTGGGTGGGGCGGGCGGCCACGAGGGCCTCGAGCCACGGTTGAGCGCCCTTCGCGCCCAGGAACCGGAATAGCGCTCGCATCTTACATCTCGAGCAAAGTGGTGAAATCTAATAATAGCAGAAGCAAGGAGAGAAATATGAAGACGTGCAACTGTCTCTCTGCACGGTGAGTGAGTACAACGGCCTATTCTACCGCAATTTCTTCAACTTCAGTAGGCCCGCCCCGTTTCAAGATAGATCCACTATCCAAAGATCTAGATGCGACGAAACAAATCTATGAACTGGCAACAAGAACTCCGTACACTCATATCCAAGCGTTCCAAAATCATGACTCAGGCTTCGCGATATTGCATGTCTGTCAGATCCCGTCCTCTGTCCGGGGGAGCTACTACTGCCCCCGATGGCGCGTGGGCAGTGGTGGCTCCAAGTACGACCTGTGGTGTTTGGGAGCGGTATGCCGTGTCAATGTCGTATCGCGACGAGGGCTCACCCAGCGCCGAATTCTGTGTCCGCGTGTATCCAGGTTGCATTTCATAACCACCAGCAACATCCTCACTGGAAGATGACCACGCCCCGTCCTCGTCGTGTCTCCGATAGTTGTACACATTCGTAGCGTAGGGATTCGATTCCGGTAGGAATAAGGGCCCAGCGGGAGCATCATCCGTCGCCGTCCGCTGGGTGCCTTGGTGCAATCGCTCTTCCTCGATATTTCTCAGAGCGGCAGTGCTTCCATCGGTACCCGCCAGAGGAACGGGATCGGCGGGTGGCACCGGCTCCCTGCCCCACGTCCGAATGGGATATGCGCGTCCCTTCTTCCAGGGCTCGCTGAGAGAAGGGAAATACTGACGGTAGGAGATACAGGCGCAGATGATCCCGAGGAGCGATCCACTGATGACATCGAAAGGGTGGTGCCTTGCATCCATAATACGGGTCACCGCAACAAGTGTCGCTGCAAGACAAGGGATCATAACCAATAGTGTCTTCCAGGCTTCGCCTCGGTTATCCATGATATGCAGCTTTCCACTCAGCCAGAGTGACAGGTAGAATAACCCAGCAAATGATGCTGCGAAAGAACGTTAGTCTGCAATGCATGTTTACCACAAGTTTAAGGGTGGGGCTTCTCTCACAGCTACTATGTCCTATCGTTGCGGATTAGCATGAGACACACTCGGGATTAGAAGAGCTGTCATACCTGAAGGCCACGAACGAAAGCCGTCTTTAATCAA
Organism: Aspergillus ibericus CBS 121593; assembly: GCF_003184845.1. Classification (NCBI taxonomy): domain Eukaryota; kingdom Fungi; phylum Ascomycota; class Eurotiomycetes; order Eurotiales; family Aspergillaceae; genus Aspergillus; species Aspergillus ibericus. Next base: position 1,411,078 of record NW_020292100.1, on the reverse strand, counting down.
CGCATGGTCACCCGTACAGATGGTAGAGTTCGACAGTCCAGGTATTGCGTCCTCACTTCCTGCGCGAGGCTGACACCGATCGATAAAGTCAGGTCTGGGTTTCCCACAAGCATTTTTCAACACCTGAGTAATGACAAAAGTCAACCCTTGTGAAAGCAAGAGCCCCAGGATACCACAATTGAGCTCCCACAGCCGATCCTTCCACCGGTACGGACCCGTGAAATTCCTCTTCCCGGACACCGGATGCTGTGTTTTATGATGAGAGAAGAGCCCGTCGATAAACAGCGTAAAGACGATAATAATGATTAGAGGCGCGAGGCCGGAGATACAGAGAGCTTCCTGGATGGTTATATGTTCGTGGACAGCATAGGGATATTGAATGGAAATGTTTCGCAATGAAAAGTGCTGGTGAAACGGCTCAATGGAATCGAGAACATAGAAGCCTCCAATACACGCACTATCGCAGTGGTCATTAGCAAATGCCGCCGCATGGGCTGTCCATAGTGAGCACAAACATAAGGATAACATAGTCAAATATATATCTGCCAGGAGCGCATCACATTAGCAACGCGACAACATTCCTATCCTTGGCGGGGATTGATGCTCACGAGAGAATGACCCGCTGCTTCAAGCGCCGCTTGGAGAAGGGCAGCTTGTCGGGAAGACGGTCCATCGGGTCAGGGTCCACTTTAGTTGAGACACAATGCAATAGTTGATGGTCCTAGTGTCCTCTTCTTTATATCAGGAGCATATAATATTCTGGTAGCTGTCCTAGAGCGCTTAATGGGCCTGAAAAGAGCAGATTGACGCGACCGGAGTGCGCGCAGAAATAGGAGCACGTGAGGGTGTGGCTGTAGGCAGCTGAGGTGTCAAACTGCAAGCTGGAGATCTGCCCGGCAGCGGCAGGACAAATAAAGAACCCTGGAGAATTCCCTTCACAGTTGCCTGCCAATGAGAATAAAAGGTGGCGAAACACGGGGCATTGGGCGACTAAATACGGGGGGAGTCTGAATACTCGTTCATCGCTGCCTGCGCCCTGCAGCTCTTTGGCTGACCCACCTGGACAGTCGACAAGCCCCAGGGTACTCCGGACATTGGCTCGACCGTTTCCTTCCAAGTCTCCAGGGAAAAAGCCTAAATTAAAATGACATTAAGATCGACCTGGTGCTCGGATGAACAAGTCGCGATTGAAGCGATGATTATCAGATTGAGTGTATATAATTATCAAGCAAGGCAGTGTAAATCGCGTATTGAGTTGTCTAGAATTCCGAGTGCATGATGGAAGTACGGTGTAGTTAAACTCACTTGAGCATGACAGCCTGTCTGTGCCGTACCGCATCTGTTATGAGACACAAATACACGCTGGGCACTGCGCAGACGGCGTGTATCACCTTTCAATACAGATGTACTAAACTGCATGATTAGGTAAGTCTGGTTCGTTCCCCGCGATTCCTGTGTAGTTCTTTCGCAGTCTCTCTCCCACCATGCTGGAATGCACCTTTGAAAACCCCGGTCGGTCAACTTTACTAGGCTAAGTGGCTAGTCTTGTCCGTGAAGACTGCAGAGAGTTTAGTTCTATTCTGGTCTCAAACAAGCACTAGCGGTCCATCCACTAGCAGCTAGTCACCCCTCCGGTGGCGTAGTCCAGGACCACCACAAATGACCAATGCGTCGGTAAGAATAGGCGGGAATTGTCCTTCTTCTCTGGCTCAAATTTCGGGGGCAGCCTTGTCGTGGGGTGCATCAATGCAGGGGAGAAAAAGAAGGGCCCATTTACCCCGACGGCATTCTCTTCGCAAGCAACTGGTTACTCAGTTCCGCCACTACTGACCTCTTGATCTTCCCACTTTCGGTGACGGGAAATGCAGTGGGGATGCCTTGGTCCCCTAGCCAGAGTATCCAAGACGGCGATTTCTGGGACCCTAGAGTCGTCTGTACCCAGTCTATGATCTCCCGGTGCGATGGGCGGGCCTGATCTAGCGCCGGCTGAAGAAGAGCTGCTACTTCTTCTCCCAGACTCTGGTGTTCGACTCCAACGACACAAGTTTGTGAGATAGCAGGATGCTCGTTCAGGCGTTCTTCGATCTCCGCGGGATAGATGTTCTCCGCCCCTATGTAAGTTGTCAGTCTGGGTCTCATCAGGCCATCCTGCATGGCATTATATACCGCGGATGATGATATCTTTGATCCTCCCCGTGATCAAACAGTGACCATCGTCATTGATGAGTGCCACATCCCCTGAATGCATCCAAACAATACCCGACGCGTCTGCTTTGAGGGCCTCTGCGGTCTTCTCCAGATTTTTGTAATACCCTTTCTGGACTAGATAACCCGCTATGCATAGCTCCCCACGGACCCCTCGAGGAACAATCTTTCCTGCTACGTCGATAATCTTGGCTGATGTGTGGGGGAGCAAGGCCTTATGGATCACAACGCCATCTTCTGGCTGACTCGAGGCCCGGGACATGAAACTGATAGGCGATGTTTCGGTCATTCCTATACTATCTGGTTAACAACACGGCCTCGTGTGATGCCAATCAGATGCTGACAGAGTTCATAGCTACCTACCATAAGCCACTGTCAGATCTTCGAACCCAAATACTCTTTGCATGTCTTTGATCAGCGCAGCTGGGATTGGAGCACCTCCAATCAGACCGGTTCGGATGTGGATTGAACCAAGATTGAGATGGCGGTATCTCTCCAAGAGAGCAATGAAGATAGTCGGCACTCCATGGAGACCCGTGCACTTTTCCTGGATGATAGATTGGAGCACTGCTGTAGGATCGAATGTTGATGACGGGTACACAACCGTGGCTCCATGCGTAAGGCAAGAGAGAAGACCAATCACAAGGCCGGATATATGGAAGAGAGGATAAGGACAGCAGACGACGTCCTCGGGTGTTAGTTGTAGACGGTGGCCGATTAGGTTACTGTTGTTAATTACGTTGCTGCTCATGCAGGGTCAGTATGAAGCAACCCAAAACAAAAAAGCTAGGGAACTAGAGATGATTTGCTGGTGTCCTCACCTGTGAGTCAGCATGGCAATCTTCGGCGCTCCGGTGGTGCCACTGGTGAATTGAAATGTACATGTCCGGTCACTGTCCACGTCATCGCTCATACTGATCTCCGGCGTCCGACTCGCGTGAATGACGAAGTCTTCATAGAGCCGGTACTCTGAAATTGGACCATGTGACCGAAATAGGATGATCTCCTTCAGACCCGGAACTTCGTCCTTCTCCATCAATACCTTAATGTCTTCCAGATATGATGCTAGATCCCGATTGCCGATATGCGATGAAGTGAAAAGCATCGAGCATCCTGTTGGGTCAATCAATCCTTGAGTCCCATCCAGTCGGAGAAGAACACTGCTTACCGGTCTCCTTTAACACATTCTGACATTCTATAGAGGAATACGCGGTGTTGAGTAGCACTGTCACAGCCCCGATCCGCGTTGCCGCTAGAAATACCTCTACATATTGTACACAGTTGCCCGAAAAGATACCAATTCGATCTCCTGCGAGAACTCCGTGCGCCAGAAGAGCTTTGGAGACAGACTGAACACGGGAGTTCAGCTCATGGTAGGTGTACCGGACACCTTCGGTTGGGAAGACGACAGCTTCGCGGGCAGGGTACTTGGTTGCCTGGTGGTTGAGCAATTGACCAATGGAGAACGGAATGAGTGCTGGCTCGGAGGGGCCTTGGATGAGGGACAACGATGAGGCCATATCTTGCATAATTTCTCTTGCCTATCGGAGGGTTATGATCCTAAGCCAAGATTCGTGGTGACACTGGGATTAGTTAGAGAGCCAAAACCGGCGGGGTTCGCGGTTCACGTGTGCTTATGGCAGATAGGAAGCAAACATCTTCAACAGGCCTCCCGGGTTGGGGGGTAAATTTGTGACACTTTTGTCTATGACATATGTTGAGACATGCTATACTCCACCTTCTACGCCCGGGGCTAGGAGGGATATAATCCTTTTGGCCTACGTAGTTCCTGGCAAGATACTCTGTTGCAACGGGAGTCGATAGGCTAGAACGTTACGTCCCCGCATCTGACATGACTTACTCCGTTGCTTTCTAGCATGATGTAGCTACCTCATCTACAGTCTCAACCAATATAAATGTCTGTCTAGCCTAGAATTGCCCTGGCTTGGGATAGAGGGGAGAAGTACTTAAGTATTCATCAAATTGGGTGCCTGAACGGACTGGTTGAGAGCCTGAGGGATTCATTCCGGCCATCGCCAAGCTAACGCCAGAGAGGCTAGTGGCGAGGATTAATAATGTGTGAGTTCTGATACTCTGACAACTAAACAACCTCCTCAGCCCCGGTATTCACGACGGGCAGGTATCATCTTCTAACTTTTAGATGAAGATATTAGACCCAATGGACCCCCGCGGCAAGACGCCAAACCCTGCGCCCAAGCGCTCTCGAATGTTGATCAGCAGGGCTCGGACTGGTTGCCTTACTTGCAAGTTCGTCCTTCTGTCTAGTCTGATGAGTGGCCGTGGCTGATACCTGGGATAAGGACAAGGAGAGTCAAATGTGACGAGCAAAAGCCGGTCTGCAAGCGATGCATTGCGGCGAAACGCCATTGCGCTGGCTACCAGAAGCCCCCGAGTAATCCGCCTAAGCCATTCCGCATAACGTACTATGTACGGGACCTCCCGTCCTCCATCAGGGCTTTGCACCGCCCATTAGAAGATCCTCAAGATCAGCGTGCGCTCGATTACTTTTTCTTATGGGGCAATGCCTACTTTCCTAGCGATTTAATGGAGCCCTTGAGCCGTGATGACATCCTTTACGAGCCTGCCTTGAGGCATGCAATGATCGCCATGGGTAGGTTACACGAGATATATCGCAATGGTGAGGTTGGCGCTTCCAAAAAGGTGCTAAGCGTGTTCGCAATGCAGCACTATGGTGAAGCAATACGTCGGCTTGTTCTGCGTGATCCAGACACCGCTAGTGATCCAAGCCCTGTCTTCCTGGTAGCCTGTTTTCTGTTTGTTTGCCTCGAGTCCTCCCAAGGACACGTGGAGGCCGCACTACGTCACCTGCGATCCGGCTTCATGTTATTCCAAGAGGCAAGACGGTCTGGAAAGCTGCTGATAGACTGCGAGCCCATTCTCCGCTGGCTCTTCACTCGACTGATGTGCCAATTGACGCATTTTGACCCCAGTGATTGCGCACGGTTTTTCGGGCTAAATGGAAGTCAGTCAAAGCCCCAGGTGACTTTCATCCATCTCGAAGATGCTCGTATACAGTTGGGCAATCTCATGCAGAAGATGATCCACAGAAGGTATCTTACAACATCATTTGGGGTCTCCACTGGCCCCAGACAGCAGGTCCTTGTGGCAGATCGTATGAAGACCCTCTTGGCACAGGAATTGGCCGAGCTGGACACCTGGATTCTCGCCTTTAACCATTACCTGAGTTTTGGTATCTCGAGCCACGACACCGGTGACTATTATGTCCTAGCGATCTGCAGCTTCCTCTTGAAATTCCGTCTTATGGCCGAGTCTCGGGAGACTGGGGAGCATTACGAGAATGACAGTCTAGATCTCAAACACACTCTGGATCTTGGACGTACCCTGCTGAGTGATAGTAATATTTTTGGCAGTCCGCCTCGATCAACTACAGCCAGCAACTGCCGGCCCGAGACTCAGTACTCCTTGAATCAATTGCTCGAGACCCGAGCTGCCGGCCCTACGGCGATAATGCAGTCACATACACCCACGAACCCTCACTTCTTATTTCTCGGCATTCTGTCTGCTCTGTCCGTCGCCTCTGTACATGCTCCCGACCTAGTCGTACGTCAACAGGCGCAGCAGATGGTTCAGACTATTTGCGAGAGCCGAATGGACCGGAACTCGTGGCTAGCTTTCAATCTTGCCAGTTGCCTCTCCTATCCGGAAATCCCGAATTCTTACTATGATACAGATACCCTCTATGGGAATATCTCTGCACCTGAAGCTCCTTATTCACGCGAATCTAGCCGACTGATAGCGCTGCTTGCTGATCTCGGAAATCTCTGAGAGGCACTGTCTACCGACATTTTCAGGCCTTCCGCCAATGAAAGATACGATCGACTGTTTCCAGGCTTATCAGTCATCTATTACCGCCCCAGAATTACAGTCTAGTGTGCTGCAACTATACCAGCTCCAGGTAGAGACTTGCATCGGGACTACCAAAACCGTTAATCCAAAACGAGTTGGCTTGGGTTTAGCGCTCCCTGATAACTATAGATGGCAGGCGTTGCGAGTCCAGACGGTGCATTCCCTCTCTATTTCCCACCTTGGCCATTGTTGCACAAATATGGAGCTTAGACTGGACTAAATGCCTCATCGGATGAAGTGACATGTCCCTGATTCCTGCTATAAGAGGGCCAGAATCACCCCAAGATAGGAATCTCGGAAAATCGTACAACCTATTTATCCATCGAATACATCCCATCCGGAACCCCCCGACGAACTCGTCCCCGGAATGGTCTATGCCATCATCAACTACTTACAAGAGACCGGTCTTCTCTGACAAAGTCCGCTAACTGGCCGGCCGATTGGTCAGAGAAAATGCCTGATGTCGCCGACGGTATCGAAGGATATCGGATCATATGAAGCTGCAATGGCCTTTGGACACCGCGAGACTGTGAGAATTGACTTTACTATTCTATGGACGCGCACATCACCATATGAAGAGTAAAATGAGATGTATCGCTAGATCCTAGATAACAAAGCATTAAAGGTGATGATCTAATATTCGGATCCACTACTATCTATAAACTCTAAGATCTTCAAAGAAATGACATAAATACAGTAATAGTGATATCATCTGTCGAAGCTCCCGGCCCCCCTCTTCATTATGAGCAGATAGAGTCAATTTCGCGTTCTAAAAATGGCAAATAACCCCCTTGATCTTGAGAATCCTCACATGTATTGACATCAAACGCATCCCTGGTCTGGTTTATCGAGTTCAAACAAACACCGTCTATCCAATGTATCCGAGCAACGCCGAACGAACCCATACCTCACTCCGAGGATTAAACAAGCCCCAGCCCAGATCAGAAAAAAGACAGCAGGAAATATAGCAGGGATCACACCGGGAATAAGGACCCTTCCGGACCTCGAGGATGTAAGGTTCGGGTTGGAATAAGCGTTCCCGAGACTCGACACGCCGTCGTACATTAATTGAAGAGCGTCCAGGGCGTGAGCTAGCATGACAGATCGTCGGAGCTCCTCTGCCTGGAGGAACCCTCTGTAGAATACTGAGTTGGAAACTGTTATGGGGGGAGCTAGATTGATTGAATCGTAGAATCTCAGATATTGACGGCGGAGTATGTTTCTCACGGTATAACCGAAGAGTGGGGCTTGGGCTTCCTCTTCGTCCCAGTTGAAATCGGGAGGTGCTGTTTTCGTAAAGTTGTGGAATGAACTGGTTTTCGCTGAAACATCTGCGAACCCGAGGGCTGAGAGGCGAGTGCATCGTAGACCAATTGGGGGGGCTAGGTATATAAATTTCACCGAGTCAACGGGAGACACGATATCATCGAGCACATGGTCTAGTGTACCGTAGGCTTCTAAGAAAGTTCTGTTGCTGGTTAATGTCCCGTTGGGAAGCTGAATGAAAGGTTGTCCCATGCCTTGCACTGGCACGTCGATGTGCACGTCGAACGGGTGTTCTCGATAGGCGGCTTCTTTTCTCGCTTGCCATATAGCTAGTTCTAGGACATTGACAGAGCTGAGCTGTGTCCCGTCGTATGCAGGGTCAGATGAATTGCTGACGGCCATCTCCATATAGGCAAACAAATTAAACGATGATAGAGGATCTCCAATGCTGCTATTGGAGACGTAAACAGTATTATCCAGAGAACCAACAGACACCTCCACATCCGTGCTCTGTCCCCGTGTGTATCTGTATGAACCCCGTCCAATGTTGGCCACTTTGGACCGGTTTGAGATAATCGTAAACTCAGAAGCGTCGCGCACTATCGAGCAGTCGTATCCCACATGCAGCCCCCATGCGTGACCATCGATGGGTGTTTTCGCCTGCGGACCAACGAAGAGCTCCGGTGCCAGTTCTTCGAGAGGGAAGCTGTTTGGGAGACTGTGTAGGCCAGTGATCTGATCACGCCGTGTATAAGGTGGCGTATAAAGAATCCCGATTCCGGGAAGGTTGGCCGAAGCCCCCGTCTCCCATCGACTTCGAGCCCGGGTGGTGGTTTGGAATGGCTGTCGGTTATTAAAGTCTTCCCACCTGCGGCCAATCACCATGGGTGCAGCAGACGAGTAGATGTATCCATCCGTTAACTCCATGCAGAGACCTGAAATTGGGAGGGCGACAAACGGTAGCAAGCTGAGAGCTGATAGTAGGTACCACAGGCGATCGGCCTTGCTTTTCTTGCCCTGGAGCAATCGGCCCAAGCAGCCTATCCAGCCATCTGGTCCGCTCCAACTGTTGCCACTGTGCATATAAAGGGTCTCCTTGTCCACAACGCTAAACCGGCGACTTTGAAGCATCGCCACCTCGACGCCAGCGAGTCCATATTTGGACCATCCAATACCGAAGGTACAGATAACAAACCATAAGTAATACACCCATAGTTCTGAAATATAGGCATATCTGACCGCGGGATCGGCGCCTTTTCGCAGAAGCACTAGCCATATGACCACAAAATAAGCAGCCACGAGAGGTGGAATGAAGACAAGAACGATGCTTCGAGTGTAGAACCGAGTCATCAGAGATCCTTGAGATAATTTCGCGCTTGCCGGTCTCATTTTATGAACATCAAGTCCATTGCTGCTGCTGTTGCTGCTGCTGTTGCTCCGATCGTCGGGGTCGTGCTGTATCAGCTGCTGGGTTACAGTCTCTCTTTCACACGGTTCTGTATGGGCCATGGTTGCTCTTGCAAGTTGAATACCGCTGCTTTCAAGTTTTGTACACACGGTCCAATCCCACGCACACAATAATAAGTATAGGCTCGCCTTTGGTACCTCAACCTCGTCGTTATGACGAAAAATAACAATAATTCGGGTAGCTATATCTCAGAGGACACATGACGAGGAAATGCCCGACTTGAGGGTGCTTCGGAACTGTTCAATAGTGAGCAAAAGTTCTTTATAAATTTGGATCAACTGCCCAAGAGCCTCGTTGTCAGACTGGCAAATGCCCCTTTCAGCAATAGGGAGCTGTAACCGATCGTATCAGCCCATCAATGGTTACACTGATAGTGTCAGAAGGGCGACGCGACTGTGAAATCTTCTGTTTAACGACTCTGGGGGCCTTAAAGGTCGAAACAAGCCACCTTAAGTCTTCTAGGGCTGTGCTGATCGACTCAGCTACCTTTCAGAGACAGCGCAATTTGAGTAGACAGGCCAGGAGCTTCATATGCTCCAATATTTGCCTACTAGGTGATAACATACCACCTGAAAATTTCGACAACAGGAGCCAGCAGTTTGATAATAGTGAACGTGCCTCCCGCCAGGCAATCGCTCGCAACCCTCAGACCCTCCGCACCAAGTTCGTTCAAGGGTTCCATGGCGAGACGCAAACTCGCTATTTTCATATTGATATCTTCTTGGTAGTTGTACTTCGAAGTTCCACGGCCTGGCCTGAAGGATCCTAGGTACTATATCCGTCATCCAAAGGTCCACATCCATCAAGTGCGGGGCTATTACAAGTCTCACCCTCCTAACAGGGAGTAGCTGGCATGAAAGGCCGAGTTCGTAAAGTCATTCCGGGATACTGCAGATTGAGAACAGGCCCGCATCATTAACGAGGAGAAATAGTGCTGCCTGAGTCATTGGTGTCACAGAGGTTCATGTGCGCCCTGCACTGCCACTCCACTCTATGACGGAAATAGAAATTGCGCAGTATGTAGGTGGAATGGGATTGATTATCGCTTGGTGATGCTCACCTGAAGGGAGTAGGTAGGACAGGAGATGACGGGGAGGGGGGCAGACGCTATGCCCGTTCGAGGGATCACCTGATCCTGTGTGTATTGCCTACTGATCTATGTGGACGAGGTGCATTGGATACTGCGTGAGTACTTGGGTGATTAATGTTCTTGCGGACAAGTATGGTAGTGGCTGTTGTATTGTTTTAGCTTGACCTGGGCATCCTGGGGCGTGGATCCCTTGCTGGTGGATGAATAGAAAGGGAACTACAGAGTGTTGGACGAGACTCCATAGTATCTTGCATAAAAATAATGATTCAGGAAGCAGACCCGAGTGTTATTTCTTATTATACACTGTTACTAGAGATTACCGTGATATAGCCACTTTTCAAGTTCAATGACTCTTCGGTCAAGACCGAATCCGGCGCCCAGTTAAATATCAAAGGAATGGACATGTCTCAAAACTAATGGGAATATTCAATAAACAATATAATTAACGGGTCCATTAATCATGTTCGCGTGATGCTGGATTCTTACACCTGGTCTGACGGTTTAGCAGACGGTGATGTACAGACCGAGACTGGATATCAATTAGCTATCATTCAAACCGCGCGGTAGAAGAACACTTACGGTGAGGGGTTGTAGTCCTCGAAGAAGTTGAGATAGGTGCTACCAGCCTCCTTCATCTCGTAGCTGACAGTCTGGCCAGCCGGGCAGGAGAAAGAGGAGATGAGATAGGAGTTGCCGGGCGAGAGGGTGAAGTCGCCGTAATCCTGCTTGACCGAAGGAGCATTGTTGTAGGTAGTCGACTGCGTGGCGGCAGACTCAAGCCAGGAGAAGTCAACCTTGCCATCTCCGCTGAAGGTGTAGTCGGAGGTCTCAAGCTGGTCCTTGGTGGGGAACAGGAAGATCAGGCTGCACGTCTTTCCAGAGTCCGAAGAGGGGATGTCGAAGTTGAAGATGGTCGAGACGGTGGAGGAGACGGTACCGAAGTATTGAGTACCGTAGGCGGTGTCAGGGGTAGAAGAGTTGACCGGGATGATCAGGTGAGGGTACTCATAGTCGCCAGAAAGATCGGTGGGACAGCTGGCAGCGGACGACTGGGTAGCAGTGCCTGACGCCTGAGGGCTGGTGGGAGACGCAGAGCTCGGGGCAGGCGAGGGAGTGCCAGACGGCTGGGGAGCCGGAGTGCCAGAGGTCTGAGGGTAAGAGGAAGGCTGAGGGGCGGGAGTTCCAGAGGTCTCGGGGGTGGAAGGAGTCTCAGAAGGCTGAGGAGCAGGAATTCCGGAGGTCTGAGGGGCCGAAGGAGTCTCGGAAGGCTGGGGCACAGGGGTTTCCGAGGAATGAGGGTAAGATGGGGTCTCCGAAGGCTGAGGAGCGGGAGATCCGGATGGGGCCGGCTGAGAACCCGCAGGAGCGGACGATCCAGGGCCACCGGGAACAACCACCGAAGAGGTCTCGGCGGCACAGTAGGTTTCGGTCACATAGACAGTCGTCACCTGCACCGCGCCGCTAGACTGAGGACCAGGGCCAGAGGGCACAGAAGCACTAGACTGGGGGCCAGGGCCGTAGGGGATAGAAGCACTAGACTGGGGGCCAGGGCCAGAGGGTACAGAGGCACTAGATTCAGGGCCACCGGGAACCCAAGTAGTCGAGGCACCAGTGCCAGGAACAGGAGCGCTAGAGGATGGGCCTGGAGCAGCCGGCTGGCTGGACTGAGGGACAGGGGTTGATGCCGGAGCTGAGCTAGAACCGACAGCGCCAGCACCAGAGCCCGAGCAAGAATCAGCCGTCAACTTGATGTCCTCACAGCCAGTCACGGATGAGTTCTCAGTGGTGTAAATGTTCAACTCATTGTTGTCGCCAGTCTGGCAGCCAACAAAGTCTGCATCACCATTGTATTCCAGCTCACCGGAGGAGCTGATGGAGAAGCCCGACATAGGGGACTTACCCAGGTCACACTGGAACTGGGTGGTCGAGCCTGTCACGTATCCTTGGTTAATATGACTTCCAAATCCTGGGGGTAATTGGGTGGCTTACTGGTCACAACACAACCGCGTCCGCTGCTATCGGTGATGCCACCTTTGGAATCAATGCAGAACTGGGTTTCGGGGAGTCCACCACCGATACGGTTCTGGCCATCACCAAGCTGGCCAACAGTGCCAGAAGCACCGCCAGACGCCGTCAGGTGAAAGCAGCAGGAGTTGCTCCGGCCGACAAGGGCATTAGCCCCAGCAGCAAAAGCTGCGACAGTTGCAAAGTTCTTCATCCTTGCACAAGCGAACGAAGGCGGCAGCTAGAAAGCAAGCGAACGGATTGGGTGCCAGTAGGATAAAGATTGTTTTGATATGGTTATTGGCTGACGTAGACTGAGCAACAGACTGACATTGTCCAGGATGCACTCAATATTTATAAACTGAAGTGGGTACAAGAAGGGACGTCATGGTGTCTGACGGTAAACAGGACAGGGTCAATATCTCACACCTCCACAGTAGTACAGTAGATCGAAAAAATAGAAACAGAATGCAGCCAGTCCCAGTGCATCTGCTGGGCTGCAGTTGACCATGGACAAGACATGGAGGGCCACTGTTGACCCCGCTAGGCATCCCCGGAGAGCGAATAAACAAGCTGCAAGTTGTCCGACAACGCCGGGCCTGGAAGCTTCGGGATTGAAGGAGCAATGAGAGCAAACGTCATGGGCACCACCATGAGAGGTACCCATTCTGGAAGTTGGCTGTGAGATGGAAGCCATATCAGTGGCTCAGGCGACGCAGGGCACAAGCCAACTGTGGATCCAGCCCCATCGGAGGAGCCTTTGGATCGGCCGGAAACCCTGCCCTGGTCAAGACCTTCCCGATTCATCGGTGTGCGGCGGTTCATTGCGAGTCTGGTGGCAACAGGACTTCTCATCCACGGTTCTTCCAGCTGTCCAGCCACACACAGCAAGCATTGTTGTCTTCATACAGGGAACATGGGTAAAGCACCCACGGGCCATGCTACTATCCATAATCGCTCACCCAACGGAAAACCGGGACGGCAGGGTAAGCGACAATGCCTGTGTTCGATAGAGGAGCGGCTTGGCTTAAGGCACGGTGGCCCGTACGCGCAAGTCCGAGGGACGTGGGGGAGGAGCTATCTAGTCAGAAGCGCAGTCATCGCAACTCTCATTGGGCAAGGAATGAATTCCCAGGATTGACCCGGGAAGGGTGCCTTGCATCATGCTCGTAAAAGGTTTGGATTCGAGGCATCCACGACATGCGATGCGGAGTAAACGATGGGGTTGACGTTGGCTTTGGTGTGTTGCTCAGCGACTCGAGTAGTAGCTTCGCATCCCGCTCGGGAAACTTAGTCCCGGAGGAGGGACCGCCTGCATGTCATGATGGGATAATACTTGGCGGAATGAATTATTCGATGAAAATAGTCATGAGATTGTCGCGCATAGTTACTATTCTGTCGGAAGGCCGGGAGGAACCAGGCAGAACAGCATGAGGGGCGGGATCAATGGTTTCCCCGCCCCCGCCAGTGGGGGATGACGACAGCCTCCACTCCTTTTCCCTCTCCGTCCGCCGGCAATCAACTGCTCCGATCGACTCCGCCACGTCATGGTGGATTTCCGACTTCCAAGGGACTCTACGCCTCGTTTTGCTGTCTTCCGTCCGACAAAGGAAAGACGAAAAAGAACCCAAGGTCCCATCCAGGCAACCCCGACAAGCCATCTACCAAACAAACCTCCAGAGGTCGGATCCAGCCATGGTTGCCTAACGTCTACCCCAACGACAACAATCATGTGTCTCGACAAAGACACAAGGATATAGCCTACACAGGATGAGCAGTATATATAGAAACAGCCGGCCAACCCCTGGACCGGGCAACGCAAGCATCCATCCCAGCAGTACGGCCTGTCCGGGCTCGTGTCATCCGCGTTCATCTGACAGGCAGGCAGCGCAGCCCTGCCGAACACCAATGCTCTTTAAGCTTTTCCGGCATCTGGATGGCCGCCCCGCGGATTTCGATCTATACTCTTTCTGCATTTTTTTCATAATTCCCAACTCACACCCGAGGGAATATTTCCCTAGTGCTTCTGCAGTGCGTCGTAAGTCTACCCGCCCCATCCTGTCTCCATTCTTATCTCCCCACCCGGCAATTCTCTCGCGAAGCTCGAACTCCGGTCCGAACCATCCAAAAGGTACATCCTGAAACACGAAATCTCAGTCAAAGCAGCCCCATTGGGTGCAATTAACACCCCTTACGCTTTTCATGCACCGTTCGAAGTCTTCAAGGTCTTCAAGGACCCTTAAAACGGCAATTCCATCGAAAAAGCCGTTGAGAATGGGGTACTTTTGCACCCCATGCCCCCGCACTGCACTCTGTAGGAGGTTACGTACGCTCTTTTATCGCAACGTTCAATCAAGGTCTAGACATTTGGCTAGAATCGATGTAGTAAACTCTGATTCCCTCCAGTGTGTTGTTTGCTGGTCCACTGTCCAAGTCAGTTGCTGGTTCATCGATGCATCTACTGTGTAGGATAGGCAGATGGATGGAACATCCTTCGACCTATCGATTCCAGACTTTCAAAGGCGCTCGAGGGAGTTCTCTGGACGATGGGAACCACTATCGAGATTAACGCCTTCTTCCTTCCCCCCCTCAAAGGGTCGAACCGACGGAATATTATGCAACGGCATACAGTCATCGATCCAATGATGATTCCTGCAGACCAAAATCTGCCGGCCATGCCGGTATCCTACTGACAAGCAGTTGGATGCCTAGCTAGGTAAACAAACATGATTAGTGATTTCTTTGACTAACAATATTGTAATGCGCACGTCCTCGATGTCTCACTCAAACCAGGCCAACAAGGCTGTCAGAATCAAGAACAGCACATCACTAATGTCGATCCTCATTAAAGTCACTGCAGGTAGCTGCCCAGTCTTGACTTCATCGATTCTATGAGCTCCCGATCAGGCAGCCCAGATCGAAAGGCCTTGGCGATATTTCAGGCAGCTTTCTGGTTAAAGCTGACGTAAAGAAAGGGTGCAGATCATTGATCAGGATCTTCGGAAGCTGTGGATTCCTTGCCGTCTGTGCCGATGTTGATTGCCCGGTATGATGTAAACCATCCAGTTGAAACTCTGCCTGTTGACCAGGCCGGGGAGGAGCGGAGTGGTCAAATTCACATGTCGACGGGGATGTGCATATGGTTCTTGTGTGACGACGGCAGAACCAGTGGTTCTTGTGGCTGGCGTCACCCATGTATAGGTGCTTGATAGTAGGTATCATCGATATTGGCTGCGGAGAAGATTGTTGTTGGACCATTTCCAAATTAAGATAAAAAGAAAAGAAAGAACTTTGAATCTAACTAATATGCATCCCAGCCACGAAGGCACATGGTCAGTACAACCACGCCCACGGCTATAGGTCTATGTAAGAGGGTGAAACGTAGCCGTACTCCATTTCTTACTCGCTGTAAGTACTCGATTGAGCCCAATACAGCCAGTAACTGAAGCACAGTCAGAGAGCCCTCTGTTTCTTGATCTTGGACTTGAATCGTAATGACAATACCATGGAAAGTGATATAGCCATGCCAAGGTAGAGGCTACCTTGCTTCGGTCCTTTCTTGGGCATCTACGTGGAGAACACGGTGTCTCATGCATCCTTGCAGTAGATTGGGTAACTGTGTTCGTTCTACCTAGGTAATGCTACCTCGTACGGGCGGCCTTGAATCTGCTCACCCGTCTGGGAGCGTCTTCGGTCTCGATGGGCACGATTTCGGGTTCCTCGCCCACGAAGCCGCCGTTTTGCTGAACCATTCTGTTCCGTATCCTGTAGAATTCGGTTGCGATCTCCTTCTTGTGCAGCTGCTCGTCAAGCTCATCGGGCTCTGGTGCTACTGCTGAGCCTGCTGGAGTCTCACGTTCGACGAGCGTATCCGCGAGGATCTTCCCTTCGGGACCCCTGGGGGTGGGGTCTTTCTCGATGACGTCGGAGATAGGCTGGGAGAAAGGCTTGGGCTCCGCTGGTTTGGCAGGGAACAGAGGTAGGGATGAGACCGTTGACGACACTTCAGTCTTGCGCAGAGCTGAGCGAGGTTCAGCGGACCGAGAGCTGCTGCTAGATTGTGATGCTGAAGCAGTGGCCTCTTCGGTTGCAGTTTCGGTCTTCCGCGCGGTCTTGAAACGGGAGACTTTCTTCGGAGCATCATTTTTAACAGGCACTTTGTCAACAGATCCTGTGCGTTCAACAACAGAGTCTGACAGAACGGGCACGTTCGACTCCCGGACCGGAACGGCCTTCTTCTCTGCAGTCGGAGGCTTAGGAGCCGGGGCAATGTCGAGATCGTCAGCAAAAGCAACCTTCTTCTTGGGCTTCTTCTTTTCCACGGGCTCGCTGCTCGTGTCTGCGGTCTTCTCGACGTGGACAACGCTAGGCTGCTCCAGGTCCTGCTTGACATCAGTCGGAAGCGACTCTGTATCCTTTCCAGCATTCCACATTCCCCGAGCGTTGAGCTTTTGCTCCAACTCACGCATCTGGCGGTGGTAGTCTTCACTCAGCACACGCCCTGTGGTTCTTCCGTATTCATCCTCTTCTTCTTCTTCTTCTTCTTCTTCGTCGTCGTCATCAAAGTCATAACCATAGTCATCGTCAACAGATATATCACTTGCACCCTCGTCCAGCTCGAGTTCGGCCACGACAG
Organism: Aspergillus ibericus CBS 121593; assembly: GCF_003184845.1. Classification (NCBI taxonomy): domain Eukaryota; kingdom Fungi; phylum Ascomycota; class Eurotiomycetes; order Eurotiales; family Aspergillaceae; genus Aspergillus; species Aspergillus ibericus. The sequence continues at coordinate 1,394,500 of NW_020292100.1, read as the reverse complement.
ATCCCACTTCATTGAGACTATATTGCAGCATCTCACGGCGTAGTTGGGCATCCTCTGGAGATTCGTCGACTTCGATAACAGGACGCTCGCCGTGAACTTCAATAGTTGGGTCCAACGCAACAGGCTTAGCCTCCGGGGCATTGCCTCTGGAACTAGAAGTTGGAGGCCCCTCGCTGATAGATTCGTGTGCTCCCGTACTGGAGACCTCCTCCGTAGTCTGAGCGGTTGACTGTGACGAGCTTGGGGCCGACGTATCGGCCTTGACCACATCCGGTATATCTTTGACACCAGCTTTCTTCAAAACCTCCAAAAGGTCCGGTGCCTGGCTCCCGGGTGTTGTAACCTTGCTTGAAATCACATCGCCGTTCTCATCGAGTTCTTCGAAAATCTCTGTCATTGGAAATTCCGCCGTAGGTTCTGCCGGTAGTTGATCCTGCGAGTCGAGCGCATACAGTTTGTCCTCTGCCGCACGTAGTCGTTTTTCCATAGTAGCAGCATTTTGCTTCACATAGTCGATCCGCCTTGTTACCAGATCGACCACCTGTTGTTTGGTTCGCGTCACACCCTGTTTCTCTCCCAGGATCACTTTGACTTCGTCTTCATTGACCAAGGAGCCGCCAAAATCGCGGCCCACTTGGAGGTAGTCGTGTATCGTCGCATCGTCGCCTAGTTCGTTGATTTCCTCTTTGAGGCCATCGTACTCGGCCTCCCACGTCCTCCAATGGTAAAGGGAGTCTTGCAGCTTCGAGATGTTCCCCTCAAGTTCGAGGCGCTGGCGTTCCAGCTCGTGCAGGCTGTTATTCGGAACACCCATTTGTAGGGCTGTGGTAGTATATAGGTATGAAACGACAGTTCGTCAGAGCGTAAAAGTGCACTGGGGAGGGGGAAGAAGTCCGGACTGCAAGAGGCGGCGGCAAAGAAAAAGTTCCGCCGCGGAACAGGAGCGGAGAACATGATTGGTCCGTGCGCGCAGCTGGATTATCAACCTTCCATGCCACTGAAGACTCACCTTGGATTGATTCTCTTCTCCCCGCCGCAAGTTCCCCGCACTGTTCTGTTTCCGGCCTTTTGGCACTAAGTATTCCTCAAGATGCCTCCTGCCCGGGATGCCATGGCTCACCGTGGGGATGACGATGGTAGGCTTACTGCCCAAGATCCTATTGAATGATCGCTAACTGGAGCAGAGGTGTGCCCTGTCTGCAAATCCTCCCGTTACTTGAACCCGGACATGCGATTCCTCATCAATCCAGAATGCTATCACAAGATGTGCGAGTCCTGTGTGGATCGGATCTTCTCCTCAGGCCCTGCCAACTGTCCCGTCGCGGGCTGCCACAAGACCCTGCGCAAGAACCGATTTCGGAAGCAAACGTTTGAGGACATAAATGTTGAAAGAGAGGTTGACATTCGGCGCAGGGTGATGCAGGTGTTCGTTGTCCACAATCCCCTACGTACTTGGTGAGCCGCTAATCCTTCGGTAGTTTGAATCGCCGCGAAGAAGAGTTTGACTCGAAACGAGCTTACGACGACTTTCTGGAACAACGCGAAGAGATAATCGCAAATCTCGTACACGGGACGGATGTGGCAAAGACGGAGAGTGACTTGCAGCGATACGCTTCGGAGAACATGCGGTCGATTCGCGCCAACCAAGCCCTCGAAGCGCAGGAGGCCTCATCCTTCCGAGAACAACAGACACAAGAGCAAGAATTGGCGCGTCTTCGGCGAGAGGCGGCCCGTCAGGAATACGAGAATGAACGAAAGGAGCTGCTTGCCGGCCGGGAAGATGTTCTCAGCCGTCTTGCTGCAGGTCGACCAGGTGACGCAGCGGCCATTGCTCGCGAGGGTCAAAAGGTCTTGCTCAAGAAATCTTCTGCCCGTCGTAGTGAGGAGGATCGGATCCGACAGAAGCAGGCTGCTTTGCGCAACTCGGATGCCAGGAAAGCCGGACAGGGACCCCTTACCACGGCCGACAGGGCCGATGACGGTGGTGCCCCGAGCCTCATCAAAGGTCTTAAGAAGATTAAGACTCCTGAGCCCGAGAAGCCTTACGATCCTTTTGGTGGGCTGGTTCCCAACCAGAGGGATTACTATACCTTGCGCGACTATTACCCGAACAGCTACCTCGACCCCATTCGACAAGACTCTCGTATGCAGGCAGGCGGGTACGACCTTCAGGAATACTACTCACGTACTCTGATGGAGGCTTTTGCAGGGTTGGGCTGTTTCCTTGACGAAGAAGTCTCCAAGCGGGATATTACAAATACCTCGAATGTTTCGAGGCCTGTTGCTACTGAAGGGGCTGCATTGGCGGCAGTCTCAAGTACAGGCGCCCCGGAAGAAAGCTCGTGACCTACAAGCGCTTTTGCAAAATCTGTCATTCTTTTCTTTCCCGCTAATAGAGGTCTGGGTTTCTTATTTTCAAAGAATGGCCGCGGCGTTTCGGACATTATGTGGCATAGCGATGGCGTTCTTGACCATGATTTTGAGCATAGAGCTATTCAACTGAGATTGATCAATTCGTCCAAGTACCATAGGTATACAAAACAAATAAAGCTAGTACAAACCAATTACATTGCGTGAGAACAGGAAAGATCGAACTGGGAGAAACATGTAATATACAACCTGCCAAATAGGTACAACCATCACAACTTGCCACCCGTGATCTCCTCTCCCAGCTTCTTGACTCTGTCTTGGATAAGCTCCCAACGAGAAGCCTCGCCCCTCCTGGACTCGTTGAGAATAGAGTGGACAGTCGGAGGCAGACCCAAGTTCCAGATGTTCTCGCCCTGCTGGTGGTCGCTGCGCCAGGCCGCGTTCTCACCCTCAGGGAAGACCTTCTCGATTTCAGCCAAAAGCTGGGCCTCGGTGGTAATGAAGTTCCGAGCGTTCATGTACAGTTCATGCAGGTTGTCTCGACGCTCCAATTCCTTCATAGCCTGATGGTGCTCCACCCTTTCCTTGGAGCGAGCCAGACGGGCCTTACGGTCAGGATCCGGCAGCACGGGGGTATGTTGGGGCAGCATGTCCTGGGTGACTGAAGTACGGGTCAACCGCTCATCCTCTCTCTCAGGCTGGCGGAAGATACGTTCCCGGCGCTTCTGCTTCTCCAAACTCCGCTGCATCATCGCCTTGTCCGTCCGCTGCTTCCGGGTGTGCAGTTCCAAGAGACCTTCGCGGAGGTTCTTGCGTCTCATCTCCGCCATGTGTTTCTTCCATTGGATGTATTCTTCATGGGGGTCATTGGGGTCCAGGCTGACCTCCTTGGTCGGGAGAGGTGTCGCAGCAGCAATGTACTCCTCCGTCGGCTTGTCCTTGCGGCGAGCCGGGAAGAGTTCTCGGGGGACGGGCAGGGTACCCTTGACGCGGGGCTTCGATGGAAGATCGGGCTGAACGGTCCGAGGGACGTTGATGAAGTTGGGAGACTCGGGGCCGACCCGCAGAGAGGAGGATGAGGCGAAGCCGCGGAGCTGCACGGTGGCAGTCTTGCAATTGCGGAAGAGAGACATGGTAAACAATGTCGGCCTGTGCAGAGAGAAGGTCAGCAGAAGTTGAGGATGGGCGGGATGGAAAGAGGGGACTGACGAGAACCAGCCAGGCGGTCTAGTTCGGGGATCAAGGACCAGCACAGGAGGTTGAGATGCCTGATGGCCAGCGCGGTGCTACTACGGCGGGCGTCTGGACGAGGACGAAGCGATTTTCTTGCGCCTGGTCCGTGCACCGCTTAGCTTGGCGCCCGCCAATGGAGAAAAAAATAATTTCCCGCTTCGAACTTTTTTCCTTCCTTTCTTTTCTCTCTTTGCGCTCCGCCATTTCTCTTTTATGAAACTTTTCCTTTGAAATTTTTCCACCAGACTTCTTTCAGGTGCCTTAAGGGCTTTCTTGCACAATGGGTACCTTTAAGAAGGAAGCCAACCGTAAGGAGCGGCAGGGGAAGACTGGAGATGGTATGGGAAATGTCCGGACCAAGGGTGAAAACTTTTACCGGTAAGCGACGCCGTTGCGACAAAGGTTCTCTGCATGCATACTGACGTGTGGAAGAGATGCGAAGAAGTTGAGGACCTTGAATATGCTCAAGGATGGTAAACCCCAACGGAACGCTGAAGGAAAGATCACCAAGGCTGCTTCATACCAGTCCCGAGACGCCCCGGTTGCTAGGATCGAGCCCAACCGTAAATGGTTCGGAAACACCAGAGTGATTTCGCAAGAGGCTTTGACCTCTTTCCGAGAGGCCGTCGCTGAGCGTGCCTCTGACCCCTATCAAGTCTTGCTCAAGACGAACAAGCTTCCCATGAGCCTGATCAGAGATGATAAAGGTGTGAATGGGTTGAAGCAGCACCAGGCCAAGATGGCCATCGAGACCAACCCCTTCAGTGATACCTTTGGGCCCAAGGCTCAGAGGAAGCGCGTCAAGTTGGGTGTTGCCTCCCTGGAAGATCTGGCCGGCGAGACCGCCAAGATGCACAATGACTACGTCGAGAAGTCGGACCATGCTACACATGAAGATGGTACCATGGTGGTTGACGGAGATGATGTCGCCGCAGATGATGGTAGCAGTGCCGCGCCTACTGCACGGGAGGCTGTCTTCTCCAAGGGCCAGAGTAAGCGTATCTGGAACGAGCTCTACAAGGTTATCGATTCCTCGGATGTTGTCATCCATCTCCTTGATGCTCGTGATCCCGAGGGTACACGTTGCCGGAGTATCGAGAAGTATATCCGTGACGAGGCTCCCCATAAGCACTTGATCTTCGTCTTGAACAAGTGCGATCTGGTACCTACGGGTGTGGCGGTAAGTTTTGTCGATTTCTTCCCTCTACAACTACCTTTCCTTTTCAAACCTGTTACGGCTTTCATGCCGATGCCATCGCTAAGTCAAGGCTTCTCCTGCGACTTCATGTCGTGCTATTCGCTATGGGGGATTGTCTGTTACAGCTTTGGCAGATTGACGCTAGTCCGCGCCGACCTTCTTTCTGAAGCTAGGCTGATTGGCTTTCGTTTTGAGAGCCTTTCGTTAAGGACCAAGCAGTGTTCTGTTTTTGAGTTGAGTCCTGCTTCCGCTCTCGAGTGGCATCATAGCCGGTCTCTTAGTAACATTTCACACATTCTGTTGTTTTCATTTTTCTTTTTTTTTTTTCGTATTTCCTTTTGCTCGCTGTGCTTCACAGTCGATTGGTGTTCGGCAACTAACGTGACACCAGGCTGCCTGGGTGCGCAATCTTTCGAAAGATTACCCTACCTTGGCTTTCCACGCTTCCATCAACAACTCCTTCGGTAAAGGTTCTTTGATCCAGCTCCTTAGGCAGTTTTCGTCTCTGCACTCCGACCGGAAGCAGATTTCCGTGGGATTCATTGGATACCCCAACACCGGAAAGTCTTCTGTCATCAACACCCTGCGCAAGAAGAAGGTGTGTACTGTCGCTCCTATTCCGGGTGAGACCAAGGTGTGGCAGTACGTTACCTTGATGAAGAGGATCTACCTCATCGATTGTCCTGGTGTGGTTCCGCCCAACCAGAACGACACTCCCGAGGACATTCTTCTTCGTGGTGTCGTCCGTGTGGAGAACGTAGAGAACCCCGAACAGTACATTCCCGCTATCCTCAAGCGGGTTCAGCCCAAGCATCTTGAGCGTACCTACGGTGTCAAGCGCACCGAGGATCCCATCGAGTTCCTCAGCGTCCTTGCGCGCAAGGGTGGCCGTCTCCTCCGTGGAGGAGAGCCCGATCTCGACGGTGTTGCCAAGATGGTCATCAACGATTTCCTTCGTGGAAAGATCCCCTGGTACACTCCTCCGCCCCATACCCCTGGCGAGGAGGACGGAAAGATCGAGGGTCGTGAAGGTCGTCTCGGCGAAATGAGCCGGAAGCGCAAGCTTGACGAGACCGCTCCTGAGGCTGCTGATGGAACAGAAGCTGAGGAGAAGGCGTCTGGCTCGGGCAACGAGGAGTTCGAGGGCTTTGACGAGAGCGATGATGACGACGACTCGATTGCGAACCTCGAAATCAGCGACGAGGAGAGCGGAGAGGAGAACGACTAAGTGAGGGCTCTGCCACGCATTACTTCAACACTGCGGATGGAAGATCCGCCCGTCACTAACCCCATTGACCTTGGGCCCACGCCGTTGCTCTAGAGATGGAGCGCAAACGACAGTCACGCCACGCCCGACCGACTTTCGGGCCGCTGACAAGCTGCATGGCCCGCCGGCATCCTTGGAGATGCAGATCGATCGGAGGTCGAGAACACCACCGACCGTATCCGGTCCAGGCGTGGTTTCACAGGGCCTTGTTGGCATGCCACCTGGACGGCATTCCAGCCAGTGCATGTCAACTCCATTCGGAGGTTGGGGGTCGAGCCAGCTGATCCTGGACCCCACTCCTTCTTTACTTTTAGATACCCACCCAATGCTAAGAAGAATCAATCAAGCAGTAGATCGTCTGATCATCCTTCCGTGTTCATCATGGCATGCATCCCTAGTAATCGGCGTAGTTGAATTTAGGACGGGCAGTAAACCGGGCCTGGATCCTGGCCGCGGCGGCTTCACGCCTTCACCGCCATGGCCGCTCACGTGGGGCCCCCAGCCTCACTCTCGCCATTCGGTCTCCGCAGCACCGGCCAGAACATGCCAGCAACTGTTTAAGATCTGCATCTCTAATCGCGTTACGGCCTTTCGGGTCTTTGTGTCTTTCAAGCATGTGCCGCGCTGCCTGCTATCATGGCGGACGAAGGCATGTCCATAGTCCCCTACGGGTCCGGCAATCTTGATGTCGTCCTGTGAGCTCCCCTCCCCGAGTCTAGCTTCCCCGCTACCCAGCTGCCGACGGGGGATGATTCTAATGATTGTTTTCAATTAGTCGCCACAATGACTCTGTCGTCGTCTTCGATCGGGACTCCCGGCAGCTCGTCCTCCGCAATGCGTCTGAAAGCGACGACGGCAACCTAGAGCTTGCCGACTGCCCTTATTGTCATCGACCTCTACGCGATGGTAGTTCCGACGATGACCATCATGCCAGCCCCAGAGGCCAACCTGAATTCATCAACCCCAACTATTTTCGCATGCTTCACAATAGCTTACCTAGCTCGGTGAACTCATCCAGTCCTCCGTCTCCTCATCGACGTCTTGTTCCGCCCGCCCTTGCAGACGGCCCTACCAGCGAACCCAGCTACTCGGGCGGTGTACATACGAGTCAGGGAATCTCTTCGGCAGCTTTTACCCCGGACTATTTCAAGAAGTTCTTCGTGGAAGAAAGCGTGCTGGGAAAGGGTGGGAAAGGGGTGGTTCTACTGGTGAAGCATGTATTGGACGGGGTGTCGCTTGGTCAGTACGCCTGCAAGCGGGTTCCCGTCGGAGATGATCATGAGTGGCTGGAGAAGGTGCTGGGCGAGGTGCAATTGCTGCAGCATCTCACGCATCAGAACCTGGTTTCCTACCGGCATGTTTGGCTCGAGAACGCGAAGATCAGTACGTTTGGACCCAGTGTGCCATGTGCGTTTATCCTCCAGCAGTACTGTAACGCCGGGGATCTGCACAACTACATATGCGGCTCGGTAGACACTCCGACGACCACGGAGCAGTTAAAGGAGCGCCTCCGCAGAAGATCTCGAGGAGGGCCTGAGCCTCCGAGTGGTGCTGGAGAGCTGCGGAAATTAAATTTCGACGAGATCTATTCTTTCTTCAAAGATATTACCTCGGGGCTGCGGTATCTCCACGCTAACGGCTATATCCATCGCGACTTGAAGCCCAACAATTGCTTGCTGCACCGGACCAGTGATGGGATTCGCGTGTTGGTCAGCGACTTTGGTGAGGTTCAGGCTCAGGATTCCATCCGGAGATCTACTGGGGCGACCGGGACTGTCTCGTACTGCGCCCCGGAAGTTCTGCGGCGCGAGTACCCCGGCGGTCCATTCGGTAACTTTACGTTCAAGTCCGATATCTTTTCCCTGGGAATGATCCTCTACTTCCTATGTTTTGCGCAGTTGCCGTACAGCAATGCCGACCTGATCCATGAGGAGAAAGAAGACCTTGACCGGCTCCGTGAGGAAATCAGCCAATGGTCTGGGTTCGATTATGCGCGGCGCATGAGGCCCGAGTTGCCGGAGCAGCTCTACACATTCTTGGAACGTCTGCTGTCGGTGGACCCGGACCGGCGCCCGTCTGCAGATGAAGTTCTGAATGGACTGCAGGCTGGTGCCAATGCGAACGAGAGTTTTCGAGCGCGAAGGACCAGTCCTACCAGCCCTGATATCCGCCCGAGTGCCCGGATTCACCCTATGGATAACGCGGCGACCCCGTCATTTCGGCAGCCTCTGCCTCCGAGCAAGTCCCTCACCCGAAGTCCGGTGGCTGTTCGACGAACATCGGCGTATGAGACGGCTGGTACTGAGGCAGATTTAGCCCCTGTGTTTGAGAACATAGATCCCATGTCGGGGCGGAATACCTCGCTTAGCCCTGAACGAGACTTGATCGTGCGACCTAGGTACTCTAGTGCACATTCTCATTCGCCGGCACAACCGGAACATGGCGAAGTATCTCCGGAGCATACTGAACCCGTCCCACAATTGCTTCCCCCGCCTCCGGGTCGGTTTTCTCTGGCCAGATTCATCCCCGATGCGTCCTCGCTCTTCGACTGGCATATTTCTCTGACGGCGATGCAACTGGCTGCGTTTCTGCTCAAAGTGGTTTCCATTTTCCAACCGTGCAGCCCTCTGACGGTCAACCCGTGGGTTGCTTATCCTTTACTTCTGCTGGCGGCGGTCAACTTCCCGGCGACAGGCTTCCTCACGCAGATTGTTTCTCTTTTTCTTCATCTTGTTGTTGTCAGCCTATGTATGCGGATGGAGGCCCTATGCTGGCAGCCATCCCGGGAGGCGATGATGTTCTCCCGATAGGCGATCCGCTACGGCGCACTGGAGTTATGGGATGAAAAGCGAGCATTCTTCGCATTGCATGATGCGTGTATTACTTTTCGGGTTGATGGTCTACGAATGTATGTATTATGGATGATGCCACAATCAACAAGACGCCGGCGACGAGGGAACTAAATTGCTTCTATGCGTTAAGCTTGCACCAGGCCGGGGTCGGATCACCTCATCCGCCGTCGCGGGCCTTGATTGGCATAGATTCGGGCCTATCGAGGGTTTAATGAAACAAAATGCCGATAACCTGATTACTTCTGCCTGCGACCTTCTTATCGGGCCGCTTATAGCGGGCTTCCCCTCTCGCCGTCCACTCGTGTTTTCTTCCGTACCAGGAGATGCTGGCACAGCTTCTGATGACCCGGCCACCATCATGAGCGCTGAGGCTGCAGCTGAGACTCTGCAAACGCTGCCTGTGGGGAGCCCTTCCGAAAAGCTTCAAATGCGTTCCCGACGCATCGGAGGATGAGGCTGCAGCCATCCAGAACCAGGAGACCGAGCCCGATCAAGCTGTCTATCCGCACAGCATCCAATCTGCACTCATCTCGCTGTCCCTCTGTCTCTGTATGTTCCTCGTGGGCTTGGTGAGTGACCAAAGTCGTCACCTCCCGGCATTGCTGACCAGATAGGATGCCACCATCCTAACCACCGCCATCCCGCGGATAACCGATGAGTTCGGATCGGTGGCAGATGTCGGTTGGTACGATGTAGCCTTGTAAGTCGTCCCCCCAGTCTGATACTTGCCAGGTGCTGACGACCGGCACCAGCCGACTCACGTCCTGCATGTCGCAGCTCCTTCAGGGCAAGCTGTACGACAATTATCCCGTCAAATGGATCTTTCTGGTCAACCTCCTCTCCTGTTCGAGGGTGGAATCCTTCTATCGGGGCTGGCCCCGAGCTCCATGCTCTTCATCATCGGACGGGCCATCACCGGTCTGGGCTTCTCGGGGATCAGTCAAGGATGCATGGTGTACGTCTGCAACAACAGCCACGGGCATGGTCTCAGCTAACCCATCTAGCATCATTGCAACCTCCACCCCCCCTCCCACGACAACCAACCTTCGTCGGCCTGATCAGCGCCAGCGAATACACCGCCATCGCCGTGGCCCCCATCCTAGGAGGTGTCCTCACATCCAACCTCTCCTGGCGATGGTGTTTCTTCATCAACCTCCCCGCCGCAGCCCTACCATCCATCATCATCCTCCTTCTCAAGCTCCCCAACATCACCCCCCGAGGCACCAAATCCCACATCCAGAAACTCCGCGAGCTCGACCTCCTCGGCTTCTTCCTCTTCGCCCCAGCCGTGCTCTACCTCCTCCTCGCGCTCCAATAGGCCGGCGACACCTACAGCTGGACCAACACCCGGATCATCTCCCTCCTCGTGCTCTCACCCATCATCTTCACCGGCTTCTGTCTCCTCCAACACCGCAAACAAGACACCGCCATGCTCCCTCCACGCGTCCTCCACAACCGCATCATCATTACCGGCTCCGTCTTCAACCTATGCCTTTCCGCCTGTCGCGCCATCGTCCAATACTACGCACTCCCCCCCCATCACCACCCCCATCCCCCCTTCCTTTCAAACCCAAAATTAATCCCCATCACAGCTCCCAATCTACTTCCAAACCATCCGCAACACCACCCCCCTCCTCCCCCTCCACCCTCCTCATCCCCACCGCCACCGCTCTCATGACCACATTCACCCCCACCACTCCACCCCCCCTCTGGATCCCCCCTCTCATCCTCCTCGGCCTGGGCTCCGGCCCCGCCATCACCATCCCCTTCATCGCCATCCAATCCATCCTCCCCACCACGGACATCTCCATCGGAATGGCCCTCATGATCTTCTCGCAGGATATCGCCGAAGCGGTGTTTATTAGTATCGCGCAGGCGGTGTTTTTGGATCGGTTGAGAGAGGGTCTGGAGGGGGGCGTGCCCGGGTTGGATGTTGGTTTGGTGATGGGGTTGGGGGCCACGGGGTTGGAGGGGAAGGTGCCCCGGGAGGTTTTGGGGGAGGTGGTGGGGGCGTATAATTTTGCTGTGAGGGGGATGTTTTTTTTTGCCGGGGGGGTGGTGGGGGTGGGGAGGCTGGTTAGGGGGGTAGGTGAGGGGTGGTGGTAGTGATTGAGGTGTAGTGGGCAGTAGTGAGGAAGGAAAGTAGGTGTTTCGATAGAGCTTGTCTGTGTTTGGTAGGGCTTGCTCTTTGTGTGTCTTACGCGGGTATTGACTATTCCTGAGGCCGATAATATAAGGCCAGGGGTGTAAGAGGATACAGTAGAGGGTTTGCTGCCGAGCAAGTGTAGTATTTAATGTCTGGCTTGGCTAGGGAGGCAGGCAGTAATCCCAAATTACTCATGGATGGGAGCTACACATACTTGAAGTACTTCAAAAATGGTGAGGTGAGGTCTGCGAGCCTTCATTTGGCCCTCTGCGATTCCACCGAAAGTCATGATGATTAACAGGTATCCCATTCTGATAGAACACGTAGAGAACGGAACGGTTGGAGCTGATGCTTCGGGGCTTCTCTGACACTAAAACAAACTATCAAGAACGAAAGATTGCAGCATTCTGCCAGTGCGGTTCGACTCAAATGACAGAAGCCTTCGCATCCCGTCACGACGATTCCAGTCGGACATTAAGGAGAGTTTTGGAATTCAGCCGTGTCACGGACTGATAGTGCTCTGCTAGATCTTCGACCAGCGCAAAAGCACCGCAGCAAAAATGACTGGCAACACACTCACCAACTCTCCCAGGCCCGCATACTCGGGAGGAATCCTCGCATCGACAAAAGCACCCGCAGCGAGCAGGACGGCAAAGGTGTTGTACACGGCACTCCAGGTAAAGTTGAATCGGATGCGGTTGACAGATTTCCGACTGTCATTCATCATGGTGAGAATACCAGCTAAAGAAGGCCGCATGAGAACCACATCCGCGGCGGATTGCGCGACATCCGTGCCTTCGTTCATGTGGACGCCGATCGTAGCCTGCGCGAGGGCAACGGCATCGTTCGTGCCGTCGCCGCAGAAAACAACAACTGGTTTCTTGTGATCCGTGTCAGTACCGAGGAGCGTCTGGATGTAGTCCTTCTTGTCGGCGGGCGAGCTTCGAGAACGCACATTCGAGCCAGGAAGGCTAAGCTTGGACGCAACAGTCTGCACAGCTCCGTCATCATCGCCAGAAACCACATGGACTGAGACACCACGCTTCTGCAAGGCCTCAACTGTCCCCACAGCATCAGGTCGCAGCTCATCTTCAAGGCCATAGACCGCCTGTAACACATTGTCGATCGTAAAGCAGAAGACAGTGTACCCTTGAGCAAGCATGGGTTGGACGAGTTCATGTTCCGATAAATTCAGCCAGCGAGAATTGCCTGCTCGAAGTGTCCGGCTACCCATAGTAGTTTCAACACCTTTTCCAGTAAGGCTCTTGGGCTCAGGAACACTCGAAGCCATAATTCCAGCATCCTTGAGATGAGCAGCCACCGAAACTGACACTGGGTGTCGACTGTTTTCAATTAAGCCTAGAAGCAATGGGAGCTCTTCCACCTCGACATATTCATTCGCAACGACGGAAAGCTTTCCTCGCGTCAAGGTCCCAGTTTTATCAAACACGACGTGCGACGTCCTATGAGCCACTTCAATAGCGTCTGCTGATTTGAAGATGATACCCCTTTCCGCCGCGACTCCGCTGGCAATCACAATGACCATAGGAACAGCCAGTCCAATGGCGCAGGGGCAAGAGACGATGAGGACAGTAATGGCGTAGGTGATGGCCTGAATGGTAGCTTCTGATCCATCACGTCCTTGAAAGGTCATGCCCACTGCAACCCAGATGACGAACGTGATGATCGTCAATCCTACCACAACCGGAGCGAAGTAGGATGCTACCCGGTCTGCCAGATCCTGCAGCTTGGGTTTCGACAGTTTAGCTTCATCGACCATCGCAGCAATCGCATTGATAGTGTTATCACTAGGCAAACGGTTCAGTCGAACAGTCATCACTCCGGGCCCATTGATAGACCCAGCGATCACCAGAGACTTGGGATATTTCTCCACCGGTGTAGATTCGCCAGTGAGCATAGACTCATCAACCTCAGACGACCCATTGATGACAGTGCCGTCGGTCGGAATTCTAGTATCAGGGATGACTTTGAAGATGTCGCCATATTGAAGAAGTCGGGTGTCAATCTCACGTTCCGTTGCGCCCTCTTTGTCGACAAGGATAGCTGTTGATGCCTGGAGTGACCGGATAGAAATGGATTCAACAGCTCTCTGACGAGCGAGAGCGGCAACCCATCGACCAACCATGATCAAGGCGACCAAGAGAGTGCTCGTTTCAAAGAACTGACCAGTGGAGAGGGGCTTCTCTGCAATGAGGTACCCAAAGGAGACTACCGAGAAGATGTAGGCAGCACTGGTGCTCAAGACGATCAACAAGTCCATCTCGATAACCCTTGAGAAAACGAAAGCCTTTAGGGCCTTGGGATAGAAAGGCCCTGCGATGACAACTTGAACAATCGTGGCCAAGGCGAGAGAAGCCGAGGAATATGCCACCTTTCTCTCAGGAAGCGGAGCCCATGCCATGACCAGGACCGGAATCGTCAAAACTGCGGAGAGAAGCGTCATGTATCCGATATGACGAACATGCTTGCTGCCAGCCTCGAGCGAAGGGTCGCCGCGGGGAGGAGCAAGTTCAATTGGCGGACCCCAAATCTTCTCGGTGAGGTCTCGAGCTCCCACAATCTTCGGGTCAAATGCAACTCGCACAGTCTGCTTGTCCACGGGTGTCACGTCAAAAACTCCGTCTGGCCATGTCTGGCTAATGAATTTTGAGGGCTGATCGGGGACAATAAGGTCTAGGCTAGATCCCTGGTTCTGAACTCTTTCACACTTGAATTCCGTCGTCCGCTCCAGATGTTTCATAACTTCCTCCACTGAGCCAAGGCGAAAATCAATGTTGAACTCGGCTCGTGAGAGAACAAGGCTGATTTTCAGGTCTTTGACAGCGGGGACAGTACCGAGGCTACGGGTGAGCTTTGTCTCGCAACCAGTACAAGTCATGCCAGAAATGCTGAGAACAACATGTTCCTTGCCGGTACCTTGACCCTCTAAGTCGGTGATGGCCTGAATCGGGGCTTCCTCAATCTCCAAACCAGGACTGGGTGCATCAGAGCAGCAAGCATCGGTGCAGGAGCCTTGAGGGATAATCGGCTGCTTTTCTGTGCAGCAAGAGTCCGCACAAGTAGTGCCCGGAGCCTTCGCAATAGTCTGCTTCGGTGCCTTACAGCACGAACCAGAGGCGGCGTTCGGGGGCTCTTTGATGACCGTGTCCTTAGGTGTTCCGCAACAAGATCCTGCACACCCACTAGTTGGGGGTTCAGCCGGCTTGGCCTTCGAACCGCATGAGTCCGTAGAAGTGCTCTTGAGGTTATCAGTTTTGACACGCTGGTCTCCGGGGCAGCAAGATCCGGCGCAGCCGACCTTGGGAGGTTTCTCGACACGGGCAGTCTCCGAGCAATGAGAGCCAAGATGTCCATTTTTGGCAGCAGGCTGCTTCATGGGCTGTTCAAGGGAGTCAGAAGACTTGGCACAGTCGTCCTTGTCGGCTGGAGGCGTGGCGGACGTGTCCTCAGAACCGCAGCACTTTTTTCTCGTAGGGACATTTTTGTCATTCTTGTCGTCCGTGCAGCAAGAGTCGGCACAGATGCCCTTTGGGGGAGGCTCCTTGACAGTTTTTCCCTCAGAGCAGCACGACTTCGAGCACTTGCTCTTGACGGGAGGCTCCTTGGCGGGCTTATCCTTCGCACAAAAAGGGACACCGCGGGCATCCGCGGACGGCTTCTTGGCAGACCTGGCACTTTCACCGGAGCCCCTTCGCAGGCGAAGATGATTCTGCACGGCCTGGTCCTTGGTGAGGGAGCCATTGCTGCGGCAGGAATCCAGAGAAGTACGGAGAAGGGAACGAGCAGATGACTTCTTAGAGCACTGCTTCCTGTCCAGTGACTGGCGCTCACGGGACTCACAGCAGGTTTCCTGACCAAGAGCAATAAGAGCGCGGCAGATACATCCCAGGGCTTGTAGAGTAGCGCCGTAGCGGTCGAGGGCAGAGAGACTATGTTGGTTGCATGCCTTGCGGTTGGTAGCTCCATCACAGGCTGAGGGAGTTAGCAACATGATGCCATTCTCAAACGGCTACTCACTGTTTGGCTGACCAGTTGGGCCTGGAGCACTCATCTCGCATGCTCGCAAGGCCAAGCGGTCAATACAAGAGGTATCACAGCACGGACTGACTTTGCCACGGCAGCAATCAGGCGCGTCGTTGTCATTGTTGTCCGAGGATTTGCTAGGAGAGCAGCAATCATCGGGCTCTCCATGACCCGGGGCCATGTTGTCGAGAGGCTCGGCGTTGATGCTATTGCAGCAAGAATCCTGACATTCGTCCATCTTCTCGGGTGGAGCCGGTAGGTCGCAATGGAGGTGGTGTCTCATGAATAGCAGCTATCGTAGGTCGTTGAATGAGCGGAAGTGGTTGAGATTGGGATGCGGGGGATGAGTGCCGACGGTGTACTCCGTAATTTTGGAAACAATACCGAACAACGGATCCCTGGTAGGGTCGGTTCAGCGGCAGCACCATTTGCATCTATAGATAAGGTGTTCTACTACCGCCGGGGCCACCAGTGAATTAAACCAATTCATGGACCTTAGCAACCCAGAGTATAGATAGCCACCCAGCTACATCAGACACATTGGGACTGAAAGCACTGTAGTTCGAATTTGGATTGTCTATCATGCTCGACGATTATCACACTCTTTTCTTTCCATTTACCTTTCCCTATGTCTTCTCATTGTCCCTATATATTTGAAATCTTGCTGCTTTATGTTGTTGACGGAAACGACGCGTGTTCAGCCTGTTGAGAATCCCCTTTCTCTTGATCAGTCAAAGGTTTCTCGGTATCAGAGGGGACATTAAAAGATTTGTATCGATTCTGAATTAAATGGTGACGCTCTTGGGCTGAAAGGATTATATTGACTGAGGCTGATGAGAAAATCGACTCAAGGGTGCTACTAGAGGCAACTAGAAGCCGAATATATATCACGACCGCAACTCCATTCGAACGCACTAGATAGAGCAATGGATAGAATCAACAGCCAAATAAAAAAGATACTCTCATACAAGCAAGCCCACAATAAAAAAAAAAATCAACCAAAAGCATCATCGCATCCATCACCCCAGGTAGAAGAAAGAAAAAGCAGAAAAAAAGAATGCGCCAAGCGAGATTCGAACTCGCGTCGCAACCTATTCTCAATGTGGGTATTGGGAAGGTTGCATCCTAACCACTAGACGATTGGCGCCTAGGCCATCTGGGCGATTGTTGAATTAGCCACTCTGTTTTTAACCTATATGCTACATGCGGGGTATATGTTTTGGTCTGTTTCCGGGGTCAGGAACCGTGTTTTATTCTGGTTGAAAGTGGGGAGTGGATCTAGGGGGTGGATCTTATTTGTTCTTGAAATTTGGATGTTTGATGAATTCGTGGGGGTGGGGTTGGAAGGGTTTTTTGTGGGATTGGGGTATTTTAGGTGTCGGGAGGGAAGGGAGTTTTGGTAGGGTTGTGGTTTGTTCTTTGGTTGGTTGGTCCGTGGGTTGTTTGGTGGCGATTATCTACTGTTCAGTAATCATATGTATTAAGTGTATGTATGTTATTTGGTGTTCGGGCTATGTCATCTAATAGATACAAAATGTCTCTAGTATCTTTCCCTGTTTCCATCTGTTCGTCTGATACCATCAATATCGGCATATCCTGGAATCGCATATCTTTTAAACCAATCTCATCTCACCCAGATAATGTTTCGAGAATTTCAGTAGATGAAAGAGGTTCCTTCCTTCCAGTGTCATCCAGTTCTGACATGTATCTCCAGTACATGTTTCCCCAGATTGAACTAACAAGGAGAGCCGGAGTAAGCCATTCTTCATTATGTCAGTCAGTTTCCATCACCAGCGAAGAATTCCCAACCAGGAACACCAACCGTCCTTCTAACATCACCGATTTATAACATTCAGTACCAGACAAATGCTTAGTATCGATTCCGTCCCCCAAAAGCCAAGTAAGGAGGAGGCCGAGATAGACTCAAAGACCGGGTTTCGTTCAGATATGCCATTAGGTCCAGATACTGCTGGAGCTCGGGGTTGGACATGTTGCGGCATTGAGATCCGATTTCAATTTTGTCTTGGGTGATGATGGGGTTGGTGATTCCCAAGAAGAAGATGAGGAGGAGGAGAATGTTCAGGAATTTGGTAGTCATTTTGGCTGATTTTTCGAGGGATGGCTTTTTGATGACGGTGATGCCTTTTATGGTGTGGATGCTGCTTTGAGGGAGCCCACTGGGTTCACTGGAGGGATTGAAATGGTAAAGGGAATGGTGACATTGGCTTGTAGGTGTTTATATTCTTGTCCTTAGGTGAGGTGCATGTCTTTGGTGGTGGGTCTCATGAACGAGATAACTGCTGTAAAGCGTGTTATGCTGTGATTGTGTGGTGGTCGTCGAGACGAATATATGTGTGATATTCATTGAGTGTTCTTAATAGTGTCTCTGCTTACTGACAAGGAGCTGAGAGTGATATGAGGGGGAGACTGCTGGTGGTAGTGGTGGTGATCTATTCTTAGCCCTAATATGTGAATGGATGCATGTGAATTGACCAGTGGCTACGTTGAGTAGAGCCGATGTTCCTCACCATAGCCTTCATATACGGATTAACACGTCAACACGTCCTTATATTGTAAAAGACTAATCTATTCTCGTATCTCTAATCATAACCTGTCATGATAAGACAGAATACTTGCAAGGTGTGATGGAATAAGGTATATTGAGAGCTATAGAGTATGAGCTGAGGTAGCACTGCCATGGCAGCATCCTTCTATTGGCAGTGATGGATGTAATAAAGCAACTCTGAAAATTCCCAGAAGCCAGAAAAAAGCATTCTTAATCATCAGTAGCTAGCATATGCGCGCATGGGACTGGAAGGAGCCCTCGACCCACAAGACCTCTGACATCGATAGCTGACAAGACAGCAAACAGCAGACTCTCACAACCTTATACACAGCTTGCATTCTTTAAGGGATACATGGAACCCTTTGGCATTGACTTTCGGGCCGTGACGAGAATCCAACCCACCTGTGATGTCATTCCAGCATCAATTGTTCCTCTCACAGTAAATCCAAAGAGATTGTCAGATTGTCTCCTCAGGTCATTCTGTGGATATATCACTACTACATCTATCAAGATACAGCGTACCTGAAAGAAGGTTGAAGTTGAGAGTATCGACACTAGGCTACTTACTTCTTTTGAAGTGACGCCGCGCCCCGCCCAGCCCCGCCGGTTCAATCGACTCCGGCGGCTCCCCGCATCCATTTCTCCCTCCCGGATTCTCCATCTCTCCCCTTCTTCCTCCCTCTAGCTATTGATCGCCTTTCACATCACCACCATAATGGACCGTTCCAACAAACCCTCCGCCATCGGCGTCAGCGCCTCCCTTCCCCAACCCACCATCTCCCTCCGCGACAACATCGTCGAAGCCACCCTCCCCACCGGCGAATCTGTCACCGTCCATCTCTACGGCGCCACCGTCACCTCCTGGAAGCTCGCCAACGGCAAAGAGCAGCTTTTCGTGAGCGAAAAGGCCCATCTGGATGGTTCCAAGCCCATCCGGGGCGGCATTCCCGTTGTATTCCCCGTACGTCAACCCTCCATCCCTCCACACCTAACCCCGCCCCCCTCTTCCATCAAAGCAAACCTATCCACTAACCCTGCATCCAAAACAGGTCTTCGGCCCTCCCCCCTCCAACCACGCCACCTCCTCCCTTCCGCAACACGGCTTCGCCCGGAACTCGAACTGGGAATTCCTCGGCAAATCGTCGTCCGAAGCCTTCGGCCGGGACCGGAAAGAAGGGGATGACGCCGTGAAGCTGGATTTCGGGCTCTCGCAGCCAATGCTGAGCGAGGAGTTCCGGAGGGCATGGCCGTATCAGTTCGGTTTGGTGTACAGTGTTACTTTGACGAAGGGTAGTTTGGCGACTTCCCTGCAGGTGCAGAACCAGGGGGAGCAGAACTTTGATTTCCAGGTGTTGCTGCATACGTATTTGAGTGTTGAGGTTGGTTTCATCCCTTGCTGGTTGGGAATGGGATTGTGGCTAATGTGTGGATAGGATATCTCCGATATTCGGGTCAAGGGTCTCCAGACGAAGGAGTATTTGGATAAGACCCAGAACGGAGCCGCGATTACGGAGACTTCGGAGACGGTGGAGATCAACAAGGAGACGGATAGTGTGTATAAGGCGTTGGATCCGAAGGTGCCGATTGTCGTGTCGACGGCTGCGGATGATCAGCCGCTGTTCTCGATTACGCGGGAGGCTTTGACGGATGTGGTGGTGTGGAATCCCTGGATTGAAAAGGCCAAGGGCATGGCGGACTTTGGCCCCGACGAGGCGTACAAGAATATGATCTGTGTCGAGGCGGGTTCCGTTGCTGGATGGCAGACTCTGGAGGCGGGAGATTCCTGGGAGGGTGGTCAGACTATTCGGCCCCGTCTGTGACGTATGATTTATGCTTGATGATTAGATGCAGGGGATAGAGATGAATATGGTGTATTGTTATATTGTGTATATCGGGGCTTAGCCCAGTCCTGGATGCCGGACTATAAGCTAAGCTCTACCTGAACCGGAGCAAGCAAGCTGATGCAGCAGTCCATGTCTGCCGACATCCAGATCAGCATATAATACATATAAGCAACCCAGCACCATACCAGCTGAACCGTAGCATATCTCTACATAGCACCCCCCAACTCCATCCGAACACCATTCAAGCAGCATCCAGCCCATACTCCGAAAAACAGCAAACAAACCCAACCGACGCCTATATCAAATTAGCAAGTCCCAGAACAAAAGCCCACTCCTAACTCACCACCCACCCAACCCAACCCCAATAGCCCCTCATAAAAAAGAATCAAAACATCCCCCTCACAACCGCCGCCTCGGGCACCGACACCGAAACCACCCTCGCATTCCCATTCCCACCTCCACCCTCACCCACACGCACACCCGCATCCCTCGTCCGACGCGAAAACAACCTCT
The DNA here is from genome assembly GCF_003184845.1 of Aspergillus ibericus CBS 121593. NCBI lineage: Eukaryota > Fungi > Ascomycota > Eurotiomycetes > Eurotiales > Aspergillaceae > Aspergillus > Aspergillus ibericus. The sequence goes on along the minus strand of NW_020292100.1, from coordinate 1,374,467 downwards.
CCAAGCCACTCCTCCTCTCCTGACAAAAACTCATCTTACACAACGGACAACAAGCCCGTAACTGGGTAAACCAGGGATCCAAACACTTCGAGTGGAAGATATGCTGACAGGTGAGGACGCGGATGTGGTCGTCGGGAGTATATTGTTCCATGCAGATTGCGCACATGATGGTTGGGTCATCTTCGTTGGTTGGGGTGGGGGTGGGGGGTTGTTCTTGGGGTTGGATGGTTGGGTTTTGGAGTTTTTCGGGGTGTGTAGGTGTATCTATGTGAGGGGAGGGTTGTGGATCTGGATTTGGATCTGGATGTGTAGTGTCTTCATCACGGTCTGTCGAAGATGCTGGAGAGGGCGAAACTGCAATAGCAGCAGGAGGAGGAGGAGACTCCACGCTACCCAAACTATCCTGCACTATCACTTCCTGTTGCTGATCATACCACTTCTTATACACCACGTTCGGGAATCGCATATTCACAGCATCTTGTGAGATCGTGGCGCTGCAGGAGCCTAGCTGCGCGGTTTCAATGTCGTCGTAGCCGTAGCTCCTGAGACGGCGGCGACGACGGGCGCCGATGAAGACCCTTGCGTATAGATGTTGTGTTAGTTGGGTTGCTTGTGAGTTGAAAGGAGGGGGGAGGAGGGAGGGAGGGGATATACCAAGCGCAGAAGAAGAGAAAAGCTACACAGGCTGGAGCTAGATAGCCCAGGAGTGCAGCGGAGGAGGAACTGACCATGCTGCGGTTTCTTCGGTGGTTTGGTATGTGGTTAGTTTGTAGATAGAGACTTGGGATGAGATGGGATGAGATGAGATGATAGAGGGGGTTGGTATACCACGGACTATCCGGCTAGACAATGTAGAACGAGTAGATAAGTAGTTGATAGAAGCAACGAACTGGATGACTTGACTGGAATCGTGAATTTCTCGGGCTTACCTCCCGTTCCCCATGACGCCAGTCTGACCGACTTCAACCCAGCTTGAGTCACTCGACGGTCATTCTAGGAGATCCAGAGGGCGCAGCTGAATGTTATCTAGGATGAAGTGTCTGGCGGATGAAAGGCACTTAGCTGTTCCCCGTGTGATTTGTCAGGTATACGCCGGACCAGATGGTGAGGCTGCCGGGGGATTCTCGCAGCCGGGATTGGAGCCCGGAGGATATATGAAAACAACACCCAGACGGAGGGTTTGCTGCCGTGGCTGGATGATACCGCGGTGCTGCGGCGGGAGCCCTAAGCGCGTGGCGGAATCCGCCTAATGCTTTGATATGGATTTATAAGGAGTCTGTTACGGTGCCAGTTAAACAGTAGATACAGCTGCCACGTCCATGGAGTAAGAGAGACCGAAAGAATGCCAGAATGAAACAGAATCGTAAGAAATAAAACTTCTTTTGATGGACATGTCAAAAACTGAAGGCAGCAAAAAGGAGTATAAGATATAGAAAAATAGGATATAGACAATCAACGCCATCGCTATGCAAAATCCCGTCAATCGGTGTTTCTCCTCAATGCCTCATGCGTTTCCACCCGGATATCAAACAATAAATCATCAATTTCCTTCAGTGAGTCCCGGTTCAACTTGGCCAGTCGGACGTCGCCCAACACCTTGCGCAGGGACGTCGCGATCTCGGCCTCCGTGATGACCGGCTGCTGCTCGTTCTCCGTCTGCGTCGTGCGAGATACGCCTCGCGTCTTCTTTTTCTTCTTCTCCGGACTTCTCTCCCTTGAGGCAGCCTTCTTCTCGGGAGAGGGCTCCACAAGCGCATCCGTCATCGGGATATCGTTTTCCGAAGCCGGTGGCTGAGTCTCTGGCACGGGCTCATCCACGAGCTGGTCTGTCTCAGTCGTGTGCTGTAATGAACCGGATGGTTCTGAGACCTCCTGGGCGGCCTCGTTGTGAACAGTGGCCTCGGGCTGTTCATCCTTGACGGGGTGCTCGGCCACATGTTCGGCAGTCTCGTGCGGGGAGTCCCGTTCCTCGCTGGACTGGGGCTCCTCCTGTATGCTGTCCGTCTTGTCTTTGCCCTGCTTGCGGGAACGACTGGGCCGTGGTGACTTCGTGGGGAGCGGACTATCCTCCGGAATCGCCGGTGCTGCCTGTCCACTAAGACGAGAAGATCTGCGTTTCTGAGAATTGTCTTGTGTTTCCTGGACCTTGCTCTTTGCGCTGTCCGGGCCAGCGACTTGCTCAGCGGACTTGCTTGTGCCAGTCGTATCACTCTTGGCGTCATGTTTCCGTCGTTTCGGCGCCGGTGACGATTCGGCATCTTGCGAGGCGATCGGTCTCTTGAAGCGCGAAGTACGGCTCCCCTCGGCATCTGCAACGGAGGGTGTCTTGGTGAGTCTTGAAGAGCGACGCCGTTCTTTGCCGGAAGGTGTGGCTTCTGCCTCTCGTTTTCTTTTCTTAGGCGGCACCTGCTCTGAATCCACTGCGCGTTCTACACTCACCGTGGTGTCATCCAGATCGACAGCAAGCTCCAGATCCTGCTCCAGTTGAGAGGCAACCTGGGTCTCCATGTCGTCACTGCAGGAATCCGCAATGCAGTCCGAGCCTTCGACTTGTGACTTCCAGTTGTCTCTAGGTAGCTCACCACGCGGGCTGTCTTGCAACGCAGGTTTAGAAGCATGCTCTTCAGTCGGCCCGGAGTCGGCAGGAACTGGGGAAGCTTCAGAGTCATGAGAACCTTTCTTTGGAACATTCTCTGTCTGCTTATTATCCGTAGAGCGCTCTTTGTTCTCTGGCGTCTTGCCCATCGATGAACGGAGTCGTTTCGTCAAGGGCTCATCCACCTCACCCGTGGTTCCCTTCTCAGCCGGCTCGGGTTGCTTAGACTGGTTCAATGCTTTCTTTTGCTTGGATGCGCGCCGGGACCTCCTCCTCGCCTTCTTACTCTTGCCCATTGGGGTGTTCTCCGAACCAGGAGTGTCCATTCGTCCAGTGTTACTGCGAGGCTCGGGACTCAGCGATTTGAGCTTTGGGGGCGAGGAATGAAGATCAGTTTCCATGGCAAAGTCTTCTGCTGCCGGAGTGGACAGCGACTGAGGGATCTCCGGCTCGCCCAATTGCGTTCGGCCTCGAGTACCTGGTGTAGGGGAAGAGCCGAGATACCCATACTCGTTGTCCGCGGATACAGGAGGTAGTGTGGGGGTCTGGGGAGTTGCGGCGTCGGCATCCGTGTTGCGTAGGTCGCGCAAGTGCGGGGGCGTCATGAAACCAAGTTCTCTCGGGGTGTTCGTCGGTGGCGAAGACGAACGGAGACTCTCGATGATCGAAAATAACTCGCTATGTTTCTTAGGGTCTCCGGACCCCGTTGGGAGAGATATCGAATGTTTCAAGGCAGCGAGCGGGTCAGCCTCATCGCCAGCTGGAGGTACTTGGCGTGGTTGAGGCTCATGTCTCTCCGGAGACGAAGGCATAGCCCTACGCTCAGACCCACCAGTGACAGGAGATGACTTCAGACCCGACTCGTACGGATTATCTAGAATGAAAGCGATGCGAGACTTGACCGATGTATCGACTGAACCCATTTTCGCTTCCTGTATGTCAGACCGTCTGGGTTGTACTCCAGTCTGGGGATTGTTAGCCCGAAACACAGAGCTTATGCAGAAGAACGCACCTGAGAGCTCTGCGAATGGTCGCCCTGTTGCTGAAGCTTGATATGATCCTCCAGGGTTTGCAGCGCGCGAGATACGGTTTCCGGGCAGGATAGAGATTCCTGCAGGCGAAAGGTGGAGTTCCAGAAGTCGAGGAATCTCTTTGTCACTGATGCATGTGTGGATTCAAGACCCGCACAGATAATAGACTCGAATCGTTGTAAACATACGATATCGTGAGGTTGCGATGCTTGCAAGATGTTCAAGACAGCTGATGACAGCGCGCGACACTATTTCCAGTTAGAACGTATCAAAGCCCTCATCTTGCACACTTACAGCAGTAAGGATTCTGCTTTCAACACCGCTCTCAACGTTAAGCTTGCGCGCCTCATCTCTAATATAACGAGCAAGGGGCTGCTGAAGGCGTGCAAGGATCGCGGCACGGAAAGTCGAAACACCCGATCCCAGAAGAGACGTCAAAGATTCAATAAAGTCGGCAACGCCGCTCGTTTCCAAGGGATCAAATCCTTCGTAAGATTCGAGGAGTTGTTTATTCACCAGGTCAATTAGGTTGTGGGGAAAGGCCAATCCCTGGGTGTTACTCCCCCCCGGCTCGTGGCAGTAAGGAATAGAAAGCGAGAGTCGGAGAAGCGACGCCGATGGGAGGTAGGTGTTCCGGGCACCTTGTTTCATGATGGACTCGGCGAGCGGTTCCACGGCCATTGTCGCAATCGATTGGTCGCCCTTTTCGGTTCTCACAACGCGGATCAGAGATTCCACAAGCGGGTTCCAGACTTCGAAAACATCGGCGAACTTCAAGCCCGCAGAGAGGATGCTAACGATATTCTCATAATCGCGGCAAACCGAGCCGTCACGTCCACGAGCCGTTTCCATGGGAAAGGATGATAGAGAACTCTCGGACGCACGTGCTGCAGACTTCCATACGGCTTCAGCTAGTTTGTCCTGGCAAACAGGGGAAGCCGCGTCGGATAGGTGAACATCGGAGCATTGGCGAAGGGTTTCCAGGCGGGAGCTTCTGGACAGTTTGTCGCAACATGTCGCTTCCAAGACGCGGTTGACTAGACGAAGGTAAGATGGGGTGGGCTTCGGATTGCCGGGTAGTTCACTGATAAAACGGAGGAAATGCAGAATGGGACTATCTAAAGTGTTGTTCGCTCTTGGATGACGATGCGTAGGCGTAGTAGCTGCTTGGAAAGACTCATCGGCTGTCTTGAGGAGTAGCTTCTCGGTGAACCGAGCACCGCCGAGAGAGTTGATCATGGAGGTCGAAAGAAAGCTGAACCGATCATAGAAGGCATCCGTCGGGTTATCTTCCACCGCAGCATTGAGAGAAGCAGGACCTGCATTCCAGATACGTCGAAGCAGCCCAAGCACGTGGGCTACGGCTTGCATCGACTCTGGCGTTGGAGTGATCTCCTTGCTCGAAGCATAGGACAAGGCCCGGGATAGGCTGAGCCAAGCCGCAGAAATGTTCGATCGCTCCATGTCAGCCGTCCAGACAGAGGACTTGAAGATCTCCTCGAAAACACTCAAGACGGACGTGATCCTCGACCGGATCCATTTGCCATCAATCGCGGGAAGCTCTTCAGGGTCCAATTTGTTGCTCTCATTGACTTTGTTCTCCACCCACATCTTCGCTTGCGAGCTCCAGAGCATATTGGACAGCACGTGAGCCATCCTGTCGCTGAGGCTGGGCACCGACGAAAATATGCTAGACGCGGGCGAAACGATGTATTCTTCCCAAACGACATCAAGATGCTGAAAGGATGCTGATGGACGGAAAGCATAATAGAGAAGATTGTAATAACTGCATAATGCCAGCTGGCTGGGCTGCTTGTCTTGCTTCTTCCGATCAAACTGGGATACGATGGGCTTGCTCAACATCCGCAACAAGGAAGGGCTCGTTGTATCGCTGGGGCCGACGACAAACACGAATCGATTCCAACCCACAATGGCCTGCGCCTTGATTGCAGAATCGCTGCAGTTGAAGCACTTTTGCAGCACGAGGACCCATTCCTTGAAATGCTCCCACTGATCAACGTTGAACTTTTTACTTCGCAGAAGCAGAATAATCACACTCCATATTTGGGGCACATGTACACCACAGTCAGCAATAGCCATCATGCGCGTCATGCGCTCGCATATCTCCGTTACTAGCTTCCTGCCTTCGTCGAGAGGTCTGCCAAATATCTCCCGGACACTTTTGGACAAGGTTGGGTTAGGCCCACACGCAATCGAGGTCTGAAAGCCCACCGAGATAGCCTTGATTCTGATGTCTTTGACATGATGTAGCAAGCCGGAGATAAGATGATCCATCCATAGGGCCGCATTTGAGACAAACACCGACTTGGATTGATTGAGGACCCGCAGATAAATGGCTAATCGCTGAGACACAATTGCACTTCCAGTGACACGATTGGTTAGTTCGTGAAGAACAGTCAAGATGCGTATTACTCTCGCGTTGGTCATAATCTTGGCGTTGAAATTTTGGGTCGACAATACGGACAAGTAATGAGTGACAACGGACTTGGGCATCTTCGCATCTTGGAGACAGGTGATCGAATGATCAACGAGGAAAACCTTGAAGTCATCTGGCAGTCGTACTGAGATCTCGGTATGCCAGACCAGAGCGACGGCCAGCTTCAGGGCCTGGATCACGAGGTTGGTTTGTAGAGGTCCGCTGAGTTCTCGGCTCACATCCCGCTGGATGAACTGGGTGATCAAGCCCAGCCTCGCCACAATATTTTGGTCCCCAGGTAGATTATCATATGCTCGTATAGCCCCAAAGAATTGCATATAAGCGTCCAGCCTGGAGCTGATAGCTTCTCCGGCTAGCTGCTGCAAAATCGACTCCAGCAGCATGGCGAAAGGAACGGCAGTATGGGGCCCGGTAGATGGCGAATGGACGGGAGAGTGGGAGGTGGTCGGCTTGAGGATAGACTTTGTGGGCTTGCATTCATTCGAAGGTGGTAGGGACTTCAGGTCCGACTTTAACTTTGCGGCAGAATTGGTAAACGAGGGAGGCTTGATGTATCTCGTCCATGGCGAGAAGTTCACGCGCTTGGATTGTCGACTCGAAGGGGCGCCGGTTGACCCATTGACCGAGAAAGGAGAGTCGCGAGGCGTGTGCACAACAACCGGAGAATCTTCAGTTCGATCAATCTCGGACAGCATACGAGACGATGTCCTGGGTGGAGTAGGCGGACGAGCAGACAGAGGACCAAGAACCTCTACCATATTTCAAAAGATCGGACGATGCAAAGAACCGGAATGAGAACGGAAGAAGGAAAAAGAACATCGCGATGCAGCCTAGCTCGAATCCACGCTGTCCATGACCCAGATTGAAGCCGTCGACAAGCAAGAGCAAGGATGGAAGCCCTGGTTGAAGCAGGATAGCCGTGCCGTTTGATCCTACCGGGGCCGCGCCAAGCCACGCAACTCAAAAAGACGCGCCTGTGGCTGAGCCACGCGTAAAGTGGCAGCGCCGCGTTTTTTGCCCAAGGCAATCAGGCAGTCAGGCAACAGAGCAACAAGGCAGCAAGGCAGCATTAAGGCATCCACTGCGGTTGTCGGATTTCGACAAATTATCAGGGCCTTGACGCTTCCACGAAGCCTTTGCACCCCTGAAATTGATACCCGCTTCTCCAGATATCAATTTACATACCCACACTTCCTCACCGACTTATTGAACGCCACCGTTGTATGTGCAGACGGCGGAGATCTTGTGCAGCGACTTAGTATTATCCTTGAGCCTCGGTGGGGTTGCTTTATTCCACCGCGGATTTCTATTCATCGGCCCAGCGTTAGCTCCTGGCCATATCCATTGCGTGGCATACAGACCTGATATTTACCACAAATCATCAGTGAATAGAAACTCACCGGACTCACAGAAACCTGCGAAGCTCCATTATTGCCATTTCTATTTAATCCATCGTCATCCCAGCAGGCCTGCTTCTGTCGCAACCCTTACAAGCCCAATCGAAGTGGGACTCCTTGGACAGACTAGTAGGGGTACATCGCGCCCCGTAAGACGATTATTGCGAGCCAACATTTACTCATTGATAAACACCTGACGCCCTTTTCAGGGAACCGCGCTAAAGCAAACTTAATCATGGAGTTCAGGCCGCTTCAGGGCCCCGGTATGCGCAAGCCACTACATGGGTACAGTTCCATCTAACAGAATACTAGAGAAGTTGCAGCGAGTCACTCAGTTGCTGGGTTCGCTGAAGACAGACCTTGGGGATAAATCTCTTACATCAAAGGGTAAGTAAAAGTGAGATATAATATGTATACATCTAACCTTGTTGCCCGCGTGCTACAGAACGTGTGCAGACACTCCTAGAGTTGAGGCAACATGGAACCAATCCTAACAACGCCCGTCCCATCTATTCAAAGGAGGGAATAGAACTATTAGCAAAATATGGTGCTGATGGGGACACACCTGATGTGCGTCGGGCCGCCTTGCGCTGTGTCGCAAATGCTCTCCTCTTAGATGAAGCAATGCGCCAGGTGTTCGTGGACACAGGCTACGGAGGCAAATTAGCAGAAAGACTCAAGGTTCGTATGTTGCTGCAGTGGCCAGCCTTCACAGGCTGATATTCAAACAGTGCGACTCCTCGGAGGATGAAATGGTGATCAGCCGAATCCTATTTCTCTCTACGTACGACACTACAATGGACTTCGAAGACCTGATCAAACACCACTCCCTGGGTGACAATGTCAACTATGTAAGTGAATGAGTGCGTTGTTCGCATACAAGGACGAAATATACTGATAATGCATATCAGCAAATTGTCCGACACGCCAAACAATTTCCCAAGTCCGGCAAGAAGTCATTGTCGCAAATCGATGAACTGGCCCTCATCGACACCCTGAAACTCATTTTCAATGTCTCCAAGATCTATTCCGAATTGTCCGCGACATTTTCAGCTTCAATACCACACATCTTCAAGATGATCAGCCGCATTGATATCCCTCAAAAGCCTCTGGAAGGCTTACTCAGCTACCTTCTCAACTGCCTGTCTACGCTTGATCTAGAAAACAAGAAAGGCAAAGTCTTCGATAATAGTCCGATCTTCCCGACCTTCAACCAGAACTGCAATGTCGATAAACTGATCAACATCCTGGACCAAGCCGTGTCGGCATATGGCCCAGACGAGCTTGAAACCAAGGCTATACCCCTCTTTCACTCGCTAGTCGTCATCCATGAGATGGCACCAGATGGGCCCCGTAAATACATGCAATGGCTTCTTTTGCCAGAGGATGGCGATAGAAGCCGCCCGATTGGGCAATCCGACACCCTATCGTCAAAGTTACTTAACCTCTCGACCACCCCCTACCCCAACCTGAAGACCGCCATCTCCGAGCTTATGTTTGTGCTCTCTGGAAAGGACGCTGAAAACCTGACGAAGAACATTGGGTACGGGTTCGCCGCAGGGTTGTTGGCTTCTCGTGGCATGGAGATCCCCAAGACGGCAGGCGAAGCATTCGCAACCAATTCGAATGGGTTCAATCCCGATATCAATCCGATCACTGGCCAGAAGTGGGCAGCAGAGAAGCAGGATGAGGGCCCCCCTATGACCAAGGAGGAGAAGGAACGAGAAGCTGAAAGATTGTTCGTGCTTTTCGAACGGTTAGTTCCATCTGTCGTCTATCTGTTTGATCACTTGCTGACTGCTCTACTAGAGCCCGGGCGAATGGCATTCTCTCTGTGGAGAATCCCGTTACGCGAGCCCTCCAGGAAGGGCGATTCGAAGAGTTGCCCGACTCCGATGATAGTGATTGAGCAGCCCACCTCTATCCTTGTACCATCACGGTGTCTCAGTCCAGACGTGGGCAATTTTTGGTCTGGCCAGTCATCTCATATGGTTATCAGTACATCGCCCTGGGCATAAATCGAGGACGCATACGTGGGGATAGCATTGCGAGGGGTTCGTCTACACAGTTTGTCTTTGAATGACAGCATCAACGCATTCATCTCTGATTTAGCAAGAGTGGCCTCGGTCTAATCCCATTAATAAGCAACAGAGGCAGACACCGGGCATGGCGCTTCTCAACAGTCAGCGACTTAGGGAGTCCGTGAAAACCAGTAGATTAGAATTAGACTACTCTCTCATTGGAACACTACTCCATTTCTTGAAGACCTAAATCGACCATTTTGGATGTTTCGAGAACTATATAGTACTGTGGATGACGTACCGCCCGGTCGCGGCGGGGTTAAAGGCGGCGGCGCAAAAATGTCCGCCCGCGGGAAAAAAAGACCAGTCCGTCGCGGGGCAACTTACTTTTCGATCTCGCTTCAACTTCATTTGCTATTAGCCCCCGAATACTGCCTCTATTCTTGCATTCTTATCACCCTGTCGTCGGTCTTTGATCTAAGTATCTGTCACTTACACAACCGCCAAAATGTCGAAGCCATTTGATCCAGAGACGGCGGAGAACTTCGAGGATGTATGTCACTTGCGCCGAGACCGTCAGAACCCCGAACAAGACACTGACTTTCAATTTAGATGGAGAAGCAGTTCGCCGTCAAGGGTTGGTCCAGATACCGCTAATTTAATTAGTCTCGTGACTCACGATTATGCAGCCGTGGAACATCTGATGACATACTGGTCCATTCTGGAGAAGGTCCCCGGCTCTAAACTGCGCCTGACGAAGATGGATGATGAGATCCTGGAGTCTTTCCTGAAGGAGTTCCCCGACTTCGATCCGGCCGAGACGCTCGACGAAGATAAGATGAAGAGCAAGGAGGGCAAGGAAAAGTGGCGCAACTGGATCAACCAGTACGAGAAGACCATCGAGGATTTCAACTTTGGAACCATGCTCCGTGCCAGCCCCAAGGTCGAATACGACAGAGATACCACTATCTTCGGTAAGTCATGGGTGGCTTGGGAGCGGGGTCGGATCGCCGGCTAACGGAAGAATAGCCATGCGTATGCAGTTTTATGCCGTCGAGATCGCCAGGTGAGTCCCTATGCCGGAGACAGTGACAGCGATAACGACAGCCCGATGCTTACATATTGATTAGAAACCGTGCTGGTCTCAACGACTGGATCTACGAGCGGGCCCAGAACGCGAGGTCGTAAACGTGAAACCGACCTTTTCTCATTCGGGCCCTGGCCATCCTTGCATTGCTAATATCCCAGAGACTATGCAATGACTCGAGTCCGTGGTTCAACAACCGCCATATAGTACGTCATCCCATAGATCTCGATCGGGTGGTTCCAATATAGCATATATGGCCCTATAGAGGAGTGGACTTAGCCTCCGACATGACACCCCGGGAGGGTTTCTACCGGCGCGAAAACCATGTACATACAGCAGGTGGATTTATAAAGCTGGAATGCAGTGATGAATAAAACGATATGTGGTTGGTTTGCCGACTCGGTGGTGGGCCCGAGAACAATGGCAACGGCGGCCCATTGATCTCCTCCCTCTAATATGCCCGCATGTGGAAAGGTCGGCCACATCCCCCGGCCGGGATGACACCGAGCCAAGCGTCTCCCTTTGTTGCTATAGTTCCTGGGGAAAGGCCGTAACTTTGGGTTTCTCGCTTGCACATGCCCCTGTCCTATACTTTAGGTTTTATAACTTGGTTACCATGATCATGTTCGCTTACATGGTACTTAATTAAAAGGGTTGAAGATCAGGAACTCTATCGACAAAGATCTTCTACCAGGCCAGCTGGTGCAGCATGATGACTATTTTCACCTACCGGAAGCCGGGGTGGATGTCCCTGTTCGGCTTCACCACCACAAAGCATATTCCGAGTCTGATTCCAGGAATTATCTTTGCCGTCATATCTAGTCTCGCGACTCCCGTCTTTTCCGTAGTCTTGGGCGAGATTTTCAACTCATTCGCACTGTTCGGTGGAGGCAGAATTGCAAAAGATGACCTGACTCAGCGAATCAGCAAATATTCTATCGAGCTGGTCGCTCTAGGGGCAGCCAGTTGGGCCTGCAACAGCGCTTATTACATCCTTTTTGTGATCTTTGGAGAACTTCAGGCTGCGAATGCTCGTACGAAGCTATTCGAAGGGCTTCTGCAGAAGAAGCAGGAATGGTTCGAAACGCAGCCGGATGGCACCAGGGTCTTTTTGTCTTCCCTCCAGGGGTGAGTGTTCCGTCGCCCATGACCATCTGCTTCAGCTAATAAGGAACCCAGACAAATCGATGATTTACAGAAGGGAACGTCACAGGCTCTGGGCCTTTCGCTGCAGTATGTCTTTCGAGCTATTTTCTCGTTGGCTCTGGCTTTTTGCACCTCTTGGAACCTCACTCTAGTCACTCTGGCCGGCATTCCCTTCCTCTCTGCCACCATGTCATTCCTTTCCACCAAGACAAATTCGAGTTTGGACGCACAGAAGGAAGAGCTGGCACATGCTTCGAAGACTGTTGACAATGTCGCTACTTCGATCGACGCCGTCAAGTCTTTTAATGGGCAATCCACGGAAATCCGCAATTTCGTGGCCAGTATTGACAACGCTGCTTCACATTACCTCAGACGCGCACACTTTGCCTCCCTACAGATATCCGCTCTGCGACTGATGACATTTGGTATGTTTGTGCAGGGATTCTGGTACGGGAGCTCCTTGGCCACCTCGGACAACCTCTCAGCGGGTGAGGTCCTCAGAACATTTTGGGCCTGCTTGGCAGCGGCACAGTCCATGGAGTTCCTTATGCCACAGGTCGTCTTCCTGGCAAAAGGAAAGACTGCAGCACTAGCTTTGGTTCATACCTTGGGTGATCGATCGAATGACGCGGCTGGAGGGGAGAGGAGAGGGTCTGTATACCCGGACTTTTGCGAAGGTGACCTCGAAGTCAGCGATGTGAGTGCTTCGAAAGCCCATTTATCACCATGTATTATTTACTTACAATACTCTCACCAAAGCTTTCATTTGCTTATCCATCGCAACCGAAGCGACTTGTCCTAGATTCGACAAGCTTCTTCTTCCCCGCTGGAGAGACAACATTCGTTATCGGCAGAAGCGGGTCTGGAAAGAGCACGCTTGGACAGCTGCTCACACGCTTCTACCTACCGGTATCGGGCGAGATCACAATTGATGGTGTTCCCATCCAGTCGTTGAGCATCGACTGGATAAGGAATAACATTACCGTTGTTGAACAGCGAAGCGTACTCTTCAATGAATCTATTTTCATGAATATTGCGTTCGGCAGCCGCGATTATGACCGACTTCACAAAACAGATGTACAGGAATGCATTGGCCTTGCAATGCTTCACAATACCATAGATGATCTACCTAAGGGGATCGACACCTGTGTTGGTCACGGAGGTGATTTCTTAAGTGGTGGTCAGAGACAGAGGGTGGCGATTGCGAGGGCGCGGCTGAGGAATACACCGATCTTAATAATGGATGAGCCCACAAGTGCCCTGGATGCAACCAACCGCGTGGAAATAATGAAAGCTATTCGGGAATGGCGTCGAGGGAAGACAACGATTATCATCACGCATGATATGTCCCAGATTATGGATCACGACTTTGCCTACATCATGGACCAAGGCAGGGTTGTTCAAGCTGGCTACCGATGTGAGCTGGAAGACAGCAACACATTCCTCATCCCTGCTAAAAAGGTTCATGATGAAAGCAACATTACTGATGTTCGCGATACTTCTGACTCGTGTTCCCATGCCTCAGAAATCTCAACCGAGAGCACATGCGGTCCGGGCTTAGATTTCTACTCTCGGCATGAAGAGCTTGCACAACATTCATCGGCTCTCTACAGATACAATACAAGCTTGCACAGCAATCCCAAGTCTATAGTCCCCCGATGGGATAGAGCTTTCCCAGACTCGAGAAATTCCATCGGGTTGCAGATGTTTGAACTCAAATCCATCCAAGTCCGTGGCGCAGATGTCCCGTCCCACCGGCTGAGTCGCAACATGATCCCGATGAACGAGGCTGTCAATGAGATAAAAGCTGCCAGATCGAAGCAGCCTACCAGGTGGTCATTCAAACGCACAACACGCCTCTCGCCGCAAGAACGCATGTCACTGGCACAGATAATGCTGACCATAGTTCCTAATCTGACTCAGAAACAGCGTTTGCTTCTCATCCTTGGATGCTTAAGCACCCTCTGTCATGCAATGGCCACCCCGATATTTTCTTATTGCTTGTCACAACTCCTTGAGACATTCTATGACAGCCAAGCCCGCGCCTCGACATGGTCATTGATTGTTCTCGGTGTTGCAATAGGCGACGGCATTGCATCATTCTTGATGCATTATCTTCTGGAGCTATGTGGCCAGGCTTGGGTGGACCGCCTCCGGAAAAGAAGTTTCCATCTTGTACTTGATCAGCCACGTAAATGGTTCGAAGAAGTTGGGAATGAGCCTTTTCAACTTACCACATGTCTCAACCAAAGCGCTGAAGAGATGAGGAACCTTGTTGCGCGGTTTGGCGGTTATGTGCTCGTGGCCGCTGCAGTGGCTGTGGTTGCTATCATATGGAGCATGGCTGTCTGCTGGAAATTGACTCTTGTTGCAGTAGCCTGCGGCCCTGTCATATATGCCATCACCAGAGGACTCGAAAAGACCAATGGGATATGGGAGCGCCGATGTACCGGGGTCCGAACATCAGCTTCCGAAGTATTCGTGGAGACATTCTCGCAAATCCGCACCGTCCGAACATTGACACTCGAGCCATATTTCCATAAGAAGCATATGAAGGCTGCGTCGATGTGTATGGTTCTTGGCCTGAAGAAAGCTGTTTACACCGGGTTTCTTTTCGGACTGGTGGAGCCCATGATCATATTCGTCAGCAGTGAGTGACGGCCCATAGGGACGGTTTGGATCCTCGTGAAGCTAACAAATACAGCTCTGATCTTTTACTACGGAGCGGTCCTCGTATCGTCGCTCGAATTTACCGTCCAGGATCTGATGACGGTATTCTCGGTCCTTCTATTCAGCATCGCATACGCCAGCACGGTACTGTCATGGAGTTAGTCGCCTCTCTGATATTGATTGCTGCCAACATTTACTAAATAAGCCTGTAGTTCCTCAGATTGGCACTTCGCAGGAGATGGCAAACCAACTCTTACGCCTTGCGAATCTCCCCGAGGGCGCTTCTCATGAACACCGAGGCAATCTGAAGATAGCCACGGTAGCACCGGTGCAGGTCAAGGGCTTGAACTTCCGGTATCCATCACGTCCTGATGCTCTGGTCCTGCGGGACGTGTCCATCAACATCCCGAGGAACAAATGCACGGCAATTGTTGGGAGGTCGGGATCCGGGAAGTCGACCATAGCATCGCTCCTGCTAGCCCTGTACGAGGCACCTCCTTCCAAGGATGGATGGCCTACAGTGTCTCTAAATGGAATTGACCTCCAACGCGTGCATACACCGACACTCCGCTCGCTGATTTCCATCGTCTCCCAGCGACCTTCTATCTTCCCGGGAACCATTGCGGAGAACATCAGCTACGGATTAGAAGAAGAATCCCCTCTTCACACGATCTTTCATGTCCGCGCAGCAGCGGAGGCGGCTGGGATTGACGATTTTATCAGTTCCCTTCCGGAAGGATACTTCACCATGATCGGGGATGGAGGGGCCGGACTGTCGGGGGGACAAGCCCAGCGGCTGGTGATTGCACGGGCGCTCGTTCGGCAGCCACAGATTTTAATCATGGACGAGGCCACGTCCAGCCTCGACCCCAGCAGTGCAACGATCATCCGGCGGACCGTGCAGAGGCTGGTCACGACCCGGCTAGGTCTCACGGTGCTTATCATTACGCACGCAAGGGATATGATGGAGATTGCGGATAACATTATTGTGCTTGAGAATGGGTGCGTGGTGGAAGAGGGGGCATACAAGGAGCTCGCACGACAGACGGATGGGAAATTAAGGGCTCTTATAGAGGAGCCAGACTCGGATGAAGATGAAACAGGCGCATGAACAGATGACGGACCAAATCAAAAGGAGAGTCCGGCGAAGTGGCGATTGAACCACTCAATTGCCTGGTCTTCTGCTTCGCTCGCCTGCGCTCCGACGTTCTCGACCATGACGTCTGCTCGCACACAGAACCCATGGCCAACTCCGTAATAGATCTTCACCTCTCCCACCCCGCCGTTCTTGTCTAAAGCGCCCTCGATCTGCTTGATTTGCGGCAATTTGACCATGCTGTCGAGCTCTGCCATGGCAAAGCTGACGGGAATCTTGATTTTCTCAATATCCCCCGGTATGGCCAAGTTGCTAGGATGACCGGTGAAGCCGGCATTGATCAAGGGCTTTCCGTCCACCTCCTCCCCGTGTGCCAGATAAACGGTGTGCAGGCCTCCCCAGCAGAAACCCGCGGCAGCGATAGGGAGCTCGGCGCCTTCGTTCTGGCGAACAGCGGTGAAGAACGACTTGACCACCGGCCAAGAGTTGGCGAACTTGTTATGGTAAAGGAAGGGAACCATCGCATACGCGACCCAGAAAACATGGTATCTATTCAGCGTGAGTCAGGAAGACACTCGCTTCCTTTGTACATAGGATTTCCACCAGCCAGCGAACAAACTCACGGTTTCGTAACCCAATCCTTAATTGACCCTGTCTTCATCACCGATGAGACAGCATCCAGAGCCCAAACGGGCGCCGCACGTCCTATACACATCCAATACCACTCAGTATCTCCCTATCCATCCCATCGGAACATCAACCCAGGTAATAGTACTCACCCTTCATAAAATCCGGCACATAAACCCTATACTTCCCCTTCTCCGCATACCGATCCGCCAGAATCCGATTATTGACAAACTCCCACCCGAACGCATCCGGGATGATGATCACGATGCCCTTGACGGCTTCCGCCCCTCCCGAGGGTTCTGTCACGTAGACATCTAGCCCATGCAAGGTGGTTACTTCCCCCTTGGGCGTTCCTTCATGTACATGTCCGCTGAAGCAGTCAGGACAGGACATGTTGGTTGGTTGGTTGGTTGCTTGCTTGCTTGCGGGTTTGTTGGCGTTTTGCGCTAGGCTGGTGGGCTTGTAGTGCTGTATAGGTAAAGATTGCTGGGGTTTCGAGTGAGGTGATACTAGGAAGGGAGTATGGGAGGAAGGACTCGTGATGAGGGGGTTCTTATGGTTCTTTCCTTGGCTGGGGAGGGGGGGGGAAGGAGTCGAGCCATGGATGGATGGCTACGGTGTACTGGCGATTGGGTTCGGAGGTAGTGGGTTAACTCCGATGGAGGTAGACGGTAGGTACTTATCGCCGGGGAAGAGGATGGATACGGGCTAGGATGGACTATTGTCTATATTCTGAGTACTTGATAGTTTCTTAGGATTTAGTAGCTGTGTCCAGAGTATCGTTGTGTGGAATGTGTTTACATGGGCATCGGCTTGCTTCAGTGGAGACTACTATATATCTCCTGCAACTTGAACATGGAGAATATAACCCTGGACTTCCGCACTTTTGTCGTACAGACTGTGATACTACTAGTATATCCTACGATTCATTCTCCGGCTGCATGGGGCTTTATGCTCCGTGTAATGGTATTGGCTAGTCGTGGATAATATTCTTGTACTCTCGCAGATTATTGTTCTTGTCATATAGGCACCAGGGTTACGAGGTCGTGAGCTTATGATGTAGTGCATGGGAGAGAAGTGACAATGTAATCCCTTGGTTGGGCCGAATTGGCTGGTCATTGGGAGAACAATGAAGAAGCTTATACGGAGTATGCGACTTGTGGCTTGGTGGTACATTGTACCCCCCGGAGGTTGGCTGGGGATGGAATTGGGCTATACTACCTGGTTATATAGCCAGGATACCGGAACCGGAAGGACCTTATTCCGACATCGTCATGGAGATGCTCCAGCCTCCCACTTCCAGCTCCAGCAGCTCCAGGAGCTGATCTGGTCGCTGATAAGCGAACTTTATTTCGCGGACGGTCCCAAGAAACGACGAGTCGATCGAGGCTCGAGCAAATCAAACGATCGATCCTCCGAGTCCGAGTGGAAGGGAACGTGTTCTAAAAATGGCACGCGCTGGAGGGGGGGGGGGGTTTCGGAAAGGGAAAACCGGGAGCATTTGGATTCCGCCTGTCGTTTCAAGATGAGATCGCCTTTAATTAGTCGGGAGGATGCGATGGAGACCGTTTAATTTGTATACAGAGTCTAAGAATGAAAGCTCCTGAGCGACCTCCTGAGTTTCTGGCCGGATTTCTCCGTGGCCAGAAGGGACGCCTGGCTGGTGGGTAACAAAAAAAAAAAAAATAAAAAGACAAACGAACCAGCCATTTATCTGTTGCCGGGAACCCAGCCACTCAGCATCTGGCATCATCATCGCTGGCTGCATGGCGTAGTCGCCAATCTTGCTTTGCGCCCTCGCCATTCGACGACGAGACGCAGCCTGTCTGGGGATGATTACTATCGTCACTCTTTTTGACACCAAACTAGCCGCTGATCGAGCTGCTTGCTGCCCTGCTCGTATTATTCTGCTGCTTTCTCTCGCTCTCTGTCTCTCTCCCCTTTCCCTCTTTCTCACCCACTCTGCTGAGGCCATGGATTCGCGGATGAATCCTCTCCTCCACATTCTATCATCACCAGCATTGTCGCTATATATTCGTTCTGGCCTGTGTCGGGTCTCCTGGTCTGCTTCGTAATATCTTATCAAATATCTCCAAGCTACCGAGGTGTGCAGCCTGGTCGCCTGGTTAATAACACTCCACATAATAGAGCCTTCAGCGCATTCATCCGCCAGTTCCGCAGCGTTCCCAGTCTAGGCTCCCATTCTTCCAGTTCCCCTCCGATCCGGCTCTCCAACCTTTCGCCTGCGATCCTACTACTATCGTTGATTCTCTTCCCGTTCTGCATGCTTTGGGGCTAAGGATCTGGGCTCACGATCGCCCGGAATTCCCAGCATGCACATTCCAGCCAACTTCCGCCAATTTGACATCCGTCAGGATGGCCCGGGCACCATCGACAACATTAACCCCTCCAACAACAACAATAATAACACTGACAGCAGCCAAGATAAGACAAACTCGTCTCATACGAGTAGCTCGGACAAGAACAATATTGTCATAATAGTGAGAAGCCTTATCGTCCGTCCTTTCTAGTCGACCCTTACTAATGCATGAATTCGACGGCAGTGTGTCGCTTGCATTATCTTTGTCCTGGCCTCCGCCCTAATGATCTACTTCGTCCTACGGACCCTCCGCCGCATGGACTGTCGACCGAAATATCTGCCCGGAAAATTCCTGAAAGATAAATGGAATAGGTGGAACGTGGGCGTTTCGTACGGTCAGGTCCCGGATGGATCGTCGTCGAATAACCAAAATGCGAACGCCACCAGAGCCGCTCCCTCCGAGGGAGGCGCCGAAATGCGAACCACCACCGCTGCCGCCCCGGCCGCCAATAATACTAGCAATGTTCGGCGCGATACATCGGTTCGATCGGTCATCACCCTCCCCGCATACTCAGCCAGTCCGAAACCAACCGAACAGGTCATTGCTCGAGAAGGGGAACGAGAAGGCATGGACATGGTGGTGGAATTCCCCGAAACAGCGGAAGAAGAGGAGTCTCGCAGAGAAGAATTGATGGAGTCACTGTACCAAATTCGCTTGCAACGGCGAGATGACCTGGCCGAACGTGAGTGGCGCCGACAGGAGCGTCGGGAGGCCCGTGAGCGCGGGGATTATATCCGTCTCGAACAACTTCGGCAAGAAAGTCGCGCCCGACAAAGAAGTCGCATATCGGTCAATGGTACCAGCACGAATCTCAGCGCGGCTTTGGCCGAATCTCGGAATCGTGGTCGCGATAGGCGCATCTCGAGTGTATCGTACGCCGAGTTGGGCCATGTTCGCCATGACGGGTCGCGGATTAGAGCTAGTTCGCCCGACTCAGACCGTCGCCCTCTCCTCACCGATGCTTCCAACCCTGATCGATCTTCTGGGTCGATTCTCACCGGCGTTCATTCCCGAGGCGAGTCGTACTCGTCGTATCAGTCCAATGGCACCGACGCAGACACTCTCACCCAGGTCCAGTCGCATGCAACGTCGACCCATTCAGCGGACCAGCCATCAACGGGAACCGATGAGAGCGACGTTGGAGCACTCCATATTCCCCCACCCGAGTACGAGGACTTGGACTGGGGAGAAGCGCCGCCTTATACCAGTCCGGTTACAGAGACCAGCGGGCACGCGCCACACCTGCGTGAATTGACCCCTCTACCTACTATTCATATCGATGTCGCTAGCCCCATTAGCAATACCCCGACAACCCCTACAAATCCCCTCCGGGAGGAGCGGGAAGAGCAGCATTCCGCTGAGCCACACCCCACCGAGGCCCCTTCCACCGAGGCCCCCTCTACTGACGAACGGGTCGACGAAGAACACACGGCTTCTGAACACGCCGAAGCACACCTGCTGGAGAATGATTCTCATGCTCACCAATCTACGTGATTTCTCACCGATAGTCTGCCCGATATCTGATGGAACGACAATCGGTCTCCGTTACGGCTGCCCTCCCCGATTTTGCATCCCATACCCTGTTACGAGCATGAGCGTTTACGACCCCTCCATACTAGCATATACTGTTTCTAATCACCCTCCCATCCTCTGTTCATAGTCGATTTCTGGATTTGACCCAGCTAGCAAGGCGTTAATCGAAGGCATTCCGAATATATGGGCGACTTTGTTCCCGCCCATCCAGTCTGTACATTTAGAAAGAAAGGGGAGGAATCTGTGTCTATCTGATCCTGTCTGAACATACTACTATACTCGGGAAAATACCCTGTCACCTTTCAACAAGATTATAGCTTCATTTCATACATGAAAAAAAAACAATATCTACGGAGTATCTAGTAGATAGTAGTGCTCGTGGGCGGATCTACAGTGGACACCCACCCAACCGGGACCTGGACGGAGGCGGTCAGCCGCTCCACGGGGGGCCACGGCGTAAACAAACCAAAACGGCCGGGCGAGGTCCACTCCCGTCGGCATGGTCGAGAGTCGACCCCCCAACCCAACCTCCTCATTTATTTCCGTCGCATCATCCACTCGCGTCTCCGTTGCGTTTGTCTAGCCGGGTCAGTGGTGCCTGCTGTGGAATTGCTTTGCTTCCGCGACACCAAGCAAACCACACTGCCTTGCCTTCCTCTCCAATTGACGGCCTGCCCCTGGTTCCTTCTAGATTTGGTTTCCGTGGCTACTGCCCGTTTCGAGCCTGGAGATTCGAACTCGCGCTGGGCCGACGCGCTGCCCCGGGGCCCGTCCAAACACTACTAACTAACTACATTGTCCACCGTGCAGCTTGCAGCGTCAGCGATCTTAGCAAATTCAGTTGTCTCGTCGATTAATGTTTCGAGTCTGCTAAAATCATACTCATAATCATCCTTGAGCAAATCGATTTTAATAATTCATCTCCGAAATACGCGCGTCCCACATCGTCAACATGTCGCGCGAAGCTACAACGAACAGCTTCGCGTCTTTCGGCTCAGACTTCGACCCCGAGCACGAGGCGATCGCATCTACCAAAGAGCTTGGTGGTAGCCCCCGGCTTCCTTCCATGAACGCCAACGCCAGGAAGCGCCACGACTTCGAAGAAGAAGAGCCGGATTATGCCTTCAACACATCCACTTTCGAACAATACCTACCCAACTTCTCCCCGGTCGGCACGTCAGAAGAAGAAGAAGCCGACGACCACGACGATAGTATCTCCATCGAGGCGGGACGAGGCCCTGCGAAACCTCCCCGTCGATTGGACGACTCGAGAAACTCCTACATGACCATCGAGAACAGTGTCCGCTCGTCATCTCCAGCTGTGAGACTCGACTATCCTACTTCCAATACCCCTCAGAAGTCTGCCCTGCGTAACTCGGCGAGAAGAGCGGTCAGCGAAAGTCTCCGAAAGGACGCTCAGATCCGACGCGCCAGTCTTGCTCATAAAGAGAACGTTGATCCCCAGTCGGCAAAGTCGATTCGCAGAGAGCAGCGGCGGACTTTGTCAGAGATGCATGCAAAGGTCCGTGATGCATATGAGGGATCCTTGATTGAAGATGAAAGGCCCACCGTGGTGGCCAACAGTACGCGTCCGACACGTTTTGCCAATCCCAATCTCTCCCACCAAATTGCCGACGCCGTGGAGAAGGCTTCCCAGGAAGCTTACGCTCGGGAACTTCGTCGTGGAAAGACCAGCACCAACTCGCGCAACGCGCCTAATGCAGGTGACACAGGCACTCAGCATTCGTTCCTTCTGCCGGACCTTCCTAATCTGTCCGAATTGGTCTCCGGCGTATATGAAGATGGCACGCCGGTCTACGCACGCCAGAACAGAGCACGCACGACACGTTTTGTGTCCCCTCCACATGATGCCACTGATGCATCCTTGACTCGCGAACATATGCCTCTTGATGCAGTCCCGATCCCAGAAGATGAGAAGGCTTTGTTTGTCTCGTTGAGACTCCTTCAGGACAAGGTCTCGGAACTCGAAAGGTCCAAGTCTGAAGCCGAACGTAGGATGGACGAGATGAGACGGGAGAATGAGTCCTTGAGAACAACCAAGTCGCGCAACAAGGACAAGAACGGTCGCAGCCGCCCATACGAATCAGAGGAGGATGAGTACAGGAGGGATCGAGTTGCCAGCGATTACCAAAGTAAGTGTGTCTGAATTGGTCTTCCGGATGCCCTGCTAACGTTGCACCTCAGAGTTGGATGCTGCCAATCTGGCGTTGCAGAATAGACTCGACATTCTCGAAAGAAAGAGCCAGATTCAGGAGTCGAGTCTGAAACGGCTGAACCGGGAACGCGATATGGCGGTCTCTCAGTTGGGCGTGGCCTACCTTGAAACGCAAGACCTCAAGGGCGAGAATGAGAGTCTTCGCCAAGAGGTCTCAGAGCTGAAGTCGCAGCTGACCAAGATTCTGTCTGCCGGCCCCAGAAACCGCGACGACACCGTCGAATCAGACTTGTCTTCTTCTATGACTGATGCAAGTGATGAAGATAGCCAGCTTGACACGCAGCAAAGCAAGCACACGAGCCGAAGCACGAGGGACGTTACAGGCAAGAGTTCACGCTCTCGATCTAAGGCTGGGCGTCAAGAAGACTCGCGCGCCAGGGTCTCGACGCAAGTCGACAAGGAGATATCTCGACTCGAAAAAGAAAGGGCAGACGAAGCTTTGTTCTCACTTGATGTCCCGCAGAGCAGGGAAAAGTCGAGGACAAAGGCAGAGAAGTCCAAGAGCCGCTCACAGAGCAGTGATGTGAACAGCAAGAAACAGTCAAATACTGGCAAGCAGCGCGTCAAGCGAGTGGTTGTCGAAGAGGTTGACGTGACTGAGCCTGTTGAGTCCACTGGAGAGGTCACCGGAAACACCAAGAAATCCAGCGCAACCGAGCAGGACCTGACTTTGCTGAGCTTTGTTGATGTGAGTAACGCGTTCGATGACTGTCAACCACCATTGCTGACTTTGGCACCTAGGAACGCGAGATTGCCCAGTTGCGGAAGACACTGGAGGAGGAACGACTGGCTCGGAAACGGCGCCAATCCAACACGAACAAAGATCAGACTGCAAATGAAACAGGGAATACGACCCGCCAGAGTGTTGCTAAATCGGCTGTCCCTAAGAAGTCTTCCCTCAAGGAAAGCAAGGGGGTGCCATCCAGACCCGCCTCGGCAATGGGCGACTTGACCGCAACCTCCAGGGCCAGCATGGCGGAGGGAGACAGTAACCTGTCGGTGCCTACCGAACGTCCCAGACGCCATTCGGACCACTCCGCGCCTGCTGCTGCTCAGCGGCGCCGGCGGCGGATCGCCGAAGAAATGACTTCGGCCTTCATTCTGCCTGATATCACATTCAACCCTGCCCATCTGGCCGACAACAACCTTGCAAAGCTTCCCGAACCTGCACAGCGTGCTCTCGACAGTGCCACTCAACACAATGGCAAAAACTGCACCGTCTGCAAGCGTTCCATCCCTGGTGGCTCTTGTGACCATACCGGCGAAGCAGTTAAGGTTCCCAAGCCCATTCCGGTTTCGGAGCGTATGCCTGCGCCTTCTCCCTACAATGAAGAACCTACTCTACGGCCTGCACAATCCCCCGAACTTGCCCTTGCGACCGTGCTTAAGGCCTTGGAAGATGAGCTCGCACACTTGAAGATGCAGTTGGTGGCCTATCAGGGCGCGTACAACAAGCTGGATGCGTCATTGAGCAAGAGACAGAGGAAGTCTGTGGCTGAGAAGATTGAAAAGCTGCTGAAGGATATCGACATGAAGGCCGACCAGATCTATGCGCTCTACGATGTTCTCGAGGGCCAAAAGCAGGATGGCCGTGAGATGACCGAGCAGGAGATGGAGGTGACTCTTCAATCGATCGGCATTGAGACCGCAGGGCGGGCAGCTGATGTTACTGGCACCACTGACAAGTCTTCTCGCAAAGGCGCCGAGCCGGACTACGATGAGGATGACGACGAACTTCCCTGGGAAGGATTTGAGAGCACACTAGAGATGACCGGCCGCAGTGGTGGAAGCCGTCGCCATTAGTTTGAATACCATTGTCATTGTTGATGCTTGAGGAGAGCTTTGGCTCTTTTCTTAATTTGTTGTTGTTTTTCTGTTTTTCCCTTTGTACTTTTGTTTCGTCTTCCTCTTTCTTCCCCTTTTCCTTCTTCCCACTCTCCCGTCTCGTGCAGATGCAAGTTTTTGGATCCGGTTTTGACTGACTTCGGTGTATGTCCCGGATCCTTGAGAATATGCTGACGCGCTGGGCCTTTGAGTTGATCCTGGAGAATTTGTCCGCTGGATTGTCCAGTGTGTGACTGTCTTTGAGAATCCTCAGGCCTTTTCGGGTCTCTGTTGCTGGAGGTTGGCCTTGGACGTTGATGGTCTTGCTTTAGATCTCCGCCCAAGGTTTGGAACTCGCAACGCCGATGCGATCAAAATTTCCTTTTCCTTCTTCTTCTTCTTCTTCTTCTTCTTCTTCTTCTTCGCTTCTCTCTTCTTCCTTTGTCTTGAATAATGTTGGATACGGCGTTGTGCTGAATCGGATGCATGGGGTGCCCCGCCTGGTTGGTTTAATTGTTGCTTGTGGGATTCAGCTGGTTAGGTGTTTCTTTGTGACTGTAACACGTATCAATTATTGCTGTTGTGCATGCATTCCTTTCAGTCCAGCCATGTAAGGGACGGAGTGGGACAGCCACCCTGGTCCTCGCACGTAGATTACCTGGCTGGTGGTACTGTCAGGGTACTGGAGTGGTACTGTAGCCGTGGAGACAGGGCGCGCACGCGAGCTCGGGGTGAGGCCTAAACCCGAGGGAGACTAGCGGGGATGACAAGCTTCGGGGGGCGTTTGGCTCATCGCTCGGCCTTTCCTCCGGTAGTTTTCGGTCTTCCTCCACTCCCCCAGATTGTGTTGCTTTGTCTCCCATTTTTGCGTGCTCCTCCACTTTGACTTTGACGAACCTAGTTCCTGATCCTTCCCCAGACCCGATCCTCGATCGTGAGTTTCTCTACATGACCTCTACACCGCATCAGGATGCCCGCCACCTGCACACCGACTATGTAGATACTCCTGCGACCGATTCGCGTGTCCGCCAGGATCCGTACCAGCCGGAAACCCAGTTCTTATCCCCGAGGATCTCCCTCGATTCGTTTGCGGACGGCGACGAGGCGAGCGTCAACACGGCAATCCACGATGGCAGCTCCGCGCAGACCCGTATACTTGCGCCTGCGCCCGAGATTATCGCGTCACGGCGCTTATCAGTAGATATCGCCAACAGTAGCGACGAGGACTACGACAGCGACGATGAGGATGAGGATGAGGACGAGGACGAGGACGAGGATGAGCCCAACCACAGCGACACCACCAATCCGCCCAGCGAAAAGCCAGTGACTTGGTCCTCGTTGCCGAAGAAGAGCCAGCTCGCTATCTTGACCATTGCTCGGCTGTCGGAGCCGCTTACCCAGACATCGCTGCAGGCCTACATGTTCTACCAGCTCAAGTCCTTCGACCCCTCCCTTCCGGACTCGACCATCTCCACGCAGGCGGGGATTCTCCAGGGCAGTTTTACCGCCGCGCAGTTTCTGACGGCTGTTTGGTGGGGTCGCCTGGCCGACGCGGAGTGGATGGGCAGGAAACGAGTCCTTCTTATTGGGTCGCTCGGAACTTGTATCTCGTGTTTGGGATTCGGGTTTTCCAAGTCGTTTCTTGCTGCGGCGGTGTTTCGCACGCTGGGTGGAGCGCTGAATAGCAATGTTGGTGTCATGAGGACGATGATTGCGGAGATTATTGAGGAGAAGAAGTGAGTTGTTTGATTGCTTGGACTTGGAGGGATTGGTACTGACCCTTGCAGGTATCAATCGCGAGCGTTCCTCTTGTTACCTATGTGCTTCAATGTTGGTGTGATTATTGGTCCGGTTCTTGGTGGCGCATTGGCAGATCCGCTGAATAGCTATCCGCATCTATTCGGTCCTGGTACGCTCTTTGGAGGCCAGAATGGAGTGGAGTGGATGCGGAAATGGCCGTATGCGCTGCCTAACGTGCTCAGTGCGGTCTTTATCTTTGTCTCCCTGGGTACTGTCTTCTTTGGACTGGACGAGGTATGTGCTTGACGATTCTTGGGAGGAGCTGGATGCTGACTGCGGCAGACACATGAGGTTGCACGGTATCGAAGTGACTGGGGCCGGAAGTTGGGACGGAGAATTGGGAGGGCATTCAACCGGCGTCGAGGCCGGTATTACCGCCGCTTGACGGAGCATCCGGACGATGAGTCTCTGTACATCGACGGCAGCGTCGCGAGCAGATCGGCTCCCTCCACGCCACTGCGCTCGCGCGCTCGACCTCGCCACAAGCGTCCCAGCTTCGGACAGATCTGGACGCCTAATGTCCTCCTCACGCTGTTGGCCCAGTTCCTTTTGGCGTTCCACACCAGCGCATTCAATTCGATGACCTTTACGTTCTTGCCGACCCCCCGTGCCCTCGAAGGCAGCCGAGATGGATGGTTCCATTTCGGCGGCGGTCTGGGCCTGCCCTCGTCTCGAGTCGGTATGGCTACTGCTATCATCGGGGTCATCGGGTTGCCACTGCAGATCTTTATCTATCCCTGGGTCCAAGGGTATTTGGGCACGTTGCCGTCTTTCCGGACGTTTTTGCCTTTTTCTTCCTTGGCCTATGCCCTGATGCCGTTCCTCTTGATCGTCCCGCGAGTGGCGTGGATGGTCTGGCCGGCCTTTACCTTTGTCATCGGGCTGCAGGTTATATCCCGGACGTTTGCCCTGCCGGCCGCTGTGATTCTGGTGAGCAATTCGGTATCGGATCCGTCGGTCCTGGGGACCATCAATGGGGTGTCCCAGAGCATCTCGAGTGCGGCGCGCACGCTGGGACCGTTCCTTGGCGGCTGGGGCTTGGGACTGGGACTGGACTACAACTTTGTCGGGGGGGTCTGGTGGGCACTGGCGCTGGAGGCCTTGGTGGGGTGGTTTGTCCTCTACTTCATCTATGAAGGCAAGGGCATCGAGAAGAAGAAGCATGTGGAGGAAATCGAGGAGGCCGACGAGCGCTGTTGAACGGTGGAAGAAAAATGCGCTGTATATAGAGATGCCATGTGGGTTAGTCTGAATTGAGTTGATATGGGATATACGAGGAATGCCTGGTTATGATAGACGGCCTGGTTCATCAAAATTTGATTCATTATGACACACTGCAGATTAACGTGTAGGTATTCGAGACCAGCTCAACCATTACCGGCTACAGAGTGGGAGATCACGCCCCGAGAGCCGGGGTAACAAAGGCCCTGATCGCCTGGACCGCATTCCCATCATGCAGCTTGAGCAGCTCCGTCGCCTTGACTTTGGACAAATCCAATTCCTCCACCTGCAATGCACAGCCACCGCATTAGCATCCATCCATCATCCATCCGCCCATTCATCACGGCACAACAAAAAGGGAGGTATATACATACTAAAAGATTAACATCCTCCGCTGCCACCTTCACAGCCCTCTTCCTACTCACCTCCGCCTCCTTCCTCTGCGCCTCCGCCTCCGCCTCGGCCACCGGTTTCCTGCCCGCGCCGTGCCCCGCCGCAATCTCCAACCGACTCATCGCCTTGCCGAGGGCCTCTTGGTCCGCCGCGGACGGAATCCTGGGAATCGCGTCGGAGGCGATCTGGTTGCTGTGCAGGGCGGAGAGCGCGGCGGCGGCCTTGCGGTCCTCGGCGTTGGCGGGGAGCTGATGATGCTCGGGGGCGTGGGCGTCGGCGTCAGCGTGAGCGGAGGGGATGGAGTCGGACATGATAAGAGGATTTTATCTGCTTCAGTGCTTAGGTTTAAAGGATGTGGTGAGGCTTTGGGCGGTTAATCCATTGATAAGTACTTGATTAATCAATAAGAGATGGGATAGGATGTAGAGGAAGGATGGGCTAAATGACGTCGGACTTCCGCTGGACGAACTAAGCGGCTATCCCCGATACAGCTAGCGCGGGACCGTGACTCAACGGCCAATCCGCGAATAACCGACCGCCAACTCGCTCGTGTCTTTTCTTTTTTCTCGTGGAGTGTTTGCTGTTGTCTCTACTTTTACTTCTTGCTCGTCGGGCTACTCAGCTGCTGCTTCGTTCTTGCATTCTTTGCTACTGTCTCTCGTTCGCGTCGTTGCAACTTGCAGTGGGGATCGCCCCTCCAATCCACAGTTGACAGCTCCTAGCGTCGATCTCTACCCCCCCCCACCATCACTACCACCACCGCCATCAACAATGGATGACTGGTCCCCCAGCTGTGCGTTTCGGGTTCTCCTCCCCCGTCAATTGAGTGCGAATCGCTGACTGGCAGGTAACTAGCCTGGGCTTCGAAGCCCATCAAGCAGGATGTTGTTTACGAGGATGCTCAGGGTGTACAAGCTGCGTTGGGAAAGCTGCAGAAGCTACCGCCTTTGGTTACCACTCAGGAGGTACGCGGTCTTCAGCGCGGAGTCACTGCACATGCTGATTTGGGTGATAGGTGAATAACCTGAAGAAGAGCTTGAAGAATGTGGCGCTTGGGAAGGCGTTTGTTCTTCAGGGAGGTGTGTACTCTCACACTGCCTAGATCTAGATCGCTGGACGATGCTGACGCTGCGAAGGTGACTGCGCGGAGCTGTTCGATTACTGCAATCAGGACATGATAGAAGCCAAGGTTAAACTCCTGCTGCAGATGAGCTTGGTTTTGATTTGGGGTGAGTCTATACATTATTATAACCCATGCATGGTGCTAACCCCAACAGGCGCAAACAAACCCGTCATCCGGATTGCTCGAATTGCAGGACAATTCGCAAAGTCAGTACCACTGCATGACATCTCCTCAACCGCATGCTCATACGAACACAGGCCCCGCTCGAGTCCAATGGAAGTCATTGATGGCGTCGAGATGCCCTCCTTCCGCGGCGACAACATCAACGGCTTCGATGCCACCCCCGAGTCGCGCAAACCAGACCCCTCCCGCCTCGTCTCTGCCTACTTCCACTCCGCCGCAACTCTCAACTACCTCCGCGCCTCCCTCTCCTCCGGTCTGGCCGACTTACACTCCCCTCTTGACTGGGGCCTCGGCCATGTCATCACCCCCTCCATCCGGGAGCAATACACCCGAATCGTCAGCCGCGTCAAGGACGCCCTCCGCTTCATGCAAACCGTCGGCATCGACACCGACCGCGGTGTCGAGACAGTCGAGATCTACACCAGTCACGAGGGTCTCCTCCTCGAATACGAACAGAGCTTAACTCGTCTCCTCCGCAACCCCGACCTCCAACCCCAACCCTCATCCGCCTCCACCTCCACCGCGCCCCCCAAATCCTACTACGCCACCTCCTCCCACTTCCTCTGGATCGGCGACCGCACCCGACAACTCAACGGCGCACACGTCGAATTCTTCCGCGGCATCGCCAACCCCATCGGCATCAAAATCGGCCCCAGCATGACCCCCGAGGAACTCATTCAACTCCTCAACATCGTCAACCCCACCCACGAAATCGGCAAAGTCACCCTCATCTCCCGCTACGGCGCCTCCAAAATCGCCCAATACCTCCCGGGCCACATCGCCGCCGTGCAATCCTCCGGCCACGTCCCCGTCTGGCAATGCGACCCCATGCACGGCAACACCCAGAGCACGCCCTCGGGCGTCAAGACCCGCCACTTCAGCGACATTCTCTCCGAACTCAAACAAGCCCTCGAGATCCATCGCGCCGCGGGCTCCTTCCTCGGCGGCATGCACCTCGAACTCACCGGCGAAGCCGTCACCGAGTGTGTCGGCGGTGCGGGCGGTCTCACCGAGGAGGGTCTGAGTGAGCGATACACTACCTTCTGTGACCCGCGTCTCAACGAGAAACAGGCCCTCGAGCTGGCGTTTTTAGTCGCGGGCTTCTATCGCGAGATTGATGAGCAGTTGATGGATTCGGATTCAAACTGATTCCCTGATTTCTTCTGAAGAATGAGTACTCCGTGCATTGCAGACGGGCATAAAATGACAGTCTAGTCTATGATTACGGAGCGTAGTTCGGAAATCAGGCAGGTACTATTAACTACCTCTTTCGGGTTTCTATTACCTCTACTTGAAAAGAATGATACTTCCTTACTTATTACTTCCCTAGTTTTGATACAGACAATCAGATCATATACCCAAGTCCCGTAATCCCAATCAAAACCTGACACGCTGGTCTTATAAAGCGATAATCTTATTTCCATATCTCTAATATACCAACATATGTAACCGAACCCAACCGGAACCAATAAAACCCATAATCACCACTCTGCAAACAAAGGGGGTATGTAGTATGTAAGAACCAACAAGTAAAGCATCGAAACCAAACTAACAAAAACAGAAGCAATCACCCTGTCCAAGAAACCAAACAAACAAAACCAGCATCCAGACATACCAAAACTATAACAATAAATCCCCAAGAGACAGGAGGAATCTAATCAACAAGAGGACTTCCCACGCGGGGCTTATACGCCATACTCTTCCGACGCGCGGCCTCCAATTTCACGCGCAGCTTTTGATTCGGTTCATGGACCGGCGTAGCGGACGTGAAAAGACCCTGACGGGTTTGTTTAGGAGGGCAGGTTTGTTGGACGAGTTTGGTGCGTTGGGAGAGGTAGAAGGGGGTAGCAGGGGACATGCCGATGGCGTCCATGTCGAAGGTGTAGCCGGGGGTTTTGGGGGTGTGGCAGAAGGCCTGGTCGGCTTCGGTGTGGCCGGCGCCGAATTTGGGGGTGAGTTCGGAGGGGGTGGCGGGGGAGTTGTGCGTGGAGGGGGTGGTGTCGTCGCGGGGGGGTTTGGGTTCTTTGGGGGGGAGGATGGATCGTCGGCGGTTGGTAGAGGCGGCGGTGGCGGTGTCGGCTTTGACGAGGGTGCCGTTGATGTTGCTCAGGGCTCGGGGCTCCATGCTCTTGCGACGCTTGGCACCGCCGCGGGGAATGATGGAGAGGTCGACTTCGTAGTGGGCCTCGTCGAGCCATTTGTTTTCTCGTTCGCAGTCGAGAACCCAGCCGACTCCGACGCACTTGACGAGGCCTCGAGCATGGCGGACCTTCTCTAAGGTGCGCACGCCCCCGTCTTTGTAGATGACATGTGTGATTCCCACTTTGCCTTCCTTGGGCTCGGTTCCCTCTTCGGGGGATACGCTGGCGCGGGGGTTCCAGGACCAGTTCTTGACGCAGCGGGCTCCCATTTGCTGCAGGAGCTCAATGAAAATGCCGCTCGCGTCCTCTCCCTCGGTCGTATGAACATCCACGTAGACAACAGCGCCCTGAAGGGCCAACTTGGGCGCACTGATACTCGTGCGAGGCGTTTTCGACTTCTTCTTAGGACTGGGCGACTGAGGGGGGCGCTTGTGAGATGCAGACGTCGGGACCGGGACGGATTTTGGGGCTGTGTCCGGGGCCTGTGACTGAGCCAGAGATTGTCGCGCCGCGGCGGCTCTTTCCAGTCTGGGGGATTTCCGAGGCGAGAAAGACGGGGCATCTTGCTCGACCGGCACGAATGTCGAAGTGCGGGGTCTCGAAGACCGCCCTGGAGAAGGAGCAGAGAAGGAAAGACCGCGTTTGCGCGAAACCTTCACTGGTGAGATCTCCCCTTCAGGCTTAAGCGGAACTTTGGATACCGTGTGTACGGTTTGCATCTGAGCGATTCTGTTCTTCATTGGCGTGAAAGGCGCAAGAACTGGGATGTTCCCGTTCTCCTTGTCCTCTGCCTGTGGCTCAGAAACAGCCGGTGGCTCAGAGACAGGGATCTGGCTGTCAGGCACAGATGTTACTTTCTCCTGGTTATTCTCTTTGTCATCGTTTGTGCCAACCACAGGCGATTGAACGTCTTCCACAACCTCTGCCATGGGCTGCCTCGGTGACTCAGCCACTGGAGCATCGTCCACAATTTCCTGTGACTGCTCTTGCTGTTCGTCTTCGTAGATCGCAGGCACATCGGTCTCAGTGCTAGCTGGCATAGGCTGGCTCGATGACTCCTCGACCATGTCGGTATCATTCTCCTGCTCTTGCTCCTTGTCTTGGTGAATCTCAGGCACCGCCTCGTTGCTAGCTGGCATGAGCTGGTTCGGTGACTCAACCACCTCAGCATCGTTCTCATCTGCTTGGGGCTCCTGCTCTTGCTGCTCGTCTTCGTGGATCACAGGCACATCGGCTTCGTTGCTAGCTTCCGGCAGGAATTGGCTGGATGTCTCCTCGACCACATCGATAACGTTCTCCTGCTCCTGCTCTTGGTCTTCGTTGGTTTCAGGCGCATCAGCCTCGCTTGTCTCAATAACAGGCGCTTGAACGTCCTCCACGACGACTTCCATGGGCTGCTTCGGTGACTCGACCGCCTCGACATCGTCTGCAACTGATTCAGGCTCCTGCTCCTGCTCCTGCTCTTGCTCCTGCTCTTGCTCCTTGTCTTCGTAAATTTCAGGCACATCAGCCTCGTTGCTAGCTTCCATGGGCGGCTCGGACAATTCAGTTGGAGCTTCATTGGCATCGACCACTTCAGTATCCTCTGCAATTGGCTGTGGCTCCAGCTCCAGCTCGTCGTCTCCGTTGGTTTCAGGCACCTCAGCCTCGTTGGTGGGTTCTGACTCAACCGATGCAGACGAGCTTTGCGCATGGCTGGAGACGTCAGGATACGACACCTCAGAGGCACAAGCGACGTTGCTGGATCGCCTGCTGCGTCCCACAGAAAAGACACCCCTTCGAGGGCGCTTCGGATGGGCTTTCGCAGGACTGCTAGCATTCCATTGGCGATATTGTTGTGCCAGTGGTGCGAACCGAGGGGCGTTTTCGAGGACTAGTCTTCGAGTAGACCTGCGGCGAGGTGTCGCTTGTGCGTGCTCGACAAACGGGTCGGATAAGTTGACATTGTCCTGCAGCTCATTCTGGCTGTCGGCTGCAGCTGGTGCATATAGATTCAGAGGAACAGGCCTCACGTTGTGTCGGACAGGTGACTCAATAAAGCGAACCGGAGAGAGAACGCGTCTGGTGTAGTACATTTGGCGAGTCGGACTGAAAGAACCCTCTGGCTCTTCAACCTCATACGGGAGGATGGGCTGGGGGTTAGGTGGAATTTGCTCAGTCGCTTCGAAACCCACAAGCGTAGGCTCACTCTCATCGAAAGGGTAGTGCTCGCTCACATCATCGTCAAAGTTGTCAAAAGCATCTGCAGCGTTTTCGTCACCAGCCTCCAGCATGTCGGGGTCATCCTCCGTTTCCGAGGCATCATAGTCATCCTCGACAGGCTCGGGGGCGGCGTCTTCGACAAAGACATCTTCAAGACCTTCAACCAAGCTGTGTCTTAACCCTGGGTTTTGTACATTCTTGATCTCCGGTTCGTCCACTTCAGATCCCATGTCCTCTTGTGCCTCCTCATCAGGCTGTTCATCAGCGCTTTCGGAGCTTGCGACCGAAGCCTCGTCTCCAGCTTCGTGTACCTCGGCATGTTCCTCTCGCCCAAGATCGATGGGCTGTTCCACGGAGGTATTCTCAAGTTCCTCTGTGCTCTCTCTATCGTCAGTAATGGAAGGCTCGGAAGCAGGCTCTGCAATGGTTTCGGTTTGATCGACTGGCAGTTCCTCGACATTCTGTTCAACCTCAGTTTCCTCAGAGACGCCTTGGTCCTCAGCTGTCGATTGAACTTGCTTAGGTTCAGGTTCTTCAACAGGCTCTGCAATAGGTTCTCCAGCAGGCTCAGCGATAGGTTCTGCGACGGGCTCCTCGATAGGATCTGCGGCTGCTTCATCGACCAACTCCTCCTCGGACTCCACGGGGTGCTCTAGCTCCTTCACAGGCTCTGCTATGGGCGCTTCAATAGGCTCTTCCATGGGAACATCAATAGGGTCATAGTTGGGCACCACAGCAGGGTTTCCAGCAGACTCCTCCATGGGTTCTTGGATGAAATCGTCCATAGTTTCCTGAGTGGGTTGTTGCACAGCGTCCTTTATAAGTTCCTCTGTAGGCTCTTCCACTGGTTCCTCCATGGGCGCATCGATAGGTTCCTGGACAGTCTCCACATGCTCCGCGACGATATCATCCATGAGCTCCTCGACAGGATCTGCCATGGGTGTAGGCTCCTCTAGAGACTCCAGGGGGTTTTCGGGGTCTTCCGTGGGATGTTCGGAACTTTCCAGGGGGTCTTCAATAGCCTCCACGGGTTCTTCCGCACCTCGATCAGTGTGCCCGTCACCTTCAGAGTGTTCAGACTGTACGGCAACATCCTCAGCCACATTGTCCTCCTGTTCATACTCGATCGTCTCTTCCCGATCGAGCTCTTCGTGTAGAGTATCCTCTTCCTCAAACTCTGTAACGGCTGGAGGCTGAGCATGAATCTCTTTTGTTGTGTCCAGTGCATCGACTTCCTCCGAAGCTGCGTCATCGACCTGTTCATCTTCGCTTTCGACCTCGTCGCGTCTCTCAAAGTCGGCCATTCTCAGCGGCGATTCTTCGACATCAGGCGTAGCAGGTGCATCGACGTTCACATCGTTTTCAGCAGTAGGGCGCTCTTCTATAGTGCTTCGACTAGCGAACAAAGAGCTCTTGAAAGGCGAAGCAACCCTCTTTGCCGGGCTTTGAAGCAATGAAACGCTATGCCTCATTGGGGTCGATGTGGATTCAGCATGTGCCTGAGACATGAATGACGCTCCAAATAGTCCCTTTCTAGGGGACGATTTCAGGGGAGAGTTGTGTCCGGGGGTGAAGTTGGGCTGCGACAAGGACTTGCCGCCGTCCAGGAAGATACTACCACGCTTAGGGGTCTCCAAGTGTGCCTTCTTTGGCGACAGCTTGAGCGGGGAATTGTGCGTGGGTGAGAGATGAGGCTGCGACAACTGCCTGGAGTCCTCACGGAGAGCAAAGCCACCGCGTTTGGGCGTCTCCCTCATCGTGAAATTGAACGGTGACGGGGGCGGTCTGCGCGCCGGGCTGGCCATGAGGAGCGTATCGTTAAAGTCAATCGATCGTCGAGGGCCAGGCAGAGGCTCGCCATTTTCGTCGAGAGATTTCCGGAACTTCCCAGTAAGGTTGATCTTCTTCACCGGTGAATTGAGGCCGGTCTTTTCTGATCCGTGTTTCTGAGGTGAGTCGACAACAAACTTGATCTGATCCTTGTCGCCGTTCAACTCGTCCTCCTCGCTATCCGAGTTGGCGTACGAAGACAACGCCTTGGCGACCTGAGTAGCCTTCTTCGGCGAAAGCGGCTTCGGACCATCCTTCTTCGCCGCGGGCTTACGGCCTCTCGTCGCAGCAGGCTTGCGCACCGGCTTGGACGCAAGGCCTGCCTGCCGTCCCGGCCCAACCGTTCCCCGTCTCCGTCCAGCAACCGGAGGCGACGGTTCGCTCAGTTCCTCCTCAGCCGAGTCCGTCGGATCCTGAAACGTAACCTTCTTTTTCTTCGCCGGTCCACGCAGCAGATTCGACCTGGCCGTCGAAGTCGTCGAGCCCGTAGCAATATAAACCCGCCTCGGCGCATCCTGCGACGACGAGAAATCCAAATCCGTAAACCCCTTCGCATTCAACCTCGTATTCTCCTTCACCGGATCAACCGGCTTCGCCGCCTTCGTCGCCGCCGACCCCTTCGGCCTTCCTCTCGCCTTGGGAGCAGCCTCGGTCTTCGCAGGCGTCGATACCGGCTTCACCCTCGGTCTCCCCGCGCGCTTCTTCGGCACGTCCGACTGAGCCAGCTCATCATCATTATCACTCTCGGAATCGACCTTCGTCGCGACCGTAGGCTTCCTACCCCGTCCTGTCGTGCTCGTCGCAGCTTTCGTCGCGGTTCTCCCTCTGGATTTCCCCGTCGTCGTTGTCGTGGTAATTATCTTCATCTTTTCCTTCTCATCCACCATCCCAATCTCATCATCCGTCGACTCATCCGACTCATTCTCATCCACGGGTCTGCTTGTCGCCGCTGATGATGATGTAACCCGCGCTCCTTTTTTCCTTGCTTCAGTTGCAGAACTCGGTGCTTTGGCTTTCGTGGTCTTCGGCGCGGGTTTCGTAGATGTTGATGTTGTGGATCCTTTGGTTCGGGTGCGCGTC
Organism: Aspergillus ibericus CBS 121593; assembly: GCF_003184845.1. Classification (NCBI taxonomy): domain Eukaryota; kingdom Fungi; phylum Ascomycota; class Eurotiomycetes; order Eurotiales; family Aspergillaceae; genus Aspergillus; species Aspergillus ibericus. Next base: position 1,338,391 of record NW_020292100.1, on the reverse strand, counting down.
GTCCGCTTAGGTGGGGATTGTGGGATGATAGCTGCGCGAGCCATGATGTGCGGTTGCTAATTATGATTATTATCCCGGGCAATGAGGGTGGGATAGGATGGATGGTGCGAGTCGGCGTTGTTGATATGTCCCGCTTTTGTTGTGATTCGGGTGTTAGCGGTGGGCGGGAATTTAGTCGTAGTCGGTGGTTGCCGTGCTCATTGTGTGTTCACTAGTGGGTTAAGTGAACGGTGACAGTTGCTGGTTTCTAGCCCAGATGCTCATGCAGGGTCGAAGGGGGGGTATAGCTGGCTGGGTGGGTTGTCGTCGCGTCGGAGGTTGGATTGGAGGGAGCGGAAGAGGCCGACGCCTAAGGCTGGGCTCGGCTGTTTGTGGCGGCTTGCTTATTTGGGCGATCGGGTGGCGGTTGTCCTGGTGACGGGGGACGGGGCACGTGAGGGGGTGGATGGAGTCGTGGACGTCACTTGGACTTTAAATATATTTTACTATGTATTATTCAATGCTGAAGATTTATGAATTGATGAGGAGTGCTAACAGATAGTATCTCATGTGCTCATTCATATGGAATCCTACATAACCATACAGACATTATACAGCAATATTTTACAACAGGGCAGAAACAGTCACGGCAGCGGCAAGCACACTCGCAAGAACAGTGGGGAGTACACCATAGCCCCCATTATCATAGAGAGTCGTCGGCTCATAGGTCTCTGGGGTGGCAGTATTAGTTGTCCCGTTCCAGCAATATCTCTGGAAACACTGGGTGCAGAGATCCGGTACCTCGGTGTTGGTACGTTCGAAGGACCGACTGAGAATGGCACAGCCCACGCAGGCTGACCAGTCACTATCGCGACTGCCGTTGCCCATCGTCGCCACATTATATCCGTTGAGGATGATGCTGTCTCTCTCGGACTCGGGGTATCTGGGATCAAACGTAGACACGTTGGAGTAAGCCACGTACGGGAAGTTGGGGATGTAAACAATCAGGGGTGCAGTTCCGGTGGTGTTGGACGCGTCGCATCCAAAAAATGTGGGTCGCGTGTTGAGGCCTTCGTTGACGAAGGTGTTTTGGTCGGGGATAACGGGGAATGCGGTCCCATTGGCGATTCCAGTCGTGTTTTGGCTGCGCTCGTACGTCGCGACCAAGGAGGTGCCGTTCGGCCAGTTGTAGGTGGTGTCAGCGGAGGAATCTATCGCGAAGATGACATCCACGTGGCGCTCTGGCTGGATCAGCGGGTGCAGAGGGATGTTCTGGAGGTCCTCTCCGCCGTCCACAAGGTCCAGTTCTGTCTCATCGGCAGATGGTGATGTGGAATTCGCCCAGAGGTAGAAGGGATTCGGCGCGTAGACTGCAATATCTTCGTCGTCCTCTCCGATCTCTTCCAGGATATCCGTGAATGCATTCTTTAGGAAGTCAGGAAGGCTGGTGGAGTTGATCTGTAAGAGGAACTGGTTGAACAATGATGATGATGTCCCCATGACAAACCCGGCATTGTCGAAGCCTCGAACGCAGCTCTCGTTGCTCGGAAGAGACCCTGCCACAAACCGGGACCCCAGATACTGGAGGGGAACGAAGCCGTACACGGTCGGGTCAAAGGTGCCAAATTCCCAGGGATTGAACTCGTAAACCGTGGCGTTGCTGCTGACCAGCAGCTCATCGGGGTATCGACCATCTGCAACCAGCACAGGCATCGGCATATCTGCCTGCTGGAATGAGTCGGTCAGCGCAATGGATGACCAGGTGTAGTCGATGCCGCCTGCAGAAGCGTTGATGAGCTGGTATGAAAGAGCACGGCCCCTGGTATATAGTTAGCAATGCTGAAGCGAATAGAAACTTGGGTCATACCAGTAATCCGTAATAGACGTCTTATACCCTGCATCTTCCTTGCCAGACACGGCGTCATAGATGTCCTTGTAGTAGTTTGCAGAGTCCACGATCTGAATGCTATCTCCCTCGGGGCCTTCAAAGATAGAGTTCTGGAACTGCCAAACACCCCCCTCCTCTGGGGTCTGAAGCGACGAGACGGTGGAGAAGTTGTTCATATAAATGGATCCCACTAGCCATCCCCCACCGCTCAGGCCAGCCAGGTATGTTGCCGATTGCAACAGCCCACCCAACTGGCCGCTGTTGGTGGAATTCTCCGTACGGCTATCGAAAGCCTTGATAGCTCCAGCTCCATTCATCAGCGCCCGATACCCTCCACCGGAGAAGGCAATGCCGATATTAGGAAGATTCGACGTGTTGCTAGAAACGCGGTCGAGGTATTCAACCGCATCGAAGTTTGTGATGTTGACATGTCCAAAAAAGTCCCTCATCGCCGACAGGGTCTTGTTCCGCCGGGTGTCGAGCCATGACGACTCGTTCGACGAGAGCGTCGTCGCACTACGCACTGTCGGACGACTTGCGGAACAGGTAACCGTAGATGGGGTGTAACCATCAGGCGCATTGGGTAACGCGCGCTGCGTCAAGTGTGTCTTGGGTGCGCTGTTGACGCCGATATCTATGCCTATTCACCATGTGGTCAGGATCAGGTCGGAAGCTGCGGAAGACAGCAATGGAATGTGATTAGCACTGATGACTGACCTGACAACAGACCTGCAAAAGCAAGCACCGCTGTTAGGAACTCCATATTAGTGGTGTTATACGCTGCTCTTGCTACTAGAAGGCATAGTTCTCTAAGGAAGAAAAATTTCAGCCATCACGGGGGAGGGGTCACTTTTCTTTTGAACGCGACTACGGAAAGGCTGTTGCTTAGCCAAGGTCTTGGATCGACAAAGACAGGGAGGCTAAGCGACTGGACAATGCTGGGGCTGATCATAGTGACCTCGCCGGGCGGCCTGAAGAGCCATCAGCATCGATAGCTGATTGGTAGGCTGGAAGAAGACAGCATTGTGATGCAGCACATGGTTGGTGATGGTGGAGAGGCTGGGTTGGGCGTCCAGTCCGCAGCTGAATTGAACCATCGTGGAGGCACTAGGAGGATTTAAGTTAGCCAGCATCATTCGTGGTTCGATCTCGGGACAACTCGATTACCATTGGATTCATGAGCGGGCCAGACCAGCTGATGAGTTCCAATCCGAGAAGCAGTTTGCTTGGAATGGATGTTTGCGTGTAGTGGAGAGCGTCGTGCCAGGCAGCTGTCAGGAAGAACCCTGGAGACCCTCCGATCGGTGGGGCCGCTGGATGCCGGGATCCACGGGCTGGGTAACTCTCCCGTCAATTCACGTCAGCTCGTATTGCCCTCGCTCGTGTTTGCTTCTGCTTCTGCCTTGCGCGTTGCGTAGGCATCCGGTCAGCCATGGCTCGCTGCGGACGGAGCGGGGATCAACTCCCGGCCTGAGGAATCCACAGTCATCTTAGAACCACTCGGCATGCCCGATCGACTAATAGGATAGCAAACATCTAACTATATTCAGATGACATTTACTCAGCTACCTCCTAATAACTATCCATAGATATTTACTCACACAACCGATACATCACATCCGTCCTCAATGTATACTTCACCCCCCTAACCACCGGATCCCCCCCATGCAACAAATCCCTCTGCTGAAAGACCAACACGGAGCCCATCTTCGGAAACACCCTCAAATGCCTCTCTTTCTCCTCATACCTCGGCAAAAAGCTCGTCGCACCCCCCAACAACTCCCCCTGTACATCCAAATTCCCCTTCCCACCCCCCTCCACCTCCAACCTCTTCATCTCCCTCCCCAACACCTTCAAATCCTGCTCCCCACCCCCATTCAAATAAACCTGCACGGTATAATAACTCCTCTCCTTCCCATCCGGGGTCACATAATTTCCATCCCAATGCGGACGAAAATACTCCCCGCCTTCGTATCTCAGGAATCGTAATCGTTCATTCAGCCGTGTCAATTCGAACGTCTTATTCCGTCCCGCGAGGCCCGTCACCCGCGGTTGATTGTCAATTTTTTCAATGCCGAGTTGTTGGAGGAAGGGGAGGATCCGGGTGAGAATTCGCTCGGCGATGAGGGAGTCGTCATAGATGATGCGGCCGCAGTTCCGGGTGTCGGTTGCGAGGGCTTGTTTGCCGTTGCCGATGTTGATGAGGGCGCGGTCCCAGATGGGGTTTGCGGTGGGGGTGGACGGGGGGATGGTGCTGCGTTCGGCGAGGTGGATGAGTTGGGCGCATTCGGTCTCGGTGAAGGCGTTGTCGATGATTGCGGCGCAGAGGTTCTTGTATTCTGGGAGTGGGGGGGAGGAGTGTTCGAAGTCGATGGGGTGGAGGTGCGCGGTGGGTGGGGGTGGGGTGGTGAGGAAGTTGGTGATGGGGATGGTCATGGTGGAGGGAGGGAGTGGTATGTATTGTGTGTGGTGTGCTGGGTGTTTTTGCTTGGGGGGGGTGTACGGTGTATTTGAATCCATGAGGAAGAGGCTGAAGAATGGCTGTTGGACCCACTGCTGCGCAAGGCTGAGGCTGTGAAGATATTAATTAACTAGTAAGTAGTAGTCAGGCCACAACGTGTTGGCTGGGTACGAATCATTCAGCACTAGGACGGGAAAGGATCCTACACAGCCGCGTGAGTCATACGAATCTACAGAATCAAGGTATGGGAAGGAATATAGCGGGTATCATTAATATTCACTAAACGGTGAGTCCAGTCATTTAGTATAGCACTGCCTCCTCTCCATATCTGCTCAGAGATCCCAATATTAGGATTTGAATCTTCTTCATTTGCTACCCGTTTTGCCTCTGCGGTAGGCTTCTAGTCTTATTCTCTTGCCTACTTACGCCAACTGCATGTGGTGCTTAAAAAGATGCCTGTCCAGGCTTTGGCGTGTTTGAAGATATGGTCCAGAAGCAGATGGGTTCCCAGTCCATATCATCACTGCTTGGGTTCTTCTTGGTCGTACCCCCGGCAGCCGCCCCAGTCTTATTTGCTTCGAGTCCGTGTCCTTTCCAATCATTTCGCGGCGAACTTGTCATTCAGCGCGTGATAGAGCAGGTATATACGGCGAGTGCATTCCAGGTTTTCGCCTGCTTTGATCAGGAACATATTCCCCGATTACTGAATCGACTGATCAGTTGCCTTACTTGAAGATGGATAGTCTGTTGACTGCCTTCTTTCTGGCAGGTCCTTGTTAATCTAATTGAGGTAGTTGATCAAGGTCTTGTGCCACACATGGCCTCAATCCACTGGTTTATTTTCTCTGCCTCACCGTCGGGGAGTCATCCAAGCCTGGCCGCTATCGATTACGATCAACCGTTGGACCTTCGCCAGGATGATGTTTAGCCATCCCGAGACTCGGTTCTTCTTAACCATAAAAGATGGTGGCAATGCGTAGCTTAGGCTCCTTGGTGTTCGTTCAAGATCATGTTGGTAGAGATGTCTGGCTAGAACGGTCCATTTTGTTGCTAAATCTTCCAAAAAGAAATAGAAGGCCAAACATATTGGCATACCTCCTCGAGACGCTCCGAGATAGCTTGGCATAATGGTTGGCGCCGTCGTTGTTGGCCTCGTAGCTCTTCCAGAAAGTCCCACGCCATTGATCACGAGAACAGATTGTAATGAGTCCATCCAGGTGTTGATGTTCGATCCTTCGTGCCCCGTGTCTTCTTTCGAGAACCGGGCCATGGTCAGTGTCCATCACTTCCGTCTCTTCTGTGAGTTTGCCCAGGCACAAGGAGTGATCAGGGACGACTTTGCAGAGACCCAGGTACTTGGCCTCCCTGGAGAGATCTTTACCCGGAAGGCCAATGTGGTGTACTTTTGAGGGATGGGACCACCCACCAACATGAGGATCTATGCCAGGTCCTGATACTGTATCCACCCAACGAATCCAACGGGGATTGAAGGGTCGAAAGACACCTTGTGAATGATAGCATAAACTGAGTAGTTTGTGCAGGGTGGTGCATTTCATGCCCCTGTTTGTCATGTCTTCTGTTCCTTGAGAATTCTCTGCGAGTGTGCGTAGTACGAGGTCCCCGCGTGAATAGCTGCTCCACTCCAAACCTTGTTAGAGACTTGGGGCTTCTGGCGTTGCTATATTTTGAGCGAAAAGCAAATACGATACATCTTCGTTCACTGCCTCATCATCAGGTAATCCTTGTTTCGTTCCCTTCTATCGCACGACATCAAATCCGTCAATCGGTTTAGACCTCGGAATTGGAGAATATAGCCCAAGACCGCCTGGGTCTTGTAATAGCGCTTGACAAGGCTCTTGTGTCTGATAATCATCTTACCTTTGTCGCATCTATGCTATTCCAAGCGACAAGGTTTCCTCCTTTGTGGCGCCCCTATCAATAGTAGGCAGGGTTTCCCTCCTTCGGCATGTCTTCGGATTTCTTGAACACTTTGAAGTCGGTGTGGAGCGCACTCCTCATAGGCCGCAAGAGATACCGAGCTCCTCGCTATAACTGACATGACTCTTGGTGTTTAGGCTGCTCCCGTCGCTTGGGCGACAAGAATTAGCCTCTTCTTCTTCCAACCGTATCCTCAAGTCTGGCTTCGGTTCGCACATGGAATTCAGTACATATGCTTCTACCTCACAGAGCTTCTCTATAACGAGGTCTCTCCTAATAATGCTCGTCAAAGCGTGGCTTCCTTTTCGCTGATATCGTCTTCAGCCAGGACATGTAGTCGGCAATTAGCGCTGGGCTCTCGTGGGGTTAGCTTTCGTGACTTTCTTATCGCGTAGCCCCTCCTTATATTGCCCCTCAAAACAGGCTTCCTCTTTTCGTAGTCGTCAGGTAAAGTTCCAGTCTGAGTGCGGAGATCGGCTTCTTATTGCCCCTTGGTCCGCACATGCAAGAGCTAGGAAGCGTTGTGATCCCAGGGTACAGGAATGGTTACATGCTCCCTTCCCCGTCCACCTCGAGGTGGATCAGTCGGCCCACGATAAAGATGTTTCGTGTCGGCATCGACTTAGAGATTCAATCTCAGCGCGGAGTATTTTGGCTTCACCAATTCGATGGACCGGGTCCCACCACCCGCATTCTTTGGGCCTTCTTTTGGACCTTGACAAGATCGGTGCATAGACACGGTCTCGAGGCTGAGTTATCCCACCACTTATCCCGGTTCAAGAGATCTTAGTCCACACAAAATCCCATACAGTGCTGGGATTCCAACATACATGAACGAATCCATGCGCGTCTCTCCGTCTTTCTCGATATCTTTGAGCCGAGTGCAGATTTGCGGTCGCTTGTTCTCACCATTATGCTCGTCCCGCCAATTTTCTAATTCGACGAACCCGCATCATCTGTGAAGCTCGTTTCAGCGGCAGTAATTAGGTTCCAAATTTCGGGCCCGAAGCATTGCCTCTTGAAGCAGAGCCTGTTCTCCCTATACTTGCCATGTCTTCAGTGATAACCGAGTTCGTTTGTCGGGAAGCTAAAGACATTCTTGGTAACAGACTTTGGTTTTGCAAGCTTAGATACGTTTATCAGCAAGACGGTGTTGGACTTTTGCGTGGCATGATAAAATCCATGGATCTTGTCCGTCGTCTCCCGTCAATCCCAAAATCAGGAGCTATACTTGTGAGGTTCAAGCCTTTGGTAAGGATGACAATTGAGCGGACTTGTATTAACGGCTGGTCGGGGTATGTCTTCTTCCGAGAGGATGCCTTAAAAGCTTAGAAGGCATCAGCAGCATGTAACGCATCTTGTAATCCCTTGTGTGTCGGAATAACCCAAAAATTGACTCGTGATGACTGTTGAGACTTCTTCACGATGCCTGCCCCTCGGATCTAGTACCCCACGCCGTAAATCCCTCGGCCAGGACAAGGTACTGAGCTAGAGCGCTGATCAATAAGTACACAGGAGAGGCAGGTCGTTGGAACTGTCTTGACTGTGCTCGTATATGGTTATTTGGCCTTGAATAGTCTCATACCCGAGCTATTCACCCGGAAAACCCATGGAAATCAAGCTGCCGGGTTCGAGATTATATAAATCGTAGGCGCGTGATATGACAATGCTGGCTTCGGTAAAAGACCACAGGGAAAGAGACCCACGGTAAAGGCTACTTATGCCGCAGATACTCAAAGTAGGTTGATGTCCCCTTGTCATACAACCATGTGAGGAACTATTCCTCGTCACAGCGGAGCCCTATGGCTCGATATATAGGGAGGAAGAAAGAAAGCGACAGGAAATGGGAATATGCGCCTTATATAACGCTCGATACAGTGCACTCTGGGACTTCGTTTAGAGGGATGTCGACAATTGCCTTTCATAGGCTGGCTTTTCCCGTACATAAGATGCAGTCAGTCCGGCTACAAGGATATGGATGAATTAAGAACCGGAGCAGTCCGGTGGATGTTCCGGAGACATAGGCTGGAGACGATAAAAGGCAAAGCTTCGAGGAGATTGGCATTCTCCTCTGCGGTTTGTTCCATATTGACTACTGACGAATGAACATTACTGTGGATTTCAATGAATGCCCTGAAGGTCACTTTGATTAGTAGATTGTGAAGGAACATCGCTGGCTGTTGCTGGCTATCGTGAACTTGCTGTAGGCCATCTAGAAGGTTCTGCACTGCAAGACTCAGCAGAGGCGTCCAGGGGCAGGTGAATCCGTAATGCAATTGATGCCTTGCTAGGGAGACATAAACACACCTGGACAAGTATTGCATGGGAGATACGACGAGTCGCATACAGTACCTCGAGTGGACACCAGTTGGCGGGATGCCGGCTTCACAGGGATGTCGCAGGCATGTGACAGCACCAGATCCGGCGCTTCCAGCCAGCTTGGGCAGAGAAGCATGGTGTCCCTGACGATCGGAGGGACGCGACCGGTCTCGACTGGCCGGAGTATGCATGTGGAATATTCTAGCAGTTCAGTCTGTTTATTTTAATGATGGTATCAACCGGAGCGGGGTAGCTGTGATACTCCGTACAGAGACTTCAGGGTCATCATGAACAGCCCCAGAGGTGAAGTAGAAGCAATGGATGATAGCGAAATCGAGGACACGTCAGCCATGCCGGAGTTCAGTCGGAATCAAGGCCTCCCTAAGGCCGTGGATGAGGGAAAGCAGGTTGGAAGGAAATAAGCTACGCGCCGGGGAGCAATTTCTGGCTGGTCACACGCCCGCGGAGGCCCCAATGCAGTTAGGCTGGCCAGGGGCAGTCTGGAACCCGGGGATCTCGAAGCCATCATGGATGTCCAGTCCACTGCCGACTTTCCCGCATTTCGGTCCTCGCTCTGTTGACCGACTCGATCGGTGGCTGGAAGGAGCTTGCATCTTCAGAACTCCACACAGTACTCAAACCGAGACCTGACGGTGTAGAAGATAGAGTACCATTTCGGTGCGGACTCGGATATTACGGTTCGACAAGGCAAGGCTACATACCCGATGGGCGCGGTAATCATGACTTGTTCAGCTTGTCTTGTGCTGAAGATAGGAAAGGCCAGCGATAGCACGATGGTACGTGGAGATGGAATCCGAACCCATGGACTATTCGCATTCGCCGGAAGCGACATTATTGGCTAGCTTAAGCTTCAATATCAATAAACAAAATTAGAATGCTCACGGGACCAGCTGCAGCCGCCGATGGATGCAGGCGCCCTGGCCAGAATTCCGGGGCCGGGTGCCCAATATTTCAGGCAGGAAAGCCACCGCAACCCGGGAGGCCCAGAAGGGTAAAGGGTGATACCTCCCACGGAATGGATGATGGGTGACTTCTTTCCAACAGGAAAACTATGATGGTCACACGGCAACCCACGGATCTGCCTCGATAGCCGATTACACTGTTCTACATTTGGAGTTGGGCCACAACAGCATAAGGAACAAAAGCAGGGGCCGAGTACGGAGTCTAGCCATACCTCAAATGGTGGTAATTGTTCTTCCCCGGCCCTGAGCATCTGGAAGCAAGGTATGGTGCCTGTTTCAATAGAACCGGGGTTGTAAACACCGAATTTCAAATCAAACTCCGGCTCATCACATAGTGGTCGTGATTATACTCCGTAGGCGTGATCGTACCCGAGGCGTGATGCTGGATGTGTTACAATATGGGATAATTGTCAATTGCACGGTATGGCCTGCGACAGGGCTTGAGCTGGTATAGAAATCCGAAGCATCACAACCCAAGGTACAGAGAAACTGGCCAATAGGGGGAATTGGACTTGATAAGCTTGCTGTGTGTAGCGGTACACAGGACCACGCTGCACAAATGATCGAGTACCCTGTCAGTATCCTGTTCATCCCTAGAAAGTGTGTCGCCAAGGCGCATGAGGATGATCTCCGGGACGCGTGACCGGCATCGAATGTTCGACGGATGGATTGTGTGGCTTCCCGACTGTCATGATGGATGGTGGTTCTGCCATCCGCTCTGGGGAGCTTCTTCCGCCCGCCGAGCCCACTTTGCCCCATTCCGGGGTTGCTCTTTTGGGCAACCCGAGCCCCCCACGGGGAGTGGCCAACTTGTTGCTGTTCTCGTCGGTACCGCAGCAACTTCGTCGGCTGGACTCACGATGCCCTCATGCCGTATCGTTACTTCATGATGATTCAACTTTGTCATCCGTGCACATGTACCCTATTGGCTATGCCTTGCCCGCTGGTCTTCTCCTTCATTTACGTGCGGGGAAACTGAATGTCTTCTTGTCTATGTCATAATGAAAGGCAACCTTGAGAATTGTGTATCTAGCTATCTATATCGCATCGAGGATGTCCGGGATGAACAGAAGCCTACTCCGCAGGTTGCTGGGGATGCAGGCTTGCCACGAACGAAGCCGAATGACCAGCTGGTGGAACCTGACGGTCTTCTCTATCCCAATCCGCCCACGCATTCCCCGGGTCTGGACCGCATCCACCTCTCCCTCGCAGCTATTCTTTCTTGGGTGCTCGTACCAGTTTCCGGTGCTCACATGAGCCCTCAGGATTTGTTGGGCCATCAGTCCCCCTGAGGAACCCATGGCATCGTGACATATTTAAGGGCTTGCCCATCGTGAGCTTTTGCCATCATCGAGTCACTCTGCCTGCTCTCACTTGCTTCTACAACTGACTTCATTACTTTCTCCACACTCAAGACCTCATCTCATCCTTCCAACTCTGACTATCACAATGTCTGTTTCCTTTGAGACTACCGATATTGCGCCCGCACCTGTCCCTGTTGTACAGGATGGCCCTTGTCTCGGCTCCAAGTCCAGGATGCCCGAGTTCAGCCTGGCTGGAAAGGTTGTCTGTGTCTCCGGAGCTGCGCGCGGCCTGGGTCTGACCCAAGCGGAAGCTATTCTGGAGGCCGGTGCCAAGGTGTACGCTCTTGACCGTCTGGAGGAGCCCGTGAGTGTCCTGAAGCAAACCTTACAGTACCTTCTGACACGCGTCACTTCTAGTCCCCCGAGTTTTACGTGATCCAGCAGCGCGCATTGGAGGAACTGGGCACCGAACTTCACTACCGTCGCATCGACGTGCGCGACACGGAACTGTTGAACACCGCGATTGAAGCCATTGCCAATACTGAAGGTCGGCTGGATGGCCTGGTGGCAGCGGCCGGCATCCAACAAGAGACCCCCGCGCTGGAATACACGGCTCGAGACTCCAACACTATGTTCGAGGTGAATGTCACGGGGGTGTTTATGACCGCCCAGGCAGTTGCCAAGCAAATGATTCGCTTCGGGAATGGAGGCAGCATCGCACTAATCGCCAGCATGAGTGGCACCGTTGCCAATCGGGTATGTCTGTTACTAGCATTTTGGCCTCGCTTTGACTTCCGTCTTGTACAACGACTGACTCATCGTGCAGGGTCTCATCTGCCCCGCATACAACGCCAGTAAGGCTGCGGTGCTCCAGCTGGGTCGCAACCTTGCCATGGAGTGGGGACAGTACAACATCCGGGTCAACACCATCTCGCCGGGCTACATTGTGACCGCCATGGTTGAGCAGCTGTTCGTGCAGTACCCCGAGCGCCGGGACGAGTGGCCCAAGCAGAACATGCTTGGCCGGTTGTCGACCCCCAATGAATACCGTGGCGCGGCGGTGTTCCTGCTCAGCGACGCCAGCAGCTTTATGACTGGTAGCGACCTTCGCATGGACGGTGGCCACGCGGCGTGGTAATTCCATTCTGCACTTGATTCGGCCACTCCGGGTATGGCATTACATCATCCTCTGAATCTTATCACTGCACCTGATTATCGCATGGCGTTGGGAGCGAGCATCATCTTACTGGATTATCATGACGTCTGCCACTGGGGCGAATTTTCTAGCGTTGGTGTCTGGATGATTGGGTTGACACCTAGAGCTACTACTGTATTTAGTACCTTCCTACATATATCTCTTCCAACCTAATCACCATACCCTCAGTGCTACCACAAACATACCCCACCCCCCATTCCCACAACCAATAGCCTCCTCGTCTCTAAACAAAGTTACCTAAGTGTACCACTTAGCTTTGCAGATCGGACATCCCCAGCCACGTCGGATCACACATGACCCACAGACATCATCACCCTTCCCCACAACTCCTTCTACACTAGCAAACTCCATCCCTACATACTCCGTACTCACTAAACCAATGAATAATGCTCTTACTACTCCGTATTAAGTCTAAGAATAATCAAATCCAACCCGCCAAGCCCACCATCCGGGGAAATCAATCTACCCCACTTAATCGCCGCGATGGCCGATCAACCCCGCATTCATCAACGGTGCTGAACCAGGGTCGGGGTGGGACGGAGGTGACATCGAGGGTGGGCTTTTCCGTGGGTGCGGAAAGTCAAACAATATCATCAGGATACGTTAACTTCAAGTTAGTATGTATGTAGATGAGGTGCCCCCGGAGATAATTGATTAGGAGTTGTGGTAGTGGGTTTGTGTTCGCTGATGGGTAGAATAACCTTCTGAAAGAGTTTCTATTGTAGATAGATGGAATAGAGGGAATGGTAGGGTAAGACGGAGAGATTCACCATCTAGGTACAGTGTTCATTCGTGCAGCTCTTACCAACTGAGACTACGGCAACCAATTACCTAGACATAACTATAGTACACTACGGAATAAGTATGTAGTATCCGCTGACTACAATCCGGAATCAAGTGACCTTAATACCATAGACTACCGATCATCTGAAAATCATACTCCAATAATCATCCCATTCATGATTCATGTAAACCAGTAATCCCGATCCCAACCGAGCATCCATCCCATCCCATCTCACCTAAGACAAAACCCCAACATACATACGCAAATGAGATGAAGGTATACCCCACAAAATAAACATCCAGCCCTACCACGTGAACCACAACCCCAATCCTAGATCTAATGTAATCGAATAATATCCCATATCTAGGGTATGAAACGAGCTCCTTGCATGAGGTACGGACCACGAGGCGAGGCGAGACGGGTATCTGGATTAGGCATCAATATGGGTCGACTCAGCTGGGCAGATTTATCACGAGATTTACGTCCGATCTTGTATGTGGGTAATATTTGGTTTGGGTTGGTGGGTTCGGCATGGGGATCTGGCTTACTTATGGCCAGTTCTTGGGATAGGCTGGCTACTGGGTGTGGAATAAGTGAGAATGTATCCCGTGATAGATGCTGTTTTCAGGTATAGATGGTATGTATAAGACCTAACTAGGTAAAATATATTCCACGTTGGACTTTTTCGAACGTCTGAGTAATATGGAGGTCTTTAATGACCTGTGGTTGTGATGCAGCCACAGTCCACCCTGGAATTTTTCATGTGTATGATAACTTCGTAGGCAACTAGCTGATTAGTTACCTCTTATTGTGAAAACTTAGTAGTCGCTTTTGCTGCGTTATGGACTTCTTCTTGTATGTGTGAGCCTTTTTGCGCGGCTTTAATATTGCGGTAATTGTGGATAGGGGGGCTCTGGATTTATCTTCTTGTTTCAATGAAAAGCGCCGATATAGTACTAGTAGCAGCTTGGATCAGATACAGCAGGCTCCGTTAGGCTAATAGCATATGGTTTGACTTGACTCGACTATGAATGATTCATAAGGTATTCTCCATCGGATGCACTGCACTGCACTACACACGGAAGAAACTGCTAATGCAAGCACGGAACTCGGTTTCATCATGCTTCTTACCAACAAACTCAGCATTGGAAAAAAGCACTGACCGCGGAATCTGGTATCTCCAACTAACCCCTTTCTCTCCGAAAGGTTCTAAGCTCCCCCAGGTGTGGAAGAATTGCACCAATTCCTATACATTATAAGCACCAGCGAGCTCGTCGAGACCGCCACCGGAGTAGAAAACCCCCTCGAACAAGTCCTCAAATCAATCAGTGAATGGAACGCAATCCTACTTCTAAAGGCATGCGATATATTCCTCGAAGTTCATTGGACCGCCGATCACAACGTAATCGTTGGTCTCTGGTGAGAACCCCCGCCCCTTCCTCACAATCTAACCGGCCCTGGATACGGGGAGTCGGCTATATGTGTGGAAGACGTGTACTCAGATGGGTGCAATAGAAAGCCACCTGAGCGAGGAGACTTGTAGAGACTGGTGAAGATGGATATGAGCGGGCGACAGATCAAGAATGTTGTCAAGACTGAAGTTACTGTCGAAGCATGGGCGTGTGCCGTTGGAATGGAAGCATGTGGAGATGGCGTTGAAGATTGGGAATCGTGCATGATCGGAAAGAAAAAATTCGATTCTTGGGGGGGAAACAGTTTATATTTAGGTATATATCTTGATATGAAGTACCTTCATGTCTTCACAGATCCCAGAGAATGAACCAACCAATCAACAAACCTTTTGTGTTGCAAGTTGGAGATGCCGGGGAAGTAGATTCCAAGTGCAACAGAGTTTGGCTGCCGAATTTTGATGGGGTGCGCAAGTGGTCAACGGGCACGGCCGTAATTCTCTCCTGGCCAATCAGAGAAGTGAAATTGATGCATGCCACTACCGGTCTATTATCGGCGAGCGCCTGGATAGATTTAGGCGGTTCCTTTTGGTATTCTTCGAGAAAGATAGGCAAAGAAACAATCGAATCATATGCAGTCGTTTAATCTAACCTAAATTACTAGCTGTACATGTATTGTAGCTGCCTACATGTACCATGTTTCCATTCACACAATCAAGGATTAATCAGGCTACCGTCCCTAGTTTACCTATTGGTTTCCCTAACTTGAGAAAGGTTGCATAGTTGACAGTTACCAAGCATCCCTAGTTGTACCTAACTGCCTATAAGTGTGGGTTCATGCCGGGATACCAACACAAACATAGTCGCCTACATCGAAATACAAGCCACTAGATCCAACAGCCGGATTCCATGCATAAAAAGTTATCCAGGGAGATATCAGCTGCAGAAGCGACCTTGGCACAGTCATCTCCAGACTGTACTAGATAGAACCGATCACAGTCGCTGACCATTCCAGTTTGAATCGGGGAGGGATTCGAGATAGCGGTGCCCGTGTGTGTAGTTGAAGTCGTGGTCAAAGTGGCAATTGTGGTGGTTTTGGAGAGAGTTGAAGTTTCCAACGTGGTGGGCGTAGACACGGGTGCAGTCGTGGCAGAAACGTAATTGACTTCGATGCAATAGTCGAATCCCTCGATAAGGGTGCAGGAGGTTACTAACTACCCTGTCCCGGGATCCAGCGGTGCGCTCGATAAATGGATGCCGAGAAGCGCCACCTTCTTCCATGAACTGTTTCATCTTACCTCCGAAAAGAGCCCTGACTTCACTAGTCAGCATCTCAGACCTAACTACCGTGGGTTTGACAGGCTGCATGACTGACGTGCTCTCTAGTGCGGGTGGCGGAGGGTCTTGTACAATCTGTGACGGCCGCCAACACTGGTAAGCATGTGCACGATATCGTGGGTAACCCCGAGTCGTATGCGTGGTTTGCCGTGGCTAGCTGGTCCTATCTGAATCCACCATCGGGAAGAGAGCCTGTGGTATTCCGTGGGCCAGATGCCACGGCTCAGTGGAAGGCAAGACCAGAAACATCTACAGGGACATGAGCCAGCGCTTTCTTTCCTCACTTTGTCCTGTTGAGTAGGACCTAAAGGAGAAGTCCTCGTCGGTCTAGGGGTGATGTACTTAGGTGTCTATAGGAAGTGATATCAGTCTAGCTTCGCGCTCATCTGCCCGGTATGAAATCGGATGCAGTCGATCGTAGTGGATATAGTCCCAAGAGACTCTCTGACCGGCAGGACGACGTAGCTACAGCCCTAGGCGTACCCTGCTTGATATGTATGCCCGCATATAGATGTCCTGACTGCCGTTCTGGCGTTTATGTTTCCGGGACTAACGATAACCACTTAGACCAGTCAATCAAGGGCGTACGGCTCCAAAGTAGCAATGTAACAATGGTCTACATCGAGTCCATAGATTCCTTCTTATATATCTGTGTTTCGGCAGGGGTTTACTAACCATCAGCACATTATTCATGGCTACGTTTCTTCGTCTATCAAGATGATATTCTGTAACTAGGAATATCTAGCATAGAACTGAGGAAGGAATAACAACAATCCTCGATGGTCTAACGGTCATGATTTCCGCTTGTCAATCCTGTTCAGGAACAAGCGCGGGAGACCTGGGTTCGACTCCCAGTCGGGGAGATGTTTTTCTTTTTCTTCCATCTTTTTGCCCCCTACATTCATTCCTGACTGGGTTGTTCTGCTTTTTGTTGTGTTGTGCTTGAGTGTTTTTCTGTGGTATGTTGATTGATGTGTTGGGATTGTGTGGATGATCAATCATCTTCAATTGAATTAGGACACGCCTTCGTGCCTGTCGGGAAGATATATTTCCTACTTCCGATTAGTTGGTATACATGTACTGTTGAGATCGGAATTGATATAGACCTTAAGAAGAAGATCGCAATAACTATGAAAAGGTACCAAAGGAAATAAGCACCAAGATTTATGTAACCTTAGGGCTCGGGCGGTTACATGGAATACCAGGTAGAGTGTAACACGTCTACTCCGTACTCCCTCGCATATGGAACTTAGGGCCTAGGAATTATCTACCGTGTCACAGCACCAAGATAATTGCATAGTTTGTTGAAGGTGTGTACTGGGACTGAGGTTAATCTGCAGGTATCTTTCAGTATAAGCAGTATATCATGGGTGTTTAGATCTTTGGTTGATGTGGTATGTATGTTGATTCGAGGTTGTCAATTGACGGGAAAGACGGGAGAGAATGTTGAGAGAAGGATGGTTTGTCGGAGATTGATGAGGTTGGGTTGGTACTTTGCTTGTTTGGCTGAGCTGCATGTACATAGTATGCGAGTTAGGTGGAGCTTGCAATCTTTGCTTTCAAGTATGTTATGAGTATCACTGGTCTGTGTATAGCTTATTTAAACGTGAACATGAACATGGATTATTCGATAGAGTAGAGATATAACGTCCTCGCCAGGATCAATCAGTCATGAAGCCACCCCTGTCATAAAACCATCCTCAATCCATCTACCCCACGCACCAACCCATTCCATCCCATCACAAACCATAAAAGTCCATATACTCATACACCCCTCTAGTATCGTACATCTCATCCCCCACTAATATCCCACAATTCCCAACCAGAACTATCCAATATCCCCCACGACCCCCCTCCCCCCTAACCTCCCCACGACCCCCCCCTTCAACCTCAACATCCGCTCAATCTCCCTCTCCCCCATCCCCTGCCTATCCCTCATCGCCAACACCTGCCGAATGGTCAACGCATCCAGAAACTCCCGTCCCTGGAACCCCATCTTCCCCATTGCTTCGGTCTCCTGTTCCGCGGCTTTGGTGATGCGCTGGCGGGCGGAGAAGACGAGTAATGCGGGGTTGGAGGAGGGGGGGAAGACGGTGGGTGTGGTTTGTTGGTGCTGTTGGTGGTGGGGTGGGTATTGTTGGAAGGTGCTGCTGGGGGAGTAGGTTGGGTTGGGGGTGACGGGGCCGATGGTGCGGAGGGAGGCGGCGAAGTCGGGGTCACGGCCGTCGAGGTCGATTGCTTTTTATCTCTGGTTAGATTTTGGTGGTGAAGGGGATGGGGGAGGGGAGGGGAGGGGGTACCTGATGAGCGTTGGAGGGAAGGGGGTTCTTTGGAGTGGTAGGTTGGACCTTGGGGGTGGGAGGGTCTTGGTGGTGGTGGTGATGGCTGTGGTTGGGGCTGTCTGGCGGGTTTGGATGGTGGTGGTGGTGGTGGTGCTGAGGTCGGAGGTGATACCGGCTGTTTAGGGTATTGCCGTCGGGCCGCCTGCGCGGCGGACCTCACGGGCTTGGAGGATGAGGCGCCCATGAGTGTGTTCTGTGTCTTGTGTAGGGGTATGTAAGTATACTCCGTCCTGAGTCTGGGTGAAGCAAAGATGGAATTCGCGCAGATCGGGCGGACTAGCCGGTTTGGGATGCAGCCGCGCGGGTGACGTCAGCTCCGGGACGATTATCTGTTCTTTCGCCCCTGCCTAGTGCCTAGTAATAGTACGAAGTGGTTGCTACATTTAAATTAAATCTAGCTGGGTGTGTAGTGTTCTGTTTGGCATGTGTGGATATGTGTACTGCATAGCGAGTACATTTTCCATGCATAGATTGCTACAGTCAAGCTACTGCTACACTCATACAGGGTGATTCAAGCCCAAGCAGATCGTAGTAGACAGTCCAACTGTTTACCGGAGTCCAGCGAACCGTCTGCCCTGGACCTCACCCAGAGCACGGCTGCCGCTGATAAAGGCGACGGTGCCGACCACCGCGACAGCCGGGAGGAGCTGGAACAGAGTCCAGGAGGTATAGTATAGGAAGAAGAGGCCCTCAATCGACAGCAGAGAGCCAAGGAACACGGCGTGAGGGATAGGGGCCGACTTCAATGCCGTAGGCAGGTGGTTGACGTTGGCGCCGAGGAAGAGCCACTAGAGCCGTTAGATAAATACTGGCAAGCAAGCAGGATACTTACCACACCACCCAACACCGGCAACGTAGCGAGCACCAGCGCGACAAACGCCAAAGAAATCACGATCGGCGGGCTCTGCGCATCGGCCTTGAAGATGTGATGAATCTCAGGAAGCTTGCCATACCGCGACACCTCGACGGACGGCACCGGCTCGTCCGGGTTGCGGGTCACCGCCAGCTGAAAGGCAGCGCCATTGTATGCGTCCGCGTCGCCGAAGGATCCGATCAGGAATCGGGCATCAAGAGGCTCCGAGGCGGAGAGGAATTGAACGGGAAGGTCTTTCTGGGTCTGAGACACATCAGCGTGGTCCAGCACGGCGGTATCTGCGGGTATCCTACCAGGTCGAGTCGGGATTTGCCATTGTCCTTCACATTGAACGGGTATGAAATATCCAGTCCAGTCTCGGGATCCTGCAAGAGAAGAAACACCTGGTGGGCGTTCTTTCCCGCGCGTCCTTCCTGAGCTGTCAGGGTGACCTTCAAAGTATCGGCGGTTCCGAGGGCGACGGGCTTGGAGAGAGCCTTGTTATCAGGGATCCTGTCAATTGAAGCAACATCAGCCAGCGTTCTTTAAAAGCTGTAGCGTTAAAACAAAGCGGCATTGAGCGTACGTTTCCTTCCGGCCCGCACCGATGCCAGCGCCCTTGGTGTTAACTGACACGGTGGCATCAGTAAATCCCCAGGCGGAGGCGGTCGCGGTCGGGATGGCGGCAGAAGCCAGCAAGGAGAGCTGAAGAACGGAATGCCACAGCTGCATGGTGAACGAGAGACCAGACCAAGAGACCGAGGAACCAAAGAAGGAGAAGATGAAAGCACAAGAGAGGTGTCAAGTCGCCACGATCGCAGGAGCAGACAGACGAGATGCGCTAAGATAAGCGCCCGCGGCTTTGGGGCAAGCGGCGGTCCAGTGACCGCCCGCCTTACCTGCGCAAGCCCTAATTTCCCGGCGTCGATGGAGTTCGGGCTGCCAAACATTTCTTCCTCCTCATCGTCCGGACTATCGGGTTTCCCTGCCACTGTCGCGATCCCGGAGATCCTCGACCGGCTTGCTGTCACTCCTTTGCGCTATCGCCATGTCTTTCACGCCCCGTCGCTAGTCCCGGGAGCCCCCTGCGCCTGCTGTTTGCCTTTGCGTTCCGACTCCTCGCCTCCGCTTCACCGACGAAACCCCCAGGACTCTGGCCTCCACGGATCGCCTGGGACGGTGGTGGTTGCAATTATCTGGAGGATAGCTGGTTACTGGTATGTGGGGAAGACTCTGGACCTCTGGGACGCCGCCGTGGGTCGTTGGTGCACGGGGTCGGTTTCCAGGAGGTGCCGCTCCTGCTTGCCTCCGTTTTCCGGATCGTCAGTCGGGATCCATTCACTGACACCCACCGTGACTCGCAGGCCCGACAACTACAGAACCCCCGTCGCATTGTCCCTCCGATCGCAGCCCCTGATTGCAAGAGAACCGCTGTAGTCCGCTGGTCATCTGTCCGGTACCTCCGAAGTGTTCGTGGTGGAGAGGAATAGACGGAACCGGAGATCCAGGTCGTTGAGGGAGTCGACTGCGATACGGCGGACAAAGTCAACCAGTAAGCCGGCGATTGTGTTGAATGGGTCGGTTGCGATGAAGAGTGAATCGAGCCATTCACTGCGAGGGTTGCTAATAACAGCAGTGGTTGGTAGGGCTTCAGTTGCGAGGGATTTGGGTTCCCCCGCTACTCTTCCTCTGGACTTGACTCCGGTACTTTTCTCCTATTCGCTTTGCATTCTGATATTAACGGTTGTCAGAGAGAAACCCGACGCAGTTTATCTCGTGCTTCACGGAAAACCACTCGTGAACCCGAATCCCACTCTTACTCTTTACCCCCAACGCCCGTCACCACGTCTTTTGAAGAATCTTTTCCCTCTGCCAAACGTCGCAAGACGCAACGATCTGTGCCGCAAGACGAGACGAACGTATCGTCTCAAGAACCGACGGAACCGATTCCGACAGTCTCGGGCTCTTTGCAGACCAGCGTCTCGAAACGAGACCGCGGCAGGAAATCGACCCTAAAAAGTGAGGCTGTCCTGGCAACGCCCACCGCGTCCACTTCCAAGCCAAAGTCGCGACCGGAGCAGTCTCAGTCGACGCTGCATAACTTTCTGTCCAAGAAACCCCAAGATCGACGCAAGTCTCTTGCTACGCCCAACGTGTCTTCCACCAATCCCCCTAACTCTGACGACTCCACCATGAGCACTTCTTCCATCCGCAATACTCGCAAGTCGATGCCCGCCCAGCTGAACGGCGTCGACAGCGACAACACCACTTCGGTCTCGACGCCGCAGCCGTCCTATGCAAACCGCAATCCCCAACGGGCCAGAATGACCAAGACCCCGCAAGTCAAAGCAGAGCCCAAGTCGGTTGCCTCGGTTGCCAAATTGCAAAACCAGAGCAAACCTGCGACTTCTGTCCAGCCTCGTTCGACCCCAAATACATCCACCCGATCGCGCCGTCCCGAACGCAAGTCCGCTGCCACCAAACGCTTCACCGATGCACAGACGCCATCTGCAGCCACCAAGCCTGCATCTTCGGTGGCCACCAGAACCAGCTCTCGTCCCCAGCGTTCGACCCGGAAGCAAGCCGCTGATGCCAATGCCATGGACCGTAAATCTGACCCGGTGTCAGCCCCCAATACGCCCTTTCGTCGGGAGGTCGCCGACAGCAGTGAAAGCACGCCAGCGCTGGATGAGAAAGCTGCCGGGTATGAAGCCACGCCTGGTTATGATGTGGACACTCCTGGGCTCGAAGGCAACACGCCGTACGGCGAGAATTATCCCTTTGATTATCGCTCCGACATGTATCGCAACTATGGTCTGGATGGTAGTCTCGATGCTCCCGGGTCACCTACGGCCAGCTTCTCGACCACTACGTCCGCTGCTCGCACGTCCGGACGCGCCCGAAAGCCCACCATCAAAGCCATGGAGTCGATGGAGTCCGAACGGCGGTTCCGTCGGAATCACACTCCGTCCGTGAAGCCGGAATCCACTCCAAAGGAAACCGGAGAGCCGGCGGGCAAGCCTGCGACTCAACCGACCAACGCGCCCATGCCAGGACCCGCTTCGCAGGCCGTCGAGTTGGACCCGGCGGTTCTCGCCAACCGACTGCTGGACCTGGCTGCAGCCGCCGTGGCTCCAGAATTCGAGCCGGCCCCGGAAGTGGAGGGCTGGCTGGAGGAACTGCGGCAAGAATTCACCAAACGACAAGAGGGTGATATCTCGACGCAGCCCACGACCGAGTCTGAGGAGGCGGGGGCTGGGGGTTCCAGTAAGCCCCCTTCCCCATCTGACGCCGCCCCCCAATGGACTGACGAGGATGGCTTCATCTACACAGGCCAGATGAACGAATTTGGCGAGGAGCTGGTCACCGTGGGACCTGGATACGCCTGGTTCCGGCCCACCAACACGTATGGCGACCAGCTGCTCCCCCAGCCCCCGGTCCGTCTCAAGTCGCACGAGCAACTGGCCAAAGATCGGATTTACGGATTTCCGCCGCTGATGGGCGAGCGGAATTTGCCTCGCGAGAACGTGCCTTTCTTTTATGAGAATGTCGACGAGGTGAAGGCGTTGATCAAGGCCCAGAAGGAGGCTCAGAAGAGGGGGATTCTCGTGAATCGAATGATGCCAGCGGCCTACATCCAGGAATTGATTGCCAAGCATGATAACAACGCAGAAACGGCGGCGCCTAGTGAAGTGAAAGAGACCAAAGAGCCGACGCGCAAGCGGCGTCGTGGCGAGACATCCGAGACTACTCAGGCGTCCAAAAGACGACGCAGAGAGCCGTCGCCACCCCGGGAGAAACCCAAGACGCTGCGAATCAAGCTGACCCTGAAGGGCGCCGCAGCCAAGAAGCGATCCCATTCGGACACGGAGGAAACGCCTGCCGAGACGATCAGTCCGGAGCGGCCCAGTCCATCCAAGATCCTCAAGCTGTCCGGCCTTCGTCGCAATTTTGCTGTCGAGTCAACTCCGTCCACTCCTGCTGCCGAAGCGAATGCCACGAATGGAGCTGATACTGTGGAGGGACCTGAACGACCGGAACCGAACCTGGGCACCACGCCTGGGGGGCGTCCTCGTCGTCGCGCGGCAGCGGCTTTGATGGCCGAATTCCAGAATCATGCGGAAGAACGGGCGCGTCGAGCCAATGCGCGCAAAAAGGGACCATCTAGCGACAAGCCGGATGATCCGGACCAAGCCAATTGATGCCACCTACCACCTACCACCTACCACCTACCACCCTTGTGAGATTACATCTCGGCGCTCTTCTATAATAATTACAACTTGCTGTCACCCATGATCTGGCTACTTCACCATTGACATGCGTGATACTCTTACCACAGTCTCTAACGTATGACTGTTTGGGGACATCTCTGCTGACATCGGTGGCATCGTATTCATCTCCGGAGTCCGGCGTGTGACATTGTAAACTTGCTTCAATAATCTCGGATAATCCTCATGTGGTACCCATCGAATCCGGGGTCATCGGGCCTACTGAGGTGCAGTCACCTTCGATACTTCTCAACATTGAGGATCACTCGCACTCTGCGTGGGACTCTAACCCTAGAGTTTCTATTGACCATCATGGTGACTGGATGTGTCAATTACTTCTCAACTATCTCCACGCTGAAATCACACATGCTCAACACCGCGGCACTCGCATCTCCACCCGCGGAGCTGCTACTCGACGTGACTGCATCCCATCCATCTTATTCCAGACTCCGCATGTCTCAACCAAGGACACCAGTGACTCATGAAGCATACCAACTCACAACACCCCCCAATCGACTACTACATCGGAGTTCCGGCCTCTATCGACATTCAGCATAGCGTGTACCCAGGTTCCATTCTCGGCGTTATTTAGACCCTGCGTTGTATTCCGTATATGGCCCGTGCATTGTCATACCTCGAGACCGATTCCACAACCCTTACTTCTCAGTCTAGAGGTATGTATCACAGACCGATCCGCCATGTGTCATCCGTGTATCACCACGACTAAGTTGGAGGCGGTTG
Organism: Aspergillus ibericus CBS 121593; assembly: GCF_003184845.1. Classification (NCBI taxonomy): domain Eukaryota; kingdom Fungi; phylum Ascomycota; class Eurotiomycetes; order Eurotiales; family Aspergillaceae; genus Aspergillus; species Aspergillus ibericus. The sequence goes on along the minus strand of NW_020292100.1, from coordinate 1,314,568 downwards.
CGCTGTATTGTATTTTGCTTGTATCTTAGGATGGGTCTTCCTTTTTTCTTTCTACTTGATTTGCTGTAACCGAGGGCAAGGCTAGCTGGGATTGGTTGTCTTATGATTCCATTGCATACTTTGTAGTAATCTATTGTCCTGTAGACGGAGGTAGGATATATGATGCCTCAGGCATACACCCAACCACACGCAGCAACCAGCCAACCAACCAATCACTCCGACAGAAAAGCGACACCTGACTTTTCCGCCTCGCCTCGCCTCGCCGATCTCTCCAGCTTCCTACTTTATCTACTCCCAGCCTATCACTTTCACAATTAATAAATCCCACCATCATATAACCACTATATCTAGTTCATACAAGAGAAACCCTACAAAGAAGAAGGGATAGAAAAATGGTCTCCTCGAACCAAAAGACACAACCTCAGAAACCACGCGTGATGGTGGATTTGCACCGCCAACCACATCCACAGCAATACCAGCCACAACAAACCAGAATTCCCCCTCGAGGAGGAGGAAGAGGAAGTGGTGGTGGGAGAGCACCGGTGCACGATATCCGCCAAACGACAGAATATAAAGCTGCTGCGAGACGGTAAGTCCCCCCCCCCAATATACATTCATCCTTATATCCTGTTACTTTGTGGGTTTGTTCTCGATTTCTCTATTCTATGTCATGTGTATTGTGGATGAAGCAGTGGAGGTGTATATGTATGTATATGTATATGTATATGTATATGTATATGTATATGGGAAGGAAGTATTCTATTTCGATACGATTGATGAGAGATGATACTAACTGGTGGTGGTGGGTGGGTGGGGGGTAGATGGTTATCCGTCATGGTGGCATTGCCGATCTTGATGTATACGTCGTGGAGTTTGTATGAGCGGAGTATGTTTATATCCCTTTCTCCTAGCTTGGGTTGTTTTGTGGTTGGGTGTGAGTGATGCTAATGGTGGGGATGAACAGCGTATGGAGAGAAGAGTCCGAAGAGGGTTATTCCCCATTCTTCTGCTTCTGCTTCTGCTTCTAGTGCTGATTCTAGTGCTGCTGGTGCTGATGGAAAGAAGTCCGAGTAAGAGATGCATTTGGAATGGCTGGGATGAGATGGAGTTGTATTGTATTCTATGTACTGTATTCTACGTCACTTTAGTTCTTCGTGTGGAGTATAGCATGCTTATTGGTGACATTACTCCATTCCGAATGATTATGCATTGTGGGCTGGGTGGGAGGGGTGGTATGTGGAACTCTTTAATATCTAGCAGTTATAGGGGAGAGATGGATGAGGGTTCTATTTGATAATTATTTCATGAGGGATTGATGTTTGTGTATCATGTTATGGTAGAGGACTCGTAGTGAGATCGAATGGAATACGGCCTATTTGGATCATTGAATATGAAATACTCATAATCAGTATATAAGAGATACTACTCCAGTAGAGCAGAGCCAAGTGGTTGTGGCTAGGCAAAACACTCCCCCCAATCACCCCCCGATCGCGCAAAGCTCAATCCCCGCACAAAATCATCCCGCGTACATCGGCCCAACGCATCTACTTTACACCCATGTAGTGGCACCACCCGATCATTCACCAATACCCGCACCAGCGATTCCGCCGTCTGACACTGCATCATCTCCACGTACATCCGCGCCGCGAACGGAACTGTCCACGCAGACGAGTAGCCATCTGTCGCGGTGATATTCTCAGCGGAAGTGGAGGACAAAGCGGTGGTCCCGTTGTACAGTCCCAAGGCGAACAGAATCGAGGTGATGCCGTTGTCATGCGAAAAGTCCGCATATAAGGTCGAGTTGAGCGGAAAGGTCGTCGGGTTCGAGTCCAGCGTGTGGTTGGTGCTGGTGTCGTCGTGCACCGGCGTGTGGGTGAGTCGGGCGATCAGCTCGTTGGCGTAGCCGACCCCCTGGGTCGGGCCGAGGGGGTTCCCGGCACCGTGGCCGTAATACTTATCCAAAGACTTGAGGTAGTTGTAGTTGATCCACTCGTCGTGGGTGAACAGGTCACAGAAGGGAGAAAGCGTGAGGTCGACCGTATCTTGAGAAATGGTATCGAACGAGCACATGTCCATGAGGTAGGTCACCTCCTTACTCGTCAGATTCACTCCCAAATCATGCTCCAGACGCGTGCGAATGGCCGGCACAAAGGTAGCGGTGAAGTTGGCTTCAATGTCATCTGCCAATTCGCTGTCCTCGAAGACGGTGCAGGTGCCCGGGTCGAGGGTGTTGTTGGCGGTGCTGGCCTCGGAGATGACCACGTTGATCTGAGCGGACGACTGGCCCGGCCGGGCGCGAGGATCCTTCCGCTTGGTGTTCTGGAAGCCCTCGATGAATTTCTGTCCGGAGGCGACCACGCGGCTGGACCCCGAGGCGCGGATGAATGGGACAATGTCCTTGGCGAGCGATTCATAGCGCTGGTAGAACTTGATGCCCGAGTTGACCAACTCCTTCTCGCCGAACGGCGTCAGATCATCGGCACCCAGACTGTAGTTGTACGACTGTAGAAACGCATACTTCCCCGCAAAGGAAGTCGCATCTGCCTGGATCTTCTCGATCAGGGCCGCGTATTTCTCCCCCTTGGACGCGGTAGGATACCGCGCGCCGTGGCGGGAGAGCACCTGCGCAAACGTGACGCGACAGCCAGCTGGCACGTCCGGGGAGATGGCCGACTCATTGGCCAGAGAGAAATACGGCGCGTACTGGCCCCAGAGATGCGAGGTCTGAGGAAAGCATTGGTAGCCCTGATCGACCGTGTCGCAGGTGGACTGGTTTCTCGCCGGGAGTGCCAGTCCGGAAGTAACTCTGCCCAATGTCAGCCATGTTCCCTATCTAGATAAAGAATGCTTTATCGGTGGGGATGGACATACCCGGAGAGCAGATACAGAGGAAGGAGAACCGCCGAGACGCCCATGATGCCCACCAGAACCAATTTCTGAACAAGTTGCAGTCGCCGGCGAGAGTCACCACGCCGGACCGACCGGTCCTCATATAGCCCCCTCATTCTCCCTCGGCATGTTGTGTGATGCCCTACTAGTTCAGGTTAGGAGCTGAATGCCGACCCACGTGCAGGAGCCGGTCACTCCGAATGACGGGATCTGGCGAGGAGTGGCGATGGACGACGGGTGGAAGTGGAGAGACATGAGAAGGAAAGTGAGTCTAAAGAATCTAGAGAGATCGGTTCCTGACCGACTCTCGTTATTGTCAGTCGCAAGCTGTAACAGCAGCTGCCGTGGGCGATGCTGATAGGCTGCCACCGGGCACGTGCCCGGGCGGGTGATTCCCGTTGGAGGTCTGCCGGGTGCCTGGATGCCCCAGGCCGTTTCAGATATCCATCCTTGAAGTCTTCAGCAGGATCTAGCACCCACTAGTAGCCACTACTTCCTAGCTCACTACTTTCTAGCTCTACGGCTGAAGAATCAGACCCATCCAGACTCGTGTCGGCAATCGTCATGGTATTATACAGTCTATGATCGCGCCAACCACAGAACAGACCGCGCAGAAGTGAGACCAATATCTGACCCGAAAGACGAATAACCACCTTCCTGAACCATCGTCAACTAGAGCTGTAGCAAGCAGTATGCAGCAAGCCGTGAACAACATGCAGATCATTCATTCAAGTAATGACAACGCCACCCAGCATGTCCCAACAATAACGTGCAAGACCAAGAGAACATGAAACAAAAGCCACCATCACATTGCCTCCATCCAGACACCACGGCCAATGCCTTCACACGAATCCGTGCAGAGCTTTTCCATCAATGCTTAAGACGAGGTCACCTCCGTAAGATATTAAACCAGCCGTTTAGGAACTTTTATGACTCTCAGCCGCATGACGCTGAGTTAGGACAGAAAGAAAAGACAATATCTCATTCGGATTGGTGCTCACGCATCAAGCCCTCCCCGCGAGCCGCCGCAAGCACCATCATAGGTATGTTCCCGTGTCATCGTTAACCTTCGTTATGAGCTCCGCGCCCATTGTCCAGGAAACTGAGGCAGTGATCGTGCCGACTTCTCCTCAGGCAGGACCTTCCGCTCAACATGGGTGGCCGGATACGCGGTGGGCGTCGTCGACCAGGTCACGGGCGGCCTCGTCGACGACCGGGCCATCAGGTTCGCTGGCGCCGGAGCCAGCTTGCTGCCTGGTCCAGAGGTGGTCTCAACCTTGCCAGCTTCGGACGCGTGCCATGATGTTTCCCGCTCAGAAGCACTCTCAAAACGTAGGGCCCGGGGAGACGCGGGCCGGGTGGGCAGCTGGCCTGCAGGCACCAAACGAGTGACATGGTCGCGAAAGAAATCTCTCTCGGAACGGTAGAAATCTCGTTCCTCGATCAGAGATCGGATCTCTTGGGCCTGTCGCTGCAACGCTTCGGTGTGCTTCCGGATCTCATCCTGCTGTCCCGCGATCTTCTGCTCCAACTGCATTTCATTTCGCTTCCGGTTTCGAAACCTCCGGGATGCATCACTGTTGGCCTTTCGCTTCTCGGCCTGGCTGGACGATCCGGACTTCAAATCGAGAATACAGGGAATCATCCCCGGGTAAGGGGGATTCTCGGGGGGTCCCCCCACCGCAGCCGCCTCTTCCCCCGTATGCCTAGGTCCTGCCATGACGGACGGCAATCGAGTGACGGGTTCCCCGGTTCCATAGGGAGATGCACCGAGGAATGAGGGTGTAGGTTGGGTCAGGGGCGTGGCAGTAACGGCGGGAGAAGACCGCCCGAGCTGACTGTACGCAGAAACTGGAGTCGTGGGGCTCGTTTCCTGGGAGCTCGGGGCCGGAGTAGGATTGGCACTGGTCCGACGGCTGTGGAAAGTTGGGGTCGAATGGAGGGAGATTGGAGCCGCAGCTGGATGGGTGGAGGTCGGGATTGGCTGCCCAGAGACCGGATCGATGGCCAGAGGAGACCCAGGAGCGGTAGAATAGGAGGAGGCTAGCCGCGATGCATGGGCCAGTGGAGACTGTGACACCCCCGGCTTCTGAGGGTATCCGCCCGCCGCGACGAAGCGCGCGGAAGGGGAGGCGGGCGCGATAGCCTGATGACTCCTCATGGCGGGAGACGACGATAGGCGTTTCGCTGGATGAAGGGACGGAGAAGGGAGATGGACGGAAGGGGAGGAGGGCAGACGGGCATGAGACGAGGATGCCGTCGGTAACTGGGACGTCAAACCTTCCCGACCGTTTTCTGCGGCCACGATCGCAGCTTTTGAAGGCGGATTTAAGATGGACTCCACTCCGATGGAACGAAGCTGGGTGGATTTGATCGAGGGTTCCACAGGAGCCGATGGATGCCAGGAAAGAGGCCGGGGACGCACAGGATCAGGAGCGTCGGAAGATGCAGAGTCATCGTCGGAGCGAGGCCGTTTCCTGTCAAACGTCCCGTGGTCCTCTGCCTGACGGGTGTCATCCGAGGAAGAACCAGCCAATGTGGACGACATATGCTCCGATTCTCGTTCGATAGATCGATGGAGCGACCTAGGGCATGGCGGGGCCCCCTCTCTCTCCAGCAGCGTCGGAGACTCGTGAAGAGCTGCCTGATGGGAGAGGGAGCCGGCGGGTTGGGCAAGATGGTAGCCTGGCAGCGAATGATATGGTGGCGAGGAATGAACCGGGGGGGAGTATGGAAGACTCGCCAACACGCTGATCCCGAGGGTAGCCACGGTGAAGAGAATCTCACGGATACCACAAGAGAAACGGGTAGATTGGACGAAGGGAAGAAGTGAAACGTCGACCGTCTTTCTCCCGATAGATGGGTTGGGTTTCTTCCCGACTTGTGGGTTGCGGAAAAGACAGAAGGGGGAGATGGCAGTGGAAGTACTACACGATAATGACCAGCAGTATCCCGGATGTAGTTCGTCGTCGGGTGCGATTAAACAGTACGAAAGGCAACCCCGGCCAGGACCCGATGGATGCTTTCTTGGAGATGAAGCGGAAGAAACAGAAGAAGAGACGGGCAACAAGCCAGGAATACAAAATATTATCTAGACGATCACCGAATCAATCCGGGCATCAGAGGAGAACGTAGACGAAGAGAAGAAGAGAAGTAGAAGAACATCAGGTGAAGGCCGGAAGAGACAGGGACAGCTTCAGTTGGAGAAGAAACGAAAAAGGAAGAACACCAGCCAGAGATGATGCTGATGCTGGATGATTATTATTTATTATTTTTTTTTTCTAGGCGTGGTTGATTCTGGCTCGCGGCGGCTTTCCCAGTAGGAGCAGAGCAGCAGGCGATCGTAGGTCGTTGACAGCATTCGGCGGTGAGGAGCCTGACCCGATGATGATGAAAATAAAATAAATCGAGATAAAATAATCAGCAGCAGGAATATAGTACTAATAAGATTAAATAAAAAATGCCAATCGAAAAAATGATGCTGGGATGGGCGGGGGCGCCAAACACCACCAGAGTGGGACCCCATGAGAACCCAGCGGCGTGGGAAGAGGAGACAACTAAGACTCTAAACACTAAGACAGCCCCAGTGCCGACTTGCAGTGAGCGGATCACGCATGTCACCGCAGCGGCCAGCAGGAGGGCCGAACAAGGACAACACCAGCAGGTGGGAAAGCAAGCAAGCAAGCCAGCCAGACGGCCAGAGGTCAAGACTCCAAGAGGTTCATGGGGGTGGTTTCCATCGCATGGCGCCAGTGGCAGGTATCCTGTACCCTGTATCAATACCGACAGGGCCACCGCGGACATACCGCAGCCATACCTGCATCCATACATACATCTTTCCAGTCATACATACGGAGTACATGGATATCCTCCATTCATACGTGGATCCCGGCCAATGGATGCAGACGGGCAGCCATTATTTATTCATTCCACTGCGTTTCCCCTTCCGTCCCCTCCGTCCCCTCCCCTCTTAGTCTGAGTACCCAAGAAACTGAAAGGGACGTACTTAATTAGTACCTCTACCTGACTCGTACTTTGTGGTGATACCGACATGCATGCAGATGCATAGATTAGGTCGACCTGATGTACCCGGTGGCCAAAAGTACGAAACAAGGTGGGGAGCCACAATTCGCCATGGAGGATGGAGGCGCCCCGGGGATGACGGAACTGACTATACTGGATGGTGGACACTGAAAAGGGTCTGGCGGTAGTCCTCCGGAGTGGACCATCTGCTAGAAGCGCTGACGAACGTGGATGGAATGATCAACTAGGAAAGCAATCTCAAATTCAGCCGGAACCCTAGTCAGTAGTGGTAGTTAGTGACTTGGCCATCTGATTGCTTCCCTGCCGAAGCAGGACATAAGAAGCTATCAGTCCATGGATGGGATCCCACGGGATCCTTCCACAGCTCCAGCTGGCCGAGGAAACATGCATTGATTACCAGGTCAAGGTCGTAACTCCCTAGCAACGACGTAATCCGCTAACCACGAGCTAGTGGGCTCACTAAAGGCAACTAACACTGGCCTTGGGGCTGGGGAAACCGAGAGGTGCAGGTCAACCGGAGCGCTTAATTCAGTTCACAGACTGGGCGCGCCATCGCCATGGATCAGTGGAGGCCCTGGAAATACCTGCCTGGTACTTTACCGTTACCGACCGATTCAGCCGGATCTCAGGCGGCGCTGCGATCTTGACGGTACCCGGAAGGTACCATACCGGTACCAGATCCCCCATCCACTCTCTCCGCCAGCACTTACCGCCTAGGGGCCTCTTCGAGCAACCATAGTACCGAGTATAGATCCTAGGACGTAGGAACATCGTGGATCAGGCCACTCCGTCCCCAAATGCATCTGACTAACTTTCGGTGATTCTCGGATTCGGAAGGATCCTAATCTCTCATCCTGTCTTACGACGATCCTAAGCCAATCTCTGCTGGAGCTTCTAGCTTTCGCCGTCTCCACGGAGTTCACTTTCCTCGCCCATATCCAATAGCCTTGGCCGCACCCCATCATAGCCTCAACCATGTCAGGTTGCAGTGAGTCCCCCTGGTGGATCTTAGGTACTATTCAATGGCCAGAATTACCTCGGTATAAGCGGCATGGGTGACTCGTACCGGTTAGAAGGAACACGGACCTCAAGGCACGCTGGAACGGGACTGAGAAAACGAAAAAGAAAATAGCATAATTTCAAACAGGCAGAACTAATTTAAGAAAACAAAAATAACAGAAAATACTAACCGCAGGCAGGACATCTGGCTAGCTCTAACCCTGAATGGAACCATGTCGTGGCTTGTGTTGCCGGCGGTTTTAGACCCTCGTTCACCTCCAGGCGACGCTTATCCTGACGGGCCTTCCTGCCTATCTACCTAAGACTAGATGCCTTAGCCCCAGAATAGCTGCCGTGCCAATTCCTCCTAGGAAGCTAAAACAAGGCCCTCGTCTAGTTCGCGTCGGCAGATGGGGCGGATGGCCGTCCTCCCACTCAAGACGCCCGAATCACGATGTCTTGCATGCATGCGGGCAACATGCTTTTGCCTTCCTCCCCCAAAGTGGATGACAGACGGGTGACCGTCGTTACCATGTCACCTGCTGATCACCGTTGCTTCTCGCCCTCTTTCCTCCAGTGCTCCTACGTGTGGCCTCCACTCCTCCGTGATCCCTCAGGTCGACCACGCCTCGACACTAAACCCACGCGAGCGGAGTGCCATGGTCTGTGTATCAATAGCTTCCTTTCTTTCACAATAATGGGCCTTCTTCTGGTGGCTTAGCAAGGCCCTTAAAAACTGGGGCCTCGGGGCTGCGAGGATCCCCTTCGTTGGACGCAGGCAACAGAGCAGACAGGTCATCAAGGGGACTGGCTTGTCATCCTGTCCCGGTCATCTGAGTGGTCCACGGAGGATGCTTTGTGTTTCCATTCGGACTTTGTTGTTCACTCAGGTCGGGCCAAAAGTCAAAGGGAGGCAGGAGTGTTTCAGCTACGTCATTGGGCATCAACCGCCATGGAAACAACTCAGAAGCAAGTGCACCAGGTAGGACTTGCTATATATCCCGCAAACTGCACTGCAATGAAGCGTAGTCCCCTCCCGATATGTCAGCATTATACCCACCGGTGAGAATGCTTGCATTACATCTGCTTGCCGTACTGCTTCCTCTTGGCCTGGAGGAAGGTTCTCGGACTGTAGATGATGGCAAAAGTCACCGGGTCAAGAAGACGGCCACTTGCAGGCTGCAACACAGCCCAAATCCATGCAGAAAGTGCAGATAAGCTCTCCATAATCTCGGTCGATAAGCCTTAAGAGTGGGAGTAACTCGGCACTTCCTTTTGCCTGTAGTAAGCGGAAGCTACCTAATGTTGAAAGAGGAATCTCCGATTAAATTGGCGGGACATAACGGAGTCCGTGAAACGGGCACCATGAAGACCGGCCGTTAAGTCTCATGAACTATTGGTGGTCGGGCTAGACCGGACCCATTGCCGCGTTGTTTCCCGTCTCGCACAGGTGCGTTTTTGCGGCCATTGCTTCTTGTCCATCTTGCTGTCCACTGTGTTGCTTATTTTCTCGAGCTAAATGGAGGCATCGCTGTGGGGAATATATGCTGCACGCATAAGATTGAGATCTGGTACCGTACTTTTGAGGTTAAGTGGATGAAACGCAAAAGGTGAGGCAAAGAAATAACCACTACTAGTATTAGGAGGCGGACCAAAAAAAAGGCATAGTGAGATAGTACAAAAAAGTTAATGGCCAAAACGGAGCTTGTAGATCTGTCAAGTACATATGTCGGTAAGGATCGGTGAGCTCCATGCTTCTGCAGAAAGTAGCGAATTACCTGCAGTGAGCTTGGGAAATTTCTCTGCGATCTAGCCGATCCAGGGGCTGCGATTGGCCCGAAGAGAGAAAATGGTGGTCCATTCATTCGTTTTTTGTGGACGGGTGGCTCCTCTGTGCTACCCCAAAGGGACGGTTGCTTCGTTTAGTTGGCGCACCCAGCTGGATTGGGGTGCACCCTGCCACGGGCATGTAAACTTGTAAAGACCGCCTTTATTACTAGAGCCTTTTAAGGTGCGTGGGAGGCATGGTTCGCTCTGGAACCCCACGGACGCGGTAACCTCGCTAGGGACGGCAAAGACGATCTCCTTCACAGTTCTTGAACAAATCGCTGCTGCCACTTATCATTGTCATTCTCCTAATAGTCCGGAGTACCGCGTGAGAAAATCCCTGGGTAGGTGGGTAATAGGTACAGGCTGAATAGAGGTCATCGGTTCTGGAAGCCTCTTCTAGCCAGCTGCGGGTCGCTCCAGCTTGGTTTTCATGCTGGTTTGTCAATTCATGGCAAGCTGCCCATTACCCATTGGACTGGAGGTGGGTATCTAGAATTTAGTGGGAGGTTTATGGCAGTGCCACTGTGCTAGCCATGTTCTCTATAGCGGACGGAGTACACGTTACCTGTTTAATATGTGCGGGAAGTGGAGTCGAGATGTTCCGTCCTCATTTGATTCATCCATCGTGGCGGCTTGACGGGACCAGGCATGGATGCGACTGACGGCGGAAACCAGTCAGGCCAGCGGTCGGGACCGGAATCATTCTCCGCCTCTCATTCGTGTGTTTCTTTCGTTCTTTTTCCACTGGGCCAAACGACATGATTTATCCTTGCCCGTCAATTGGCCTGGAGCTTTGTCCTTTTTTGCCCTGCGTGTCCCCTCATTGGAGCCGATTCCGGTGGCTGCTCGAGGTTCTGGGTCCTTATTCTCCAGCCCACCGCAGCTCTGTGCTGCTGAACGACGCTAAACCGGGGAGCGCCACGGGGATGCAGGCAGATGTGGAAATGGGGACGGAGTGTGAGAGAGATTGCGTTAGTGCATGCGTTAGTCTAGGCCTTAGTCGGAGGAGTCGAGAGGGGGCTTTTCCCAGAGGAGCGGTTCCTGGTTGCGTGCTATTGACGGTTATCACTTTAGGAAACAGACCATGGAAGAATACCTGTTACCTAGAGGAGAGAAAGGGCGGATTTGGCGGGACAAGGTGGCTTCTGTCTGGGTTCTCGAATGTTGGTGTTTGAACCGGGAGTGGAAAAGGATGGTTGTGACGCCGGCACCTGACCTGCCTTCCTTCACAATCCTGCGACGACTTTACCCGAGCAGGAAGGTGTAGATTATTTGTTATTTCTAGAAGTTATCAATCCAGCAAGTCCAATTGATCGCCCATGAAGGCTCCCTGACCAGGGATCCCATTGTTTCTTCCCTTTGCTTTTTCGCTTTTCTCTCCTTTGTCCTTCCCCCATCTTCCTATTGTTTTTCTTTTTTTTTCTTTTTCCCTGGTTCTTCTTAATCCCTTTCGATGCCGCTGTAACCGCCCGTCTATGGTTCTAAGCTGCTACTATAATAGTCAATCTCGGTTTATCTCGTGCTCTGCTTCTTCCCCTGCCAATCTTATTTGATCCCTTTCCTGCCATTGTCGCCTCCATGTAAGTTGTGGCCCGAATCCCAATTGACGGAATACACAGGCAGGAAACCTGCGCATCGGAAGGTATCCACTCGGTGCACTTCGTACTTTCGACCCCTTGCCCTGCATCCCCTAGCTGGTATTCTTATGTACGTAAGAACGTACATACTTACACCTGTACCTCGAATGTGTGTATAGTCAGTGTACAGTCAGTAACTAGGTCAAGTATCGTCCTGCAGCCAAAAGCAACTAGCTAGTGGAAAAAACAAAGTTAGCTCCAGTCGTCCACGAGCTTTTAGACTTACCCGCATATCTGCGAATACCGACCACCAATCCATCGGTTCGATGTAGTGCCATCCAGAGGATCAGTTCGTCCGCACGCAGCGACCAGCACTGGCTAGATCCCAGGGTAGGTAGTATTGCCGTAGCGTATATGTGCTGCACATGCATGCAGCATCCTTCACACTTGTCACCCACCATCCTGGGAGTCGAGCGATCATCGAGTTAGACGCCGGATAGGGCAGGAACACTGCATGCGATCTTGAGATCCTGGAGGCGGATGCATCATTGCACAGGTCCAGGACAAAGAATGAGGGGATAATAGCATTATGAACCGGAAGTTGTTTGTTGTCTTCTGCAACAGTTGGAAGTCCGGGGCGTCCTTAGGCATCCCTGCGTGTAAGGACTGGTCCAATGTACTTAGTACACACTCGCAGCCAAGTCAGCCTGTGTAGAGTACACCTCCGATATCTGGAAGACCGCTGGGGTTCAACTAGTCATTTTGACTTTGAATGGTGTTATCCAATCCTTCGTTGCTTTTGGTCGCTTCCCCGGGTTTTCCATGCAATATGGCGGTAAGCCGAATGACGCCGTCCGTCGACAAGCCTTTCTTACTTGTATCATTCATTCCCATCCTTCTAATCCCACTCCACCGAGCGGTCCTGTTTAATTTGAACTCGTGCTCCATCTGATACTGGAATTTTGACTTCAGTATCAATCTGGCCTGAAGGGGATGAGCAGCGAAAGAAAGTAACGACGCCCGAGGAAGGAAAAGAAATAAAAACCGCCGTTCGAGGAATACCCGCTGGTCTGCTGATCGCCTGTCCTAGGCCCAACTCTTCTGCCTCCACCGTTCCTTGATCCGCCCACCTCCCACTTATCCCCCGGTTCGAAGATGATCGAAGTCCTCCATCCTTCTTTATCGGAATGAAGGGTCGCTGCAAGGGTACGTAAGTATGCTACCGCCAATACCTTCTAGTCGAGACCTCAGCTCGTATGATGTGGAGTGTTTCACAACATCCTTGGTGCTGTAGGCAGAAGTACCAACTCCACCCTGGCTGTACGAATTCTGTGGCTAACCGACTCATCACTTCATCCTGAGCAGAGTTTACACCTCAACTAGAGCAACTGTCCGTGTTCAACCCTCATTTCATGGCCATGTTGATCTCTTAAGATGGGTATACAAAGCATACGGCACTCCAAAAGCTCCGAGTGGTCTTCAATTCTGGTGATCGACCAGCGGTCGAATCCCTTATCTTGAATCTAGTCATCTACTTACACTAGACTACCGAGTGCTGACCATTGCGGTCAGTCTTGAAATCGAAACTCATTCTTGGGCTTGCCCCTGATGCCAACGTCGACTCGATAGAGTCGTCCTCCGTACCGGATTGAGTCCGGGAACTGGTCATCGTTGACATCATCCTTGGCAGTCGTGATGAAGAGCTCCGTTCCCACAAAAGTTGGACAGGTGATGTTTCGGGTGGGCAACGTGATCTCACCAATGATCTTTCCTTCCGGCGAGATACGGATCACCCTTCCACCACCGTAAATAGCACTCCAGATACACCCTTCCTCGTCGATGGCAAATCCATCGGGCTCCTTGGGTTCCCCAATGTCGAAGAAGACCCTTCGATTGCTAATGTCCCCGGTCTTTGCATCAAAATCGAAGGCGTAAATCTTCCCGGTGGGAGAGTCGGTCAGGTACATAGTGTCATCCGCCGGGTTCCAGCCGATTCCGTTGGGAATGGTCACCTGTTCAACCATACGGTGCAGTGTCATGTCCGGGTCTAGCCTGAACAACACGCCTTCATTGACCGGGGCTTGCACCTTGGGATCGTTCATGGCTCCAGCCCAAAACCGTCCGTGGCTGTCGACTGCCCCATCGTTAAAACGCATCCTGTTTGGTGACGTTCCAGATGAGTCAGGTCCCACGAGAATGGTGGCGCAAATCCTGGTTTTCGACGTACCTATGGTCCTTGGCCGGGTCGTCCCATGCTTTCCGGATATAGGACAGCGCGCCCGTGTTGCGGTCAACCAGGGCGAATCCATGTTTTGCGGCTACGGCGATCTGGTCCTTGTGGGAATCTTTAGCACCCGCAATATTGGCGGTTACCCTACATTTTCGAACAGCAGATTAGCTCGGAGCCACCTACGGAGCAACCAGTGCAACCACCCTATTGGCCTATAGGGTGAGCGACATACCCGATTGACGCAGACGTATCTAAGGTCTTCAGGGAGTCCGGGCCTTGGGCAAGATCCAGAACGTATAGTTTCTGCTGCCAGATATCGACGAAGCGGAACTCATTCTTGGCCTTGTCGTGAAACGGTCCTTCCAATAAGGTTCCTGCTACATCGACATACGGCTGCATACAGAAGCCAATGTGAGGATCAGCTCCCTAAACTTGTACCCACATAGGATGATCGGCTTTTGAGCCGAGGAATATTTCAAATACTGTACCTCAGTGACCGTCCATTTTTGGAAGCCCGACATTCCGATGACAGGCGGTGATAGTTCAGGTCTCGGGATCCGATCGGGAACACCCGTGGTCAAGAGCTGGGTCGAGGAACCCTAGTCTGTATGAGGAATATGCACGGCGGTTAAGGCCAGACAAGTGCTGAAATATGGAGCAACGATGATGACCGTTGTGGGAGTGCTGAGGAACCCAACCCGAAGGAAAGAATCGATAGTCGGGAATCTGAGGGGGGCAGTCTTCGGCGGCACTCTCGGTTGCCAAGCCAGTCCCCGCACGAACCGCATCGAACACTTTTCTGGTTCTTCCCCTTTAGCGTTAGGGAGCTCATGGCTAGTGGAGTTGGGGTGGCTACTCTTACTGGCAGGCTGGCTGGCACAGGCTATCTATCTACAGCATCGGGCCACGACTCCGTTCTCCGTGCCAAATTGGTCGGTACTTTCACCGGCGGGTAACCTGGTTCAGGTGCCACCGGTGCTAGCTACGAGTCTGGACCAAGGAAACCGCAGCGGTTTCAGCTGAAGCTCGGTCGCCGCTCGTCGTGCCAAGAAATAGACATAGTGCCTCGGATGTCCGTGTTCCTCACGGCCCAGGAGATACTCTCAAACTCCCGGCCCAGTGGCCCTTCCACTATTGAGGCCCTCGGGTCTTTGGTGGATACGATTATTGAAACCCACCGTCCAGCCCGAACCCCACCCAATGGAGCTATCGCCTGTCATGTGAATGGTATCAGCGATCTGGCCAACAGCTTCGTCACCGCAAACGTGGGAATCTATGTATCCCAGGAGGGCCAGGAAAAGCAAAGAGGAGGCGAAAGACAGGTCCCCACAGGGTGAATCCGTTTGATGATTGATCAGGGTAATCAAAGGAGTCTCAGCATGACGCCAGCCAGCCCTGCCTGTGAGTGTCCATGACAGGGTGCGGCAGGCTTCCCGTGTCCGCCTCATTTGTTCCAGACAAGGGCCGCAGTGGAGCCCCAGCACATACGGGGCGATAATACGAACAAATAGGAATGCACCCGGGATGTCCTGGGGCTGTTGCAGTCTGGAAAATATGGCGGCAGCCGGTAGCGGTTTAGTTTAGGGCTTGAAGCAGCTGCGCGACAGAGCAGGATCAAGCAATGTGAGTCCCGGATCTAAAGCGTTCCTTGGATGCAGACACGGCATATCCGTCCAGGGTCCCAACTTCCGGGAGGAAGATTCCTACCAGTTGGAGGCCAGCCTTGTGACATACTGCCGATTGCACTGACCACTATTCCAAACAGCGACCCGGGAGACCTGCGTAGAACAGACCGTGATTACCCCTACTTGACAGTGCAAAAGGATTCAAGGGAACAGGCAAGAAAAATCGAAGGGAAAAAAGAAGAGTAAGAAACCAAGGCTGCGAAGGAGCAGCTAGGATTCTTCCAAATCCCAATTCCTTCGGGACTGGGTCGGCGCTAGGCAGGATCCTCGCCTATGGTTTGGCAGACTTACGTTGCTTTTGCTGGCTCGACCGGGTGACTGGCTGACCTAGTGAGTGATTGCAGCTCCGACTAAGACTTTGTGACTCTCGAGCGGTCTAGCAACATGCTATTGACGACCCAGAATCTGACCTCAACAACGATACTGGCTACGCTGGATCTCCATCTTTCTGGGGTGATCGTCATGATAGTGCTAATCCTACACGAAAGTGGCAAAAGAGGACATTAAGGTCGCGGTCGGTGGATGGGGGCGTTGGCCCCCATCCGACGGTCGGATAGCCCAACATTGGGTGCAGATATACGAACGGGCGGAATCAAACACACAACCTTAATAGTTCATCCAGCACCGCGGGAAGTGCAATCCTAATGGGCCAGCTCAACGGCGATGCATCCGTTGGGCGGGCAGACAGTACCTGCAGGAGGCAAACACGACCGATATTCGAGCCAGGTTCGGTGGATCACTCGATCCAGCAAGGTGTCCGTGAAAATGCGGTGTACGCAGGTTGGATGCGGCGTGTCATGTCGGACATCCGGTGCTGGCCAGTGGGCAGGGGATTTCCCCGACCGTTGGAAAATGAGTGGTCACATTGAGTGGGCATGGCATGTCGCGATGAGGATGGATGGAGGTATGTATGCAAGTATGTCCAGATTTAGTTCTCTCCGCGCGGTGCGCGAAGCAGCAATGGGGAGAGGCCTAGGCAGCCTCACATGATCGATTCTTCATGCACGACAATGTAACTTACATGTGGTGGTGGATCAGTACAGTATGGTACCTCTGGGTAATGTGTATGTATGAAACGTTTATAAGTATGGTATTACCGTAATATACATCATGGCCTCAGTCACCGACTACGAACATGTTGCAGTCATCAACCAAATAACCAACCCAATCCGAATCCCAATCCCCAGACAGAAGAATTCCATCAATCGATTACCTCTACAGAGTACGGAGTACGGAGTAATAAAATGTAAGACCGAACTCGTCCCAATCCCAACCCGCCACGACACCATACACCCACCCACCCATCCAACTCAGCCCCAAACCAAGACACATGGCAAGACACAAACAGATACCTCCAGACCGACGGGCCGAAACCAAAGAAACTGATGGAAGATTTACACTTAGGTTAGGTTAGGTAACTAAGGTAGTATGTACGTGCCTAACCTGCACCTCCCATCTGTACTGTACGTCCCCCAACCAATGACCACCGCAAATAGACAAATAATCGACACTGAGGGGGATGGTGATTGGTGGGGGTGGGGTTATGTATGTGGCTTTTTTGGGGATTTCTTGCATTAGTTTGGTTGGGTTGGGACGTTTAATTATCATGATTTGGAGTTGGGGATTTAGGTTTGATGGATTGTATGGAGTACTTGTGGTTGTTTGGTGTGGTGGTGGTGGTGGTGGTGGTGGTGGTGGTGGTGGTGTGTATAAGTTTTGCATTATTTATGAATCTTCTTCATTCCGTTTGTTGTACTTGTTTGTGTGTGTTTAATATATACTTAGCTTAGGCCCTGATTCATCTTCGCATTTTATATGAGACTGGCTGGCTGCCTAGACACTTGCGTTGCCGAGGTTAAACAGAATGGATGAATATCATAAGGCTACAACTATTCTCAGCAGAGAAGTACGTACCTACCCGCGATGTACTTTGACCACTCTCGATGTATCCCATATGTACCTACCTGTCAATCAAACATGCATGTAAGCAGCAAGCAAGCAGCGGCAGCAGCAGCGGCAGCGGCAGCAAGCAATCAAGCCGCGTTTCGAATCAATCGGTTGATTCATATCTGAGACATGGTCGATAGTACTACTCCGCATATAATAGAGGGGGCTAGGCTAGGCTAGACTAGGCGGGATGGGAATATTCTTGTTTGGGTATGTTAATCTAATTTATTCTGTTGTAGAGTTTTTGGCATTATTGTCGAGTTGGGTTTGGAGGAGTAAGTACTCTGAAGTAAGCAAGTAAGTAATCCGAACTACATGATTCAAACTAACTAACCCCCACCCAACAACACATGCATCGGTCATATATATAGCAGAGGGTAGACAGAAACAGTAGCTCGAAGCGACCATGGCTTCCGGATGTGGTTAGTCTACTATTTGTCTCATCAAGATCGCTATGTATATGTCCATATACATAGGTGAAGTAACCAAGGAGAAAGAGATACATCGTCAAGAATAGAGTACATCCAATAACCCATGTTTAATAATATGAAAGATAGAATATATTAAGTTGGGCATCTTATGATTATGACCAACCTAATCTGCTAGGTAGGAAGCAGCAGGTAAGGTAGCTACCTAACCACTACCTTACCTACCTACCCTACCCTACCTTACTATAGTAGATCTGTTGTTTGCTTACTTGTTTGCTTAAACCCTTGCTTCAACTACTATCAAAACCGTATAACGTATCGCCCACGCTCCGTATATGCAGTCTACCACAAACAGTGCTATGCATATAGCCTAAATACTATATCAGCCCAACGTAACTAAATCAGGGAATAGGTAGCAAACAATACATACATACACACATAGTAGGGAGAGGAAGTAAGTATCTTCATGCACGTAAGCCCTTTACTACCGACATGGACATGGACATCACCGACATGCAGGATGCATATGCATACACCACTACCAGAATCAACCACCACCACCACCACCCCATCTATATCATCCATCCCTCCACATGTAAGTAAGTAGAGAATATATCCACATACACAGTATGTAATGTAATGCACATCCTTCACTACTCCTGCAAGTATGCGTTTGATCTGAGTTGTACTCACACACATACACATACACATACACATATACATACATATATGCAGTTTATTATCGAGTATCTACCCCTTACTTCCATGCAAGTTGAGCTGCACTTACAACTAACTCATTCATCACTCACTCAGCACTCAGCACTCAGCACTCAGCAACTAACCCAACAATTACAAACAAGTAATAAAGCATAGCCCGATTCCCATCCCAACTGATCCCCCAACCAATCGCCTTACATTACGATTTGGAATTAGGTATCTATGCTTTTGGGGTTGGGGTTGGGTTTGGGCTTGGCGAAGTGGATTGTTTGATCAGTTGATGTGGGTGAGATTGGGTTTGGTTTGTGTGACCTATGTCTGTATGAATGTATGCAGGTGTGTGTGTGTGGTTGTTGGTGGAATGGACTGAGGAAGGGTTAGTAGATGTGCATGATGTATGTATGTATGCATCATGGATATGCTTGAGGATTTACCTGGTTGGGTTGATTAGTGGTTGTTGGGGTAGTGATTGTGTTACCTAGCTGTGGTTTATCTGGGGTAGTGTAGAGTTGGATGGGTGGTGGAACTGGGGACTGTACTGTGTTTGGCTATCTATGGGATTGGATCCTGCTCTATCCATGCTGGTATCAGGTATGCTGGTATCAGGATATGCTATTATTCACCGAATGGATAAACCTCGGTGTATCATACAATCATCATTTATCTTGGCAGTACTCACTCACCAATGTCACAAAGACACGTACATCTCATGCAGCGCCATCAAGGCACCCTCATCACAACTGAGTTCGTCCTACGAGACAACAAACACGTCCAAAGTTCCACACGCCTCGGCTGCAACTGCAACTGCAACTGCAACTGGCTACAGCTTCGTGCCCAGGTTGACATGGATCGCCTTGGTCTGCGAGTACGCCTCCAAGCCGGCCTCACCCAGCTCCCGCCCAATTCCACTCTGCTTCACACCACCGAATGGCACGCGGAAATCACTATCGTTGCTGCTGTTAATCCAGACCATACCCGCCTCAATCTCCGACGCAACCCGGTGCGCGCGCTCAATGTCCTTGGTGAACAGTGCAGCGCCCAGCCCGTACGTCGTATCGTTGGCGCGTGACACGGCCTCCTCTTCCGTCGAAAAGCTGGCAATCACCACAAACGGTCCGAAGACCTCCTCGCGGTAGATCCGCATGTTGTCCTTGACGTTGGTAAAGACGGTGGGCGCAATGAAGAAGCCCTTGCCATCGCCCACGTTCTTGAACGGCTCGCCACCGGCCACCAGGGTCGCGCCCTCGGACTTGCCGGCTTCAATATAAGAGAGCACGCGCTCGTACTGGGCCTTGGTGACCTGGGGTCCCTGGAAGGTGTCATCCGCAAAGGGGTCGCCAACCTTGCTGGTGGCGGCCACCTCCGCCTTGAAGAGGGCCACAAACTTGTCATAGATGGACTCGTGCACCAGGATACGGGAGGTGGCGGTGCACACCTGTCCCTGGTTGTACATGATGCCCACATGCGCCCATTTGGCGGCCTGCTCGAGGTCGGCATCGTCGAAGACCAGCAGGGGTGACTTGCCACCAGTCTCCAGTGTGATGTTCTTTAAGGTACCAGCAGCCATTTTCATGATCTCCCGGCCAGTCATCGTCGATCCGGTGAACGCAACCTTGTCCACACCAGGGTGGTTCACGAGGGCAGCGCCAGCAACTCTGCCATGACCGTTCAGGATGTTGACCACACCTGGCGGGAAGCCAGCCTCCTTGATGAGGTTGGCAAGATAGAGGATGCTCAACGGGGTCTGCTCAGCCGCCTTCATAACAATGGTGTTGCCGCAAGCCAAAGCAGGGCCCAACTTCCAGGCAGCCATCGCCAGGGGGAAGTTCCAGGGGATGATCTGACCCACCACACCGATGGGCTGGCGGAGGGTATAGGCAAACTTGGCCGGGGTGGTGCTGATGGTTTGGCCGTGCACCTTGTCGGCGTATCCGGCATAATACCGGAGGGTGTTGAGGACCTCACCCAGGTCGTCGTTCAGGGAAACGGAGTAAGGCTTGCCTGGAGAGGGTCAGTCATGAAGAATCACCATGGGTCACTTGCACGCTGCTCACCATTGTCCCACGTCTCAATCGTGGCCAGCGTCTCCCGGTGCTGCTCGATCAGGTCGGCCAGCTTCAACATCAGGACGCCCCGCTCAGTGGGAGGCAGCAACTTCCATGAGGGGTCGTTGAAGGCTTTACGGGCCGCCTTCACAGCACTGTCAACATCTTCTTCCCCCGCCGCATAGACGGAGACGATCTCGGCTTCATTGCTGCATCTAGTCAGCATCGATCTATCGGACGGACTCGGTTTCACTTACGAAGGGTTGATGGAGGCGAGCTTGTCGCCCGACTTGGAGGGGACAAACTCGTTGTTGATGAAGAGACCAATGGGCTGGGCATACGAGCGCCCGTTCGGGGCCGTCAACTGTACGGAGAGATCGCTCATGGTGAATGGAGAGGAGTGGAATCGACGAGAGGCAGCTGGTAGACGGGACAAAGGCAGGCCACGCAAACGCAGAGGGACTCGGAGGGGGAGAGAGAGGAGAGGAGCGGGGAAGAGAACGGGCATCGAGGTGGCGGACCGATTTATGGCGAGGGCAAGGAGAAGGAGAGTGATAGATGAGTCTTGTTGATTAGTTAGCGAATGGTGATTACGGATGGATTGCCGTGAAGCTTACGTCCCCGCCAGCGATAACCGGAGGGCGAATGGGAGGGCGAATCCCCCGCCGGTCGCCCCTCTTCGCATACACTTGCTCTTCTCGATCGTCTCCCTTCTTTGCTCCCTTTTTACCCCCCCGACTCGGAACTCACTTCCATCCTCCCCGGCGTCTTGCCACGAACCTGATCCAGAACGGTTCGAAACACCGAGCAATTCATCTCAGTCAGACCCCATCCGCAGCTCATCCCCAGCTCCTCCGCATCCCTTTCCCTGATCCCGCCGGTGCCAGCCTGGCAGCCTGGCAGCTCTCGCGTGCATGCAGCTTGCATCCCTATCCCCAATCATCGCCCTTCCGACTTCTCCAGCCTAATCGCTGCGCTGTACCATCACCACCACCCCGCCTACCGTGTCTCCCAACGATTGAATCCATTCTACCCCACGAGGCTTCACTACAATTATCTGAATCGGTTGGACAAAACGCATCGGGACCCCATACATAATCGCAAACAAGGAAGCCTGCACCGCAAGCCAGTGCCGCTCGATCGGACCACGGCATGAGCGGCTCTCCTTGGACCTGGCTCGGTTGTCTACATGCATAACATCGTGGCCAAAGCAGAGCAGTGTCCGCTGCATCCGCTCATCCGCTCATCCGAAGCTCCGAAAGTCCCTTGATTGTACAAAGTAAATATGCGCATATCGAATTCCACAAGAGTACGTCATCCCAGAATCGCTATAATTAAATCGCTATATCCTTTACTCGCTGGAGCCAGGCTCGTCGCCTCCAGCACTGTCATCATTCGAGGCTTCAGCTGCCTCGGCCTGAAGCTCGTTTCCCTCCGCGAGCCCCATTATGTACTCCCACTCGGCGGCGCTGATGGGGGTCACGCTCAGCCGTGACTGTTTGAGCACCTGCAGGTTCTCAAGGGCACCTCCGAGGCTGGCATGTGACTTGAGCTCGTTCAACGTGACGAGGTTCTTGAACTTGCGCTGGAACTGCACATGGACCACCTGCCACTTGGGGTTATCGCGGTTCGACTTCTCATCGTAGTATGGGTGGGCAGGATCGAAGGCCGATTCTAGAGGCACTCGCGTGTTAGTTGACCGTACTGGGTCCAGGAGAGGCGTGTTGGGACTAACCATCCGGGGAGTGCTCTTGCACAATCTCCATTACACCCGCAATGCCGGGGACTTTGCAGTTGGAGTGGTAGAAGAAGGCAAAATCGCCCTTCTTCATCTCTCGCATGTGTTTTTGTGCTGTGTCTGTGAGCCAGGTGCTAGCAACACCGCCAATGAGTTTACTTACCAACAGGGTTACGCACACCTAGTAAGAAGTTAGCAGAAATCAGAATATGCCAGCTCTTGCTGGAAACATACCGTCCCAAGGCTCGGGCTCCTTGCGGGCCCGCAGATCATCGATGGAGAATTTTACATCAACACCCTTCTCCATCCGTGACTCCGGCTCGGCCTTCATTAGCCAGTATGAGCGCTCCTCTGAGGCTTCGGCTTCAGCTGTCTCTGTCTTGGTCTTGGACGGTGTGGAGTTGGTTCCATTCTGGGTCGGAGTCTTCCTCGGTCTACCGATGGGCCGTCTGCCTTCCTTGGGAGTCGTAGGCTTAGAGGGGGTAGCTAGTACGTGTCAGTAGATCATGTATCAATCCCCATAGCGAAGTACTGTCTACAGAACGACGGAACGATAAAGGAACCTGTAGGGAGATCGACATCGAATTAGGGTATAAGGGAACTGACGGGCATTCGGGTCTTTACGAGGACGGCCACGGCCTCTTTTGGGGCCGTCAGGACGCTTGGGAGTGCTACCCTCAGGGTACTTTCTGGGACGACCCCTCTTTCTCTTCTCTCCGGTAGCAGGAGTCTCGGGAGCGGCCTGCGCGAGAAAGTTATTAGCTTGGCGTGAGCATATAAGTGTAGGAACAGATTCGTTTCCGTTCGTGTTGACGGTGAGCGTCGATCTTTTCTAGCCTTTGGGAAGGATGCGGCGAAGACACCATGAACAGCCATTGGGCGGTGATCGCGTATTAAACGGCCGACTGGTCTGGTGGTCGGACACACTACCTCACGACTATTCACGGACTTGTAAATAAAAAATAACCTACAACTCTCTTCGCAGCAGGAGAGCCTGACTCCTCGGCGATTGACGCGCTCTCCGACTTGCGTTTCCTTTGGGGGGGCATGGTTGGTTGATAGTTGATGGAGGATGGATATCTGAGCGATAAGATCCACGGAAGTTGGGGGGAGGAAACGGAAGCAAAGATCAATCGAGGTCAAAAAGGGACAAGAGATGAGCAAAACAATGGGACCAGCCAGTCAGGAGCGAGAAGGCGGGGAAGCGCTGGAGCAGTTGAGACACGAGGATCCAGACGCGCCTAGAAGTGAGCCAGCCAGCCAGTCAGTCAGTAATAAAGAGTAGCGCTTCCTAAGAGGAAGTGCTGATACGGTCACGAAGACTAACCTAGATATAAGCCAGCAGTCTCTTCTGGAGTAGAAAAGAATGACTAGATAAGACTTGCTTGGGCAAATATCATAACACAATATCAAGCAAGATAGGTGAAGCTCTGTTTGCGCCCGGGGACGAGTGGACGAGTGGACGGGTCAATTCGTCGGGACGCGCGGTGGAGCCCCTTGGGCGATCCGCCGGATCACGTGGCACGGACGTGTCGCTGGTTCAGGTACTTATCAGGTACCACCCTCAGGCAGACCAGGAAACCAGAAACCAAGAAACGCGTGCTAAATGGGATCATGATTGCTCACCCTTGAGCTAGGTGCCCCGTGAGCCCACTCCTCAGTGTACGGAGTATGGTGCAGACCATTCAGGATTGTGATTCTGCCTAGCTTGACCCTGTACCACCAGCTACATCCCCTACTATTAGACACTATCTCAATATTTATCCCGCCGGGGTGCATCCATCCAGCCTCCCATTTACTAAGTCCGGTTAACAAGCCCATTGAGTCGTACTGATTGGCCACCATGATCCCGGACCTGGCTTTCCGGTCCATAGAGAAGCTTCGACTGGGACAGGCCTTGATTGCAGGTCGAAGAGGATAAAATAGAAGTATTTGCTGCAAGCCCATGTTTGCCTTCTGCATTTCGATCCTCATTGGTTTCTATGCAAGGAGCTGGTTGTCAACCGTCAATGAAATCCGAGCAGGTTCTGCACCTCAGGTATCCATTCCATACATTGCATGGTCTGGTACTTTGTAAAGATGCATAGAAGATAGCCGGTTGTGAACCCTTTTGCCGCAGATTAAGCAGCAGTGAGCATACTCTAGCGTTATGTTCTGACAGTCCCCTCACTTTATATTGTAGCCGATCCGATGTACTTGAATCTCAGAGCCCGTCTACTGATGGATCCAAAGTCGCTGCTATCAGTCTGCGGCAGATTTTGTTGATAAACCTCCTTCGCTATGATTTTGGCGTGCTGGCTTCCCCTTTAACTGACTCCCAGCATAGTGACAGGGATATTCGTCAGATCTGAGAGCCGATTCCTTGGGCATTGATCAAGAGAATCACCCTGAAGCTTAGTAGAACAAACCACATCGATACCAACGTATCATATATAGTATATTCCAATGCCTTCGAACGCACCGACCGTTGTCATTGAATACGCAGGTATGATTGGCATACAACACCACTTCTCATTTCGTCAATCGGTACTTTGTGGAGCATGGCATTATATACGTTGATTGAAAGTGTTTGATTCCGAGATGTGAGATATCTCTAGACGTTGTACAGCGGCGATGAGCGCCTTGCTGACAACCCTGCAAAACATGTGAGCACATCAATCCGTAATCAGGCGACAATCATGGCATCTATTGATGCAACTGTCAGCAACGTGCCGTTGGAGATGGGTTGTGGGCTTTCAGTCCACACAGCTAGTCATAAACGTGAAAGCACATTCAACCTCTCGCTTCGAAACGACAGCAATCTGTCTCGGCAACAGATGCATAATTTGAGTATTGAACAGTATGTGCACTAGTTTTGAGTCGGAGTCGTTGCAAGGCAAATTGCCTC
Source organism: Aspergillus ibericus CBS 121593 (assembly GCF_003184845.1). NCBI lineage: Eukaryota > Fungi > Ascomycota > Eurotiomycetes > Eurotiales > Aspergillaceae > Aspergillus > Aspergillus ibericus. The sequence goes on along the minus strand of NW_020292100.1, from coordinate 1,289,552 downwards.
CATATGCACGAGGCATCGTTATGTTGTAAGTTCGCAATAAACTGGATCCGGGGTATGTTGCATTCGTTTCAAGCCACTCAATAATGTCAGTCTTTCCTTGGTGGACATTGTAGCTTCGAGGCGAATTTATATCTCATACATGTCTGTTCGCTCAATGAAACCTTGGGTGGTAGTGGGTCAACCTGGCTCGTTAGTACTTGACATCCCGGAAACGGGCTTCTCGGGGACCTTAGGAGACGATGGAGGAGTAGAGATAACGCCCTTCCCTAGAGGTGTCCTTCTAACAGTAGTTGCTTTTTCTTGGGCATGGACTATCTACTGTAGTAGCGTAGTCAATGGATAAAAAGCCACCAGAAAGATGGGAAAGACGATGTGCACAATTGCGCCATCAGGCCAGGTCACCATTGGCTCCAACGCATACGATGGTCGGCCGAGCCATTTTCTTGCGAGGCAGTCGGCCGATAGCTCTCGGGTGAGAACTGCTTATGAACACTGGAAATCGATCGAAACAAGAGAGGTTCGTTGTATTTGATGATTTTGTGACGGTGAGTATGTAGTAGCCACATTCGGACAAGATATCGAATGTTGACAGGAGAAAGATGCAGGAGCCTGGAGGAGCATGAACCAGAGCCCTCGCACGGTTCCCCTTAGCTTAGGCGCAATGCCGGAACTAGAGCACGGTAGTGTTAAGGTCACGGTTCGTCCCTTGGGATCCCTTGGATACTCGTCCGAGCTGAAGCCCGGAGGGGGAGGGGCTGTTCCCAATGCGGATGCACTAAACATCCCACCCTCAATGAGCTCATGCGGGCCCAATCATGGCCGTTCTGCCTCCCGGGCGGTGGCAGATTGCGTGATCGGATCGCCCTCCAGCCGGCCGCCATTCGCCCAGGCGGGCCTTGGAGGTTGGAGGGGCATTCAAGCTGTCCTCCAGAGTCCAGAGTCCATCCCCATTCATTCCATTGCGACCTCGGGGCTCCTTGGGGTATATTTAGTACTTCCGGCTTCCTCCTCCGCGTCATATTCTCTTGCTTTCCCTCTCATCCTTCTTTTCCAACAAACTCTTTCCAAAAGTTCATACCCCTCTACACTTCTCCCCACTTTCACAATGGCTCAGGAACGTGCTCCGTAAGTACTATCAATCATCTCCTATCTATCTCAAGTGGTTCCATTCATTTCTGACATGAGACCCCTCAGTCTCCGCCTCGGCTCTGTTGCCCCTAACTTCGAGACCGACACCTCCAACGGTCGCATCACTTTCCACGACTACATCGGCGACAGCTGGGCTATCCTCTTCTCTCACCCTGTTGGTCTTACCAAGCACCGTCAGTTACAAGTATGCAGAACAAAGGCTAACATCGCCGCAATTGGTATAGGATGACTTCACTCCCATCTGCACCACCGAGCTTGGTGCCTTCGCCAAGCTCGAGCCTGAGTTCACTGCTCGTGGCGTCAAGCTCATCGGTCTGAGCGCCAACGGTACTGAGTCCCACCACGCCTGGATTAAGGACATCAACGAGGTCAACGGCTCCAACCTCACCTTCCCCATCATCTCCGACCCCGAGCGCAAGATCGCGTACTTGTACGACATGGTTGACTACCAGGACACCACCAACGTTGACTCCAAGGGTACTTCGTTCCAGCCTTGTCACCATGAATTATCAACTAACATAATCCAGGCCTGGCTCTCACCATCCGCTCTGTCTTCATCATCGACCCCAGCAAGAAGATCCGTCTGATCATGTCCTACCCCGCCTCTACTGGTCGTAACACCGCCGAGGTCCTCCGTGTTGTCGATGCTCTGCAGACCACCGACAAGCACGGTGTCACTTGCCCCATCAACTGGCTCCCTGGTGATGATGTTGTCATTCCTCCCCCCGTCTCCACCGAGGATGCCCAGAAGAAGTTCGGCGAGGTCCGCGTCGTCAAGCCGTGAGTGATCCATGGCCGATAGTGACGTGGTAAATGCTAACGCGATGTACTAGTTACCTGCGCTTCACCACCCTCAAGAAGGAGTAAATTATGACACTGTCTTACTCAATCAACTTCAATTGACCCTCCATGGAGGTGTGGTAAACCATTGTGAATAAAAGTCATGATGGGGTTGATAGAGGGAGCACGGTATGAAAGTTATGGCTTGATGTGTAATAATTTGATACCTCATGACAAAACAAATTGATTATCTGGACATCCGAACAATATGGTAAAAGTCCGTCCTAGCTCAATATGTAGTCAAATAATGCTGCATGATGGTGATCCCAACGCAGGAACCACACCGGGTTGTATGGGTTCCTGCATGCACACCGTAACTTGTACTATGTAATATGATTGATCCACGGTTGTCCGACCCAGTCAGGTGGCGATATGTACTTGAGATACATCTGCAGAACACATCCATCCTGGGATCGGGACAAACCAGCTAACACATCCCAAACCGAAACCCACCTCCAAGATCAAGTGTACTTCTTCTTCTTTGTTCGCCTGCTAATCAAAGATAAATATAGAGAGTAGTAGAAAGTACTCCGTAATCCCGATCACAATCACAAATCCTTCTACTAGTAATAACAACTAAGCCTTTACGCTTCTTCGTCGTTATTCCTGCCCAACAATGCAAAATTTCTCATTTCACTTTTGTCCCTTATACACTGTCACTATGTATATGCGCGCCGAAATCGGACCGAGGCTTTGGAGTCTGGACACATCACACCGACTACGATAGACCTTGTTACCGATCTAATTAGATAGTCAAGGACACTACTGATTATGGGTTTGATACGTCATAGGATGCTCTGTACCTAGGTTCATCTCTGCTACTAGTGGTTTGGTGCCTACCTGGCCCTCCTTTGGGTTTGTTGTTTAGGTGAGCAGGTAGTATAGTAGGGAGTCAACCTACCTATTTTCCTTTTTGATTTGTGAATTGTGGGATATCTCCTCGGTCAGAAGTAGGTACCGTACTTACCTAGGAGATGATACTTGCAGGGATGGGATTGGTAGTTGTCATGACTTGCAGGGGCTTTTTCTTGTTAGAGTGGAAAGAGCCGCTTTAGATAATTAGTGGGCTCGTCCAAGTTGCGGCTTCGTGCGCGACACTTGTTAGAGTGCTATGAGGGCGCATGTATGTATTTCCTACTGTATATGTTGTGTTGTTTAATCGTAGAACTACGACTGACCGTTCGGTATTCTAGTTGTATGTGTGTAGGGCAAGAAAGACGACTGTTCTTCTTTTTCGCTCATGAAAAGATTGGCTGACTCGAAACGCACGTAAAGCAATTTCATAAAGACATTAAACCCGGCTTTGGACGTTATTTCGTTGACTGGACAAGACCCACGTTTCCCAAAAGTTACTCTGGTTATGCTTGACGCTCACGCCGTCATCTCCGAGGCCGTCGACGGTAACGGCTCTCAGCTGCTCGGGGGTCATATTAGGATATGAGCGAGAGGGTGAGTAATAGTCCGTGTTGAGGACGGCCTTGTGAGGGGGCAGGATGGCCGTGGGTTGCACAACGATCGCAAGTGTCGGCGTTTGAGAGCTACCGGTACCGTGTCCGATGGGGTTGGTGTTGATGCTGGTATCAAAATGACTCGCGTAGTCGATGCCACGCAGGTCTATGTGGTCAAGGTGATCCATGTCATCGTGTAGAACGGAGAGAACGTCGCGCCACCGTCCTCCGGGGCGAATATAGATATGGGCTAGTCGGACGTCACGGAGCTGTCGCCTGTGCCGGCGAATGAGTGCGATGATTTCTTCCGACCCGAGGCGCCAGCCCTGGATACTCAGGGTTCGGAGACTTTTCCACTGGAGGTGGTGGAAGATTTGCTCCAGAGCGAGGTCCAGCGGCGCAATGGCTGGGAAGCCTAAGTGGATAACCGTAAGATTTTTCGCGGCTAGAAAGAAGTTGTGGAAGACGCTGGAGAGCGTCTCCATGTACTTGGACAGGTTGGCTGCGGAGTGGAAGGTTACATCCAAGCTTGTCAATCGTGCGCCCAAGGCGGACAGACTGGTGGACGGCGCCTGTAACAGTCTCACTGTCGCCTCCGGACTGATCTGTGGCCCGACAAACCTGACAGAATTACAATTGGACTCCAGCAAAGAAATGCTTAGGTTTGTGACAGCTCTGGTACATGCTGGTTCCCAATCCAAGCGCGTGGCCCTTCCCAACGAGCGTTCGCGTATATGATCGAGTAATTGTTCGTCTGCTCCGTCCTGCAACCGGAGAAGCTTGACCTGCTGGAGGAACGGGAATGCTGCTATCGCGCGTCGCAGCAACAGCAGATCGCGGTTGGAATCAACTATGTGTCTTTGGTCTTGGAGCCGACGCCGGTGTATGGAGGAAACGGGGAGGTTGTCTACATCGACCCCATCAAGAATATGGGACCAGCCTAGATGATCATCAGCTGTACAATCCCAGCACGCGGGGCAGGTCTTCAGAGACGGTACCGCTTCCTTGGTAGAAGGGTCGCACCATGTACGTAAAATATCTGACATGGCAGGCTAGCTGCATGTTCAGAAGATCCTCCAACCGTTGAAAGCCGTCGGACGAGAATCGGAGTATAAAAAGATGGAACTTCCGGGGAGTACTAATTCGCTCGAACCTTCTACAGACGAGTCTGAAGCGGTCCAATTCGGACTTCTCGCCAAATGCATGAGCCGAGGGATCGTGCGAGTCGGGAGACGAACCGTGCGGACTCGTTGGGGACGGTTCGGGGGAGGGACTTTCTGAGCCCAGAAGGAACGCGAGGATATCACTGATCAGTTCATCCGCCAAGTCCTCAATGCGTCGTGGTTTCTCCATGGTTTTCGCACAGCGAAGCAGCCGCGTGGTCGGCTGCCCTGGTCACTAGCACCAACATGGAACCAAGCCAGGTGCGAGAGGGAATGACAAACGAATGCGCGCTTTGGTCAGAGGCTCGAGGGAAGAGAGATGAGCAGGATGGGACCGACCCCAATTATAAGAACAGGCGATCGAAAGGGGATAAGCAAAATGCGACGGAAGACCGCAGGGAGCTTTTAAAGGATCATGACGGAAAAAATGAGGCGCAATTTGAGAAAAAGAAATTAAGAATTGGAGAAGGGGAGGACGAAAGTGATACATCCCCTCGCGCCCCCAAGCACATTCTCTATCGACTGCAGAGCAGACAGCGGGCCACAGACGCAGCTCATGCAGCAAGTCAACCTGTCTGACATGAGTTAGAGCGTCCCACCGTGACATTCCCGTCGATCCAGTCGACTGGGATCACCACCAGTTTCTCGCCAGGACCGTCATCCCCTCGGGCGATCAGACGACTGGATATTGGCTAAGAAGCAGGCACACAGGAGTCACATGATCGAAGCATCATGCGGGTTATCCACCGCGAACCTGCAGGACAAGTCGTAAAGGAGGAGGAGGATTGGTAGAAAGGACAACAGCTGGCTGGACCGGGGATAAGGAAGAGGAGGAGGGGGGATGATGCGACAGGAGAGTTTGATGCGAGTAGACGCCCACTGCAAGGGAACCCCGCCTGGGAAGCGAATCATCGCGGCCTGTAGTTCCCAGCCTCGAAGCTGCCCACGGCATTTATTCCCTCCTTTTCCCCCTGTCTCCGGAGCATAGCGCAATGGATGGGCCCCATCGAGCTGTCGCGATGCAGAACTGGATCGGAATCGCCAACAAAGACATTGCGTTGGTTCGGAGAGTTGCCTCGCGTGGGGAGCTGTGAGGGAAAGGATCAACAGCACCTAAAACGCTCTGGGCCAGTAGCCCCCGAATCCAAGGCGCAATCCCAAACACCGGGGAGATAAGATGAGTGGTGGTCTGTTCTCCTTTCTCCCCCCGTGAGCACAAACAACTCCGAATAAGTCCTAGGAGTCAACTGGGCACGTTGTTGCTTAGGGGTAATTCTGTCAACAAAGAAATAATAAAGAGCAGAAATCAAAAACAATAGGGAAACAAAAAAAAGAGAAATAGACCCCTATACGCATGGGCCGAGACCGTCTATTTTACAAACCCAGGAACCCCCCCTTGGCGCCGTTCCATCCTCTGGACGGGCCATGGCCGCACGACAATCAGTACAATAAATGCATGATTCGCTTTGCTGTCCCATGCTGCTGAGATGCCGGCAATGTATGTACAAGATCATGTCGTGCCCAATCATCCCCATACCTGCACGCCTGTCATCTTCCGTTTCAGGACAGCTGTCCATGTCTAGAGGCTGACGACTGGATAGAACAGCTGCCCGCATTCTGCCAGTTCACTGCGCGAATTATTTCGTCGCCATTTCTATCCGACGTCGCCTGATATCTGTGCTGCTTATCTTGGATGCAAAGTTCTCGACATCATCGGTGGGGACTTCTCCGGTATGCAGCACATCGACTTCAAACACCTCCAGGCTCTCCCAGCCTTTCTTTGCGCGCTCCTCGTTGACGGCGGCTCCACCTGCGCGAGTCTCTCGGGAAACAACTAGAGCGCCAATGCCCTGGTCGGTGACGGTAGGACCAAAAGGATCCGTGATCTGTACCAGCTTGAAGACTAAATCCGGCCGAACTTGCATCTGAATGTATTTGCCATCGGGTCCAGGCCCAGACGCTCTTTCAATGCGCGGCGCGCTGGCCTCCGGGCGACGGAAATCCATGATGGCCATGAGGAATGACCCGGTGCTCGCGCATCGCTCATCCCAGCTCTCCAAAAACTCTGCGTACTTCTTTTTCGCCAATAGACCCTCTCCTGTCACTCCAACGGTGATCTGACGCACTTTACCTGTGTCTGCATCTTCAGCAGGCTGCAAAGCCAAGGCCGTAGCCGTGAGCAGAAGCTTGTGTCCAATATGGAAATGATCGAAAGTGCCCCCTACAGCCACCGAGTAATGCGTGCTCGATTTGTTGGCATCCTCCAAGATCAGAAGGGATTCTGGAGCAGTCCAGTTGGGTGCTTCTGGGATTGCGTGCAGAGACCCGGCATTGGGATCCTTGGACGGAGAATAAAAGCTACTGAAGGCCGTGGCCAGATTCCGACCTACTTGGTTATCAGGGTAGTATATGTAGTCCCATGGTCGTCCAGACTGAGCCAGCGTCTGCAAGTCAATAATCGGGCCATCGCGTGGTTGGTCTCTGGTGACGGCAGCACTCTGGACCGAATCAAAATCGAGTAAGATCACCCGGACATCGATCCCACCAGGCCCGTCGAGCTCGAGATTCTGCTCGACACATACAATTCCAATAAGCCTATAGATGCTTTCCAAGAAAGACTGAAGGCTTGAAAATGCTCTCGTCCATGGCCGACATGCCGGCGACAGAAGCCCGGGAAGCGAGAGCGCAATATCTAGAATCGCCGTGCGGTTGGCACCGTTAAGCTCTTGGACCAGTTTGGAGCAGACTGCCAACAGAATGGGCTCGTAGGCAGCCTTGAACTGGTCAAAGGAGGCCGACGGAGGCGGTGGCAGCAGGAGCAGGGCCGAGGTCTGGTCTGAAGCCATATTGCGGGGAGGAGGGGAAGCTCACCGGCGGAGCCTAGTAGAGGAAGGAGGTGGCAATAATATAGATTCGGGTCGAGAGGGAACAATGAAGGAAAGATATGGAACGCAGTAGACCCGTTCGATCGTAAGAACTTGCAGGCCAGCGACCGAATTGAAGCGTTCTGCCACCTCCAACCCCGATGCTGATGCTGATGAAGGGAGCGCAGGAATTCCCCGCGATCTGGGAGGCTGAGTCAGCAGCACGAGACTCCCCTCGGCGGCCCTTCGCTGCCTCATCGCTTCTCCCTCCGGCCCATTCGTCCTCTGCAGGCATTCCCTTCCCTCGTTCGAGCTCCAGGATGTCTCTCTGACTCCCTGACAGGCTTTCTTCTCTGACATGACCCAGATCGTGCCCATCCCTGGTGCAGTCGGAGCTCCTAGCGCCTTCCCCCCTCTCTCCGGATAGTCCTCGCACCCTCGTTATCGTCCGACCTCTTCGACCCCGGACCCTATCTGAGAGTCTCATTGAGCTCCAACTGCTGTGCAGTGGATAGATCACTCCTTTTTGGTGACACTCTTATCCTTCAACCGCTGTCATGTCGAACCCTACGCAGCCTTTCGAATCTCGGCGGGCGACAAGCTACGGCCGACCTGAGGAGCTTCATATTCCATCCGCGGCCCCCAACCTGCAACGACAGTCGATGTCCCATGAGTATACAGCGGGGACAGATAACCACGTCCCTTCTATTAATGTTCACCCATCGGGGTCACAACCGGGTCAATACGGAGCTGGAAGCAGCGGCGCGAGCGGAGTTCTCCCGGGAGCCCTCCAGCCAGGCAACGTCAACCGCCCTCCTGTGGTGTCAGTCAACACAGCGCCTTCGGCTCTGCCAACGCTACCAGAAGTAAACACACCTATGCAGACAGCACTACCATCGGGGCAGCAGCAGCAGCCGCCGCTGCCGCAACAACAGCAGCAAGCACAGTCACAAGCTCAGCCCCAACCGCAGCAGCAGTCGACCAACCCCCGGTCCAGTATGGTTAATTCTCACGGGCATTCTAGATCCAGCCCCGCAGGATTCGAGCAACCAAAATACAGACAGCCGGGCTCTTCACCTGGTGCTGGTTATCCACCCCAAACCCCTCAAGGCGCTAAGTACTCGCCTTTGGGTCTAGCTGACATCCGACCGACCGGGGACCTATTGAGTGACCCAATTACCGGCTCTGGGATGCTACCGTTCAATGGGGAAAATCAGGTGCCGACAAATAGCAACTATATTGCTCCCTGGCCTATCTATTCCATGGATTGGTGCAAATGGCCCATCACCGGGAGTTCCAGCTCCTTCGGCGGCAAGGTCGCCCTGGGAAGCTACTTGGAAGATAACCACAACTACGTACGCATATACCTACTTCTACCATCACTCTCACCCTCATAGCCACAGGCATGTTGACTCCGAGTAGATACAAATCATAGATACCCATTGGGCACAACCAGACCCGGACACGCCGGATGCGGCAGCAGGAGAGATCAAGCTCGAATACGTGAAAACCGCAGAAGCCACCCATTCGTACCCAGTCACACGGATACTCTGGGAACCACCGTCGTCTCAAAAGCAATCTACCGACCTTTTGGCAACGTCAGGCGATCATTTGCGGTTATGGTCGTTGCCCGCCGCGCAGCCTTTGCCGAGCTCCAACTCCATCACACGGTCGGCCAGCCAAGCCGCCCCAACAGCTAAACTCTCTCCGTTGGCCTTGCTATCGAACTCAAAGTCGCCCGAGCATACGGCTCCGATTACCTCGTTGGACTGGAACACGATCTCTCCCAGCCTGATCATCACCTCCAGTATTGATACTACCTGTACGATATGGGATATCCCCACGCTCACCGCCAAAACGCAGTTAATCGCACACGACAAAGAGGTGTACGACGTTCGGTTCTGCGCGAATAGTGTTGATGTCTTCGTTAGCTGTGGTGCTGACGGCAGCGTCCGCATGTTCGACCTCCGTAGCCTGGAACATAGCACCATCATCTACGAGCCTACGGAGAAGCATGAGAAGGGTAACATCACTTCTTCCCAGACCGAAGCCATTACTGATGTGTAGCTGTTACAGTCCCCACTCCAGGCAACGGGAGTCCCTCCGGACAAGCTCAGCCCGTGTGGCCCCCGCCTCTATTGCGGATCGCCGGTATGTATATGATGTCGCATTCGACGCCCGCCATTGCGATTAGTCGCTAACAGCACCAGCATCGCCCCATGATTCCCACCTGCTTGCAACCTTCTCGCAAGACTCCAACATCGTCCGCGTCCTAGACGTCCGACAGCCCGGACAGGCCCTCCTTGAACTGAAGGGCCACGCCTCCTCCATCAACTGCGTCGAGTGGTCGCCCAATCGCCGCGGGGTTCTCGCCTCCGGTGCGGACGACTGCTTCGTTCTCCTGTGGGATCTCATTAACCAGCACAATGCGGCTCCGGTGCCCTCGATGCCCCCGGTCCCGCACAACCCTGGGACGCCCGCGACACCCAGTGAGCGCGGTCCAGCCGCAGCCTGGCTATGCGACAACGAAGTATCCAACATCAGCTGGTCTCCGCAGGGCGGCACCACGCCTGCCGGACATCCGCGCGACTGGCTAGGTGTCTGTGGCGGGCGTGGGATGTGGGGAGTGGCACTATAACGTCATGAAGAAAAGCACCATTAGACGAATTCCTTTTACGCTTACGCTTACACCATGTCTTTGTTTTTGGATTTCGCTGCACCTTTCATATCTCCATTGATGCTGTAAAGAGACTTTGGGTTGTTATCTGGCATGGTATGAGTGAACGAATGAAACGAACCGGCTATAGTCGAATGACTACCTGAGTAGTACCTAGATTATGCATTTGCTCGTGGACATGTGGGTCATTCCAGGCATAGAGGGGAAGAAGAACGGGTTTATAGTATATAGCTCCTTCCGTCAATCTATACAGGCACTAGCGAGAGTCAGAATCACCGAGCAGGACGTATAGAAGTCAATATAAGTGTCAAAAGCAATTCGCTGCTGTAAGCCTCCACACTCTGGTATGGATTATCATCATAGGATAGCCATAACGATGACTGCAAGTCGAGATTCCGCCATGGTAGCCAGTCCATCCATCCAGTGCGGAGGGAGGCACCCGGACGGTTGCAGTTGCAACTTCAACTCACCTCACCTCACCACACCTTCCTCCACTTCGACCTCCACCTCCATGGTCCAGCTTGATCCTGACCCATTCTCTAACCTCGCGCTTTGTGACAGCCTGCCAGCCCTGCCATCGCTATATCTCCACCAGACCGCGCCCACGGGGGGAGACTGTCAGCCTTCTGGGCCTCGCCTTGGAAGCTCCGAACCGCCCATCGGCCTCCCGCCAATGAACGCCCATACTGTGCCGTTCCGCGACGTGAACTTCTCCGACACCTTCAGCTTTCCTTCTCCTCTTCCTCCTCTTCCTCTTCTGCGACTGTTTCGGCCTTCATCTCGACTCGTCCGTTCTTTCGCCCTCCCCTTCCGCCGTCGCCCAGCTCATCGGCCACCTGTCCTCCATTCTTGCTTGATTTCCTGACCTTGTTCCCCTCCGGCCCCCCCAGCTGCGGGTTTGTGAAGGGAGTTGCCAGCTCCTCCCCTCTTTTGTTCTACTCAACAGCTTAGATCTGGTCACTCACGACCGACCGTGGCCATGGATTTGCGCACGATCATGAACAGCGATGTCGCTGGCAACTCCAGCGCCCCGTCCCACCCACAGCAACAAACGCCTCGCAAATCCTCCGACCCCATCTATCCTCCGCGCGACCAGCTGCCATCGTCTTCGTCCTCCTATCCTTCGGCCTTTCCCGGGCCTCCGCCGCCACAACGAATACATGCATCTCCCGAGCGCTCTTCCTCCTACGGCTCTCTCCAATCGCCCTACCAATACCACCCATCGCCAGTTATAAAGTCGGGCGCGCAGCCCCAACGCGCGCCGAGCCCTCCTCCCTACGGCTCCGCCTCGCGTGACACCTTCGCCGCGTCCGTCGCCTACAATCAACACCACCTCCAGCAACATCAGTCCCCCATCGCCCACCAACGGTCGCAATCCATCCAGTCTGTCCTAACCCCCTATTCTCATTCCTCCAACTCATTCCATCTCAGGGAAAGTCCCCCCGCAGGTGCTTCACAACCTTATCCGTCGCAACATTTCCCCCCTCCGCCACAAGCATCGCTGCCCGCTACGCCGCGAGGCTCTGCTTCTGCCATCTACTCCCACCAGTCGCCGCCATCTGCCACTCGTCCACAATCCTCAAGCCGTGAGTCCCTATCGAATCGAGCCTCTAGCCCGTGGGTTGGCCCGGACGCTGCAGTGCACATATCGCCTACCGCCGCTCCTCGTCCGTCGCGAGCTGATTCAAGAGCTCTAGACAAGACACCACGCAAGTACAGCTCTACATCGGAGAGAAGGGAGTCTGATGCGAGTGTGAGCCCCAAAACGACTTTTCTCCCGGGGTCTCGGCCCGAACCAGCCGTGGGGCGCCCCGACCAGTCTCTGTCACACCCCAGTCACCTTGAAAACGGGATCGCAATCAAGGAGGGTCAACCGACGAACACGCATGCGCCAGCACCCCAGCCAAACATGAATAGCTCCCCGTCGTCACGCATGTCGATCATGCAGGAAACGTCTGTTGACGAGCCGGCGCACTCATGGCCACAAAAACCCAGGGTGGCTTCAGACCCGATGGCCACCTCAAGTCCGCAACCCCCGAAGCGAAAGAGAAGAAGGTGCAACGAGCCTCCTATCTACGCCCAGAGGTGCGCTCGCACAAAAGGGAGATGTCCGCCCATTCCAAATCCTTTCCCGCCTATCCCGAAACACGCGAGGAACTCAACGTCGGCAAACCCCTGGCTGTTGCGCCAACGAGCAGTATCCTCCGCACAAGGGCCCGCACATGCCGCCGTCCCACCAGTCAAAGCCAAGGGAGAAGGTACGCCGGTTAATGCACCCTCGACACCGCAGCGACCATCGGAGCCTCCCCAGACCGGCAGCCTGGGTCCGTGGGAGCCGTCCATTACCGGATTCATCCCGTACGAGGAGGTCACCAAACTCGTTGCTGATTTCCTCTTCAAGCACGTTGTGCTCCGGAATGACGCAATTGCTGCCCCCGCCGGCGCAGCCGCAGCAGGTCAAATGCCCATCATCGAAGTGGAAGCCAAGCTGGGTCAACTCATTGACATGGACCGCGGGGAGCGGATGGTCCTGCCAATCATGACTGAGACTGTGGTGAACAAGGACAACCCGCGTTTCCGGACCGCTTTCGAGAGCACCATGACTGTAGTGAGTAACCTTGTGAGATTCCATGTGCTGTCGCCCAGCTGACAGTAAGTAGGCACAACATCGGGCGATGAACAATTTCTTGAACGAGGCTGTCAAAATGTCTATGCCCCAATCAAACCAAGGCCGGATTCCTCTCTCCTACGCCCATAAGAAGGAGAGGGATACCTTTTACGAAGTGTCTCCCAATGAGCTTCCGCCTGTTATCAGGCAAAATCTCAATCCGCGTCACAAACCCAAGGTGCGAGTAACGGTCGATCAGCGGACGGGCGAAGTTCTCGCGAAAATCATCAAATGCCGCATTGCCGACCTGGATGTGCATAGCCCCCGCACCTGTGTCGATTGGCGAGTGAGTGTGAACCTGGAAATGAGCTACGATGGGGATATTAGCAACCTGCCCGTAGCTGATGGAAGGGGCGGTCGTGGCGGAGACCGCAACAAGGACCGGATGAGTTATCGACATCTCGCATACCAGATCGATCTGACCCAGGTCGCCAAGTCAGATGTAAGCTGCTCTCCACTTTGTTTGTTTTCCAACACGATGGTATGCTAACTGCGCCCAGCCCCCAACCAAGGGTGAATTCGAGCATGAGCTCGAGGTAGAAATCTCCTCTGCTGAGATCCGCCGCCAAGGCCAGATGGCTATGACCGGCGATCCTAAAAATCAGTACGAAGAATTAATCAAGGGCTTCGTGGACAATGTCCGCGTCCTGGCACGAGCCGTGCCGCAATAGTTTGTTTATATGACCTTTTGTTTGACGTTCCGGCGATACAATTGTTTTCTTACTTCTCTTCTTTCTTCTCTTCTCCCGCACATAACACGGATACACAAAAAGGATGGCTCGCCTTGCGCAATACGAGCAAATTTCGGTCATATGGTTGCCGACGGAATGGATCTCATTTTCATTGATTGGATACAGCGGGGCTTATCGACACCCCTTTCTTCTTTCTCCGCCATGTTTTGACCATGATTCACCGGGTCACCCATCTATCTATTCGGCCCCAAAGCAAAGACAGACAGACAGGAAGAAAGATTGAAAGGAAGAAACAAAGAAGGAAAGAAAGAAAAGAAAGCCGAGAAGAAAGGAAGACTATCCAAACAAGCGGAAATGATTCATGTGTGATGGTTGTTTTTGTTTGTTACCTTCAGTTCCTATATTCCCTCAACTGCTGTTATTATCAACAGCGAGCAAGCATCCGTTTTCTTGTTTTCTTTCCTAATATTTCTTGGTTCCTCCTCTTTCTCTCCACCTTATACTTTATTCTGCTTGCCTTATCATAGGCTAGTGGTGGGTTTCACATTTCCTCCTGTTCGTTCTTTCCTAAAACAAAAGAATTTGCTAAGAACCTTTTTTTCTCTCACAACCGATGTGACCTGTACTATCTATATCCCCCGTCTTTCTTACTATCTCTCTATTATTTTGTCTCTGTATACCAATGTATCAATATGTCCCTCATTGGGGTAATTATCCTTTTACCCCGTGATAAAATGCATGCGTTTTAGATAGGTTTTTTGGGGGCGGTTCTGTTTTTATCTTTCCGACCTGTTATTCTAACAAATGACTTGGTTTCACCTGGGTACTGGGAAGTACATGAAATGTAATACCAATGATTGAATATTTCTTCATTGTGGATAGGGAAGAGCGATAGAGAAAGAGGAAGAGATAGATAGGTAGAGTAGATAATACACATAATACAATAGTATCTGTCCTATGAAACCATGCTTGTGGATTAGAACGGTAAAAACAAAACAACAGTGGTAGGTAGCATGAGAATAACAATGATACGCCCGCATTTTGTCTATTTTCAATTCATTTCAGAGCCTTGGCTTGCTTGGTGGATGATCCTAGGTTGGGTTGGGTTGGGAGTGAGTCTCCTGTGCTAAGATTTGATTTCTGCACTAAAAAAAGATGCGATCAAATCAAGGACTGGGCGTCCCCTCTTCATATCGCGGGCCTCCATCGTCACCGTCACCGTCACCGTATGCACCTGCCCCGGGGGTTGCGGCGGAGCCGCCCATGGCTGGCGTGGGAGCGTCATATGGACGGCTGCCACTGTCAAAGGCAGCGGGTGTGGGTGCGTCGTAGGGTCGCTTGGATACGTCGCCGGGTGTGGGTGCGTTGAAGGCACCGGGGGTAGGGGCACTGTCCGCCCAGGCTCCGGGGGTGGGCGCTGAAACGCCGGGGGTGGGCGCGCTTCCATAAGCACCGGGGGTAGGAGCGGAGTAGCCTCCCGGGGTGGGGGCATCGTAGCCACGGTCTTTGGTGCCGTTGCTGGCTGAGGCTCCTGACCAGGCGGGCGTGCGGTTGCCGGCGTTGGCGGAGCCCCAGGCAGGAGTTCGGGAGCCGGCGGCGAAAGCATCGAAATCACTGTTTCCGGAACCGCCGTAGGGAGTGCGTGCGCCAGCGTTCCAGGCGGGTGTGCGTGAGCCATAGCCTCCGTAGGCGGTATGACTGCCGTCGTATGGGTTGGAGGTTCGGGAGCCGTCCTGCTTCCAGGCTGGTGTACGGGAACCACTCATGCCAGACCAGGCAGGTGCTGACGAGACTGTTAGTCTGGTGCAAAAGGAGTTAGACGAAGCAAAAGGAGACACTTACTTCTAGCGGACGAGTCACCGCCCCAGGCGGGGGTCCTAGATGAATCTCCAGCTCCCATCGGGGTACGACCACCCTGCCAGGCAGAGGGAGGCCCGCCCGACCCTCCATGCGGAACGCGCGGTCCACCCCGGCCACGGCCCATTTCTATCGTCTGGCCCGTCACAGGGTCCTTGACGACGAGAATGTCCTTGGGGATAGAGACCAGCTTGTTCTTGGAGTGCAGTTCCACGCGGGCTTGAACATCGGTGGCGTCCTTGACGATACCAACCAGACCCTTGAAAGGTCCCTTGCGGACCATGACCGTCTTGCCGATCAACCTGTCTCGCCCGAAACTCCTCTGGGGAGGTCCCATCGTGTTTCCAGGCATACCGTTTCTCATCAACGCCGGGTTCATCTTGGTAAGATCGGGACCGGTGGCCCGGCCTCCCTTGGCGGAGACCGTCACCACGTTGGTGGTGCGCACAACGACAATACCCGAGTTCTCAGCCTGGGCCTTGTTATGCAGGAACAGGAATGAGCGGTGGATGTGAAGAATGACACCATTCCTCTGTTCGCCGTAGACTTCTCGGACCGTATCACCATGGCGAATTTCTGCGCCATTGCGATCAGTAGCCACGGCATCTTTACGAGGAGTGATCTTGTTCGCAACTTGCGTAGGAAGAATCGTCCGGATAGAACCGTTCTGATCCAACACCCGCAGCGACTCTCGATCGACCTTGACGATACAAGCAACAGTAGCAGCACTGGATGCAATTAGCCAGTATTCAAGGTGGCAGGACAAAGACACTTACTCCAGTTGTACCAGATCATGGACGTCGAACATTCCCAGTTTACCATCAACACCCGTCTCGGCGGAGAGTCGAAGATCCTTGCTGAAGACTGTGATTTCCTGCATACTCATGTCGCTAAGTAGCGTCACGGTGTCGTCCTTGACCTGTACCACCATACCCAGCTCATCCTGGTATCTGCTACCACCGATGACCTTGACATGGTCACCCTCTCTGAAGCGCTTGCGGAGAGACTTGACAGGCGCATCAATCGACTGCCCGGCCAAATCACCCTCCGTAACCAACAAAGTGACAATATCGCCACGAGTTGAGCTTGTCCGGCCGATCAAACCCTGCTGTTCACCCCGGAACACTTCCACAGGGTCTCCAGGAAGGTAAGAATCTTCGGCGGTGGAGTTCTTAAGCGTTTCGGCCAAGGAAGCCAGGTCCAGATTCGAGGTACCGTCCTCGGAGCCTCGAGCAAACATGGTGACTTCCTCCAGTCGAGGGTTCACACTCTTCGTAATCAGATGTTGGACCTTCAAGTCCTTGATCAAGAAGCCGTCCACATAGGTCTCGCCGAGGTAGTTCCACGACTTTCCACCCAAGCCAGACGTAGCAGATAAGTACTTCGCATGCTTCTTCTTGGCCTCGGCTTCGCTGAATGCACGCTGGGGAGGACGCGCAACTGCTGGGTTCATGCCAGGGCGTTTCCTCTTCGGATCGACAACCGGCGCACCGATATCCTCGTTCAATCCGTAATCCAGTCGCGGAACCAATCTCACAGTCACTGCCAGGCCGTTTGTCTCGACCTCCTCGATCTGCGCCAGATCGCCTTGGTATTTACCGCGCTTGATACGAACCCAGCCACCCGGCATGAGCTCTTCGGACTTCTGAACACGAAGAAGGTCAGGCATTTCTCTCACGGGAACAAGGATCATCTTCGTTCTCGGATAGACGTTCGTCATGTCCTGCAGGGCTTCCATGACATCGGCCTGCCTGCGCGCCTCGACGTAGATGTATCCGGTCATCGCACCTCCACGTTCAAAAGCAGACATGATCTTGATGGGGTTTCGAGAACCCGGTGGCCGCTCTTCAATACGCTTCTGGATCGCAAACACGACTTCACGTTCCTTGCCAGCTTTGCAGCGAACACCCCAGATGCTGGGATCGTCGACACTAGGAAGAAGCAGTCGCTTCGGAACAACAACAGCATCGGTGGCCGCGGCGCGGTTCCGTCCATAGCGCTCCTTGAGCATCTGAGCCTGCTTCTCCGCATCCATACTCGCCGCCAGTTCGCGCTGGCGATCAAGCTGTCTGTGTCGGCGGTCATCCGTTTCAGCACCCACCGGAAGGGCGTCCATATCGTCCGGGTGCATCTCCCCGCCAAATTCAGCCAATTCATCCTCGTCATCCTCAGCCTCGTCCTCATCCTCATCGACACCGGCCTCTTCCTCGAAGAAAGAGTGGACACCAGCCTTCCGTCTGCGCTTTCGTGGACGTCCCTGCAAACGAAACCATAATCAGCAACCTTCCCAACCCAAGAACAACCGGCATGAACCAAAAACCCAATCACTCACAGCATTAGCATCCTCATCATCGTCCTCTTCCTCTTCCTCTTCGTCTTCATCTTCTTCCTCCCCTTCCTCATCTTCCTCATCATTGTCGCCCTCCTCATCCTCGTCATCGCCCCTCCCCCTAGTATCATCCTCACTGCCAGCACGATGCCGTGCAGCCCGTCCAGTATTCACATCGTCCTCATCATCCTCGTCGTCGTCATCGTCCCGACCGCGATGCGCAGTCTGCTGTCCCCGCCCGTCAGTAACATCGTTCGCTTTTGCCACCCACGACCGAAACAAACCTTTGTATCCTCATCTCCAGAGTCATCCGCCGGGGCGGGGTTGAAGTCATCGTCCTCCTCATCAGACCCGAAGTCATGAGCCATCACGTTGCGAGACATTGTGAAAGCTCAACCGATTGTGGCGTTTGGGTAAGGTCCCAGTGAAAGGCAGCACTGGTATCAGAACGGGGGTATTCGAGAGCTCGTCAAGCAATTTCGAGCACTTGGAGCCTGCCCTGATGCACGCAGAGGGTATCGAGTCGGCACTGAGATGCTAGCTGTGGCGGATCGAAGCTCACCGACGCGGTAAGAGGCAAGAAAGCCGCAATCCTCAAAAATGCAAAGAATGACGGAGAGAACCAAGGCGGTCTAAGTAAAGAGAAACAAAAAGGGTGAGACTCCAGCAGCTGAACCGATACTCTCGGGCGGCGGTTGTTCCGTTACGTTCGGCGAGTCCGCGACCGCGACAAGGATAGTGTTGTAGTCTCCAGCCGACTTGGTGTGAGAGTGTGAGAAAAGAAGGCGGGTCGAGATTTGCCACAGGATCCAAATTGAGGCTGCTAGCACATAACAACCCGCAACTACTTGGAGAAGGCAAGAGGGAGTCGGTCAGATGAAAAAAAAAAAAAGGTGATTTGGGGGAGAATGAATGTGGTGGCCGCAAGGTCAAGATCGATGGATTCCCGTCCGGGCGGGCGAACTTGCACGCCTGGTGGCCTTGCGGTGCCGGACTGCGCCCGGCTGGCTAGCCGGCCTTTCTCCGCTTTCTGTGGTGTTACTCTTGGGATTTGCCTGGGACAGGCTGGTTTGGGGGTTTGGGAGGTTGTTTATGTTTGTGCTACAGTATGTCTTAGGTGTTACTGGACTTAGTTATATGTCAGGTACAGACAATGTGGGTGCAGTGTTGACACCAACCTCCGCATATCCAACCTGAGAACGGTATGTTTCTGTTAGCATATAAATCTTACATCAGATGCAATATGCAATCTCGTGTTCAGGTAGCAGGAATTTCATGGACAAGCTAGTAGTGAATCTATGTACTCCAAAATATGAACCAGATTGACATCAACAGTTACAGCAGCTCTCAGAGCTTAAGCCCAAACATTTGGTGCACACGCAAGCTCTGGCGCATGCTGAGATCCAACATGATTTCCTCGCTTCCACCAGGGATCGCGTAGGCACGAACATCACGATACAGTCTCTCAATCTTACCGCCTTGTCCACCGCGGCTATAACTGAGACCGCCGAAGATCTGGCTGGCCTCACGGGCACAGAACTCAAAGGTGGTGGTGGATTGTGCCTTCAGACCGGCAATGGCTCCACCCAGCTTGAGCATGGCTTCGGTCTCGTCCATCGACTGGCACTGGTAGATGATGTTCTCCAGCCAGTTGGATGTTGCCTCAATCTGACGAGCCATATGCGCCAGCTTCATACGAATGACGGGATGATCGATGAGTTTCTTGCCAAAGGTCCGGCGCTTGTGGGCATATTTCATCGACTCTTCATAGCACACGCGGGAGAACCGAACACACTGGATGACAATGCCAATGCGCTCGTGATTGAAGTTGGTCATGATGACTGCAAGAAAGTGTTAGTACTTGGGACATTGGGTGGGAATCACACGTGGCTCACCCTTGAAACCCTGGTTCTCCTTCCCAATGAGATTCTCAACGGGCACCTTGGCATCTTCAAAGGTGATATAGGTGGTGCCACTGCTCCAAACACCCTGGCAGTCCATGCGTCTGGTGCTGACGCCACCCATATCCCTTTCAATGAGAAGCACACTGACGCCATTCATTCCAGGGCCACCGGTACGGACCGCGGTGGTGAAGTAGTCGGACCAGACACCGTTGGTGATCCACTTCTTCTCGCCGTTGACAATGTAGTGCTTGCCGTCCGGCGTCAGTTTGGCCTCACAGGTCAGGTTGGCAACATCGCTGCCCGCATCTGGCTCGGTAATAGCCAAGCAAATACGCTTGTCTCCGGCCAAGATACCGGGCAAGATCCGTTCGACCAGAGGCTTCTTTCCAAATTTCACCAACGGCGGACAACCAATGCCAAAGCCACCAATGAGGTTCCAGACCAGACCACCGCTGCCGGTCCGAGAGAGCTCATCGGTGAGGAGCAGTTCATGGAACAGGTCCCAGTTCTCGGGCGCGACGGACTGGACACGGTGCGGAGTATAGTTGACAGGGTACTCCTTTGCACCCAATAGACCGGCCAAGTATCCCCTTTCACCCATCTGCTTATAGATATGATCGGGCACCTTCTTGCTCTCATCCCATTCGGTCACATATGGCTCGATCTCCGACTCAACCCATTGGCGAACCTCTTCGCGAAGCGCAGCGTGAGTCTGGTTAAAGTAGGGCGAGTGATACTATTCATCATAATGACATCGTCAGCCCAATATTCTCGCACTCGGACACGATACCAGCCAGGATCCTCCCTGACATGGAAAACTTACACCCTGGTACCACGAAGGGTCCGCAAAAGGGACCAAGTCGCCATAAGGATCCTGAGTCTCCGACGATTTCGCCGATGCAACATCGACGGGTGCTGCCAAAGGCTTAGAAGGCTGTGCCTTGGCCGGAGCAGGCGAAGCCGCAGGTTCGGAAGCAGCCGCCTTCTTCGAATCCAAGGAACCGATCTGCAGCTTGCCCTTATACTTCTTCAGAATTCCCTCATTGTGATATTTCCAGAACTGCTTCGAGGCGTCTTTTCCGGCAACCCGCTGAAGAACTGAAAGGTACGATGATTAGCTGCGGGGTCCCGGCGCACATGTCAGATGCGATCACATACTCTTCTTTCCACCTGGTTGTCGCAAATTGACGTCAGCATCGTACAGAGCGCCTCGGAACGGATAGTGAGCCCAAACTTACCTGGGTGCTCGTCTTGGAAACCGGTCAGATCGTAGACGCCTTCATCGATAACCACCCAGAGGTTATCCGGCTTGCTGTGCGACGCTACGTCGTCTTTTGTGAATGTCTTAGACATGATGTGTAGAGGGGTATATAAATAACAAGGAGACAAGGAAGATATGGGGTATATAGATAATAGATCGCAGGGTGACTAGAGGCCCCAGACGGTGGTTAGCAGAAGCAAGAGCGGAGCACCAGGCTGGAATATGGAGGAGACAATCCGGGGTAAGAAGAAGAAAAGAAGAACAAAAAGTTGAGAGAAAAAGAAACCCAACAAAGGGGGTGAATAGGTATCCGATATAAGGGTAGGATATAATAAGCAAATCACGGAGCTTCCCCCGCCACAGAACACGACTATCACTACTGACCTAGGATGAAAAACCAAGTGGTCAGCTCTGTCGGATAGATAATACGGGGTATCTACTGGCGGGAGCGATGGTGGAGACCTTCGGACCAGATGTACTCCGGAGTATAGGACCAAATCATGTGTACAGTAGGATCCAAAGGCCCACAATTGTCGGGGTAATTACAAAAATGAGGCACGGGAAGGGACTCTGGATGAGGGATCTCCGGAGACACCGTGGACGGCTTCCCACCATGATCATTTCACTTTTCACATGTGCGGCCTACATCATCATTCCATGCTTTGGAACGGATGGGCTCACGTGGGCCACGCCTCGGCCAGCCCGGATGACTGGTCGCTGGCTCTTTGCGCCAGCCCTCATTGGCCAGCTGTCCTCCCCGGGCGTTATGGCACGTGCACAAGACCGCCTAAAGGGGGAAGTGCCGAGGCAAGGCTGCCTCCGATCGCCGGCACGTGACGGACGCAGGTCGGGGTGGTTATGTCATGAGGCATTCTGCAGCAGGCAAGCATGTGAAGGAGTAAATGCATCGGTGGACGGGCTCGATGGATCAGAAGGATGGAAGTCCGGCACGGATGGAGTGAGGTCTCCACCGGATAGCCATCGTTGAGAGAATGATTCGTCGAGTAGGGAGTTCCATGCCTGTTCTGTTGCTGTCTTGTCGTGTTGGTGGATCACCAGCGCTACTGTCAGCGTATTCTCTGACATAAAACATTGACTAGATTCCTCTCAAGGCATTTCTACGAAACGGTCTACTCCAGAAACCCGAAACCATGTATCACATAAGGATGTGATTGACGGCTGTCATCCACTCCGACTCTACCAGAAAAGTGTATCAAAGAGATAGGCAAATGCAAAATAGACAATCCAAACGTTAGGCAGCGGTGCCGCTTTCAAGATGAGACATGAACCATAATTAACCTAGTAATACAACGAGCGCCGTCCGTGCATATAGATACGGTTGCCAGGTCTACTCGTCCTCCGGATCGGTTTCATACTCGAAGTCATTCGGCACAGGGGCCTCCTCTCCGCCTTCTTCATCCTCATCCACGGCCGTCAGGACACCAGCTGCAGCCGCAGCGTCTGCAAGTGCGGCCGACTCGGCACCCAGGGGAAAGCGGCCAGCACCACGCTGAGGGGTCTGCAGTCCAGTTCCGCCCATGACAGCCTGTAGTCGGTCCTGCAGAGTCTCCCCTGCGTCCGGTGCAGGGGCAGGCTGCTTAGCCTCCTTAACCTCCTTGGTAGCCGTCATCTCAATGGTCTCGCGGGGCTCCTCGGGGGTCTTGTCAAGCACAACCACAACTCCACCGGTAGGCTGCCTCAACAGTTAGCAATCACGATCGTCGTCATTATACGCAGGGGAACTGTAGGGTTACGTACCCGTTTAACCGGCTCATACCGCGGGTCGGGGAATGTGAGGTACTTGAGCTGGGCGGGAAGCACTCTAGACATGTTCTCGAGCTCATATCCCACCTTTTCTCGTTCAACCTTCTTCTTCTGACCCTCTCCAGCCTCCTTCTCAGCGTCCTTCTCATCCTCGACCTTAACTGCACTCTCGTCCGTCTCCATCTTATCCGGCATCTGATCTGACACCTTGGGAGTCGTAGGGGTCTGATCGATGTCCATGCTCTCGCGTCGTTGTTGCTTCTCCCGGCGCTGTGCACGGCGCTTGGCCTGGGCAGTGGTGGAGAGGACGGCGGTCTTGACCTTCTCGGGCGCTTCCTCGGCCTTGACCTGCTGTTCCGGAGGATAGTCGAATAGGCTTGGTCTGGTGTTGCTGTGGAATTTGAAGAACGGCACCTCGAGTTTCTGGTCGACACCAATAACGGAGGTCGGGGCAAAGCTGAGAGAGAGGAAGTGGGTGAGGGGGAACCAGTACCAGTACTGAAGGAAGACAGCAGCACCGACGATACCGGGCATGTTGAGGTTGCCGGTCTGGGTCTGGAGGCTGATGGTGCAATTGCGACCACCGGCGTCAATGATACCAAGGGCGACCGCACAGCCGAACTTGGCCATGGCATCTTCATGTCGATCTCCGATCATCTTCATCATGACCTTGCGAAGAGAGCTGACACGGGGGTTCATGGCTTCGTTCTGTTGGACCAGAACCATGGCCAACGAAATCAGCGCACCCTGTCTCACAAAGTCCGTAGAGTCCTTGAGCATGGGTTCAAGCAGGTCAATGGCTTCATCGAGACCCGTTCCAGCACAAGAGATACCGAGGGCCATGGCGGCACCGTACCGGACATGAGGGTTGTACGATTCGGACAGAAGTTCCACCATACGAGGCACGCTCTGGTGCTTCCTGAACAGGATGAAGCCCAAGCTCAGAACGGCAACGCGTCGCACATCATCGTTCACGTCGCTAACAGCAACGTGCAGGAGCTTACGCACCGCCTTGTTGCTGCTGCTACCACAGTAAGCCAGGGCGATGGTCATGATACCACCGTAGCGGAGAGCCGGATCAGGGTCGCCGAGAAGGCCATTGATCAGCTCATCAGCCGCTTCTTGACGACCGTACATGATCAGAGCCATGCCCATGGCCAAACCGCGAACAATCTTCTCGTGCTGAGTGTCATGGGCATATTGAATCATATCCTCAAGAACCTTCATGTTACCGGTACCCAACATGACAAGACCCATGGCGAGACCGACAGCCTCACCGTTGATAGCCGAGTCGGAGTACAGAACATTCCGCAGGTCCTCGTAGATTCCCTCATCGCCGGTAGCCATGCCTGCCACACCCAGACCCAAAGCACCACCGTGCTGGATAACCTCATCTGTAGCCTTCTTGAAATAGTCGCGAATGACGTTGACAGCCATTCCGCCATGGTTGGCATAAATCAGACCGTACGCAAACAGAGATCCTCCTTGGCTGTAAATCGAACCAGCTCCACCAGCTCCCGCAGCTCCACCGACGCCGGCAATAGAGCGCTCCTTGGGCAGGTACGGCTGCAAGAGTTTCTGTCCCTGGGTCAAGTTGCCCCGGTGGATAACACCAAGCGCCGCAGTGGCTGTGAATTTGGACCAGTTGACTGCTTTGCTCAACCACTCCAGGTTTTCCCGGAAGAACCTGTCGCGTGCAGTGCCGGCATGCATAAAGCCGTTCGACAGCGAGATGGCAGAGTGGAAGATGGAGTTGCGAGCTTCCAGGCTATCTCGAACCTTGTTGAGAATGGCAATGTCGGCCTTGCTGTTCCGGTAAAGGAACTCCACGTTCAACTGATTCGTCTTCACACCGTCAACGATATCAAGGATGTTCTTGAATGCCGTGCGCGCTTCAGGCGAGAACTTCGTGCGCGCATTATTTTCTCCAATAGACCTCGACTGACTGTCCAACAAAGGATCGGACTCCTGTGCTTCCTCACGGTCCCCCTCTGCTGTATCTTGTTCGGACTCGGCATTCCCTGGCACGAATTCGGAGATCTCCTGGCGGACTTTCTGGAGGAATTCTTGTGTGCTGTTATCGTATAGGTCGAATGAGATCTGGTAGGCGACGGCAAGTGAACGAGCATCACCCTTTTCAACCAATTGACGGAGGATGACGGAGGCCATGGAGTGTTCGTTGAGATATACAACGCACTTGGCGATGGAAAAATAATCGGGGGCCGGAATCTCGTTGAGCAGCTCGAGGATGAGTTTGAGAATCTTAAAAGGATTAGTTCCTGGCATCTAGCGATCGTGATGGAAGAAGAATACCTCGTTGCGGAAACCGCGCTCCTGCACAATTCCCATGCAGATATCCAGCACGTACTCCATGAGTTCCTCGCTCCGCCGCGACTCGCCGTTCTGCTTTTTCTCATCCTCGCTGGCCCGGATAATGGTTCTCCGCAGTACGTCCAAATTCTTTGCTTCAATGGCAATTCCAATCACTTGACGGTAACGCTTCTGCACGAAGCACTGCTCGAATAAGCGGTCGATAACTGCCTGTAGATGGCCCTGCACACCACGCTTCAGGACTAGAGGGGTCTCTTCAACGTGGCTTACGCCCGCGTCCTCACCGCCCGGATAAGCGGCATCCACTCCAGGTACTTCTTGCCTGGACAAGAGCGACTTGGAAGGCAAGGCTGATTGCGAGAAAGGAGTGATTGGAGATGTGAGGCTGGCGGAGGTACTTGTGGCACCTTCACCGGAGGTGGGGAAGGCAGTGTTGAGATTGGCGGGTTGGTCACCCGCGGCCGGCCGCTGTGCCGCCGAGAGAGAGACGAAGGTATCAACGCATTTCGCTATAGATCGTAGTGAGATAAAGCCTCGAGGAGTAAGCGCCTAGGAGACCGGTGTCCTTACCGATGATGGTTTCCTCGAATTCGCCACCGCTATCCAGCTGGAAAAGCTTCCCGGCACCTAGAGCGAATACCATGCTCTCATTGTATTCTTGAAGGTGGTAGTACACCTTTGCGGCGACCAAGGCGGCAAGCTCGCGTTCGGGGAAGGACTCATCTTCGTAAAGCGCTTCTCTAAATCGCAGATGGTCAGCATGGACGTATTCCGTGATCGTTCGATAAGACTAGGCATGTGGTGCAGAAAAAGATGACATGGCTGAGGGACCAGGACGAACATTTGGGGAACCGCATCCACGACTTCTGTCCAGAGCAAATCGATTTGTGAATCTAGGGTCTTCAAAGCAAAGACTCTCAACTCCGGATCCGGCTCAGAGAGAAAGCCGACGAGGCCAGCGGCCGAAGCAAGCCCAACCATAGCTGTTGGGAGAAGGGGACTGCCGTCGCGAGGGGAGTGAGGCGACAGCTGCGAGGGAGCTGTAAGATTGATGGGGAGACCCGGGTGCGATGGAGGGCCTTGAGAGATATCTAAATACCTCAAAGACGAACTGTACAGAAAAGGATGGATGGAAGATTCAAAGGAACAGAGGAACGGATGATGGAAGAAACGGGCTCGGAGTGATCAGGAAGCTTCCTCCAGAGCAGCGAGACACACGTCAATGGAAGCTGTCGAAAGGTTCCCGTGGTTCCTGCAGAAACCCCTAGAGACGACACGTGACCGATGATGGCATCGCATCCGGCGCCGTGATCCCTTTCAACCACGGCACAGATCTCTGAGCATCGCGCTAGGAATACCTCTTAATGCACGGGTAGTCTGATTCTTCTTCCATCTAGTCATTGTTCACAATGTCGGTCATTCTCCCCAAAGATAGGAACAATTACCTACCGCCTCTGCCCATCGGAACATCCTCCCATCACCAGGACCCTTTTGTTTACATTGACCGCCAGGCCAAACACATTCAGCGTAATCTCCAGATCCTAATCGATGCCCAGAGTGAAGGACTCCTAGCCGGTCTGGCGGGACCACCACGGGATGGTACCCTCTCCAGCGGAAGTTATACTCCAACCTCGGAGACCAGCAATTCTCAGCGCCCCTCAACCATACCGGTCCGGCAACCGGCTCCGGAGAAGATTGGGCTATCTGCTGCACGACAAGGAATATTTAGATCCATCTACGACCTACTGAAGCTTCGGGAGGAGGAGCGAGAAATACTGACATTCCGAATTGATGAAAGGAAGGATGCATTAGGGGATATTGACAAGTTCAATACCCATCGTGCTGGGCTGGAAAGCGCCATCTCGACCATCCAGGACAATCAGGAAGGCCAGCATACCATAGCATTGAGGGAGGAAAGTCGCAAGCTGGAAGGAGATATTCATGATATGGAGACTAGGCTGTCCCAGATGCGAGCGCGGCATCAGCACGTTCTGCGCGAATTATCCCAGATGGAGAATTCTATTGAATCAAAGCTCTCTTCTTACAAAGCCTCTATGTCCCTCCTAGACTCGAATATCCGGAAATACCTGCAAACCCCTCCAGTGAAACCTCAGTCGACCAGTCCTAACGATGCAACCTTCTACTCCTTGAAGCCTAACCGACGGACACTTGAAATGGCACAGGAACACTGGCGAAAAGAGCAGACAAGTCTGCGAGAGAGACAACACGAAGTCAATGCCGAAATCGAGGCGCTCGAAGCAGGAGGCGGGGTCTGGAAACAAGTGGTTGGGGAAGTCTCTGGGTTTGAGAAACGCCTGAAGTCAGCTATGCGCCTTTCCATTCAGATTCAGTCCCAGCTACTGAACCATGATGGCCCTTCTGGTAGCAAGTCCGAGGAGGACCTTGCCCGGACAATGCTGGAGGATCTGGCGCATACCACAAAACGCGTAGAATATCATCTAGAGGTTGCGGAGAATAAAGATTGGAAATTGCTGGTTTGTTGTATCTCTGCGGAGCTCCAGGCTTTGCGAGAAGCGCGGCGGTTGCTATTGGATGTTTTCAATGTGGCCGAAGCGGCCATCTGGCCGTCAGTCGACAAAGAAGCAGATTTCAGGAATCACCCCCATGGGGACAGTGATTCAGAAGCCGATCCCCTTGGCGTGGATAACCCCGAGCCTCCGGCCGACTTGCTCAGGGATACTGGAGAACACCCGCATGATGCAGTCACCCACTCCGAGGATGAAGATGATGAGCCTGATCCCGCCTGGCTGCTTCCTGAGACTTGAACGGGTCCTTACCTGTCCATTAATTGACTACCAACAGAATGAGCCGTCAGTTAGCGTAGTAACTATTTCGGCCAACTATTTCAATTTTTGGTATACCTCAGGCTTCTATTCAACGTTATATATGCTGCCAAGCTAAGTATTGAAGGGGGACGCTCTATCCACAAGTCATCAAGCAACCTCAGTGGGTACTGCATGGGCAGTGAATAATATCGAGATTCTACAACCGAACGAGTCCGGCATGCATGTTAGTTGTTCATGTGGTGCTTGTCAGAAAGGCTGCTAATTACGACAGCTTCATGGAAAAGTTATCATTGCATCCAATGTATCGCATCGAACTGATCACCACTCATAATGCGGGAATGGTCAGAAGCCCACCTTTATTCATACAATGGATTATACCCCTGTTGATAGGATCGTGTTGTGCCACGCGATGTTCTCAAAGGCGTGGGGCATCTATTAAACAGTGCAAGACCTGTTGAGTCGGCATCCGCAATGCAATCCTAAGAATTGGAGTTCCACCTTACTAGATATGGTTCTTGTTGATCACGAGCGAATGATGAAGGAACAGGTCCAGGACTCACCTGTGCAGCATTGTTCTCGACCGCTCCTCTTCGAGACACACCTGACCGGTCAGCTTCGAGCCTGGCGCGTACCTTATCGGGTGGGAGAAGCACATCCTTTACAGGGGTGTATTAGGGCAGCCACTGATCAGAGTTGAATGGACCAATACCAGCAGTGGATCAGTTATTGTGCTTTGGAAACTTAATAACGTCATATCACCAATGAGAGAGGGCGGTACTAGGATTCCGTCTATGCAATCAAACCTTTCGCATGTTCCAACGTGGTCCTGGGGAGTAACTGGCCCAATTGCATTAGGTGGGCGTCAGTAGGGATGTCAGCCCCTCACCATATAAAAGGTAACCGTATAGGGACCTCCCGTACTTCTATTATCCACCCTGCCAACCTTCCTACAACTCCATCCACGGTCCATATAATGGATGATGTTGCCCTGGACAACAGAAGCCCCAATGCGTTGGAAAGCAACCACACGCTCGCTGGGGAGATTGGCCGAGAGCAAGAACCAAGCACAACCCAACGCAAGAAACCTCCCTCGTTCTACTTGTCGATGCTTATGCTTTCCCTGATCACGATCATCGTCTCATGGGACGCAACGGCACTCTCAGTAGCACTGGCGGTGAGTTTCTCGATAGGCATGGCCTTTGGCTTCACTAATCCTTACCCGCTTGCTGAGTGCAGACCATCACCAGTCCATTACAGGGCACAACGTTCCAATCCTTCTGGGCAAGTATTGCTTTCACCCTGGGTGTGGCCGTGACGCAACCCATCTATGCCAGCGTGTCGGATGTCCTGGGTCGCAAGCTACCTTTGTACGTCGCGATGGTGTGATTCGCCGTGGGATCAGTCATCTTTGCCACGGCGCGCACTATCAACATCGTTGTCGTGGGCCGGTTGATCCAAGGCCTAGGAGGGGGTGGCTTGGACGTGCTCGAGACGATCATTCTCACCGATATCACCACCTCTTGATGCAGCCAAGTCCATTCTCCCGTTCTGTCTTCTTCTTGTGGCGTTGAGTATCATCACATCGGTGGTGATAGACTGGACCCGTCGATATCGGCTAGCTTTCTGGCTGGGTTGGATCCTGACTACCGTGTTCTTGGGTCTCTTATATCGGGTCGGCCGAGATACCAGCCGAGCGGAGTTGACTACCTTCCAGGTGTTTCTAGGGAGCGGTATCGGCATCATTCTAACCGCCGGCACCGTCGCCATGCTGGCCAGTGTGACCCGCGTGGATGATGCCGGACTAGCCGTGGGGCTCCTTCTTGTGTTTCGCATTCTGGGCTCCCTCCTGGGCCTCGCGATCGCCTCGACCGTCTTCAGCTCTATTTTCCAGAAAAGCATAGCGGCGATTGGTACTTTGCCGGGGTCCTTGAGCATTCTGAAGGATTCGAGTCGAGCGGTTGACTTCATCCCGGAGTTGCGAACTCTGGATCTGTCTAATGATGTGATGGATCGAGTAATTGATGCCTACCAGAAAACGTTCCAGGCGATCTGGCTCGTCCTAGCATGTATCGCGGCACTGGCTTCGCTCATATCATTCTTGATTAGACATCTGACCCTGGAAAAAGAGGAAGTTGGCAGGCAGGGGTTCCAGTCGTCTTCATAATCCATATTCAAACTGGCACCTGACCCGGAGGGCGTGGTTTCCTGCTCGGTGTCAATCGACTCGATTGGCACCGCCGGCTATCTGACCTCCTTGACATGATAAATCTCGCTATGCCTGCTGAGCACACTATAATGCGAACGAAACTAAGTGCAATCGTAGTAGGTGCGTAGACGAGTTGTCCGCAGGAAGAGCTATCTATAGGCGATAATGTACTAGTGAAGTGAGATACAGGCAAGGCGAAAGTACGGGCTGCTAACATGGGTCAAGCCTTCATCAACTCATCTAGGCTGGGAACCTTCTCTCTCAACTCGCTCAAGATCTCCTTCCAGACAAGGCCCTTGACATCCGTTGCAGTATCGCTCTCCATATTCGGAACTCGCAACCTGGATGGCTGAATTAGCGTTTGACCCTCGGTGGTGAAGACATCCAGCCAGACCTGTGATATTCCTCGTCCGTGAGAAGTGATTGCACGAATTTTCCCTATTCATGTTGGGGAAGGGTTAGCAGCAAGTCATTTGAGAAGGGAATTGGAAGCCTTTCTCCTTACATGCTCCTTTTCTGATGCTCGTGCCGCAGTGACGTAAAACCTGGCACCGTAGTCCGCCGACTTTCCCAGAACCCCCAAATACAGCGGAACCAAGAGCTGCATGGCTCTTGAATGTTTGACCACCAAACGGGCGATATCCGTGCTCACAAGGCCGGGACAAACACTATTGACGATGACTCTCACTCTGACCGGTAAGCAGAACAGCATTAGCGCAGGGAAGAGGTCGGTCGGGAGGAGAATCTATCACTATGTATCTTTCTTTACCTTCCGTCCGGTCCCACGGCCTGGTTGCATATTTCCCCAACTGCATACATCAACATCAATTTGCTTTCTGCGTAATTCGGCTGGGGCTGATGGGATGGCCAGTTTTCCTCGCGACTGAAATATTGCAAGAGTCCTCCCCCTTGGCCCGACCAGTCAGCCCACGAGGTGATATCAGGTTCGAGGTGGTCCCGAGAAGTGACAAACACAAGATGCGGTGGGTTTCGATCCTTGGGTCCCTGCTTCATCCACGACAAGAGCAGAAGTCCAAGAAGGGTGGTACTGAGTGTATTCACCTGAATGGTTTGTTCCCTGAGCCGTGTTAACACCCGACCCCCCCCCCCCCCCCAAAAAGATAACAGCTCGAAGATGCAGAGAATAGTAAGTACTTACCAGCCTTCCGGACTCTCCGCAAAGTGAGGATTGATGATACCTGCGTTCAACACCGCACAGTCGAGGCCATGAGACCATTGTTCGGACTGTTTCAGTTGATTGAAGAAGGATACACACGACGAGTATCGGTTCATGTCCAATTCCATGACGCGTATCTTGCCTTGACCCGTAATCCCCGCCATCCTCTCAATATCGCGCTTGGCGGCCTCGCCGGAGGCCATGCTACGGGACGTCAGAATCACCCTTGCTCCAAGGGTCGCAAAATGCACGGCGGCGGCCCGTCCAAGCCCGGCTGTTGCTCCTGTCACCAGGACTGTCTGGCCCTGGAAGGATCCGGGGGGTGGCAATGGCTCGGGCCAAAATTTGTCGCGTAGACGACGAGGGAAAAGGTACGCCATTCTGTAGGATGAGGTGGGAAAGACACGGCCACGGCCTAAAAGGAGAACGTAAGATGGGCTGTGAAATATCCCTCAAGCTACTACTAGTGATGACTGTGTCAACCATAGTTACCAGCCACATGATTACGTACGGTGCTATGTTTTGGACTAGTGGCTAAACCGTCGATAGGTACGGAGTCTTATCGTTGCGGAACGGGGGAAGCGCCCACTGCATGTCAGCTCTTCCAGAACGCAAATAGTTATCTAGCGGAGTCCTAGTCATATATCCAGGTTCTCAGCCACTCACTATTTATTTCGAAATCAAGGTCTCTCCGTGCGCATGTCAGATATTAGATGCCTCTATGCCGAGATGAACTCATAAGATAAGGATAGAGGCATCAACAAGAACTGCATCACTAGATGCCTAGGTACTAGATCGTGGCCTATGGGTGAACTATAGAAGTACCTTATCGAATGCCGTGCAATCTATGTCGTGAAGCCACGGGGTAAATACCCCATCGCGTGCCTTTTTAGGCGTCCCATTAAGGGCTTACACATGCAGAATTTGAGACGCCCATGGAGAGTAACCCCCCTAACGCATTTCCGAGAGGCCTTCAAGAGGACTGACCCCTTAAAAGAACACATTACAGATATTCAAAATACCAACAAAAGTGAACATTAGCGCCAATTAGAATGCCGGGTTCCGATCAATCAGTAGCAACGTCTTGGAAAGCACCCATCATCATATCGATTACTTACTACTGGGAGTAGTATATAGATCTCCGGGGACAGCACGTCAATTCCATCACACGTCACCAATAGCCTTGTGTTATGCGTATTACCGAACCCCGAGCCCACCATTTCACCCCATACGGCTGCCCGGATCTCTAGTCGATCAGTTATCCAGGACATACGGAGTACTGATCAGCAAGATCCAGAATATTAAGTAGCCATTTCAACCTCCGCTAAAACGCATCTTCATTTGCCGGGAATGCCAAAAACAGCACGAGTCCCAGTTGCGTTCCACTGGATCAGGACATCACTGCGGCACACTGTGCTAATAGCCTAGGAACTACTATAGTACTTAGATTAGCCCCGCGTCAGTGCAATGGCAACACAACCTCAGCACTACTGCGGGTCGCAGCTTCACTGTGTGGACCTGGGAGCTACCTCAGCATGTGCATCGATAATTTGTACTCTTGCGGCGCAGAGAAGCAGCTGGTTTAAAGGCGCGCGGTTGCATCAGACCCCTGAGCCGGATAAATAGTCTCTTGCTCAAAGCTCTTGGGAGAGGAGGGGGGAGGGAGGGGTACCTAGTTTGACAGGCTAGGTGTGTGTAATTGGGAACTTACGGCATTGATACTATCTACTACTAGGACTGCGTGGTGGGTCTGTGTGATGACTGGGAAGGAGAGGCAACAGAGGAGAATCAACAATTGCGGACCATTCCTGGGTTCACACTTTGAAATTGCTGGTAACTCTAGGGCCTGATGCTATGGATTATGATGATTGGGTCCCGTTTCAAGTCTTGATCTGAAGAATAAGATCAAGGAGTGAGAGTGGTAATTAAGAGATGACTTGTAGTCGGTCTGATTTGGCGGATCCTACTTTCTGCTTAGTGACTGATTAGATTGGATGGATGGATGGATGGAGAACTCTTTGCACTACTAATACTGAATTATCTTGGGTCGCATCTGTATTTCTTCTGATGGGGCTATAGATCGATCTCCACCATAGTCACAATTCCAAGGGATCACCACCAGAAACATGACATGTTTCACATGATCCCAAGCTCTTACGTTATTGAAATAGTTTAGGCAAAAGGTTAACTAACTAACCTTATTGCCATCCCGGTGTGATCAACCAGAACCAATTGCACTCATCGCCTGATGCCCACGGTAAGTATCTACTGTGAGCTAGGTAAGGACCTATACTGCCAGAAGAGTAAGCGACCGACCACTCCAGGTATAGTTCGCCCCTCCTCCCCTATTGGTCACCAACGCTAACATCCTTTCCCCCCCTCCATCCATCATTTATTCCATTCTCATTCCAACCTATCTATCTACCTATTTTCTAATTCCCAGCCTACATACTTGTAACTCTCTCATACATACATACGTACATACACTCCTTCTTCTCCCATTTCGCCTTCTCACCATATAATCTTCCCCCTCTTCTATCCCAACCTCACATCTCAACAATACTAGCAGTCCATCATACGACAAAATGCCCTTCCCCACCCCCACATACACATTCTCCATCCCGTCCATCCACGACCGCCTCCGTCTAGATTGTCGCATCTATCTTCCCTCACAACAACAACAACAAGAGCAGCAGCTCCTCCGCGGAGCCATTATCGCGCACCCGTATGCCCCCCTCGGCGGGTGTTTCGATGATCCCGTCGTCGGGTTTGTCGGAGGGGAGCTGTTGAAGGCTGGGTTGGTGGTCGGGACGTTTAATTTTCGGTGAGCCTTTCCCGGTTCCTTTGTTTTGCGTTCATTATTATTAGGTTGGGTGTTTGGTTAATTCGGGTGGTACTGATGACGAGTAGGGGCGCCGGGGAGTCCGAGGGTCGGACCAGTTGGACGGCTAGACCCGAGTTGGCGGATTATGTGTCCTTTTATGTGTTTATGTTGCTTTATTTGCATTTTCGGGGGGGAAGAGGTATTCAAGACTTCAATATGCCGGGGGGAGGTAGGAAAGGAAGTATCCGGATTGTTTTGGGAGGGTATTCCTACGGGTCTATGATTGCGTCGCATCTGCCGAGTTTGGATGCTATCGTGGATCTGCTGCGGAAGAGTTCCTCGGAGACGCCGATTCATGAGATTTATCAGATTGCTGATAAATTGTCGCTCTGTCTGGGGAATGATCAGTTGTCTGCACCGCGGCTGTCGCCTACATATCGTCCGGCGACCGTTGAAGAATTGGGACGAGCTGCAGACGGTATTGGCCGCGCAGCCATTTCATATCTTCTCGTGTCACCACTTCTTCCGCCGGTCAATCAGTTCCTGACGCTGTTCTCCAAGATGTCGCTCGATGCGGGCGCGCAGACATCCGCTCAAGGGAGACAGATACCTTGTCCCAAGCCAGCAGATCAGCTCTGTGCGCATGAGACATTGGCCATCTATGGAGACCAGGATACGTTCACTTCGGCGAGTAAACTAGAGAAATGGTCAGCCGAACTGGCCCATGCACCTGAGAGTAGATTCCAGGCGGTTGAGATTGAGGGCGCTGGTCATTTTTGGAGGGAACATGGGGTTGAGTCTCAGGCGCGCGAGGTTATCCGGGACTGGGTGTGTCAGATGGCTTGATATCTGGAACATAATCTCGGGTGTCAGCCTACATTTATCGGGTTCAGCAGCGGGTCTAGATCATTTGCTGTGGAGCAGAGCAGATACGAGAGGTATTTGCCAGACTACCAACCAGATGGCGAATCCCACCTTCACATGCAGGGCAGGGATGGGCAAGTCGTGAGGCATGTGAAGTGGGCGTGTTCGCATGACCAGCTCAGTGGAGGGAGGCCCGTGGAAGATCTGATGCTGACCAGCATCCCACTTTGGGCATGCCTTCAGCCGTTCTTCATGAGCCTGTACGGACACGGTCCTTTTGCCGTGATGGATGATGTTTATTCGGGTTTACTCGTCGATCTAAGAGATCACCGCACCAATGACGCAAGCTATTTCTCTGTTGCTGGGATATGATACTATGCGAGAACTCTCGTGGAGCGAGGGGGGCCAGGAAAATACATACGGCAGGCTTTTATAGGTTTTGCAGGGCCTAGAGCCCATTTGCGGCGTCTACGACCCATGGTTGTTCCCCCCGGGTCCGATCAGGCCCGCCCCCGGTCACTGAGGATTCCACCCCTGGGTAAGAATGCATGCTCTGAATGCAATGATCCTTTAGGTTTGCTGATCAACCAGATGTTACAGCAGCATGGGGTCCCACCTGGCGATGACCACCACTAAGCCCGTGCAGACTATCGAAGATGGTGGAGATATGAAATCACCGCAAGCTCGATCGGCTGAAGAAGTCGCCATCATCCGCTCGGGGACCTGGAGTCGGCGTTTAAGTAGGCCCCCATTACCGGGCCGGTCTCGCGAGTACCACCGGTTTCGTCGATGACCAGGATATGAGGTGTTGCAGCGCTGAAGGGAAAAGAGCGACGGACGCGAGGAGAGGCCATTGGGCGCCCGGCCAGTCCTTCCCCATCTTCCCCCCTCGTCCCGTGACCCCGGGGCGATCGGCAGCGCCCGCTGTTGGGCCGGGGGCCAATGGGGGCGGGCCTTTTCGAACGCTCGTGACGTCGGGCTCGGGTTCCATTCAATTTGGCCACCCTCTTTTTCCCTCCCTCCCTCCTTCCTTCCCTTCCCAGCCAGTCCGGCATGGATCCTGCTGCACAACCTTCGTCCTCCCTGTCTGCCTCGTGCCTGACCAGGAAGAAGACGGCCTTGTCGACACCCGCAGCGACTACTTACGGGCCCCAACTTCGCCGATGTTGACCTCGACGTCTCGCTTCTTCACGACTCCCACCTACCTTTCGGGTTTCATTTGCTGCTGACCTCTGATTTGCCTTCCCGATCCAGCGGACACTCCAATCTAAACCTAATTTCCCCTCCGATCTCCGCACCCATGCGGCGCTGATGCTGTCTGAAGCCGGTCATGTCCATCCTGAACGACTCCTCGCTGGTACGGCCGCATTGCCATGGCAAGACCAAACCTCGCTCCTCCAAGAGCGTTGCGGGGGATGCCCCGGCCAAACCCCGCCGGTCCGTCCTCAAGTCCATCTCCGACTCCTCTTTGTCGTCGTTCGTCAAAAATACGTTGACGTGGGCTGGGGACACGTGGTACGGGGATAGTCGGTCCTCGACACAACGCAAACTGCTTGCTGAGACGGAGGAGCGCAAACAGGTTCTGTATCTCAGAAAACGAAATGTGAGGATGTATCTTGCTCGAGTTGCCATCGCAAGGTTGACGGTTGACTGTTATTGCAGGCGGTGACGTATGATGAATGGAAAGAGGCCGCCATTGAACTGGATGAGCTGGAGAATAACTTTGTCTGGAAACAAACATTCGACTGCCCCGACTACGACCCTCATCTCGTACAGGAGCGTCTGAAGCAGCTGGAGGATGCGCGGATCAGCTGCGACGTCAGTCGCATGCTGTTTTTGGTCCGTACCTCCCTAAGCCGTGACTTGGGCAATATGAGCAACGTCTCTCTCTACAAACATGTCCACCTTGGGACGAAGGACCTCATCGATCGGTATATCACCACCGCTTTGGATACGATATCGTCCCTGGTGGAGTTGTCCGACCAAGACCGGTGCGATGGGCTCGAGTCAAAGTATATCCTTGACCAATTGTTGGCGGCAAGACAGGCCTTTGGGCGCAGCGCTCTGCTATTTTCCGGTGGAGCAACATTCGGCATGAACCACATCGGCGTGCTCAAGGCTCTTTATGAAGCCAATCTTCTCCCACGGATTATCTCCGGGGCATCGGCGGGTAGTATCGTATGTGCTGTTTTTTGTACGCGCACAGAGGACGAGCTACCCGCGCTCCTGGATTCATTTGCCTACGGGGACTTTGCTGTTTTCGGCGAGGAAAGCGAAGAAGAGAACATTCTTCACAAGACAGCGCGGTTTCTGAAGTATGGATCGTTTCTAGACATCTCGCATCTCGCCAAAGTTATGAGGAGCTGGCTGGGCGATATCACCTTTCAGGAGGCCTACAATCGAACGCGAAGGATCCTGAACATTTGCGTTTCCAGTGCTGGAATCTATGAACTCCCCAAGATCATGAACTACATCACCGCGCCAAATGTATTGATCTGGTCCGCTGTGTATGAATGCCATTCTTGACCCCTCCTGTCTACCTAACTGACATCAACAGGGCGGTTTCATGTTCCGTTCCCCTCGTGTTCTCGCCTTCTACACTCATGGCTAAAGATCCCTTGACAGGGCAGGCGGTACCCTGGAACGACCTTCAT
The DNA here is from genome assembly GCF_003184845.1 of Aspergillus ibericus CBS 121593. Lineage (NCBI taxonomy): Eukaryota > Fungi > Ascomycota > Eurotiomycetes > Eurotiales > Aspergillaceae > Aspergillus > Aspergillus ibericus. Next base: position 1,252,073 of record NW_020292100.1, on the reverse strand, counting down.
AAGCAATACATTGACGGCTCCGTGGACGGTGACCTGCCGATGAACCGTCTGTCTGAAATGTTCAACGTCAATCACTTTATTGTGTCGCAGGTCAATCCCCATGTTGTGCCTTTTCTCCCCAAAGACGACGGGCCAGACCGGTATGCCCAGGCCTCGTTCACGGCTCCTCGTTGGCTCCTCGCCATGACCCATCTTGCCAAGGAGGAGATTCTGCATCGCATGACGACCATGTCCGAGCTGGGAGTCTTCCCGACGTCTTTAAGCAAGACTGTATCCATCGTGAACCAGAAATACTCTGGCGACATCAACATTTATCCGGAAATCCAGTTTTCCCGGGTGCCTGTGATGTTGAGGAACCCGACGACCGAGTTCATGCTTAACGCCTGCCTGAGCGGCGAACGTGCCACCTGGCCCAAACTTGGGCGTATCCGCAATCACTGCGCCATTGAATTGGCCTTGGACTCGGCCATTCAGAAGATGCGGGCACGGGTTGCCTTCTACCCCAGTCGCATTAATGTCAAATGCGACACCATGGCCGGCCACTCTCTCGAAACTCTCGACAGCAGTGGGGGACGAGGGCGCTTGTTGAACCGCAGAAGCTCTTACAATCATGAAGTGGAAAGGACCAGACACGTTAGGCAAATCTCAAGCCGGCAGATACGACCATATCTGCAACGGTCTCGGAGCGTGTTACTGTCCGAACAGTCCCACAGCATCGACTCGGTGGCATCGGCGAGACTGGACCAAGCCGTCGATCAACGCACTGAAAGCCACCAGAACTCCTCCATGAACGCCGGAGATGGACCGTATGCGACGGGATCTGACAGTGATGAAGAGAGCGGAGCATCGCCCCCTGAATACTGCCAATCGCCGCCGAGATCTCATGTCTCCTGGGAGCCATCGTCCGAAGACCATCCCTTCGCCTGGTCGAGCCTAGATGGTAGCGCGCCATCATCTCAATCATATGCATCCGCCCATTCAGGCGGGTCAGCACACCGGGCCGCTGCGCGGTCTCCGGAGACGTCGCATGCGGTGCATACGATGCCCGAGAAGTCGTTATCCCCTCCCCGCCATCACCTTCAAATGACGCCCTCCGCCTATGTCAGAACTCCCGATTCTCGCACTTTTCTGAACTGACCCGTTTTAAGGTGTATAGAATGAGATGATAGCTCGCCGTGTTTTCGACTTGAATGCGCAGCTCTTTGGTTAGGGCGAGGCTATCGGATTTAGACTTGTGGCATGCCCGGCACCCATAGCATTTTTCATCATTCACCTTGTTTCTCCGTTATTCCGTTGATGCCCTTCTTGACTTGCTCCGATACTATCTTTTTGAGAAGTCCATCCGTTAGGCCGTGGCAATGAGGATAGACCGGGATCGCATCTTAGAATCATACCTCGGGATTGGCGTCTTGCTTCGATGGGGGGCATGATGTGCACTATGCTTTTGGATTCCGTTACAGCGATTGGACAGCATCTCCTTGGTTCTCTGACATGTTCTTTTTTTGGAAGTGGTTCGTTCCCAGCGGCGTTCGTTGTCACACAGCATAGAATACTGCTCGTTGTTTCTGCGAGCGCAACGAATCATGGACGGCGTGTTTCAGGTAGCGCCTGGAATGGGAGTGAATGTGTAGAGCTCCAAAAATAGACCATCACATTGGGTGGGCGGCTACAGGAGGCCATCGATTCGCCGGCCAGCCTACGCGCCGGACTTTGCTGAAACGACCGGGTGTGATGAGCTGGCATGGCGGCGACCTGGAACGCACCCGGACTGGTTTCAGGCCCCGGCTGAGGGGGTGTGCGGCGCCTCGCTGGCTGCAAGTGACGCCCTAGTGGTTCTAAATCCGTCCATCTTCACCGTGCTGCCCGCGTCATGGCCCCCCCCCGGGCGGTTAATTAGCAGCATGGCCTGTGATCCGAATATAGAACACTGGGCCTGGGCAGCCTATCAGTGTCATTCCATTTGCACCCGCCGGATGATCGCTTGGGCCGAACCCTTGGCTGGTGCTCCCCGGGCGGCTATCCGGCGTGGAGGTGGTGATGCTTCTATTCTTGGACACAAGTGAGCCTGCATCATGCAGCCAATTCCTTTCGATGGGACAAAAAAAGCATCATCAGGATCCTCGTGCACAGGCTTTTATATGCTCCCTCCGCCATGCTTCGAGTCCGACACAGCCTTACTTGAATTTTGCTTTGGTCTGTGCTGGCCTGCTGAGCTTGTTGGCGTTGGCTTGCCCTAATTTACACCTATCTTACCTTGACTGTCCTCCAATCATTTGGTCACTCCTGCTCCGTCTCTCCAGCACCGCCCCGCCACTCAGCCTCAACCCAGTGCCAAGGTCAACCGTGGAGTCCGGGGTAAACCTTCCTCTCCGGTGCTGAATCATCTTCCCTGTCATGCGGCATTCCCCGCTGTAGGGCTGAGACTGTTGTGTTCGTTCCTCCAATCATTCGTTCCACCTCGTATTCGACGCATACCCAACATGGCGAGCTTAGTGAATGGCCCCCTGGGTCGGTTCCGCAAACATGGATCCCACAAGCCGCTTCATGAAAGATGGGGAGATGTGGGCATCACGGTTCCGACCGAAGGATCGTGGAACCAGTTGGATAACCCTCATCGGTCGTCTGACCGACGCCCTGTCCACGACGTCTCCAATCGCGGGCATCGGGACCATGCCATTGTCTCGAGTCAAGACGACCGCCGTGCGTCCCAGTCCAGCTCCTTCTCGGTGAAGGCGTTGAACCCTCGCCGGCTCTCCATGCGTATCAGCCAGCGGTCCAAGCAGACCAGCGATCATCCCCCGGAGAGCGACCGTCAGACCAAAGCCGAACGAAGGGTGTCTCAATTCTCCTACCGACCCATTCATCAAGACTATCCAACCGAGATGGCCGAGAAAGCCGCCCGACAGAGCCAGCATGCCCCCAAGTTTCGGTATATCCCCACGGGACCGGGGTACGCCGACGAGCTTGGGCTGGCGGCTGCACCCCGACGGTCCAGTCGTCGGGAGAGTGTCCAGAGCAGCTACACGAGCGAGTTGACGGACCGAAGCGCGCGACACAGCTATCGCCGTAGCCCCATTCCCGGGAATGCGTACGAGGAAGACGACGAAGACGAGTATCATGAGGAGCGGTATTCACGGCCCCTACCTCAACGACGGGACCGAAGTAGTGTGAACTACAGCCGACGGGCCAGTCCATCTATGGAGCAGCGGGGACGATCTGGGCGATACCTGACTACGGCCATGGTCCCGGATGCGGAAGATGTTTATTGGTGATTGATTGTTGTGATGCGGTTCAGCGTCTGCATTGTCATGTCGTAACGGCTGATCGGAGCGTTTTCATACATCTTGCATACATTGGGCGGCGTTGGCGGCTTAGTGGCTTAAGCGAATATTGATTAGCTGAATTGAACATAATTCGTCCTATTTGTCTGATCTACTATAGTACCATACTAGTAGTAGTAAGCATCGAGGCACGGGGAGGTGGTTTCCTTGTGAGGCACTTGCAACGGTTGCCCGTTTGGGGTTCCGGGGGCGCGCCTTCCCTCCGAAAGCCCAGCCCCCTACTACTTAGCAGGCTACTTCTTGTGCCGACTTCCGAATTCCTACCACCACGCACAACTCTGGTCTAGCTACGCGGTTGTTACTATACTAGCAAGGACAGACAGAATTTTAGGCGTTTCTTCTGGATTGCCACGATACTGTGTACAGCACGGAGACTGTACTTACTATGTAACGTTGGACCGCCCATGCCGAGACTGACGTCAAGCTGACGAGCCGCCCCAGGCACCTTGTAGCATCCATTCCAATTTCCAGCACGACGGAGTACGGTGTACGATAAGACGGGGATAAGATAAGATCCATAATTTTCCCATCACTACTATGTCGTGAGACCATTCCTGGGTCGTTCCGACCAATGATCAGGGCATGACGCCATGCTGGGGATCCGAGCAGGACCGTCAGTCCATGACGCCATGTTCACGCAGCCGTCTCGACTATCATATAAATCTCAATGCTGAGAGGACTGGTGAATCGACCTATTCCTCTTGATTTAGATTTGGATTGATCTCATGCCGATTGGTTCATTCTTTTGACCGATTTGACAGTCCACCATGGCAGCGAAGGTGTTTCAGCTCAAGTGCGGGTGTAAGGTGAGTACTTCCTCGTAGCTAGCCCTACCTGGACCGATCTGGATGGCTAATGGATCATGCAGAACGACCCCTGGGGCAAAACAGGCAAGGACTCGTTAGCCGGCGTCCTGTGTTCTAAGACCCCTGGGGCTTTGGAGTGGGATGACTCCAAGACGTATTCCGAGGTTAGCAGCTAGCTGCCGCCATGTCCTCCTCGCTGGGAATGTGTATGCTGACCATGATTATAGATGTGGATGGGTACCTATCCTACCGTTCCCTCTCGGATCCTGGCCACCGACGAACTCCTCAGCGAGTATCTCCAAAAACACCCCGAGGTCGTCGGCCAGTCGGTGCTGGAGAAATGGGGCCCTGAAGTCCCGTTCCTCCCCAAAGTACGTCCATCCGATCTATACTCCCTACCAATCATCCACCACTAAACCTATGCTACAGATCCTCTCCTTCAGCAAAGCCCTCCCCCTCCAAATCCACCCCGACAAAGCCCTCGCCGAAAAACTCCACCAAACCGATCCCAACAAATACTCCGACCCGAACCACAAACCCGAAATCGCCATCGCCCTCTCCAACTTCGAACTCTTCGCCGGCTTCAAACCCCTCTCCGACATCTCTACCCTCATGAGAATCGCCCCCCTCCAACGCTTCCTTCCCCCCGACCACCCCCAAACCTTCACCGACTCTCACCTCCGCGACCTCACCCGTACCCTCCTCAGCCTCCCCGCCTCCCTCATCTCCACCACTGTTAACGAACTCCTCTCCATCCCGGAATCCAACTTTGGTCCGACCCAGCGGTACATCCCGGGCCTCCTCGACCGTCTCCGCAAACAATACCCCGATACCGACCCCGGGAGTCTCGTCGCCGTCTTACTCATGAACTACATGACGCTCGGCCCCGGCGAAGCCGTTTGTGTTCCGGCAGATAGTGTGCATGCGTACCTGTGCGGAGATATCCTGGAGTGTATGGCCCGGTCGGACAATGTGCTGAATACGGGGTTCTGTGCCCCGGCGGAGAGGGATGATGTCGGGTTGTTTACGGAGGCGTTAACTTTCAAGCCGCACGCCGTGGACGAGGGGGTGTTGGGGAGGAGGAAATCGGTGGTTGGGGGGATTGGGGAGGGGAGGACGGAGGTTTATCAGCCGCCGTTTGGGGAGTTTGGGGTTTTGGGCGTGAGTCTGGGAGCCGGGGAAAGGGAGAGGCATGGGAGGCTGGAGGGATTGAGTTTGGTGGTGGTTGTGAAGGGGAAAGGGTGGATGGAGGTGACTGGGGGGGAAGGGGAGGGAGAGAAGTGGGAGATTGGGGAGGGAGCGGTGTTTTTTGTAGGTGCTGGGGTGGACTTGGAGTTTGGCACTGAGAAGGGGTTGTTGGTTTATCGGCCGTATGCGGAGTAAAATGCTGTGGTGCGGGTGATGTGTATTTATAGGGTTGTCCGGCTATGGGTGGGCTGGACGAGTACATGGAGTTGGAGGGAAGATTGCACCTGGGATGTGCTGAAGGGCATTTTATGTCACTAGTCATGTACCTCGTTAATTATAGATCAACTCTAGCCTTACACAGATAGGAATGGTGCTGTTTTCGTTCTCCCCCCGGACCCTGGTTGCGAATAAGCGCCCGCCGATATAGGGTCCGGTCCCCTCCAAGCGCTCAGGCTCCGCGATCGACTCCTCCCACCCAATGGATTCCCATCCACGGCTATCAGATGTGCTATTTTTGGGTGTGCGTTGCTGTCCCTTCCCACGAGGAAGCAGGATGTGTAGATTCGTTCCTGTTCCTGCGGTGCGGAGTCCGCGTCGGTGAGATTAAAATAGACATGCGAGCGGGGGGAGGGTTCCTGGGAGGTTCGCAACAACTGGTGATTATTTTAAGACGGGCGGTTCTCGTCCGGTGGGTTCGTTCTGTGTTTCTGTTTCTGTTTTTGTCTGTGTGTGTGTGTGTTTCAGTGGTGTGTTGTGTTGTCAGTTCTTGTTGCATTGTCCAGCCATTCATTTATCCATTCAGCTTTGCTATCCACTGCGTCTGCTCTGGGAGTGGTCCGTGGATGCATGATGATCCTCCCTCGTGAGGGACAGATGGGGCCGTATCCTCGATCGACTTCCTCATCCGTGGAGTCCTCGTCGTCTGGTCGGGATCAGATGATAATCGGGGTTGTCTTTGGAGGTGTGGTGGTTATCATGAGTGAGTGGACATTCTTCATCACTGTCATTGTCATTGTCTGTTAGGGCTTGGTCCACAACATCAGCCATGTGGACACATCCTCAACTCACCTCATACAAGTCATCGCTGCCACACTCTTCATCCGTTACAAAAAGCGCAGTGCCGATCGCCGTCGTCGTCAACGCGAAGACCGCCTCCTCGCCCATCACTTCTCCCTCTCCACGGGGTACTATCTCGACCCCGAGGCAGCTGCTAGCAAGCCACACACCCCCGAGTATCCCCTCGAGATCTCCTCCTCATCACAACATCAACAACAGGAACCCTTCTCGTGTCTTGACTCCCCGCAGCAGAGAGTCATTGAGGATCCTCCGCCCGCGTACCAACCACTACCTGCGTATAACCCGTCCCGGTATCAGGGTGTGGATGGCATGGTGGGGATCGCGGTTCCGTATCCGGGCGTGACCGCGAGTATGTATATGTCTCAGAGGAGGGCACCCGAGAGGGATTCGAATGCGTTTAGTTTTGCCGTGGAGGAAAGGTTGGATGTTGCGGTGCCTCGTGAGGTAGGGGAAGAGGTGCAGCAGGAGGAGGAAGTGACTTCGTTGCCTCGGGTGGACGGTCAGGTGCCGCAGCGGCCCAGGCCGGTGTTGTCGAGGTTGGTGACGAACTTTGGATAGGCTGGGACTCTTGAAAGATGGTTGCTGTTTCTATTTTTTTGATTTCATTTGTTGGTTTGGTGTTGGTGTTCGGTGATTGGTGTTCGGAGTCAGTGACTCTTGCGGGTTATGGGTATGGTTATGGATGATTATGATTATGATAACGACGACTTGACTGCAGATAGAATGATGGGGGGATATGGGTGCTCCAAGGTACGTCTCTGCTCTGCTTCTCCCTCCCCTGTCACTGTTCTACTGTTATGTGCTTGATTTCATCACATTTTCTCCTTCTTTTCCCTCTTTTGGTATGTGATGGGGCTCGGTGCTGAGCTGAACCAGGATAGGAGACCAACACCACCCCACCACCAGCTGTCATCACCTACTAGAATACTACTAGTAGGATATAGTAGTACGGAGTACTGCTATCGCTGCTACAATCTCGTCTAAATTCCCGCAGCGGGCATGGGATGATGCCAACTGGTGATGGCAACTGGCGCCTGCCTGATCGGGAAGCGGCCCGCCGGGGAAGGAGCAGCTGGGCGGCAAGCCACCGCGAATCCCCTCTTCCCTCCTCTCCCTCCCTCCCTCCCTCTCTCTTCTTCCTCCTCTTCCTCTGCTTTCTCCTTCCTCACTCTCAGCCCATCATCCCTCCCCCTCCGCTTCAATCTATCTCACTTCCTTCGCCTGCAGCTAGGCAATCACCCGGACCCTACAGCTGCACCGTGACAGTGACAACAAACAGCACAAGCACAGAAATCACCGGGCTTCTCACGTCGTCTCCATCACGGCGCGTAGATAAGCTCTGCGGGTGGTTCGGGCCCAACCGCGACGATCAACCGGTGATTGTCCTCGATGTTCCCCCTCTTTTCACCCGTCAGACCCTGGCAGCCGCCGAAGCTTCTGTGCCAATCAATCCAGCGCCCATGCGATAGCGCTGTCTTAGTGACTTAGTCACGACACTGCCCTCCATCGGTCGCTTTCCCCTCTTCCAATGCTACATCGGACTTGAGGGCGATATCGTCTCGAGTCCAGTCCAACTGCTACCTCGTCCGCCATTCCCTGCTAGGGAGCGCCGCTAGCGTCGCTCATCACGTCCATCACGCTCCCCCGACCACATTGCCAGGGATCTCGCCCATCCTCTTAACCGCTGGGGTGACCACTCATCATCCCCCGAACAGGGATCAGCTTGTCTCGCATATTTTCTCATCCTCTCACGACCGCCGAATGTGCCACGCCAAGGTGACCACCAGCTGCAGCCGTGGTTGGATGCCGCCAACATCCCAGCAGCATGCTAGCAGCTCTTCCAGCCGGTTGCCTGCAAGTTGACTGCGCCGCTCAGTTATTCTCCCGACTGACCTCCCCTCTTTTCCCTCTCCAAGTACGCGGACCGGTTCTGCCCCCTGCTTCAGCGGCTCTCCCATGACCAGTGATTGCGTCGGATTCGCCATCCCGCTTACAAAACGAAGGGCGATCCCCCTCCGGTTGACTGATGTTTCCCCTCTCAATGGCCGCGTACGCCCGAGGGGCCTCCCCACCGAGGGAAAATATTGACCGTGATGGAGGGTGAACCAGACTGTCGGGACCAAGATGTGTCGCCTACCCGTACCACCCACGCTGGGCTCCGGTGCCCATCCGCCCTGCACTGAAGGACTTTTTTCCTGAAGGAATTCATCGTCGGTCCCTGGGAGGGTCCTCCTTCTGTCATCCTTTGGGCGATATGCAGCCGCCTTTCGGCCGACGGATTGCTGTGGTCTTCGGTCTTCGTACCCCGACATTACGCTTTTCCATGCCAGTCCCTCGGTGGCTGCTCTGTCCTTTCTCCCCTTCCTGTTCTAGCCCACCTTTGGAGCCCGGCCGTGGGGGCTCTGGATCAGAGGGACCTGACACAAACACGTAGGCGGCGGGCCCTTCATTTTAAGGTACCGTTGTGGACTCGATCCTTCTTAACCTAGTTCTTCCTCCGCGCTCTTGGTAGGGACCTGTGCGGTCGATGCTGACGCGGGCCCTGGATGCTCCAGCCTCGAGTACATTAAGGGCGCTCTTGCGACCATGACGGCCATCATCCAGAAGCTGCGTCGCAAGCAGAAACTTTCCTCCGAGTTGCACTCGCGCTGGGGGGATGTTGCTATCACTTATCCCACCGGTGGGTCCTGGAATCAATGGGATCATTCTTCTGCCGGGGGGCATTCAGCCTCGACCGACCCTGAGCGACGGCATGGCTCTCTGGAACTCAATCGGTCCGCCACCACCCCTCGGATAGGGAGTCAGATACGATCTGGTGCGCGGGCGCCCTCGGTGGATTCGGCCATGACTTTTCCTACGGGCCATTACGACGCACGCGTTGGGAGTCGAATCCGACGGAAAAACCAACCCAGTAGCCCCGGGATCGGATTGGCCATGCCGATGGATTCTCCCGTCGAATGCGATCAGTCCTGCTCTGACGAGTCCTCCGAAGACGAGGAGGATGCTACGGCCGTTCCAGCTCCTCTCAATGTGTCCCGCGATCGAAATCCAAGCAATGGGGAGGAATCCGACGCGTACTCGCGTGCCTCCAAATCCCCACCGTTATCAGTCACCTCTCGCATGCGTCGGTACAGTGTCCAAAGCAACTCAACGGAGCCCACGATATCCGGACCGGGGACCACCAGTTCGAAGCATACTAGTTACACCTCGTCTGCGCCCTCGAATCCGTCCGAAGACCCGCGACCTCATGTACATCGTCTATCTACGCAGCATGAGAAGAAGCCGGTGCGGCGTCCCAAACCGGAGCCGCTGACTCTGCCGACCCAGCCTGAGATGGTGCCGTCGTATGATGAATTGTATGGGTGACCACGGGGTCGAGGGCTAGTTGCATGGGAGGCTTTTTGTTTGATTTAGTTACTGCACATCTGTTCCACTGCTTTGGGGGAGGAACGAGGTACGCCGACCTGGCTTGTGTTTTTGGGTGGATGCGATTCTATTAAGCCAGCCGTAAGAGGGCAAAAGATTTAACCTGCATGCATCGTGGCGTCTAATTGCTGTCGGGAGGCGTTTTGTTTACCTTTTACTTGGTTTTGCTTGTTCCATATAGTGCCTGTCTAACTTTGGTTTATTTGGACAATTCTATCAGTCACACAGGACTTTACTTTTGGCGTCTCGCGGTGGGTGACCGAGGCGACACTACAGATCCGGGCAGGCAGTAGGGCTCCCTTTGGCGAAGCGCCCTTGAGATTCCGCGGATGGCGTAAAGAGGGGGTGGGGGAATGATTGGCCAGGATGCCGGCATGGCTGGGCTGATGTGACAAGTGCAGTGAGGTGCATGCAGGGCCCACGGGCCAATGCCCGGCCACGAGCAAGCGCCGGACCCCGCGAGCACCTTCCTCATCACGACGCCGGCTGGCCCGCCGTGCCATGCGCCCGCCCGCCAATAATCCTGCAGCTGCAGTGGCCGTCACAATCACTGTCACACGTCGACCCGCCTGGGCGGCCTCTGAGAGGCTGGCGTAGCGCCCAGCCAGGTGCTCTGTTGGATGTGGGATCTTCATCCACCGTCCCCGAGCTGGTCCTGCCTGGCCATCCGGTACGGAAACGCTGTTCCCCCCCGCGGACGCCTGCTTTATCAATCCACCATGGCACCGATCCTGCCGTCCAGCCGACGATCTGGTCTGGGACCGGTGCACCATCGCCATTTTTCTACCCTCTGTTCCCCCCGTTTTGTGTTCCCGAGTGTCCCTTATCTGCCTCTCGCTGCGCGGTGTTGCGACGCGGGCTCGGTCGATTACAGCCTCCCGCTCTTCCTTCGTTTGGCCGTAAGATAGACGGTAGTATTGGCGAGGGTGTCGTTGCTGTCTGACGACGACGACGATCGATCGATCCCAAGGCTACCAAGATGATCGGTTTCTGGGGCCCAAGCCCGAGATCTACGATATGGGCTGTGGCTGCCGCCGCGGCGCCTCTACTCCTTCTCAGCCACGTCGCTCCCAGGGCGGCTGCGTTGTATGTGACCGAGGGCTCGCCGTGTTGGGACGTTTGTAACGATCCGACTAATACCACCACGTCTGAAATTGTGTGCTTGGATGCGGCATACAACGATACCACGACGGGGGAGAACTTTGAGAAATGCGTCTCGTGTGCGTTGGAGAGCAACTATACGGATCCGAATTCGTCGCTGACGGACGTGAACTGGGGGCTCTGTAAGTGCGCTGACCTGGCTTCTGTGATTGTGCTCATACGATTAGACAATCTCCGGTTTGCGTTTAGCGCCTGTGTCTATGGGTATCCAGTGAGTATCAATGACATCTCGACGCCGTGTCTGGTGTCCTGCCTGGGGCTGGACGGCGCGCTCGAGTTTGACCTGCTCAATCCGAATGAGAACAACCTGCGGGCGTGGTGTTCGACGTCTGCGTTTGCGGACAACCAGATTGAGACGTGCGAATTCTGCTACAATCTGACTGGCAATCAGGTGTACATGGCCAATTGTGCGTCTTCCTCTTTTACTTACCCTTTGCCATACGCACGTGCAATTCGCTAACCTGGTATGGACGACAGTCTTGGAAGCGCTCCGCTATGACTGCCACTTTCCGGTGCCGTCTCAAACGGCTTTCCCGATTAGTCCCTCGTTGATTTTCTCCGAGTCTCAGTTACCGACCTATACCAGCGACCTCCTGGACAGTCCCAGTGGCGGCGGCGTCAACTACAAACTGGCCACGCTGATTGGCCTCCCGCTGATGGGATTCGTGATCCTCCTATTCATCCTGACCATTGGATGCGTCCTCGGCATCAGCTGGTGGCACCGCCAGTCCCGCGAGGACGAGGAACTCCGGCAATGGAAGACCATGGCGGCGGAACATCCCTGGAATGAGTACCCGCCGCAGGAGATGTACCCGCCGGGGGCATATCAGCAGCAACATCCATACGGCCCGGGGTTCCAGGTCGTGGATACTGACGGTCGCACGCATGAAGTGGGGTACTCCAAGCAGATGTTCGAGACGGTGATGCCGGGAGACAAAGGGAAGGGTCTCGCGCAGGAGTATCCGGTGGGGGACCTGAAGCTGTGATGCAGATGCAGCGATGCAGCGGTGCAGCGGTGCAGCGGACTGGATGAGGATGTAGAGTGATGAGTGATGTTTCTGCTTGATGTTTTGTTCAGTTGATGTGCATAATGAGGATATACCCTGCGGCACAGCATGCACATAGTCTATAGCCCTGGTTGTTGAGCCTTTTGTTTGTTAAATATGAAGTGATGAGAATCCCAACCATGGAAGTAAGCCACAAACAGGACAAAAAGAATTCCAGTAAGAGAAGAGTAAACCTGACACCAACTCAACTCAAGTCAACTCAACTCACCCCACCCCAAACCAACCCAAAGACAAACATAGCCCATGACAGCGAAAGAAGAAGAATAAAGTCTGAAGAGTGTGAAGCATAAGAAAAAGGTTAAAGAAGAAACAAAGACCCTGAGCTGAAAACAGGCACACCCCCCACTTTATACCCTCCCCCTTCTTAAAATAACACAGACACAGAGCAGTACCACAGACGTATCACAACCCGAACACAGATAAACCCCCGAATTTAACCCCCCGAAACGAGCGACTGTTACGAAGGTAACCGCCCATGGCTGCAGGGTCCAAACCCTATCCCGCGGCCGAGACGTCCTTCATCCTATCATCGTTACGGAGTACGGAGTACGGAGTACTCTGGGGGGAGATATCAAGGTGGCTGAGGAAGATGATAGGTATACTGGTATGCTGGTAGGAGGAGGAAGGAGGAGGAAGAGGAGGTGAATGCCGAAGGACTATAAATAAACACGGGATAGATTCACGATAGTAGTATGTGAAGGTAGGATCGTTGGGGTATGATTGGGTGATGGGTGGTGATTGGGTGCAGTGCCAAGATGTTTTGGTGTATGCCAAGATATGGTGATGAGGGGGGTGGGATGATTGGGTGGGATACCATTTTACTCCCGTACTAGGACCTGTGTGTGTGTGTGTGTGTGTACTAGATAGTAGGTAGGTATGTAGCTAGGGTGGTTATTTTTGGATACTTCGAAGGATAGTAAAGACTGGGTACTATAGGTGATTGATATGGATTGGGTTACATACTACATCGGGAGATGTGAGAAGAAGTGTGAGGTGATATGTGATTGTCCTTTTTTTGTTCTTGGTATTATTATTGGCATGGATGGTGGGTTGGTTTTTTGGGATTCTAGTATCTGTATGTTTGTCAGAAGGGAGTAGGATCGGTGTTTACTGGTGTGAGGTATTTCTTGTTGTGCTTTGTACTCCGTGGAGTAAGAATGGTGGAAAGAAAGGGAGGCATCGGTATTGTGTTGTTGCTTGGGAGTTGGTGGTTGGGTGACTGTGACAGTTATTGGAATGGTCTATCTTTAGAATCGTCTCTCGCTGTGATGGTACGGAGGTGATTGTTTAGGTGGTCCTAGGGCTAGCGTACGTTGATTTCTTGACAAGTTGGATCTAGCAGGTTGCGAGAGAAGGTCTAATTTAAACTGTCTGCCTGCTATTTTTAGCTCGTTGGGCAGAAAGGACAGTATTCAGATTAAGCGCTATGCTCGTGGAAGAAATCCACATAATCAAATAAACTCCGCTTGTATCGACGGCTCCAGCTTCCATCCGTCCGATTCACACTCTGCATCCCGTACTGGTTCGCATAGCTTCCGAATTCGTTGTTATCCAGGTAACTCCATGCCAGCGTGCCAATGACATTGACCCCGTCTTCGTGAATCGCCTTGAGAATCTCCTCGAGAAAGTCTTGGTAGTACAGGGTTCGCTCGAGATCGTATCGCTGGGCGTCGCTGTCGCGCTGCGAATCGGCAAACGGGTTAAAGCCAAACTCCGCGACCAGGATCCCCGAGGGGTTAAAGGTATCCCAGATGTAACCGAGCTGTTGTCGGACGTATTGCGGGGCAATCGCCGCGTAGGCGTTGGACATGTCGCCCATCAGCCAGCCGTCAGCTTGGATCATGGTCGTGGCCACACACTCGGGCCATGCGCGGTCCGACTGGTTGGCTGCACAGGCAGAGATGCCCGCTGGGGCTGGGGAGGCGAATTGGGCAACGTAGGGGTCAAAGGCCCAAAAGTCGACGGTGCCGTGGATGGTCGAGATCTGGTCCGGGGTCAACGCGGTGAGGTTCAAATTCGGGGTATTAAGGGCTTCCGAAGGATACTGTTCGCCAAGGAACAGAGGATTGCCCATGATACCGAGGATAAAGTCTTGGTATCGGAGCGCTGCATCCACATGGGTGGAATTAGACGGATCCAGAGGAACGGCCAGGTTGTTGGCGAATTTCACGGTGATCTGTCCCGTTCCTTGCAGCTCCTCCTTGTACCAGTGGTAGACTGCAGCGTGGGCCGTCAGGACGTGGGTGAGATCATTCCAACTACTAAATGATGTGCCAACCCCAATGTTGGGTTCGTTGAAAGTGACCCAATAAGGGACGCGATCTGCGTATCGGGTCATGACTTGCTTGGCATAGTAGAGAAAGTTCTCGGAGAGGGTGGAAAAGTCGCTCAGTTGGCTAAGTGGCATGTCAACATGGTTCAACGTCACAATAGGCGTGATGCCATATTCCAGGCAGGTATTGATGACATCGTCGTAGTGCTGCAGCCCCTCGGTGTTGATGGGTGAACCGGCCACCCCGAAAGGCACGATCCGGGGCCAGGAGATACTGAACGACAGATATGGGACACCGATGGCGGCCAACCGAGCAATGTCCTCTTTGTACAGGAAATAGCTCAAGTCGGCAATGTTCGCATCGGACGAACTGTCGTTGCTCTGGATGGCGCCAATAGTGTCCAAGGCAGAGGGGCCCCGGCCTTCGAGCTGCAAACCTCCCTCAATCTGCCATGCGCTAGCTGCAACGCCCCAGATGAAATCCGAGGGTAGCTTCAGGTCCGCATAATCGATCCTGTTGTACAGAGTCGGCGGGTAGACCAGTTCGCTAGAGGGAACTGGCGTCGGCGTGACAGTCGTCGTGAACGGCGGCGCAGACGTGTAGGACAAATTGGCCCACAAAGCGGCGTATGCACTCTGCCCATACTGTCCGTCAGGCGTAATAGTTTGGCTCGGAAGCAAAGCGTATGTGGTATAGGTCACGTTGCTGGGAAGCAGAGTCGATGCTTCACTGAAGGCTGGAGCAAATGGCGTGGCAAAGGCCAGCGGGGAGCTCAATGCAGTCGCATACCGAGTCGAAGTGACCTGAGTGTAGCTAAAGGAACCATACGAGTATGATGTCCTCGATGCCGGAGACTCCTGAGCAACAGGCGACGCTTGGGCAGGCTGACTCACACCAGCTACACCCAGTGCCACCACACAACTGAGAGAACGCATCTTCAATTCTTCAGACTATCTGATCCTTGGAGACTGACGAGATAACCGTCCTCCTCAAATTTATACTCCCCCGCCATCTCGCTCGGGAATCCAGCGCGGCAGTTCCTCGGACAATCCGAACCATAGACATATCAGGCAGAATCGGCTATATGGCATGAAGAGGTACTCGTTGACCGGAAATGTTTTCAATTTGCGGGGAAATGCGCAGGGACTCGGCATGGGGGAGCCGGGGTGGGGGAAACCCCCACAGCTCCTAACGTCAACGCAATATGAATCGGTGCATTACAAGGATTAAGTGTGGGGTGGTCAATACCCCGTGACGGAGTGCTCCATAGACGACAGCGAGAACAATGCTTTGGTCGCTGTGGTGCAGGAAGTTGTACAGTGTACTCCGTGACTAGCAACATCTCTCCGAACGGATACGAGGTGGAGGCCTGGATCCGCTCAGTCAACACCTCAGGCACCAACGATCTCCGCGTCTTCTCCGACCTGATGATTGTTGACGGCCTCGAAACCTCAAGATCACCCCCTCAGCTTACCCCACCCATCAAAAACCATGTCTTCCCTAAACCAAGACCAGATCAAAACCCTCGAACAATCCCGCCAACGCCTCATCCAACTCACCCATTCCCTCGCCTCCCTCATCACCAGTCTCAACCAAAGCGATCCTCTTCCCTCATGGTATGTCTACCCCAATGAGCCTCTACAGTCACTAACAATCCCAGGACATCTCTCCAATCCCAAGCCACCATCATCTCCAACAACCTCCTCACCATCTCCGACCACCTCTCCGATAATCGTGACCTCCTCGCCAACGTCGTCGCCTACCCCGACGCATCCTACCCCTCACGCGTCCCCACCAACAATGTCGCGCTGGAGCAGGTGCTACGCACGAAACTCGACCCCCGAGTAGAAGACTGGGTCGCTCGAGGTCGACGCGCCGGATCGTCCGATTCGGCGGCCCTAGGGCACGGACAGGGATTGAGTGAACAGGCGCTCTCGGATCTATGGCATTGGGCGCCGGTGGAGGCAAACCAGGAGGCAAGGAGGAGAAACTGGGGTGGGAATTTTACGCTGGAGGAACGGGAAATGGGAATTGAGAAGGTGGTGACCGGGTTGACGAGGGTGTTGGACGATGACGACGATGACGACGAAGATCAGAGTGACAGTGAGGAGGGAGAGGGCGAGGCGGATGAGATGGAGATTGTTGGGGTGAGGCGGAGGTCCGGGGCTGGAGCTGGGTTGGAGTTTGATATTGCGGCTGCTAATAATACGCCTGGAGCTGGGACGAAGGTGGTGGCCCCGGTGGTGCCTTTGGAGGAGATTTTGAGGTTTATGACTACGGGTGCCGTGCCGGGACAGCGTTGACATCTACAGCAGTTAGATCTACAGCAGTGAGGTATCTACAGCGAAAACCTTGGAATAGTGCCAAATAAATTAAAATCTAACAAGTTGAGAACGAAGTTAACCCCGGCGTCGGGTGGTGGGCGCCTTGCCGGTCGGCTTGGGGGACCCAGTGGGCTTGGGAGACACGCCCGTGCTGGTGGCAGTGGGCGCTTTCGCGGGAACCGCTGCCGCAACGGGCTTCTTCTGTGCCTTGGCCGGGCTGTTCCAATAGTACAGCATCTGGCCCGCGAGGATCAGGTTCAGAGAGAACCCAGCAATGAACCCATACAGAATCAACTTGTCATCCACCTCCTGGAGGGTTGTAAAGATGCGAGACAGAGAGCCGGCGAGATAGTTGAAAACCTGGCCTCAGTCAGTAAGGAAATACCTAGATTAAGACAGGTCACATACCGCAAAAGCGCTCAGTTGGCCGGTACCGCCTTCACGCCAGATGGTATAGATCTGAGGAGCCTTGCTGGCCACACCCAGAGCACCTGCTCCAGCCTGCAGCAGAGCCATTGTCTGCGCATCCACCAAGGTCTGGTCAAAGAGCAGTGCATACACGCTCGCCGCCACGACAGCAATGAACGCCGCCGCCGCAGTGGGCCGGTCCGCAAATGTCAACACCAAAACACCCACCACCACATCTTGTACCGCAATCAACGCCGTCTCGCCAAAGGTGCTGAAAGGGAACTGGTTGCGCACGCTGTAAGACAGCGTGATCAGCAGACTGGCTGTCTCGAGAGCGTACGAAACGAAGGATACACCGGCAGACGAGCGAGAGCCGATCAGCTTGAGAATCTGGGGCACCTTGACGATGGCGCTAGCTCCGACGATGGCAATGCCCAGTGCCTTTGAGATGGCGAGAGAGGTACAGGCAGGATCCTTGCTGACATCCAGGTCGACCACGAGGGTGTTGTGGCAGGAGGAGCCGATCAGCGAGACGATCGCATCGTGGACCGGTTCGGGCACCGCCGAAACAACGGGACGGAGGAGGGGTTGGAGGGGTTCGATGATGGTTTTCTGAATCGCGTCCATGGTGTCAGCTGTAGAGGACCGTGGAGTCAAAGAGAAGAGGTCCAACAAGGCCAAGGGAGGGTGGTTGACGGGAGAAACGCACGAAGCAAGGACGGAGACAAAAGCCGGAGCGGCCAGCAAAGGAAACCAACGCATCTCCGGATCTGCGCGTCGGGTCGCTCCCGCCCGCCGTGGCTTTTCTTCGTCTGCGGCTTGAGCTTCACTTCCGCTGCTTGGATTCTGGTATACCAGAACCCCACAACAGGACTCCGCCATGAGTCTCCTCCGGTCCTCGTTGCGGAGGATAGGCTCCCCCGGCGATCCCAGCCGGATATGCTCCCAATGTCTCCTGCACCGAAGCCGTCCCCCTCGATCCTCCCCCGCCGCTCTCCGCACCTTCATCTCATCCTCCCGGTCTCGCTCGAGCATTGCAGACGGCCCCTCCGCCCAGTCGGCCCTGAACAAGACTTACTTCTCGGCCAATCGCGCAGATGATGGCTCGACCAGCAAGAGCGGCTTGATTTCCTCACTATCAGGCGGCAATGCCTCTTCCGGCACGAACTCCTCCGCTGTGCCATCATCAGACCACCAGGTCCACACCTCTGCGACGGTCTCCGAATCCACACAACCAGAGCTCCCTCATCGCCGGAGGAAGCGCCTAAAGGAAGAAGCAAACGCCCAAACGACCAATCCAGACCATGTCATCCCCCCCGACGCCTCCGCACAGCTGTCGAACTTCTCGTCCACCCTGCCCACCTCCTCCCTCCGTCGCAAAATGGCGGCCTTCCTCGCCCTCTGCAAGCCCCGTCTCTCCGCCCTCATTGTGCTGAGCACGACCTCCGCCTATGGCATGTACCCGATCTCGTCCCTCCTCGCGCTCGACCCGTCCATGACCCCGCTACCGACCCTCTCCACCTCAACCCTAACCTTCCTTTACCTGACGGCCGGCACCTTCATCTCCTGCTGCAGTGCCAACTCAATCAACATGTTCCTGGAGCCGAAATACGATGCCCTCATGTCCCGCACGCGCAATCGCCCCCTCGTTCGCGGTCTCATCTCCCGCCGCGCAGCCGTCCTCTTCGCTATCGCAACCGCCATCACCGGTGTGGGTATGCTCTACTTCGGCACCAACCCCACCGTCGCGGCCCTTTCCGCTAGCAACATCGTTCTGTACGGCTTTATCTACACACCACTGAAGCGTTTGCACGTCATCAACACTTGGGTCGGCGCCATCGTGGGCGGCATCCCGCCATTGATGGGCTGGGTGGCCGCCGCAGGCCAAACCGCCACCACCGGCCACGACACCTGGCGCGATATGCTCTTCAGCAAGGACAGCATCGGTGGATGGCTAGTAGCCGGCATCCTCTTTGCCTGGCAGTTTCCCCACTTCAACGCCCTGTCCCATACCATCCGCGAAGAGTACAAGCGCGCCGGCTACAAAATGCTGTGCTGGAAGAACCCCGCCATGAACGCCCGTGTCGCCCTGCGCTACTCGGTGCTGATGTTCCCCATCTCCATCGGCCTCTGGTGGGTCGGTGTCGTCGGCCACGGCTTCCTGGTGAGCAGCTCCGTCGCCAACGCCTGGTTAGTCAAGGAAGCGTACCACTTCTGGCAACACCAGGGCGCCAACGGTACCGCCCGCGGTCTCTTCTGGGCGAGTATCTGGCAGCTCCCTGTCCTCCTCATCGGCGGTCTCGTCACCAAGAAGGGCCTTTGGGATGGTGTCTGGCGGAAGGTCCTCGGTCAGCCCGACCCAGAGGACGAGTACGTGTATATTGACGAGGACGAGGAACCGGTGTCGTCACCATCAACCACAGCGGTGACTCGTGCAGCATGATTACACCCTATAAACAGAACAAAAACCAGAAAGAGAGGAAAATGTATCCTCCCATATCATTGATACTTGTATGGATGTATTAGATTCCCGTTTGGTCGGCGTTTGTATAACAGCAGCTATGATTCATCCTTTATTCTCTTTCTTTTACTTTGTAACATTGTGATGTAGATATGTGTTAATCTTGAACGATCGCCTTTCTCGAGTTCACCCCATCTATACAGTATTCGATTCATTTCGGATTCATACACATGAGTAGAGAATCATCTAACGTACATCCATACATACATAATACACACTCAGCGAAACCATCACCGCCTCAATCCATACAGCTTCGCCACCTCCTCACTAATCTTACTCGGTGCCTTGACCATCGGATCCTCGCCCATTTTCCCGATCTTCGGGAACGCAATCACATCCCGGACCGACTCCTTCCCCAGCATGACAGCGACGAGACGATCAAAGCCCAGCGCGAACCCAGCGTGCGGCGGACATCCGGCCCACAGGGCACTGAGGAGATGTTGGAAATCGTCGATGCGCTCCTTGGGCATGCCCAGGATCTGCTTGAAAATGTAATTCTGGGTCAGGGCGCAGTGGATACGACGACTGCCGCCGCCGAGTTCGACGCCGTTGACGACGAGGTCGTAGTGGTCGGCGATGGCTTTGGTGGGGTCGGTGCTGAGGAGGTCGACGTCTGCGGCGGTCTTGGGGGCCGTGAAGGGGTGGTGTGTGGCGGAGAAGCCGGCCGTGCCGCCTTGGCCGGGTTCGGTGCCGTCGAGGGGAGTGAAGAGGGGGAAGTCGACGATCCAGAGGAATTCGAAACCTTGGGGGGCTTCGATGATTTTGCTGGCGATGGCGACGGGGGCGAGGGCACGGCGGAGGGCGCCGAGTTGGGTGGAGCCGCCGGCGAAGGGGCCTTGTGGGCGAGCCTGGAGGACGATTAGATCGCCGTGGTTGAGGTCGAGCATTTGCTCGAGCTTTTCGGCGGCTTCGAAGCCGAGGGCGCCTAGGCCGTTGAGGGGAGTGGAGGCGTCGTAGATGAAGATGCCGGGGGCGCCGTCGGGGTTTTTGTTGAAGGATTCGCCCTCGCGAGAGTCGAGGAAGCGGGAGATGAATTCACGGGTGGCGCGTGGGGACTGGTCGATGGTTTCGACCTTGAATGCCTCGACGATTGGGTCTGTCAGGGGGGTGATCTTCTGCACGAGGTCGGTAGGGAGGATATGTTCGATGCGATGTATCTCCATTTCATGGCGGGTATCCGGCTTGTCTGAACCGTAGCGGGTCATTGCTTCTTGGTAGGTCATTCTGCGGAATGGCTGAGCAGGAATCTCCTCCATCAGGTTGGACCACAGGCCTCGGATCAGTGATTCAACGACTGTCATGACATCTGCTCCGCTGGCGAAGGCCATTTCCATATCCAACTGGATTTGAATGAGCAGAAGACTTCGATTGGGATTTTAAGATCTCACCTGAGTAAATTCCGGCTGTCTATCAGCGCGGAGGTCTTCGTCGCGGAAGCAGCGCGCAAACTGGAAATATCTCGGCATTCCACTCGCCATGAGAATCTGCTTGTACTGCTGAGGACTCTGCGGAAGAGCATAGGCCTTGCCCTTCTTTCTGGTAGGGACTATAAACTCACGAGCTCCCTCCGGAGTCGACTTGAAAAGCAACGGGGTCTCTATCTCCACAAAAGCCGGGTTGGATTGTTCCAGTACCTCGCGGCAGACATTGCGCGCTTTCGCTCGGAACCGGAGCGCATCGCGCAGCTCGCTGCTAGCTCGCAGTTGAAGATGCCGGTGCTTGGGCGGGTGGACGACTTGCTTTCCAAACATCACAATCTCACGCGGGAACTCGTTCAGGGGCTGGATTGACTCCAGCGCAACCTCCCAGGGATCCGCACGCTCTTCTTCCGGGGTCCTTGAAACCTTGCGTTTAATTGTCCCCTTAACAACGACTGGACTTCCTCTGCTAATCTTCTTGAGCTGAGAAAGTGTGTTGCTGCTCTCATTTGAGAGTAGTTGTATAGAGCGATTCAGGTTGGGTTCGAACAAGGGAACGAACGAGAGCTCCTTGCCTATATCATCGCGCTTGTCTAGGTAGCCATGAAGAACCACCGATAGGCCTTCATGCCCCTCAGCGCGTAGAGTGTCGATGTCCCATGTCGCCTGAGAGAATTCAACTTTGTTATGGGATGTTAGCATCCTCCGGTGCGTGCAATTGCTTCAACTTGCTCTTCCGAGTAGAAATGCCGAGACGATTGCATCTGGTGACAGGGCAACGAACTCGATTGTTTGAACTTATCTAGGAATTCTGCAGGCGATACATTGGCGCGATTCTTTTCGCTGAAGTCGTGAAATGATCGTACAGGGGAATGAGCTTGCAATGCTGCAGGCCGGCCGAGTTGCGTGCCGCGGAAGTAATTGGAGATCTCCACATAGGTTGCACGGAGGTGAGGGGGGCATCGTGCCGCCCTGGCGAGAAACATTTTGCCACGAATCAACCTGAAGGTGCACACGGGGCAGTAAAGAGGCCAATGGCAGCAACCGTCCTGGTGAGGCGATGCAATCGAACGATGTTCCTGATGGAATCTTGCGATACTCCGATGCCCGGGCGGAGATATAGGGCAGAATGGTGCACTCCGCCTTCCTGGCCGAGTCTAGCGTCGTCCACACTGACAATAAAATGAAAATCTGCGGCGCCGAGTTCCTTTCCCTCTTCATCCTTCCAAGTTTTATTACTGTGAGTGCTACCTTTGCAAGTCGACACCTGTTGCATCCTACTAACATCAAATTTAGATGATGAAAGCCTAGCGTGTTATATATGACCTTTTCTCCTTCCTGGAGCCCATCTGGCTCTCCTTTCGGGGCTTAAGGGCTGATGGGTTCCGGTTGGAGAGAGGATGAAATCTGCGTTCGGCACACCCACCTTGTTACTTAACGGACGCGATTAAGGCATCTCTGACCCACATATTACTTGGAGGTGTTGACGCCTCGGGAGGTGGCGTGCTGTATGACTCTTAGGTGCTGCACCTATGACAGAGCTCTGCAGCAGGCCAGAGGTATCAGTTAGCATAGGACAATTGAAATTCTTATCACAGGTCTTTCTGCCAGTAGTGTGTCCTGAGCTTCTTGTACTGTGTAAAACTTTTTGTGCTCAGTGCCTTGGTGCCTTGCGGGGATCGCCGCTTTCACCAACCTCCAGGCCGTCACTCACGACAATCATGAGTACCTCGACTATTCTCCCAAGCGTTTACTAACTACGATAACTCTTGTATTTCAATTGACAAAAGCGAGCTCTCATTATCTATATCATGACATCTATCCATTCGTCATACAAACGGCAAGATTATATGCGAAGGATATTGTCCCCCCAGATGGAGGACATGTGTTCCATGTGATGCCAGCTCCTGGAATTCACCGTCTTCCTTGAACTCGCCTCGCAGCAGTGGACTGTTCCCATGAATCTCGACACGTACACTCTCCCCAGCCTCGTACTCCACCCCCATGGCCCAAATGCCAATTTCCAGCTTCACAATGTCCCCAGGGGTAATATATTCGTCGCGGTCGTGCGGATGAAAGGGAAAGTTCTCATGGAGAGACTTGGTTGGATCGATGGCTCGACGTGAGGCCCGCAGGATTCCCAACGACCCGACATGGAACATGAGGTTGTTCTTCTCCCGGGGCGAGATGCTGTCCACACTGCCTGGGTTGACACCGTACTGTGCGATTGACGACCAAGGAATGTTGAGATTGAGGAGAGCCTTTCCTTGCGCGTCGAGCTTGCGCACCAGAACATATACATCCAGGTCATGGAAGTCCGGGCACGACATGTATACCACTGCCTTGGGGATCCCTGCCAGTCGCGTCCGGCTGGGGAAAGTATAGGTGAAGCTCGCACAGTCTTGATACTTTTCGGAGTTGTATGACACTGATGAATCTGCACTTGGGGCATCAGGACTCAAACGGCCTTCAGGCTGAAAGTACATCTTGCGATACTCAGTCCGCGGGATCGGGTAATCCTCCTCCGTGATATTGTACAGCGGGTCTTGATTGAATCGCAGGATGGTGGTCCGTACCCTGGGTGTCTTCTCCCATCCATTATCGGCGCCATTCAGATAGCGGTCGAAGAAGGAAGCCATTTCGGCGGCAGAATCTTTGCAATTCCACATATCGTACCATTCCTGCCAGGGACAAAGACGCAGCCATTTATCAGGTGATTGAACCTGGAGCCACCCGCGCAGTGACCCCATCGTGTGCACGAAACTGGTGTACGACGCCGTGATATAGGTGGGAATGTTGATTTTGCTGATATCAGGTCGTTTGTCCTTCCAGTAGAGACTATCCGCAGTTCTATGTCGTCGATACATCTCATGGAAATCTTCGACGCCCCCGTGGCCCTGGATGTTGTGGTCGATTATAAAATCAAATAGACCAGCGTCGAAGACGCCCCCTCGCACGAATTGCTCCCGGTACAGATCACCGCATGCCTCCCAGGGAGCAATAGCCTTGAGTGATGGCGGTTGCAAGGCAGCGATAAACCACTGGATGATTGCCAGATGCGAGTTTCCCGCCAGTCCAACACTCCCATTGCACCAGGACATTTTGGCCACGGCTTCAATTACATCGTATCCGTCTTCGGCTTCCTGAGTGCCCATAATGCCCACCGTACCATCTGAATCGCCAGATCCACGGGCATCCACGTTGATGATTGCGAAGCCACGAGGTACGAACTCGGCTGGATCGGGCCCTTCAAATTTCTCCAGTCCACTAAGCACGCCTTCAGGAATTCCGAGGCCCCAGGGAAGCACCTTTAACATGCTGATTCCATTGAACTTTTTGCCAAACGGACTCCATGCTAAAATTGCAGGCACTGCCTTGGAGGTGTCTGTGGGGCGATAGATGTCGCAGTATAGTGTGCTTCCATCGCGGACCTTGATACCCACGTCGTGCGAGGCGTGGATGTCGCATGGCAAGGGACGCGAGCCATTCTTGCTCCAGCCTTTGGGAAGGACTTCTTCACGAAACCCAAAGGGCTGATAATTATTTCGGCCCACGGAGGGCTTGTCAATTGGACGAGTCGCAATCGGTACAGGAGAAGGCATGTTGAAAGTTGCTAACGATGGTGACCCAAAGACAAAAGGCCTATAGGCTTCTTTTGAAGGCTGCCAGGCGTTCATGCTAGCGCGTATCGGCTATTATCGCAATCATTGTCGCTTATCCACATGGGGTCTTTTCTTCTGTCTGACCGTCGGCATGTGGACATTAAGCGTTGCCCGGGTCTATACTATCCACCCCGGCCGAGCTCGGGCGAGTTTACAGCATCGCACCCTACCATTCGGCAGTTCGCAAACTCGCATACAGTCATTCGGACACAGCAAGCGACGTTTTCCGCCTCGGATGGGATCAGCTCGGCCGGGGTAATGGGTGGGCTCGGATGGAATCACCTGTCAGAGACGCAGTAGGCATAAAATAGTGAACCACCCTCCGTCACCAGAGCCTCAAACATCGTCCATTTCCATATCAGAGCACAACTTCGGTTGCATTTTTACAATACCTCAATACATCACACACCCAACATACACTATTAACTATTCTAATCATGGCCCCCTCCCGTATCGACACCCCCGAGCCCATCCCTTCCCCTGCCCCGGAAAAACTCCAGTCCATACAGAACCAGAATCTTCACTATGGCGACTTTCGCGACGACTTCTTCCGGGACGGTTACGCCGTCATCAAAGGCGTGCTCAGCAAAGAGCGCGCCAGCGAATACCAGGACTCGGCCCTAACCTGGCTCGAATCATTCAACCTCGGCTTCGACCGTAACGACAAATCCACCTGGAAGAAAGAAAACCTCCCGCAGAGCTGGAAGGGCGGCATGTACCTACACTTCTCTGCCGCGCACGAGAAATACGTCTGGGACGTGCGATGGTAGACACCCTTCCCCATCTCCCTCCGTCTCCCGCTGACAGCAGCCCAGTGAGCCAAATGTCATCGCCCCGTTCGCCAAACTCTGGCAAACCGACGAGCTAGTCGTCTCCTTCGACACCATCAACATCACCCTCCCTCAATCCATCGTCGGCGCCTACGACTCCAAACCCTGGCCCCACTGCGACCAAGCCCCCGAACGCAAGGGTCTAGTCTGCGTCCAAGGGATCGTGAATCTCTCCAACGCGGGCCCCGATGACGGTGGTCTAATCGTGATGAAGGGCTCTGCGCCACTCTTTGACCAATTCTTCGAAGAGAATCCTGTTACGGGTCCCACACCCTGGCGTACCGCCAAACACAAGGATTTCCATCCCTTCCACGATAAGGATCTGGACTGGTACCGGGAGCGCGGGTGCGAATTGATCAAGGTGTGCGCTGAACCCGGGGATCTGATTCTCTGGGACTCGAGACAGATGCACTGGGCGCAGTTTGGAGAGTCGGATGTTGTGCGTACGATTGTTTATGTGACGTATACGCCGGCGGAGTGGATGGGGGAGGAGGATCGGGAGAAGAAAAGGGAGTTGTTTGAGAAGTTTGAGACGACGACGCATTGGCCGCATACGAATCTGTTTACGCATGGGAAGGCGATGGTGAAGAATGAGGATGGGGAGGAGGTGGTGGATCCGTTGGAGAGAGATGAGCCTCTTACCAAGCCGGTTAGGAGTGAGCGGTTGTTGCAGTTGGCGGGGGTGGTGCCTTATTGATTTGAATAGTTTGTTTTATACCTGAAGAGTAAGGCCACTGCATTGCTGTATATACACACTCGTTGATTATTTCATACGCTTCAACTATAAGTAACTCCATTCCATATACCATGTACAACCCCTCCTGTTCCATCTGGTGACATTGCATCGTCACCTGCACTTATGGACCTTCCCCAGAGCACAATATCACAGCTGCGAGACCACTCAAAAGCCACGATATATCAGGGTTGTCACACGACAGAAATACTCCATCTCGTGGCTAGAGCAGACCAGATCTGGCCAATGCCGGCTCACCGTATAATTTCCCTGTCCTCAATGACTGGAGCCTTAAGTGCTAGGATCCACAAGGAGTCTCACACAGTCTCCATTCTGTTTTACCCATTGTCATTGTGGTTGCCATATTACTATTTGGATAATCTCCCTAGACTAAGTCACGCTTGAGGGGACCACATTTCCATTCTTTGCGTCTCGCATACCAGGGTCTCATCCTGGACCTTTTAGTCAGTCGTATATTTGCTGCTGGACTCTTGAGATCTTGCAATGCTCCTTCGCCTATGTTTTCGATGAATCACCATCCAGCTTTCTTTTCCACCGGGTAACCATCGTACCAATAATCTCAACCTCCAGTAGTGTACCAACCACTGGAAGATTATTTCATTATGCGACTTGATCGGCTCCTTCTGGACCGAAACGTTGATCTCATATCATCTCTCCAATCTTGGTTATATACGGCTTCCACTAGGATTGATACCAGTCATGCTCAGTGACGTTAGCAGACACCCACCATGACTGCAGAGGCTCAGGCAAGACTCAGCTAAGATGTAGGATATCGTCGTCTTTCGGCTAGCCCAGGAGTGTTGCTATGGGTTATGAGTATGATCAAGTATACAATGGATGAGCTCGGATAGGATGAATGGCCGCCATGCTGAGGATATGTCTAAATTGGACATAATAAGCAGAGACATAGCATGCTGACACTCTAGGATATTGACTTCCCATCAGTGCCCATGCAATCGGTCTTTGGTGTTGGAGTTCGAGATCCGGAATATCGTCCTTTACTGTGAGATGAGTCTTTTGAGCTTGGTTTGCAGCATCTGCACTGAGAGGTCAGGTTTGTATGATTAGGTTGAGCGACCCAGAACCTCAATATAAGAGATAAGAATTATTTAATGAAGACTTATCCACTTCGGGGGGGCTTAGGAGTGCTGACTTGCCAGCTCTGCCCAGAATCTCAGTTGGACAACACGACTGATCAGATTTATACCATCTTCGAGGCTGTTCATCAAGTGAGAGGCTCTGGAAGATCTCTCCTCTCGAGGGATTCCTTCCGACGTAGCAGGGAACCTCCCTGCAAATTCTCACCGATACCCATCAATCCACGGTTTCAACATCGCACTTGACTAGCTACCACAGAGCTGCGCTTCGGCTATTCCTAGATACTCCCCGTAAATTACCTACCGCTAAGTCCATGCGTATTTCTTGGGGATGGGGCAGTTCGGACGAGGCTAATAGCCGGCGAATCCATTTTCGGGTGAGCTCGGGCGAGATTCTCCCATCCAGATGGTCAGTCACTCACTCTTCCACATCCACATCCACCCCCAGCATCAGCATCATCACGCAGCACCCCCAGCAACAAGAAAATATACTTTCGGCTCCACGTTCATCTCTTCAACTCCACAATCGGTTTCTCCACGCCAATGGATGATTCCCAATTACGCGGGGAATAACCCCACCGGGGAGACAGCGACAGAGATGGAGTGCATATGAAGTCCGGGGTCTTGGAGGTCATCGTCTGCATCTAGTTTCTTTTCTCAGGAGCATTGTGAGAAGCAGTGAGCACTCAGTATGGATGACAAAGACGTCGACGCTACGCACCTTGAGCTCGCCAAGCCAAAGGCAGGACACCAGAACCCCACGGGTACGGTGAAGCTGGTTGAGGATGGAGAGATAGTCTTGATTCCAACCCCATCGCCGGATCCGAGAGGTATGATACTTCCTTATTGACTTTTGCGTTTGCATGTGATTGTGGATGTGAGTGGCTAAGAAGACAGATCCATTGAACTTCCCACAATGGCAGAAATGGGTGATCACATTCGTGTTGGGAATGTGTGAGTTCGACCACTAGCATATCTCTGGATAATTCTAATGGCATCTAGTCTCCGTTCTAGGTGTCCTAATGACCTCGGGCATGGGTCCCTTCGTATCCATCATGATGGCCTACTACGACTATAACCCGCATACCGACGATCTGATGACCTACCCGACACTATTCATGGGAATCGGAAATCTCATTGCCATGCCGCTGGCAATGGCTGTAGGCCGGCGTCCAGTATTCTTGGCCTCGGCATTGATTCTGACCGTGGGCTCCATCTGGTGTGCCGCGAGTGGAAGCTTGTCATCGCATATTGCGGGGAGAGATGTGCTTTCGTTGGCGGCAGGGCAGTCGGAGGCGCTGTGTCCGCTTATTATTCAGGTATTTCACGCCTTCATTTCTCATTCAAGCATGGTTGCGAATGGATTGGTATAAGAACCGGAACTAAAGGTT
The DNA here is from genome assembly GCF_003184845.1 of Aspergillus ibericus CBS 121593. Classification (NCBI taxonomy): domain Eukaryota; kingdom Fungi; phylum Ascomycota; class Eurotiomycetes; order Eurotiales; family Aspergillaceae; genus Aspergillus; species Aspergillus ibericus. The sequence continues at coordinate 1,223,329 of NW_020292100.1, read as the reverse complement.
GATACTAGGAAATCCACTTCGTCCACGAGCGGAGCAGTCGACTGGCTTGGTTCAGCGCAATCCAGTCCATTGGCACAGCGGCACTAACCATCGCTACCTCCTACCTAGTCAGTAGTCTAGGCTGGCGATGGTGGTACGGGGTCTTCGCCATCGCCAGCGGAGTAGTCTTCCTCGCCTCCCTCTTACTAGTCCCCGAGTCACGCTACGACCGACCAACCGACGCCTTCGAAGGCGAAGTCCACGTCCACCACGAAGGCGAAACGCAAATCATCGTGCACGCAACCACCAAGAACCGCATCCCCCTAGACTACACCAACTACCAAGCCCGAACCTGGAAACACAGCCTCGCCCTCTACCACGGCCCCGCCAACTGGCACGAAGCCCTCACCTGCTGGAAACACATGGGCCAATGCATCCTCTTCCCCAACATCCTCTGGGTCGTCCTCATGAACAGCGTCGCCCTAGGAATCTACGTCATCGGCGTCACCGAATACTCCTCCATCCTCGGCGCACCCCCCTACAACTACCCCACCACCAGCCTGGGCCTCGTCCAGGGCGGCCAGATCGTCGTCTCCATGATCATGGTCCCCGTCCTCGGCTACGGCGGCGACCAACTCTACAGACTCGTCGCCCGCCACCGCAACGGCATCGTGGAATCCGAAATCCGTCTCCTCCCCATCCTCCTCCCCATCATCGTCCTACTCATCTCCTGCATCATCTTCGGCCGCGCCGGCTCCCATCCCACGCACTGGTCCCCTTGGGCCATCACCACGACCTTCAACGGGATGTATTTCGCATATATCGGCATCATCTTAATCGGATTCACCTACTCATTGGATAGTTACGGGGAACGGGCAGCGCCAATTTTGGTGCTCATTTGTGCGATCAGGGGCTTGATCTCGTTTGGGATCTCGTTTGGGATTACCAAGTTTGTCACGGAGAAGGGGTTTCAGGGCGCGTTGGATATTTGTGCGATTATTGCGGGCGTGGTCTCGGCTTTCGGCATCTTGGTGTTTGTGTTTGGGGCGTGGATTAGGAGGGTTACCATGCCGTTTGCGGTGGATGGGAGGTGTGCGGAGTATTAGTTTGAAATACTAGTTTATATGTGGTTGCTTTGTGGTTTGTGATGTAAGCTTGGTTGTTGATGTTCTTTTGAATTGCGAATGAATTGAAGGTTCTGTGTACAGGTATCTGGTTGTAGTGTATTTATTCTGGTAGGTGCGTCATACTCTGATGCAGTCTATCTATACCCGTATGTTTTGGATAGAGGGTACAAATAAACAAAACAATACCAAGAGATACATAATCCCGAAATCTAAACCAAGTCCTCTAAATAGCCTCAATAAGTCACCTCATTCGGAAACGTCATCAAAGTAGCAGGATCCAGCCACGGCAGCGACATATCAATGAGCTCGGAAGAAAACAGATCCTCGAAGCGAGGTTCATCCTCCGCTTGCACTGCAAATCGACCTAGACTGTCTGGTATATCTCCAAAAGCTGTATCATGAGCATCCCCGCCGTGCATATGTTCATCACTCTCTGATAACGATTTACTGGTCTCAGACGCATCCGTGAACAGAAATCGCAATGTTGCTTCGGCGTCAGAAAGTGATGCCCATAAGCGGGGAGATGCGACGAGTTTCATGATTCTGGCGAATACGCGCTGGTCGATTGATGGTCTGGGACGGAGGATCTCGTGCAGATTGATGAGACGATGTAGGACGAGCAAGGCGTCGTGTCGTGTGTCTGTGGATGAGAGCTCGATGAGAGTGATACTGTACATGATGAGCTCTTTCTCTTCTGTAACTTCGGTAGATGATCGAAGATGGCGGAAGCAGATCAGGTCCAGGGCGAGGAAGATAGCAGCCGTGACGGTGGAGCATGTTACTGCCCAGAACTTGTGGAAATAGGGGCATGGGTCGTGGTATCTGCGGGATAGAATGGCTTTTGCGCATAAAATGCCGTTCTGATGCACGGTATCACTGGCTGAGTTGTTGAGTAGTTGTGGGATCAAGGCAACACATAGGTTTATACGCCAGGAGTCTAAGCAGTTGCAAATCAGGTAGCGCTGGACGTGGATCCATTCGAGCCCTGGTTCGATGTGGGGTACGGGGTCATCGGGTCCATGATAGGAAAGGTGGGGTGGAAAGGATGCGGCTATAGAGTCAAGCTCCTCAAAGGAGGCTTGCACAGCTGCCGTTGTCCACTCGTTGATGGATCGGGCATGGTTCTGCATGGTGGCGGCAAGTTGAGCCATCGCTTTGTGATACTCAAATGAAGATGTAACATGGCTAGCTGCACCGGCCATATTTGGGGAGTTTCTCTGATCGTCCTCGATTTCTAATACGGTAGTAAAAGAATCAGGGTGTATTGAAATCGGGCGTGACCATACAGTCATCCTTTACTTCTCTCAGTAGTGTTCCAGCGAACCGAGGGGTAACTAACCAGTCGCAGATCACCAGTGTCCACCATAATCGTCGATGAACATTTCGATGTTCCCGAATTAACCCTGTTTCTTTGACGGGGCATGTTAATCTTTCGTGGTGTTCCCCAAGACGATCAATTCCAATTAAACGAGCGACATTGACGGCTAGACCATGCAAAGTATATTCGCGGCTTGACTCGCCAAGATTTTTGTGCACGATATTCAAGATTGCTAGCGCTTGGACTGTCGAAATACTAGGTTTGCTCAAGTAACTCGCATAGTTGAGCTCCTTCAAAGCAGCCTCGCACCAAGTGCGGCATAGGTCCGTGGGTTTCCTGCTGGGCAGCAATGCTCTATAAGGAGAACAGACAGGGAGTGATTCCTGAAGAAGGCAAATTCTGCGGCTCTGATCTTCGGCTATAAAGTATATTCCTACCTATGTAAGAGTGAGTTTGGAACTCTTTGGCCGTAAGGAAACTTACAGCCAGCACACTGAGGTACACAGCTATCCAGGCATGGTTCCTCGGGCTTTCTGATCTGCTATGGATTATGCGATCCCAGAAATCACAGTGCTCATTGATGAAATCAGAAGGTTCTAGAGCGCAATGAACCCATGCAAAATGAGTCAGAGAAAACTGTACGATTGTCTCACTCCAGTGCCGGTCAGGTAAAATGGGTAGTAGATGGTCATCTCGTGGGTGTATGATACGTCCAGAGACTTGCGACGCTCTCACCAAAAGCCCGAATGGGAGGCTTTGAAAATCGTTCAGAATCTTGTCTGACGACTCTGACCTTTCTGGAGCAGGGGAGACCCGGAAGATGTCTGTTTCAAGTTTCAGCATTTCAGGCCGGGAGAGAACAGATTCCAGCTGCCTGATCCGAGTCTTGAGGCTCAGGTTTTCCCGTAATAGGCTTGAACCATCGGGGCTATCACTTTGTGCCTCCTCATCAACTGCGCTGTAGTTCAGTCAGACGCAGGAAACGAAACCGGATAATATATCGGGACAAGCAAATAGGCAGGCTCACACAGTAACCTTGCCATGGACTTTGACAACCTCTCGCTTACAGGTCGCAGTATCACCGCGACGAATGCACTCGTCGCATGGGATTTTCTTGGAACATTTGATCTTCCTACGAGCACACTGGATGCATGTTCGTGGGACTCGCTGGGTCTGTCTCATTGATTGCGGCATGGCTAAGCATAAGAGTAATTTCGAGTATAGTTCACTCAGGGATCAACTATCCGATGGAGCCATCGAGCCATCATTGTTGCATGCTTTGAGCTCGGGCGAGCTCGGGCGAGCTGGCTCTCCAGCACTGCATTTCCAGTCTGGGGCTCTTCTTCCTTCGGCTATTTCTTCCCCGCATTGTGGACCTGCGGCTAAACTTCGCCCGGGGGCATGCGGGGTACGTCTTCTGGAAGTGACTGCATCGAATTGAAGGCATGGATCACGAAAAGCGGTTTCTAAATCCATGCATTCATAGTGAGATGTTGATACGATGCCTTGCTTTCCCAGTTGCATGCCATCAGGGACTCGTAATGAACGAATTGTACAGTAGTCACTGTTGGGTTTGGAATGGTGGATATACTACTCCCATTCTGCCTTGCTATTCAGTCCTGCTAGACATATATCAGGTAGTGTTCCAATTCCACCGAGGAGTCAACAAAGCACTGCTGGATGTTGGGATGTTTGCACAAGATGCGTGCACGTGACCTCCCAGATAGGAATCCGCATGAGCTCCGCATCAATGATTATCCGCGGCGACGCAACGGAGCGGCTTCTCGGAGGTAATTTTGGAGTCGATAGAACAGCCATTTGCCATTTCGACGCGATACATCGTCAATCAGTCACACGCACCGATTGATCGACCTGTTTGGTCACTTGGTCTCATGAGGCTACACTCAGGGGCTCTGCCCCGCACGGCACGCCTTCATGCGTCCACAATCCTCTCATTGCGACAAACACCATGCGGCGCTCGCAACTATGCGCGGACGGCACAAGTGCTGCGGATGAACCAGTCGCTCTCCAACGGAACCCGCCCTACGATCAGATATCCCGTCGCTTCAGTCGAGTCGGAACAGAAAAGATGGATCTCACAAAACTACATTCGAAAACAAAAGGAAGCTGAACAGGAATGGGCTCAGTTCGCACGGGAAATCAAGGATGGAAAGAGGATTAACTTTGCACAACACCTCGAGGAGAGAGGCCTGCTACACGATGTCGTTGGGTAGGTGATCTTCTTGGACTGCCTGTCTTGTGTATCAGTGATAGATGCATCTGCTAATACAACGCTTGATTTGCAGAGAACGGAAGATGTTGGACAATCTGTTCACGCACAAGAGAGTAGGTATGTATGCAGGTGTGGACCCGACTGGTCCCTCTTTGCATGTTGGCCATATGCTACCGTTTATGGTGTTGGCTTGGGGTTACGTCTGGGGTCTGCCTGTTACATTTCTGGTCAGTAATCTCCACGTGAAGAGCCATGAAGCCTGGCTAACTCGGACAGCTCGGTGGTGCCACCGCTCGGTTCGGTGACCCGACAGGACGACTCAACAGCAGAGAGCAGGTCCACTCCTCGGTTCGAAAAGCAAATATGGCGAGTATGCACATGCAGCTGAAGAAGTTGGGCTACAGTGTTGCCGTGTACGGTAAAAGGCATGGTTATGACAACGAGCGGTCCAGACGTGCTTTAGTGAATAACAATACATGGTGGAATTCGTTACCTCTTATTGATGTTTTCCGGGATCTGGGGGTTCACACGCGCCTGGGGCCTATGCTAGGCCGAGATACGTGAGTCCACAGTTGTGCGTCACTGGTTGAGGGCCGTACTCATCAAGTTACAGGGTCAAAAACCGACTGACAAAGGGTGATGGAATGTCCTTTGCTGAGTTTGCCTACCCGCTAATGCAGGCATGGGACTGGTGGGTACTCTTCCAAAAGGGCGTCCAGGTTCAAGTTGGAGGCTCGGATCAATTCGGAAATATCCTCTTCGGCATGGACGCTGTGAAATCGATCAGCAAGAACAACGTGGACCCCTTGCACAAGAGTGACTTGGAAGATGCTTTGGACAAACCCCTTGGAATTACGACACCTTTGCTCACCGCTTCGTCTGGCGAGAAATTTGGAAAGTCTGCCGGCAATGCGATCTGGCTGGACAAGGACATGACGTCCACGTTCGAGCTGTATCAGGTATGTTGGACATGGCCAGGAAGGGACACCTGTCTTATTAACACATAATAGTTCTTTGTTCGGACTCCAGACGATACCGTCGAGCGCTATCTGAAAATGTTCACCTTCTTGCCGTTGCCCGAAATCGCTAGGATCATGGAGGAGCAGAACAAGGATCCATCCAAGCGGGTGGCCCAGCATGCTCTTGCTGCGGAATTTGTCGAGCTGGTCCATGGCAAAGCAGAGGCGGATGCGGTCGCTCTCCAGCATCGCCAGCTGTTCCGCCCACGGTCGTCAACCGCAGAACCAAGCCCGCTCCCTCTGAAACCCACCACCCCCGGCAAACCCCAGTCCCCAACCGCAGGCTTCGATAATCCTCAATCTGGGAACGCCTACGCTCCCCAAACCAACTTTGCCAACATGCCACAAACTCAGGTTACCCTTCCCCGCTCTCTGGTCTACAACCAGTCGCTGCATAAAGTCCTATGGTCCGCCGGCCTGGTGAGTTCCAAGGGTGAGGGCCACCGGGTGATTGTGAACAAGGGCGCTTATGTCGGAAGCCGTCCCGGAGACAGTGGGCCAATGTCGGATGATCTAGCGTTTACCCCCATCAAGCCCTGGCCAGTGGAGAAGACGCAAGAGTTCATCCTTGGGGGAGACACCTTGTTTCTGAAGCTGGGCAAGTGGAAGTTCAAAATTGTCAAGATTGTCAGCGATGAAGAATTCCGGGCGGCTGGACTGACGGCGCCCGGATGGGAGCCGGAGACTACGGGATCCGACGAAGGTGCTAAGCCTTGATGCCGTGCTTGATCATATACCACTCTTGTATTATTAGACCTGTGTACATATGTATACCTTGAATGTACCCGTACGATCACCAACACCACCAAGGCCATTGATCAAGGTCAATTGTATACTACGTAGGCCGGCTGACCGTCAGACCCGATGTCACAGGTTAGTGTCTGATTTAAAGTGTCGATGTTGATCCGATCAATGGACTAGTTCGCGCTGTCCCACCTCCACTTCCATCTGATTGGTCCAGTAGCTGCCCGGTCCGTCCAGAAGGCGGCGGCAGAACCACTCAACGCGTCGACGCGTGACGCCCGCCGACATGTCCGATCCCGTTTCCTGTCGCTCCAGGGCTGTCACTGATCACCCTGTCCGATCCCATCCCCAGTCATTGCCCTGCCCCATCCTATCGTCGTATTCTTCTCACTTAAAGCATGATATAACTTGGCCTTCACACCAATCTATCCTTAAAAGTTATAGCCCATAATGGCTAGAGGAACGCCCGCCGTTTCCTCTCCCACGACTGCGACGCCCGCCTCCGCGGCACTGAAACGCTCCACGTCCAGTACGCAGAACATGAAGAACCAGAAGTCAATCCTTGGGTTCTTTCAGAAGTCGTCCCCATCGACTCCATCAACCGCTCGTAATGCGGAACCTGCTTCTTCGCCAGCGGAGAGGGTCTCGGAGCAGCGCCGCGGGGGTGCCAAGGGCGCGGCAGAGAGGAAAAAGAGCGTTCCAAAATTCAAGCAGGAATTGGAACCGGTGCCGAGTAGTGATCTGGTCATCCCTGAAGAGGATGAACAGGAAGATAATACTCAGGTGCGACCTGTGTTGAACGACGCTTGTCTAAGTGTACGGCTAACAGGGTTATAGGGAAGTCCGAATGGAAAGCCCGAACTGAAGACTGCCTCTCCATCACGGCGGGTAAGTCTGCACCATTGTATAACTCACTACATATAGAAAGGGTGTGCTGACAATCATCCCACAAGGCCAAGAAGCAAGTCAACTACGTCGAATCCGACTCTGAAGGCGAAGACGATGATGAGAAGATATTCCGCCCAGGCCGGAACAGCAGGAGCAAGCGGAGGAAGATGTCACCAGAAAGTGAAGATGAGTTCAACGATGCTGGCGGAGACGTGGGCTACTCCGACGATGGTCAGTCTTGTGCCGTTGATCTGGATGGGCGAGTGCTGATAACTGCCAGAAATGGACGATTTTGTTGTTGCCGATGATTCGGAGGAAGAAGTCAAGCCATCCAAGAAACGCAAGAGGCCGTCGATCCAACCGAAGAGCAAGTCGTCTTCCTTGCCGCCTGTATCAGCAGAAGAAGACATGGACCTGGACATTCCGGACGCGACTTCTGGCACAGCTCTCAAGTGGACATACGACCCGGAAACTTCTGAACCTCGCCAGCCGCGCGCAGCCCCTACTCCCAAGAGCTCTTCGGTGGCTAAGAAGCAGAAAGCACATGTTACGGAGCCTGAACAGCGGTATGCCTGGCTTGCGAATATCCGCGACATCGACGGACATCCTATCGGTCATCCTGAATATGATCCCCGGACTCTATATATTCCCCCGTTGGCCTGGGCCAAGTTCTCTCCTTTTGAGAAGCAGTATTGGGAGATCAAGCAGAAGTTTTGGGACACCGTTGTCTTCTTTAAGAAGGGCAAATTCTACGAGCTTTACGAGAACGATGCTACTATTGGACATCAGCTTTTCGATTTGAAGCTTACAGATCGGGTAAACATGCGCATGGTCGGTGTCCCGGAGATGAGCTTGGATCACTGGGCCAACCAGTTCGTGGCCAAGGGATTCAAGATCGCTCGGGTCGACCAAATTGAATCAGCCTTGGGCAAGGAGATGCGCGAGCGAGATGGCAAGAAGGGCGGAGCTAAAGAAGACAAGGTCATCAGGAGAGAACTCGCCTCTGTTCTCACAGCTGGTACTCTTGTTGAAGGCTCCATGCTTCAGGATGACATGTCTACGTTCTGCGTTGCCATTAAAGAAGCCCTGATAGATGATCAGCCTGCGTTTGGAATCGCTTTTGTCGACACTGCAACCGGTCAATTCTTCCTATCTGAGTTTGTAGACGATGTGGACATGACAAAATTCGAAACGTTCGTCGCACAAACTCGACCGCAGGAGCTTCTCTTGGAGAAGTCTACAGTCTCTCAGAAGGCATTGCGGATTTTGAAAAACAACACGGGGCCGACCACAATCTGGAACTACTTGAAACCAGGAAAGGAGTTCTGGGAAGCCGACATTACGGTGAAAGAGCTTGATGCTAGCGAGTATTTTGTCTGCGAGGACGGTGATAACCTGCAAGCATGGCCCGAAGCACTTCGTGAAGCCCGCGATAAGGAACTGGTCATGTCCGCATTTGGGGCTTTGGTGCAGTATCTCAGAATCCTCAAGATCGAGCGTGACTTGATAACCATTGGCAACTTCACTGCATACGACCCAATCAAGAAGGCCACCAGCCTAGTGCTCGATGGCCAAACCCTTATCAACATGGAGATCTTTGCCAACTCCTTCGACGGTGGCTCTGAAGGCACGTTGTTCCAGCTCCTCAATCGCTGCATCACGCCTTTCGGCAAGCGGATGTTCAAGCAATGGGTTTGCCACCCGCTTGTGGATGCGAACAAGATCAATGCTCGGCTGGATGCAGTAGATGCCCTCAACGCCGATTCAAGTGTCAGGGATCAGTTCTCCTCGCAGCTGACCAAGATGCCTGACTTGGAGCGACTCATTTCTCGTATCCATGCTGCAAACTGCAAGGCCCAGGACTTCTTGCGTGTCTTGGAAGGGTTTGAGCAGATTGAGTACACCATGAGTCTCCTCAAGGACAGTGGCTCCGGGGAAGGTGTCATTGGACAGTTGATCGGCGCAATGCCTGACTTGAACGAGTTGCTTGAATACTGGAAGACTGCCTTTGATCGCTCGAAGGCGAGGGAGAATGGCATCTTGGTGCCCAAGCCTGGTGTCGAAGAGGATTTCGACAACTCCCAAGAACATATCGAGCAAATCCACCGAGACCTTGAGAGCCTTCTGAAGCGCGTGCGCCGGGAACTTGGCTCTTCCGCCATCATCTACAAGGACAACGGCAAGGAGATCTATCAGCTAGAGGTACCGATCAAGGTGAAGAACATTCCCAAGGGCTGGGATCAAATGTCCGCAACGAAACAAGTCAAGCGCTACTATTTCCCGGAGCTGCGGAAACTTATCCGTCAGTTGCAAGAAGCTCAAGAAACGCACAGTCAGATCGTCAAAGAAGTCGCTGGCCGATTCTATGCACGGTTTGATGAGAACTATGCGACCTGGCTTGCTGCTGTCCGCATCGTTGCTCAGCTTGACTGCCTCATTAGTCTTGCCAAAGCTTCTGCCTCTCTAGGCCAACCCAGCTGCCGCCCAGTGTTTGTCGACGATGAGAGAAGCGTCCTCGAATTCGAGGAGCTGCGCCACCCATGCCTGGTCTCCGCCGTGGGCGATTTCATCCCCAACGACGTGCAACTGGGAGGCAACCGCCCCAACATTGACCTCCTCACTGGAGCCAACGCGGCCGGAAAGTCCACCGTCCTACGAATGGTAAGAACCCTCCATACCCCTCATCACATAACATCCTAACCAACCCCAGACCTGCGTTGCCGTCATCATGGCCCAAATCGGCTGCTACCTCCCTTGTCAATCCGCCCGCCTCACCCCCGTCGACCGAATCATGTCCCGACTGGGCGCCAACGACAACATCTTCGCTGCGCAATCCACCTTCTTCGTCGAGCTCTCCGAAACCAAAAAGATCCTCTCCGAAGCCACCCCCCGCTCCCTCGTCATCCTCGATGAGCTCGGCCGCGGCACCAGCTCCTACGACGGCGTCGCCGTCGCCCAGGCCGTCCTCCACCACGTCGCCACACACATCGGCGCTCTCGGCTTCTTCGCAACACACTACCACTCCCTGGCGGCCGAGTTCGAAGGACACCCCGAGATCGCCCCGAAGCGCATGCGCATCCACGTCGACGACGAGGAACGCCGCGTTACCTTCCTCTATAAGCTCGAGAACGGCGTCGCGGAGGGCAGTTTCGGTATGCACTGCGCCGCCATGTGCGGTATCCCAGATAAGGTCATCGAGCGTGCAGAAGTGGCCGCCAAACAGTGGGAACATACCAGTCGTCTCAAGGAGTCTCTGGAACGCCGGAAAGGCGGTGGTCTCATCGGAATGGGCTGGTGGAGTGATATCGCGTGGGCGCTGCGTGATACAACCACGACGACTGAGAACGAGGAGGTCAGTGATCGGAGTCTTGAGGTGTTGAGAAAGGCGATTGAAGCTCTGTGAGCATCAAAACTGTGTGTTATGACCTAGCCTGTGTTTTCTCCCTCGTCATCAAAAGCCATTCTCACATAGATATGATGTCTGTTACTACTACTCTTGTTCTCTATTTTTATTATATGTACTGGGTTGGGATAGGCGTTAGGTCGGGATATGTTACTGTTGATTTCAAACCCGTGGGGATATAATCCTGGTTAATCTATCGTGATTCAAGATTTGATTTGTTTCCTTCGTGCCCACGTAAACTTGAGCCAGAGGCCGAACAACACTTATCCAGTGCATCATACTTAGTCCTAGTACATAGATAGACCCCCCCCCATGTGGCTTGCCTGCCGCAACTCCTCAAGTTGATAAGCGAAGAAGCGGGCGTCCATGACATCCAGAATTCCATTACTGGGCTAGGTTGGGGGTTGGCAGTGATGCCTATGTAAAGGATTCCATCGATCCTATAACTCTTTCATAAGGTAATAAATACTCATTATCCGTTACTAAGTGATAATGAGGAGGGTTGACTGTCTGATACAGTTACTGTACGGTTGTGATACAGTTGCAACATACATAGTACTCCGTAGTTACAGTAAGGTTGCACTGACCTCACATGATTGTAATTGATCGTTCTGTATGGTCATTACACAGTTGCAGTATGGTTGTGATACGGTTGTATAGCCTCACAAACTATAATGCAGCGTTGGTTACAGCTAATTACAGTTGCTGTAGAGTGATGATATGGTTGTAGGTAGTAAGCTCATGTCACTATAATTCATTCTTATAAGCTATAATCAACCTTTTCTGCCTATTCGTTCATGAAAACTAGATCAGTCACCCGCTATGCTTTCTTTCGCTTGGGTTAATAGGGGATAGGCAGCGCTGGTATGAGTAGATGGCATTAAATACGATATCTTGTTTCTGTTGCTGTTATGCTTGGATCAAATGCCGCCATGTGCAAACTCGCCTGTACCTGGTGATGTACTAGTTCAACCTCAATATTGCAACCAACAAACCATTTGAAAATCAGAAACATCCCGCCCATGCGTGCCAAGGTGCGGACCAAAGGACAATCAGTCAAGGAAATTAATGAAAATCATCCATCGCGCCTGAAATCCCACTTATGAATCATGAACTCCGATCCCCATGCAGTAATTCCGAAAAACAGGCACCGACTTGATAGAAAACATAGACCGAGGAGGATATGATTGTTCACTTCTTGGAATCAGCCTTGGTCTCAGCTTTGGTCGCAGCCTTAGTCTCAACCTGACCCTATTCCATGGCGGTGAATTCGCGACTGAGCTGGCTAGAGTCCATGAGCTCCTCGGTGTCGGAACGGTCGTCTTCCTTCTTGACGAGAGCATCGTAGTAGGCGTCAGTATCCGAAGAGTCTTCCTTCATTTCCTCTTTCACTTTACTATTCGCTTCGTTCTTCACGGCAGCTTTCTTCGGGACCGGAATAGATGGTTCGAGGGTGCTGTTGCTGCGTGAACCGGGGAATTATTAGCATGCTTTGATCAGATAGGGTAGGACTAAAAGCAATAGATACATACCCCTCGATTTTCACGACTTTCTTGCTGACGTGTGGGGTTTTGGGAGTGTCGGTCGTCTTCTGACGCTTGGCCTTGGGCGGAAGGGGACTATCGACAGCGCCATCGCCATCTTCTTCCTCACCAGCTGCCTTGCCCTTCTTGCCCTTCGCGGGAGTCTTCTTAGGAGTGGCAGCGGGGCCTTTGGAAGGAGTAGAGGTTGTACCATTCTGGCCGCCGAGGAGCTTGCGCTTGGCGCCGCGGTAAAGTGTACTAGCGGATGGGGCATTCTTGTAGCCTCCCAGAACGGCCATCTTGTCAAAGTCGACCTGCAGTTGCTGTTAGAGGTCGAGCTTCAATGCGGGGAAGAAATGCATACTTTGCCAGACTCATCGCTGCTCAGCACGCCCAGAAGGATCATTCTGGCCTCGGCTGTACTCAGCCCCAGGAGGCCTTCCGGCTTGTTCGACTTGGGAGTTGACATGGTCAATGTAGAGAGAATCGCTGTGCGGAATTTGATAGGATGGATGGGTGAAGGTGTAGCAAGAGTGAGGCACAGGTGCAGATGCTCAGGTGAGGTGGAAGGAGGGAGGGGAAAAGTGAGAGATGGGGACCTGCAGAGGGAAAAGACCAGGAGCAAGTGATGCGAGAAGAAGATGACGAACAATGAACCCCCGCGAGTCACTATGCAACCCAAACGAGAAAACAGGTGGGGACAAACTGAAGCTTATTAATGTGAATGATATAAGAAAAGGCCCTTTGCATGTCACTAAGCCAACGAGAATAACACATATCGACTGCGGCCTTTGGTGCCTACTTTTTCATTTGGTAGCAGCGGTATGTCCATGGTCCGCTTCATTTTATTTTTTTCTTCATCGCACCATTATTCTGAATCTGCTTGTACACATGTTCCCACAATGCAGGGTAGAAGGTCGTGGACGGGCGCCCACGCTTGCTCTTCGAATCCGTGTAAAAGTGCTGGGGAGGTCTGCCCTCCCACCACCGATAGGGCGCTGGGTTCAAATTGGTAAAGCTCACGGGTCGAATGAGAGACTTATTCGGCACCAAATCACCCATCCGCATTTCCGTCTTGAGAGGCATTGACGTCGATCTCATGGTGGTCATGTATAAGGTGGCCGTGGGCGGCAAGTTCTTTGCGTATTCAATGGTTGCCTCCCGAGAGCGTCGGGCAAAGACTGGGAGCGCAAGGTGTACAAAGGTGACATATGGAGCCGAAGTCCAGGAGACGAAGATCATGGGGAAGGCGCTGGCAATCACAACTTGCTTCAAGTCAACAGACATTTTGCGACAGACGGAATGGAGCACTCACTGGCCGGAGCAAGATACCACGGATGTTCGTCGGAGTTGAACGCCGGGGCGACCAAGAAGCAGGAAACACCGAAGATGAATATCGTCGTCATCCTCAGCGTCCCCAGGATGACCGTCTTTCCAGTTCCGCCATGGTAAATGACAATGCGTTCCGGTGGCCCTATAGCTCCGTTCAGCTCAATTCGATTCCAATTTCACGCCGAAGATCGTCATACCTTTTCGGAAGGTCAACTTCGCATGCTTGGCCGGGGATGGCTGTGGATTCCGGGGCGCCGTAGTGTTGCGTTTGATAAAAGGTAGCTCGCTCTTTGGCGGTTGGACGGGGTTCTGGGTCGTCTTGAATCGGGTAAACAGTTTACTGTTAAGGTCTCTTCGCACACTCCGAGGGAGTGCTGCGCGCAGCTGCGCGCTCAACAGGATAAACGGCCGCATTGGTGTTGATTAGCAATGGGAGAGAATTGAACGAGACGCAATGGATCGACGGCGGCATTTTGGAGAAAGTCCGCGACGGGACCGGCTTGGCGGTCGGGCGTCGCGATTGACGGGCCGACAATCAATCGACCCCAATCACTGTCCCTTGACTCTCCGCTTGACTCCAACTCATCTTGATCCTCGATCCCACATCCCTTTGGCCTCGATCGGAGGCAGTTCAGTCGTTTGTCGCCTTTACCATGAAGGCTTGCTGATCCATCCACATCCGTGATGTATTCGGCTTACCGTGGCCTTCTGGCCCCCTTACTCTCCATCTATATCGCCGCTCTCTGCCTGCTCGCTCCGGGAAACGCCTACCAGGCCATCTCCGATGCGACCCTCGAATCCCTTCCTCGTCCGAACGAGGATTTCGATATCCATAACGGGGCCATCCTATCCCCAATCTTGCGGACCCGCGTTTCTGGAACCCCCGGGTCGACTGCGGTTCTGAATCACTTCGCCGACTTCTTCCGGACTTCTCTCCCCAACTGGAAGATCGAATTCCAAAACTCGACATCCAAGACCCCTGTGTCTAATGGGAAAGAGGTTCCCTTTGTCAACTTCATCGCGTCCCGCGACCCTCCGTGGGCGGCTGCTGGCGATGTCGGGAGACTGACTCTCGTCGCCCATTACGACAGCAAATACGAGCCGGAGGGATTCATCGGGGCCATTGACAGCGCAGCCCCTTGCGCGATGATCATGCACGCTATGCGAAGCATCGATACGGCTTTGACAAAGAAGTGGGAGGACATGCGGGCACAAGGCCGTACAAACCCCCTGGATGAGCAGAAGGGCATCCAAGTCTTCTTTTTGGACGGCGAGGAGGCTTTCAAGACATGGTCGGACACCGATTCCCTCTATGGTGCGCGATCTCTCGCCGAGCAGTGGGATTCGGAAGTCAACCCCGCCATGTCTGCCTACAAGACTCCTCTGTCCTCGATCTCTCTGTTTGTCCTCCTGGATTTGTTGGGCTCCAAAAATCCCACGATTCAGTCCTTCTTTCCCACAACGCACTGGGCCTACAAGAAATTGGCAGCACTAGAGCACCGTCTGCGGGGTCTCAAGCAGTTCAAGTCTTCTGGCGATTCTGGCGATGCCTCCTCCCGGGCATGGTTCCCGCACGCGTCGAAAAATGAGCACGAAATCCCTCACTTCTCCAGCATCCAAGATGATCATATTCCTTTCATGAAACGCGGGGTGGAGATCCTCCATGTCATCGATGCGGGTCCCCACGGATTCCCGGCGGTCTGGCATCGCATGGAGGACGACGGCGAACATTTGGACATGGACACGGTGGAAGACTGGAGCTTGTTGTTTACTGCGTTCGCTGCGGAGTGGATGGAGCTGGAAGGGTTCATGCCTGGGGCTGAAACGACCCCTGGCAAGAACAAGCGCTCTGGCAGCTATCAGGCGAAGACTGAATTGTAAGCATTGTCTAATCTATTGAATTGACGTGGCCTGGGCCATGGACTATATACATCTATACTGGATACTTTATGTGGGCTGTGCTGATATTGCATAGCTTTTGAATGGGCTTTGGCGGCCGTCTAACGGCCTTGTGAACGAAGATCCGTCTGGTATACCCAAACCAATTACACCAGATTTCCAAGCATGAAACCAGTCATCTCCGCCAGACCCCAAGCTGGTTGCAACACCGTGCGCAGGACCGCTGGGCCCGGACAGACGCCACGTAATCCCCAGGCAAGGCCAAACGCTATTGCACCGGCGACAAAGCGCCAGTCGATGTCCGCCACGGTGGCAGTAGGCAGCTTCCATCGCTCCGCCAGAGTGGGTTTTGACCGTGTGGCCTCGGTCTGCTGTCCTGGCTTTATGGACAAATAGGTCATCAATGACGGGCCGATTCCGAAGAGGATAATGAGTGCCAAAGACGGATCGAAGCGCGACGGGTCGGAGAGGAAGGCGAAGAACCGCAACACCTTAACTGGGTCGGCCATTCCGGAAAACAGTAGCCCCATGCCGAATTCCAGGCCCGCCAGATACGAAAAGATTGTCCTGGATTTGTCCGATCGATCAAGCGTTCGGGGTACGACGAAAAAGTTCGTCACGAACGCAAGAGCAGTGGTGGCGACCATGAAGACCAGCTCCGCTGTCGCTGGATAGACGGGCATGTAGCAGGGTATTCCCTCCGCACACGAGGGGATGTTGTGTCCCCCAGTGACAAAATTGGCTGTGATCAATGCCGTGGTGAAGAAGGCTGCGGTAGCAATGAACGAGCGTGGCGACAATCGGGAAATACCACAGAGCATGTGGCCGGACGTGCAGCCTCTACCATTCTATTTGCTTGTCAGACATCGCACGGGTAGTATTGGGGGGTTGATCTACCTTGGTACCCCAGCCCAGCAGAAACCCGGTGCCCACCGTGGACGCCAGGGATAGCCAGGATCTCGGTGCTGGAGGATACGACGGCATCAAAGCCGGCATGAAGAGCGCCACCGGCACGACGCTCGATGCCAATCCTACCATAATAGACACATTCTCTCGAGTCGGATGCAGAACCGCACCAGACAAGAGCGAAGAAATACCCAAGACCGCCCCATTATGCAAGAGCAATCCCGCGGAGCTTTGAAAGAGCAACAAAGCCCCCAACGAAGTATGTACAGGCGTAAACATATCCTTGAATATATTCCGTATAGACAAAAATAAATCTCACCGCAGTCAAAGTCTCACCTTTTTGAAGCCATCCCAACCTATACCACCATAATCCATACAAAGAACTAAACAAAAGCAAAAGCAAAAACAAAAGACAATGCAAAAAAAAAAACAAAAACAAAAAGGAGGTGAAGAAACCATCCAGTCACCAACCGAGGACACCGACACCGACACCGACTCACGAAGGCGATTTCGGGGACCATTGCCAGCCACGAATCCCCGAACTGGATCCGCGATACGGAACACGCACACACGCAATATTCGGTAGGATCCGTCGATCGTCATTTTTCGATAACCTCCTACGTAGATGGTCTTCTATGATTCAATGAATTCTAAGTGTCTGTTTAGGAGAAGTATATGTATATGTATAGTTGAGTAGTAGGATGTCAGAGGGAGGTATCTAGATCAGTGAAACGTGAATCGAAACTAGCTGCAGGGTCAGTCATGCAGGGGCGGCGCGGCGACCCGGGATTCTGGAAGCTGGATGGATGGAGCCTGGAACGGGGATGGCATGGGGCCCGAGCGGGTGGCTTAAGCTGGTCCCCGAGAGCGAGAGCCCGAGAACTATCTAGTCTACGAGGGAAGTGAAGGGAAGTGAAGCTCTGGCCTAACTGTATGGGGTAGGTTCTTCAGGCCAATGTGAGTGATGTGCACGATTTGGAATCTGGTGGTGGGTGAGGGTTCAAGATATAATTAATATATAGTGGTAATAGTTGCAGTGGATTCCAATGGTGCATGGGGATTTTTATTCAATAGATCCTGCAGTACACCGTACTCCGAATAGTACAGAAACTAGTTCACATGCCCTAATCAGTTATCTATCTGTTATTGGCGGCTATCAACGGGTTCTCCGTCCTTTGTTAGCCGATAGAGGGGCATTGTATCACTCAGTGAATATATGTCGTCACAAGGAAGAGAATAAGTAACACGATGGGGATGGCTTGCTGGGGGTATACTCTTGAGACTAGATACCTACAGGACTAGAAGAGCAAGTATCGATTAAAGTATCTGGATCATAGATCTTACCATGCATGCCAACAAGCGAGGAGGAATTGATTACGTCTGTTAAATGTAGTTGACAGAATTCCGGTCATTTGTTGTTGGGACTTCGGTTTCAAAGATAGGCTGTAGTATATACTTGTAGTAGTAAGGGGAGTTGACCCCATTACCAGAACACTGTATTGCAGTCATTCAAACCCTCAATAAGAAAGCATACTAGAATCTATCATCCAGAAAGCTCTCTCTGTAATATACCAAGAAGAACAACAAACACACTGCACCCCCAAAATGCATCCATCACAGTTCATGATATAGACACCATTTCAACTAGATTTCGTCTTTATATTCTTAATTATTCAAGCACATCATATCAACCAGCTCCTATGGCTCAGTTGGTAGAGCGCATGACTAGTAATCATGAGGTCCGCGGTTCAAATCCGCGTGGGAGCATTTCTTTTTGCTTTTTTCGGGGTTTGTATGCGGCAGTAAGTGGGGGGCGGATTGGTGCCCCAGTTAGATTAGTCTCCAGGTGTACCTCGGGTTTTCAAGTCTTTATGGTGGATCTGGTCCTATACTATGCCGTACTATAATCTCCTATGCATGCATCTGTCTGTCTACGGGAGTAGCTTCTTGAGCCGAAATCCGTGACGGTCATGTCGGTCGCATTGTTTTTGGTAAATGTATAGCAGCAGCCAATCTCAGGTGCCCAGGCTCCTAGGCAGGGGCATTGTCTCCTCTACCAATCAGTCCTAGCGATGATGGGAGTCGAATCTCCATTAGATACCGTATCCTCCCCCCACCTCCCCCCTGGGATAATGTACTATATGATTACTGCCCCTCCCCAAAACTCTCTCTCCACCAGTCCTCCTCCTCCTTCATAGCTTGCAGCCCATTCTCCGCCTTACGGGGAAATCCATGTCCCTCGCCCTCGAAAATCACCAACTTGGCCACCCCACCACTGCGCTCAACATCATCCGCCATCGCCTGTGCCTGGTTCAATGGCACGATTTCATCTTCCGTTCCCTGCAACAACATCGTCATAGCCTTGATCTTGTCGGCCTTGAACCGCGGGCTCCGGGCCCGATACACCGTCCGCTTCTCTTCCTCCGTCGAAGGGATCTTATCATCAAAGAGAAGACGGAAAGCGTAATGACTCTCGAACTTGTGTGTCTCGGCAACCAGGGCCTCGACGTCACTGATACCCGAGATGCTGATCGCGCCGGCCCAGAGGGATGGGAAATCGCAGATGGCTTGGAGGACGGCGTATCCGCCCGAACTGACTCCGGTAATGCCGACGCGAGACGGGTGCACCTGGCCGGTGGAGATGAGGTAGCGGGCGCAATCAGCGGCGTCGCTGACATCAAGCAGACCCCAGGATCCGTTCAGCAGGGTGCGGTAGGCACGCCCGTAGCCGGAGGATCCGGCGTAGTTGAGAAAGGCGACGGCGTACCCCCGGGTCGTGTAGTATTGCCACATCATGGTGAGGCCTGGGTCCGAGTGCGCAGTGGGGCCGCCGTGGATGGAGATGATGAGGGGGGGTAGCTGGCCGGAGGGGCTAGTGTAGTTGGGGTTGGTCGGGGGGAGGAAGAAAGCATGGGAGAAGGTGTTTGGGTGGGTGGGGGTGTTCCGGGGGAAGGAGATGTGCTTCGCGTGGGAGTAGAAGGATTCGGGAATGGTGGAGAGGGTAGAGGAGCGGAGGATGGTGGGTGGGGAGTCGGAGGTTAGAGAGATATGGTAGACAGTGCTGGGGGAGGTCGGGGTACTGGCGATGACAGCAATGCTGGTGGCGGAGGTCAGGGCTATGGAGCTGTCGCGGATGCTGGTGAGAGAGGCGACATGGGAAGGGAATGTGTAGGTGTTGGTTTTGAGGTCAATGATGACGAGGCGCTCGGCTGCCTCGTGCGTCCAGGTGGCGACGATGGTATCGGGATTGGGGAGAACATATGTACAGCTGGAAAGGTCAGTTTGGTTGGTGGTGAGATAGAGCAAAAGGAGATACCTTGCGAGAAACCACTCTGGGTGACCAAATTCGCCCTTTTCCAGGCCCTCGATGACAATGGCGCGTGGCTTGTCGCTGTCCGCACTATTACTCCATTGATAAAACTGCCAATAGCCACTACGATCAGACACGAAGAACAGCGTTCCATCCGGGCCCCATCGGGGTTGGATAACACTCTCTTCGCCCGCCTGGCCAGCAAGCTTAACCGGCTTCTCGAGCGCCCCATCCACCCACGAAGCAACAAAAAGCTCCGTGCCCGTCCACGGCATATCGGGATGGTTCCACTGGATCCAAGAAACCTGGTCCCCGGTGGGGTTAAACCTGGCATGGGAGTAAAAGTCCGCGCCCGAGACCACAACCTTGACTGTCTTCTCGGCACTGTTGATCAGAATAAGCTCATTGATCGCCTCGCCCGAGCGATGGTCCTCCCGGATCGCCAGGATGCTTTCGGGATTGTGCGGGTGGGCATTGAAATCCGCGTAGTAGATCTTGGGGTCCGGCTCGACAGCAGTCGTCACGCTGCCAGTTGCGGGATCGAGAATATGAACCCCATGGGTTTTCCAATCGTGGAAGACGATGTTTCCATTGGGGATGGCGGCAAAGGCGCCGCCGCCGTAGCCGTGGACCGCGGTGCGCGCGCTGTACTCTCTAGGCAGCACGTCGCGGGGTTGACCGTTGCGCCATTCGACGATGCAGGAGCGGCCTTCTTCAGCGGGGCGACCCTCAGCGACGTAAATGGTGCCATCAGGCTTGAAGTTGTTAGCTTGAGGGAGTGTTGGGAGGGAGGGAACGAACTGTAGTTGTAATGGCGGAGAAGGTGATGCCTTGCGAAGTGACGGTCTCGGCCGTGATGGGGCTTTCCCAGGTGCCGAATGGGGCGGGGGTTGGAGAAGTCATTGCGGCGACTGAATTTGAGTAGGTTAATGATTGCGGATGGAAAGGGAGAAGCCGACTGGGAGAGGGGTTCAAATACTGAGCCGGACCTTGAGAGATTAATTGCGAGGAGGGGTTAGTCCAGGAACCAAGCATCGAATGGTTACACGCCTCGGACGCTTAGCGGCCGATGCACCGTTAGTGGCCTTAGTAGTGGCCTTAGTGTCAGGTGTTCGCCCCATTTGAATGGCCTCGATAAGCCCGTGGTCCCAAGAAGCTTAGTGCTTACGCTCGCACGCAACGCTCAGCCCATCGTTCATATTGTCTAGTGCTGTCTAGCAATGGCTGCCTGCAACGAGACAGAAATTACAGTTTCACCGAGCCAACCACATCTCTCTCTAGCCTCATCGTGTTTAGCAAGTGAGGCCCTAATTCTGACATTTTAGTCACACCCAAGAACACCATATTCGACTCGATCTCCTGTCGCAAGATCTGGATGGCCCTGCGCGCTCCCTCCGCTCCATAGCCCGCAGACAGACTATACAAGAGTGGCCGTCCCAATCCTACAGCTGTTGCTCCCAAGGCAATGGCTTTCAGCACGTCGGTTCCCCGTCGGATGCCTCCGTCGATGAAGATTTGCATGTTGCTCTCGATCAGAAACGGCGCGTATCGTCGAATCTCCAGCAAAGTGACCAGCGGAGGTTGGGCGCTGTCCGGTTAGCAGGGCACTATATCTGGGAGAGAGAAGCGTACGTGTCCTGAGATCTTCCTCCATGGTTGGAAAGGACGATTCCTTGCACCCCGTGTTGATACGCCAGGACTGCATCCTCCACACACTGAATGCCCTTGATCACCACCGGTAGATCGGTGAGCCCTCGTAGCCACGAGAGAATCTCCCAGTCGATGAACGGCGAGATGGAGCTGGCCATCGTTTTCGCAACACCTTGTCCTTTTGCAGACGAATCTCGCGCCTGCCATGTGTTAGGACAATTTTGGTAGCATGGACAGTGTCTTACCTGAACTTCGAGATTCAATCTCTCATCCATCTCCCGCTTTCCCACAACCGGAGAATCAACCGTGATCCATATCCCACTAGCACCAGCCTTCACAGCCCGTCGGACCGTCTCTTCTGACTTCGTAATATCCTTGTTCACATACAGCTGCTGAAAGAGCGGCTGCTCAGAATGGGTTCCTGCCGCCCGAACAGCCGCAATGGACATGCTGGATCCATTGGCCAGCACCTGTGCCAGTCCTTCCTGGCCGGCTGCAACAGCAAGCGCGCATTCTCCATCCGGGTGAGCGAACTTGGCAATTCCTGTTGGACTCATATAAACCGGTAATGAGACAGACTTGCCGAGGATTGACGTGGCAGTGTCTACGCTCCGGATACTGCGGAGGATTCGAGGCCGGAAAGCCACCTTCTGGTAGGCCTTTTGACTCTGGCGTTTGCTGATCTCGTCATCTGCTCCTGAGAAGTAATATGCCCATGCGTGAGGGGGGAGGTATTGCTGGGCCACCTTTTCAAAGTCGTGTAGATTGATCAAATTTGCTAGCGGGGGCGGAGCTTTCTCTTCCACTGCTGAGGTTTTTGGAAGGGGTCGGGATGGCTTTGCCAGAGTATCAGGGTGGACAACGCCTTTGAGGGCAGACGGAGGCAGGGCTTGCGACAGAACGTCCTTGTCATGGACCGAATCGAAGTCGGCGGTAGCATCTCTGCCAGCGCAGCGAAGGATAACATTCACACCACCCGGATGCGAATCGAGGAAATCTATCAGGTGAGTAGACGGCGCTTACATTTGGATTGGGACTAACCAGTGACATCGTAAACAGAGCCGTGGATGGCCACCCAGCACGATTCGCGCGTCGAGTGCTTCTCAACTTCTTCTCGAGACAACAACATGATGTGTCCTGTTACAATGTCTGAGAGAAGAGCTGTCGAGGTAAAGGAATAGCCTCACCGGGCCTCGGCCCGACCCCGGATTAGCGGTCAGAATGCGGAGAAAAATCCGCTGCATGATGCCGATCCCCCACGCTAACATGGACTTGTCTTGGCTGTATACATTGTGGCTGGATTGTCCCCTCATTCTTCTCCTCACCAGTCATCGTCAACATGGCTACGGCTACAGGAAGCTCGACAGGCGCCCTCAAGCGGTCTCCTACGCATGTGGAGGATATTCAGCATCCCAGCAAAGTCAGCCATGGAGATACAGCACTGGCTCTTCTTGCTGATGGCGAACTGCAATCAGCAGAGCCTGCCGAGTTGAAGAGACTCGTACGCAAGATAGACTTGACGATCCTGCCGTTCCTTTCAGTCTGCTATGCTTTCTACTACGTGGGTACCACCCTTTGGACTGGACATTCTGACGCAACCAGATTGACAAAACGACCTTGTCATACGCAGCTATCTTTGGGATCAAAGAGGATCTGGGCCTGGCTGGGGATCAGTATTCATGGCTGTCTTCTGTCTTTTATTTTGGCTTCCTTGTGTGGGCGCTGCCTACCAACTTTCTTCTCCAGCGCTTCCCTGTGGGAAAGTACCTGGGCGTGAATATCTTCTTATGGGGAGCCTTTCTGATGTTACAGGGTGAGTACATCACTGGGCTGTTCATCGGCTGCTAACATGAACAGCTGCTGCAAAGAATTTCACCCAATTGGCCGTACTTCGGGTGATATCTGGTGCCGCTGAAGCCTGCAGGTAGGTACCCCTATTGATTCAATGATCATCACTAATAGACCAGTGATCCCGCATTCATGCTCATTACCAGCATGTGGTATACGCGGCGCCAGCAGCCCATCCGGATCGGCCTCTGGTATACCGCCAACGGGGCTGGAATCGCTCTCGGTGGACTTCTCGGCTACGGCATCGGACAGATCCAAGGTGCCTTGTCATCGTGGAAGTACGAGTTTCTGATCATCGGCGCGTTGTGTGCTTCCTGGGGCATCGTTATCGCCATCTTTCTCCCCGACTCCCCTGTCACAGCACGTACATTTTCGCCACGCGAGAAGCGACTAACAATTGAGCGACTGCGCGACAACCAGACTGGCGTCGAAAACAAGACCCTGAAACCTGCGCAGGTCCTGGAGGCCCTTCTCGACTGGAAAGTGTGGGTATTCCTGTTGCTAGGCTTCTCAGGCAACATCCCCAATGGAGGTATCTCCAACTTCGGCACTCTCATCATCCAGGGCTTTGGCTTTTCAACTCGTAAGCCCATCCTATTCCCACAGTATAGAGCACCACTAACTGATCAGTCGTAACGACCCTCATGCAAATTCCCTACGGTACCTTTACCTCCCTCATGATCCTCATCAGCGTGTTCATCAATGACCGCCTCCCCCCAAACAACCGCTGCGTCACTGCCATCTTTTTCCTTCTCCCCAATGTCTCCGGCGCCTTTGGCCTGTGCTTTCTTCCTGAAACTGAAAAGGTTGGTCGACTGATCTGCTACTACCTGACTGGATCATATAACGCATCATTTGTTCTGATCCTCTCCATCCTTACCGGAAACATCGCCGGGCACACCAAGAAAGTGGTCACCAACGCGATGATCTTCCTGGGTGTATGTGCGGGGAACATTGCGGGACCATTCTTCTATAAATCAGACCAGGCGCCACGGTACACGTTGGGAATTTGGTCGATGATTGTGGCGAATTTCGTGGAGATTGCACTGATAGTTTTATTGAGGGTGATGTTGGCATGGGAGAATCGGAGACGGGATGCGATGCAGGTGGACTGGGATGAAGGGGAAAGGGACGAGACGGCATTTGCGGATCTGACAGATAAGGAGAATCTGAACTTTCGGTATGTGTACTAGCGGAGGCGATGATCTGGAAAACGAGATTATGAGAGCCAGAGCCAGGTAGAATTCGCCATTACATAGCTGCATGCGTCTCCCTTCGATATAAGATGTCTCAATCAGTCAACCACAGATTATCTGCTGTAAGAGCAAAACTAAGATGCTGGAACTCTAGAAGGCCCTCCAATCTCTAGCAGTTCAAATCTCCTCCCAACAGCAAACCTAGTGAACTTTGATCTAATATTCGCAAGCACACGAGCTTCCCGCTTATACGACCCAACCGCAATCCACGTAAACAAATACCAACGTAATCGATCCAGCGTACTCCACTCCGAATGCATATCAAAATTATACATGGCAGCGTACTCAAAATAAATCGGATAAAACCCAGCCAACTCCCAGTCTAAAAGCCAAAGCTCCCCCGCGGGAGAAAGGAGCAAGTTCCGGGGCGCAAGATCATGATGCGTCAATACAAATTCTCCCATCATTGGGGGGATATATTCCGTCCCATTAAGCTTCTGGCCTTGCTTAGCAATCTGTATCGCCTGTTTCATACCCCTAAAGTTTCCCCAGAACCGGAAAAACTCTGCCAGATCCGTCGGCGTGGATCGTGCAGGGACGCCGAAGCGATCGTCTAGATAGAAGGATCGGCATTGGCCTGTTGCGAGGGATCCAGCGGTTGTAGAAGTGATTGATCGGAGAATCCGCACGAAATGACGGAGCTGGAAAGCTAGCTTGATTGTCGTGAACCAGCTTAGCTGTATCCAGAGGGCGTCTAATGTCGTTCCCTCGATGCGGTTCATGATGTAGTGTGCGGATGATCCATTGATGACTATTCTTTGTACGCGAGGGCTGCGGATTCTAAGGTGGTTTACAACTTCCATGGCTTTTACTGCGTCTTCTGCTTCTTTGATGCTGCTTGTTTTGGCGATGTATTTTGAAGATAGGAGGGATACGTCGAAGGAGGATGGGGCTGAAGGGGAGGACATGATGTGTTGGGTTAGTTCGGTGTCGGTGTAGGTTTGTAGTAGATCATCGCGAAAATTTCTATCCATGTTTTAGGGCTCAATGGGATGGTTGTGGTGTTGCAGCTGGAGATTGGGATGGTGGAAATGCGAGGAGCCGAGAAGACGGAGATACTTCGGGTTCGGGGCGGGAATCGGGGATCGGACTCGGAGATGGCGGGCATATCAACCAGATGACGAGGCAGGATCCGGCCATCTTCATCCATCCTCGTCTTGCAATAATAGCCATCGTCACACTTTAGTATCTCCTCCTTCCAGTCCTACATAGGCATCAGCCCTTGATACGAATAAACATACGCCGGTATTCTCCTCAAGACCAGAATGACCGACCCCGACGGGCGACGGAGAAGACCCGCCGTGTAGGTGGCTCCCATCAATGCACGGGTTGTGCTGACAGCATCAGGTCGTGCACTCTATGTCGCAAGCGCAAGATACGATGCAATCGACAAAAGCCATGCAGCAACTGTCTGCGGGCTAGAAATGGGTCCTGCGTCTATGGGACACCCCAGAGCCAGCCGGACTCGAGCCCAGCCTCAGAGCAAATTCCTATAGAGGCGGCATCCAGCACGAGCAGATCGACCATTCCAAGCCATCCAAGCTCTCTCGTCGGTCCGTCGAGCGTGTCAACTCCGATGAGCCAGGCTTCTGCTCAGGAAACCGAGTTAATGCGCATGAAGCTCAAGGTCCAACAACTTGAAGAGCAACTAGCGAAACAAGCAGCACCTGTCCAGTTGTCGCTGTTGACCCAGGATTCTTCAAACATCGAAACAACAAGCTCCAGCTTAGGGGGAACCTTTCATGTTCATACCGAGCGTGACTCTTTTGGCCAACCGCAAGCCATCGCTCGCAGTGTTGCGTACAAAACACGCTTGTTGGGCCAAAGCCATTGGGCCGTCAACGGCATTCTTCTGGTAAGGTCGATGTAAAGCTTTTGTCTGTCATCTAACTGTATCAGATCCGCGATATCCTTGAAATCACTGATGCATCTGATGCCTGGGCTGGCATTGAGAGGTGCAAATCTTTGGCCAGGGTCATCAAAGCGCGACGCGCACCTCCGTGGCCCTCGGTCCCTACTCCTGATGTACCTGTGAAAGAGGTGGCTGACACGCTCGTCGATCACTACCTCCGGACTAGCGAGTCAGTCTATCGTATCCTCCATGTCCCAACGTTCCGCCGCGACTACGAGGCGCTGTGGATGGATGCCACGCCAAACACCACCTTTTTGGTACTACTCAAACTTGTCCTTGCCATTGGCGCGACCACCTATGACCAACAGTTTTCTCTGCGAGGCGCAGCTATCCGATGGGTATACGAAGCACAAACATGGGTGTCAGAGCCCAAGTTCAAGTCCCGACTAGACCTCCAATCCCTCCAGATCAGTCTCCTTCTCCTGATGGCCCAGGAAAGACTGGGTGTGGGCGAG
This sequence comes from Aspergillus ibericus CBS 121593, assembly GCF_003184845.1. NCBI lineage: Eukaryota > Fungi > Ascomycota > Eurotiomycetes > Eurotiales > Aspergillaceae > Aspergillus > Aspergillus ibericus. The sequence continues at coordinate 1,196,527 of NW_020292100.1, read as the reverse complement.
TTGATCTGGATTTCAGTCGGCGCACTACTAAGAAAAGCAATCCACATGGGCCTACACCGTGATCCCGTTCACATCCCCCAGGGTCGAGCGACTTTGATTGCAGAAATGCGTCGACGACTCTGGAATACGATCCTCGAGCTATCCCTCCTATCCAGCCTCGCCTCAGGAGGGCCCCCTCTCATCTCTCTCTCCGACTTTGACACCGCATCACCCAGCAACTTCACCGACGAGCAACTCACATCCGGCAATCCCATTCCAGCCCCTTCAGACCAATTCACCCCAGTCTCTGTGGCCATTGCCCTCCGCACCACCTTTCCAACCCGCCTAGCCATCGTCAAACATCTAAACGACCTCTCCCCCCAGAACACATACAAAGACACCCTCCGACTGGACGCAGACCTCCGCATAGCATACAAAGCCCTCACACAAGCCCTCCACCCGACAACCCCATCCACCCCCTTCTCAATCCACGCCCTCGACTTCCTCATCCAGCGATACCTCCTCTCCCTGCACGCCCCCTACTTCGGCCCCTCCCTCCACGAAGCCACCTACGCTTTTTCCCGAAAGGTCGTAATCGACTCCTCATTTAAGATTTGGCGCACTGCTTGTCCGTGTCCCAGCCCACCCTCGACCTCCCCCAGTAACGACAGCGACATCCCCCGTCTCGCAACCACCACATCAGGCTTCTACCCCACTACCACCATCCAATCCACCTTTCTCATTGCCCTCGAACTCCGCGCCCAGCTGCAGGAAGACAGTCTGGGCCCGGTCCTTTTACGGCCGGATCTTCTTGCCATGGTGGATGAAGCCCCGGAATGGTGTCTGCGGGTTATTGAGGCCGGGGAGACGAATGTAAAGGGGTATTTGCTTACAAGGATTATGGGGGCGCAGATTGAGGGGTTGAAGAGTGGAAAGGGTAGGGAGGAGATTTCTAGTATGTTGACTAAAGCTGTAGAGGATGTGGAGAGAGTTTGTATGCCTATGTTAAAGAGGATGGTGGAGGAGATGGGAGAAGTTGCAAGCGAGACACCGGGAGGAATGGAGTGGGACTGGGGTGACATGGTAAGTGTTATTTTTATTTACTACCGGGTGGTGAAACTGGTGACTACTAACATATACCAGAGCGCAGATGACCACTTCGATCCGAGTTCTGCCGAGTCCATGAGTTGGATATTCAACGAGGATGTTATTCTAGGATGGTAGGGTAGGCCTGGAGATATATATATCACTGTTGGACCCAACCACAGAAACAAATCCAAAAACAGAGTATTATTACCAACAACCGTAATCTATAACAAATAACAGAACCAGGCCCCACAAAATAATCAAATACAAAGCCACCATACTCCCCAACCACCTCTAACCATGCCACACCCCCTGGATAAATCTTCAATATACCTGATGGAGAGCCTAGACTTATGCTTGAATTTGTTCACGTATATACTATTACAACGACAAAATACCATGTCAACAGTCAGTGTGGCCGAGTGGTTAAGGCGTCAGACTCGAAATCTGATACGTTCGCGTGCGCAGGTTCAAATCCTGCCGCTGACGATATAATTTCATTTTTTTCCCTTTCTCCCCCCGCCTCCCCTTCTCCCCTTCTTTGATCTTTTTGTTTCTGGTTACTCAATCATAGTAGTATTTTTAATCGATAGGGATTATTTCTATATTCAATCGCGCACGGTATCTGTCCAGCATGCCAATTGGATATGGCAGAGGGACTAGATCTAGCACGCAACTATTGATAATGCCAGGATCAGCTGTTGAATTGGAGATGAAGACGATCGAGTAGGAGGTGTTTATCGTTTCTGTTATTGGTTGGGTTCGAACTCTAGTTACTGCGCTGTAGATGGTGTGTATATTGAACCTGGATTATGTCAATGCATCGATGTGTTTGTCTGAGTGATGATTATTCAGTTCATGTAGTTATGGATTTAATGGATGATTAAACTAGCCTCGGAGGCACATTCATAGTCCACATTACTTCGTTTGTTCTTGTCGGATCTTCTCTCGAAGAGAAGACTGGGATATTCGTCCTCTCCACACATATAGTGCAGTATTTCAAGTTATACACCCCAATCTCAGTCCAATTTCGGGCAAATCATCATAATTGATCTATTTTCCCAGACTCTCGCCCAACTCCGCCGCCCGATCCGTCGCCGCCTTAACCGCCTGATCGACCGTATCGGCAAACCCGAGCTTCTCAAACGTCTGCAACGCCGCAAATGTCGTTCCATTGGGACTGGTGACATTCTTCCGCAACTGCGCTGGCTCATCATCCGACTCAACCAACATCTTACCCGCTCCGAGACACGTCTGCGCTGCCAACCTCGTCGCCTGCTCCTTGGTCAATCCGAGGGCCGTGGCACTGGCAACCAGATGTTCCACCATGGCGAAGAAGTATGCAGGGCCGGATCCTATCCATCCCGACACAAATTAGCATCACCGCTCCGGATAGATAGGGATTAAGAGAAAAACGAACCCGAAACACCCGTAACCACATCCAACAACTCCTCCTTCTCCACCCACTCCGTAACCCGACTCACACTGCCCAACAACTCCTCGACCAACTTCCTCTCCTGCTCACTCACCTCCTTCGCCGCAAACGCGCCACTCGCACCCTCCGTCACCAAAGCAGGGGTATTCGGCATGACGCGCACCACGCCCGGCACGCGACCATTGTTCCCCTTACTCAACCAACTCTGTAGACTCTGCACCGTGATGCCCGCCGCGATACTCACCACCACGGGGAGAGTCTCCCGGGAGGACCACGCGGCGCTGAGTTCCTCGCACACGGCCTTGGCGACTTGGGGCTTCACAGCGATGATCACGATCGAGGCGGACGAGGCGGCGGTGACGTTGGAGGTGGTGGTTTGGACACCCAAGGAGGCGATCTTGTTGCGGTTGACTTCCCAGGGCTCGGAGACGTGGATGTTGCTCCCCGGGACGGATTTGCGGAGGAGGCCCGAGATGATGGCGGAGGCCATGTTGCCGCCGCCGAGGAAGGCGAGAGTGCTGGTTTGGAGGGACATTTCTGTTGTATTTTATTGGGTGATGGTGGTTGTAGGTTGGGGGTGGAATTGGGTTGAGGGGATGGGATTGAGGTGGGTGGAGAGGTGGTGATAGGAACCGATGCCGGAGCGATAATGGAGGGGTAGCGGAGCTGGAGCTTAGCTGTATCGGCCACGTGATGGCCCCGCATGGTGGGGTTGAGCGCTGTAGTGGCCATCGGGCAATGTATTTTGACAGCTCGTGAAAGATAGTATATTGAAGTTGTTTGATAGGGCGGATTAAACCGAGTTGAATAGCCCACCATAAACATCTACCGTCCCTGACTCAATAAGAACCTCACACTGAGCCTTGTCGGCAATACACATGTCCTGATATCCCATATTCTCCCTGTTAGCACCTGCCGTCCTGCTGAACGTGATCGATTTTGTTGTAGGATCGATTTGAATCGCCCCACTGCTCCCTTGTGGATCTCCTATGCTGTAGGGACTCATGCCACAGGCACCCGCTTCTATAGCTTGTAGAGACGGTGTCCCCTCATCTATCCCTCCCTTGATAAACTCCACCAGGGGTGTATGGGTCTCTGTCCATCGAAGAAGGCGGAATTCTGGCAGGAGTTGAAACAAGAGATGCGAGGTACCGGCCCGTGGTTGATCCTCGCCCTCACCGTATAGCAGGCTAGGGATAAAGACACCCACCACTGTAGCAGGAGACATTGACTCGCCATTGTCGGTAGCTAGGATAACCTTTGGGCGAGGGTTCCGTTGAAGTGCTTTGACGAGAGATGACGCTGTCATGTCAATTGTTTGCTCGGACTTTTGCAGGGCGATACGGGTATCTTGTGATGCGGGGCGGCAGTGAGCAGGCCGCAAAGAGTGAGAAACGAAGAGCGAAATAGCCGACAGGATACGCGGTGGCAGAGCACTACCTGCTGTCTCTTGAATCGGAGTGTTTGGTGGTGGCTGAAAAAGCACCTTCCAGAGCTGGTGGAATCCTAGAATCAGGTTTGGCTGCTCACGTTAGACTCAATTCAGTACGAGTAGAGGTACTCACCAAGACATCCTGCACTCGGAGAAGATCATCAACTCCTAGATCATTCTTATCCCCAACCAACCCACCGACCAGAGCCTCAGCCAACTGCTCATCACCCAAATGAACCTCCCCAATAGTCCCATAATGATCCCCATGCCCCCACTTCTCCCTCGCTAACCTCATCCTCAGCACCAAAAGCAGTAAAGTAGACAGATCCCTCCGAGTAACCCGACACCCCATAGGCGTCTTCCCCGAATCGAGCAGCTCCCGCGCAGCACGCCGGAGCTTATCAGGAGATGGCATCAATTTCATTGCTTGTGGCTGAGTAATAGCCAGAACATCCATCACATCATCCACTACAGCCTCTTCCAGCCCAGATTCCTCGAGATGACCAATACTCCTCAGCATCCGCAAGAAGCTAGCTTTCTGGAAGAACATCTCGTCGAACCGCCAGTAATAATCGCCATCTTCTTGGGTGCCCAGGTAATCTGTAGCGTCATGGGCCAGGAGTGTCACCGCACGTTGGAACCCATTGAAATCAATCTTGCTCGCGTCGGTGACGTAGTGAGGAAATGGGTGACAGGCATAGAAATAGAAGATTCTCCAGAGTAAATCGATCGCCTCATTGGAAAATGACACATTGGGATGTGCAGCCGCAATATGTTTCTTGAGACTTTCTTTTGTCCAATCTGGGTCTGTTAGTGGGTTGTGTAATATCCTATGGAAAGCTCACAATGTTGCCGGTCGGCTTCGTCCTCGATGCAGGAGGCCTCAAAGGTCGTCCATGCATTATTGATCCGTCTTATGTTTGGTGCGATGACGGTGTGGAGGTTCTTGAGGACGGAGTCTGGATTGATTAGCATCTGGCTGTGAGAGAAGAACATGGGCTGACCTGGAGTGGCGTGTCGGAGGTAGTCAGCCACTTTCTGTTCCTGTGGTGCGAGGGCAAGGCGGTTGAGAGCCTCGCTGAGTACGCGAAGCATGGCTTGATGGTGTTTTCGTTGGTTTGGGGGGATCAATTGCTGATTTGGAGGGAGAGGAGAAAGAAAACCAGGGACTGTAAGCAGCTGGGGAATAAGCACTAAGCAGTTTAGGCTACTGCGGCACTCTGCCATAGTCAGCCCTGCTCAAAAACCATCTGCTTGTCGGCAGGTACTTTATTGTCGGACGTAGCAAGTTATTCTACTACAAGCTAGAGTCATGTACGAACTGCAATCTTATGCAACTAGCACTGATCCATTTTCCATCTATGTTTTGACTTGCCACTAGCTTACTCCGTACCATAGACTATACACAGTTCCTAGAAACACCATCCATACTATATACCCATGCTTCCACTGGTAAAATCTTAGTGACAGTTTGCTTATATCTCATCTATGTAGTGCCCCAGAGAGAAGCTATTCAATAAGAATCGTCGAAATTGTATCGAAACAAGTATGTCCCCAGGCACTTCATCAAGTCGGGGTACTCCCTAGTACACCTCACCCCTGTAGCTCAGTGGCAGAGCGCCCCACCTTATTCTTAGGAGTATTCTTATGGGGAGGGCCGCGGTTCGAGTCCGCGCAGGGGCATCTTTTTTCTCTTCTGAGAGGGAAGAAAGCTACGTAAGAAGGACGAGATGTTGATATCAATGGAGGGAGGGCCTGAGGCCTGTGTAGGTGATATGTGGTCACGTGAAAGGCATCAGAAGGAATACCGACATGATGGAGCATGGGAAACAATCTTGATATGCATGAGGGTCTCACAGCGAGGTGAACTCTGGAAAAGGCGAGTGAAGCCCAGGAATGAGTGAACCAGTCCGATAAATGTTGTGACACTATGTGGAGATTAAGCCAAGAGCTCTAAAAGTCCAATTAAAGCTCCTATGTATTATGCTATACAAGAAACAAATAGAAAGCCTTGTACACCCTCTAGGGGTATCCAACAGAGCAATATACAGCCGGTGACCTGTCAAAGATCACTTGCACTCAAACGAGCTGGTCTCGTTCCAGTTACCACCAACATACTTAGCCTCCTTAGGATAGACACAGAGACGACGCTGAGCCTGCACACCCTCGGCAGGAGCATCGTTCACGTACTTGGTGGCAATCAACTCCTCAGGAGCAATTCCCTGCTCCACCCACGCCAACAGGGCCAGGATCGCGTCGTGCTTCCGGTCACGGTATCCAGGCACACCCCAGATATTGGTGCCGGTCAGACCGCCGGGCTGGTTTGCCGCGCCAATGTACCAGGGGGCATCGTGGACGGAGTCCAGACAGTGCTCCATACCCGGGATCAGGAAGAAGCGGTAGAAGTCATCGACCTTGATACCCAGCGGTGCAAGGGTCTTTAGGACCTGCTTGTAGTAGTAGATGCTGGACCCGGTGGGGATCTCTCCATCAGCAAAACCGTGGTAATGGATGAGCTTGCCGCCGCTCTCCTTGAACGGACGAAGATCAAAGTCGCCGGCGGTGGCGTTACCGGGGTCGAGAAGGTCCGACAGCTGGATGGTCGAGTAATCCAAGTTCTGCCAGGGCCAGTTGGCGTCGTTGTAAACAAAGTCGCGGGGGTAGGCAATACCGCTAGGGCTGTCCTGCTCGTCGTCGTCGGTCATGATCATCTGAGCGAACTGGGTTTCGGAACCGTAGGCGAAGCTGGGGAAGACAAATGTGTCGTTTGTCTCAACCCAAGGGGCATAGATCTTGTAGACAGTGTCGATCTGGTCGGCAGTGAAGCAGGTAGACGTATTGGCAGAGGGTCCATCGCAAAGTAGGGTCTCAGGGCGGAAATCACAGGCGTATCCATTCATGATGATGTTATCCTCGACACCATCGATACCGTCGCATTGGCGGAGGACTTCAGCAGCAAGGGCATCCACCTGGGTCTCGGTGATATGGTGGCTGGCGTTATTGGGAAGGTTAATGGTGGCGATCTTGAGGTCCCAGTTTTGCTGGTGAGTAGTCCACCAAGCGCAGGCACCGGCAAGGACACCGTCAAAGTCGTCAGGGAACATCTGGACGGACTTCAGGCCCTGACGACCGCCGGTCGAGCAGCCAGCGTAGTAAGAGTAGGTGATATTCTCGCTATAGAAGCCCTCAGTAAGGACCTTACCGAGAGCAACAGAGCCGTGGAGTGCACGCCATCCCCAGTCCGTACGGGTCTCAGGGTCGTTGAGAGCCCAGGGCGCATCGCCGGCTTGGGTCACGGAGGAATTGTGCCCAGTGTTGGTGGAAACGGAGGCGAAGCCGTAGTTGACACCAGGGGCCATGTCGGCAAAGGCAATCATACCGGTGAAACCGCCATTTCCGTAGGCCATGTAGCGCTTGTTCCAGGTGTTGATGGGCAGCCAGAGACCGAACTCATAGGACGAGGTCGCGGACGAGCTCACGTTGACGTAAACAGCACAGTACTCGGGAAGGCCGGAGTAGTTGCCCAAGGGGCCAACGAAGGTATCATTGGGGCCATACGGAACGGCATAGACCAGGGAGGCGTTGGATGACAGATAAGGAGTGAAAGTACCGGGAGTGCAGCGCGAGGCGGAGATAGCCTGCGTGGCAACCAGGTTAACGGCGCCCGCCAGGAGAAGGGAGAGACGCATTTTGATGATGGAGGAAATGCTTGTTTCGATTGAGGGAAGTGATCTTCACGCTGTATTTAAGCAGCGGATGGAGCCAGTTCGTTCCCCTGAGCTCGTGCATATCAAAAAAACAGGCATCCATGATCGGGACTGACGCGTCCAGAGCATATCCGAGTGGAACAATACCCGAAGGGAGGGTGTGCAAGGAGCATCCCACGCGAGCCCACCGGTTGCGCGTTCTCGTTCCAACTCTGGGTGGGGGTGGAGCAGCCCTGTCCGATTGGTGGTAGGTGGCGGGATTCTAGAAGTTTGCTGTTTGGGTAGAGGATCATCAAGGCCTTAATGTTATATTGATTAGAGTCGCCCCATTCTTTCATGGCGGCCAATGAGAAGAGACAGACATACCAAGCAACCAGTATCAGAAGCCAACTCCACATTCTGCACGCCCCTGATGATCTTGCCTGGTCTCAGGCACCTAAATGGTGCCCGGGGTTCTATATGATTATCATCACCAGTTCATAGACGACTATTGCAATGGCCTGGGCCTTGATACCTACTTTCAGTATGAATTAGCACAATCTGGAACACTCAGGGGGGTACTGTAAACCCACATGTCCGCACCTGCCGGAAACATGGCTCAACCAAGGCTTCGTCATCGTACGATGAGAATCTTGAAGTGGATGGTTGGATATGGCAAGAGAGCATGCAGATCTCGGAGACAGCAGACAAACGCCCTGTTGGATTGTAGCAAACCTACCGTTGCACAGAGTGAAGAACCAGAGATGCAGCCGGAAGTTGCCTTGGAACGTCGCCTCGGGATGGACTATGGCCACTTCTATGCCCTAAAGGGATTAGTCTCCGCAGGGGTTGACGATCGAATGGGACGCTAGTCCGGAATAGGCATCCTTGTCGAGGCCCGTCCTTTCCTCTTCTGGCTGGCGTGGACCCTCATCCGCAATTGGTGGTTTCAGGAGAGTAAATGCCGGGCAGTCAGTGACGCAGTTGGTCCCTCAACACTGATGCAGAGGCCTATCTCCGAGTTGATATAGCCGCATATCTCCTCTATTCCAGTTTCAATGACGACTTCCGGGAGGTGCTCGATAAAACTAGTCTCGAACGAGAGATGTGTCAGCGAAAGTTGTGTGGGGTCCTCTCATGGTGTGGAATGAAGCTCCTCCCGTTGCGTTTCAAATGCTGATTGAATATGGGTTTTCGTTAACGTTCACTGTTGCTAACAGGGGGAGAGAGCATGCCTGTGCTGGGCTTGTGGTATTTGCTTACTCGCATGCGTGAGACATTTGGCCAATTCCCAGAAGTCCACCGGCTACAATCAACACAAGTCATTTTCTACAAAGTTTCAGCATAAATATTCCCCTTCGACCCCTTGTCTTCTCAATGCCTCAGACTGTCGCACATATTCCGTCCCCTCTCTGATCCTTTGGGCGGGGTTCTAAGAAATAACTGACAGCTCTCGGTTGACAGCGTTCATACAGAGAAGTCATGCGCATAGGAGGTGGTGCACACCCATCTGATGACTTCTAGGCAGCACAATTCCTTAATCAACTACCTGAGTATGTCAAATTAAGAATTGATAAGGTTAGTGATCCGAGATATATCTCCAGCGGTCCAGCCATTCGCATGAATCAGAACCAGGATAGCCAATTTCGGCTTTAGACTATGTGGACCTTTGGCTGACTCGGCACTCGGTTCATTATCCCACATATAGACTAGCAAATGCCTTACAGGGAAACATCCGATACATCTCCCCCATAATCCAACCAACTGATCACTCCAACATGAAACAAACCTATCCTACCTCCCCATCCACCCTCCATCCACCAAGACCACAGTGCCCGAAACATACGCACTCGCCCGACTCGCCAGAAATACTGTCACGCCCTTGAAATCCTCTGGTGTGGCCCATCGTCCCGCGGGTATCCGTTCCAGAATACTCTTTGCCCTCTGCTCATCGTTCAATAACGCCGTATTCATCTCCGTAGCTACATAGCCCGGTGCCACCGCATTGACAATTATTCCCTTAGAAGCCCACTCATTCGACAACGCTTTCGTGAGCTGCGCGACGCCGCCCTTTGCAGCCGCATAGGCAGGGACGGTTATCCCCCCCTGGAAGGAGACGAGAGAGGCAACGTTGATGATGGAGCCGCGGTGACCATGGGGATCGGGAGAGCGGTTGAGCATGTAGGCGCCGATGTCGCGACAGAGGGTAAAGATGGTGGTTAGGTTCGTTTGGAGCACCTATTTCATGCTTGTCAGTTATTGATTCTGGTAGTAGCGATCGGGGTGTGGGAGGGGTTAAGACCTCATCCCAATCACTGTCAGGGAAGAGATGGCTGGGATGTCGGCGTTGGATACCAGCGCAGTTGACTAGGATGCTGATGTCGTGACCATCGGCGAGGATGGTGGGTGTGAGTGCCGAGACGGATTCCTTTGACGAGAGGTCGGCAGTGTAGATGGTTGCTTTGCGGCCGAGGGATTCGATACGTTGTTTGGTTTCGGGGTTGGATGTGTCTCTCTACATGGCTTTCGTGTTATGCTTGTTGCAGGTAGAGGCGTGTCAGGCATACCTGGACGAGGATGATGTCGCTGCCAGCTTCGGCCAGGGCAATGGCCATTTGTTGGCCAATGCCGCGGGTGCCCCCAGTGACGAGGGCGGTCCTGTTTTGCAGAGAGAAGAGATCCATTATGCCAATTAGGTAGGTGATGGTGAAGATGTAGGTGAATTCTACGACATGAAGGGTATATGTACGGCGAGAATACCGATGCACCCCCACGCCCCCCGCATTTCGGGTGTCACTTTGTAGATCTCCGCATCTTACTCCTCACATTCTCCTGCATGTCTCTATGAATCTAGTCTACCATTCTCGAATCCCCCCATCCGGTCCATAGAACTCCTTTGGCAACCACGGCTCCGTCTCCCGGCTGATTCTCCTCACCATCTCCTCATCAATTTCCACCCCCAGCCCTGCCCCCGCGGGGGCAGCCACATACCCCTCTTGAATATCAAACACGGAAGGATTCGTCAAATACGTCGTGAGATCAATATCTCCCGCCTCCACATTATAATGCATCCCCAGCGACATCTCCTGGATGACGAAATTGGGGATCGAAAGCGCCACTTGCATCGAAGCCGCGAGAGCAATTGGACCTACCACTCACATTAGCCCTAGAACCCATAAATCAAGATACTTACTCACCGAGAGGACAATGCGGCGCAATCGCCACATCATACGTCTCCGCCATGTTCGCAATCCTCTTTGTCTCCGAAATGCCCCCCGCATGCGCAATATCCGGCTGCAGAATATCCACCGACGCGTCCTCCAGGAACCTCTTCGCATCCCAGCGCGTATACAACCGCTCCCCAAAGGCAATCGGAATCGTCGTATGCTGTGATAACTGCTTAATCGCTTCTGGATGCTCAACGAGTAACGGTTCCTCGATGAATAACGGCCGGTACGGCTCGAGTGCTTTGGCGAGTTGTTTAGCCATGGGCCGATGTAACCGACCGTGGAAATCAAGTCCAGCGTCAAGACCGAGAGCTTTGACTTGTTTGATGCGTTCGACGCAGGAGTCGAGTATGGAGGGTGAGTCGAGCCAGTTCATGTCTTCGGTGGCGTTCATTTTCACGCATTTGAGGCCTTGGGCGAGGCGCGCTTTACTGGGGGTTGTTAGAGGGGGTTGAGTTGGGACAGGGAAAGGGGACATACGCAGCTACTTCAACGTCGCTGGGTCGGTCGCCTCCAATCCACGCGTAAACTTGGACTTTATTGCGCACCTTCCCGCCTAGAAGCTGGTACACGGGTACGCCTAGTCTGCGACCTTTCAGATCCCATAATGCGATATCAATGCCAGATAGAGCGGACATAAAGACGGGGCCGCCGCGGTAGAACCCGAGGCGCCAGATAGTCTGCCAGATATGTTCGATGTCACTAGATTATCAGCATGGAAGAACATCACCAGCAAAATCAGACAAACATACTCGGCTTCATATCCAACAAGCCTAGAAATAATCTCATCCAGAGCACCCTCCACAGCCAACGTATGGCCCTCTAGCGTAGCTTCCCCCCATCCGAACTTCTCTTCCTCGTCGGTGACTTTGACGAAAAGCCACCGCGGCTTGACGCGAAAGTACTCGATAGATTTGATAGGAGCCATGTTGGTTTAGTGTTACTTGTGATGAAGCGAGCGTTTTCCATGTTGTAGCCCCTAGCTAGCTAGATAGGCATTTTAAGTACGGTATCACCCCCACTCGGTAGATATCCGAACCCCGTCAGGAATAGCCGTTGATCCCCCACGCGGGGTGGTGCGTGGGGGTACCACGAAATCCGGGGTGACACAGACACTCCAACCGGGAAAGTTCATTATTGGTGGAGGAATCAGATATCCGTATCCGAGGATTACTTGGTGCCTGCTCGCTGGGAGATGGACCGGATTTATGACTGTTATCCGTGAGTTAGCCGAAGTGGGAATGTTCCTCGGGTTATTGGTTCCCATGGCGCATTGGCTTGGTTTTGGTGATAGGTAGGTTCTGGGTTGATGATGGCATTGACGAATTAGAGGTTGAGATGAATTTTAGGGTGCTTTTGTTATAGGGTTGCTGGTTTGATGATGGGTGGTATGCTAGTATGATATTGAAAGAGGATGGAAGGTGAGATGCTGACTAACTGATAAATTGTTGATGATATAGATGACTTCTGTGATTGCCAGATTATTGAGAGAGGATGGGGGAAGGATATGAAAACATAGAGATAGAAACTGAGAAGAAACGGAACATATCGCATGATAATAGCCTAGCGTTAGTCGAATAGGCTTTTACCTGCCATCTCACTGTACTTTCATCCCCTTCACCTTCCGTAGATACTCAATGAAGCCTTTACTTCCCTCATCATCCGCACCAACCCTCCGCGTAAAGGCCCTCTCGATCTCATCCAAACTTTTCCCTTTAGTCTCAACCATGAACAAGAAGCTCACCACGGTTGTCAGCGCACAACATCCACCAAAAAGGAAGTAAACCCCGAAATTAATACTCTCCAACAGAATCGGACAGATGAATGCCACAAACCAATTGCAGACCCAATTAAAGCCATATGCTAGAGCCGTGGCCTTGGCGCGGGTGTGCTGCGGTTGGATTTCAGGCGCAAATACCTTGATACTCACTGCCCAGGTGCAAGCGAAGAACACTGCATAGAGATAGATACACACGATGACAATCCAGCGCGCTGCTCCGTGACGTGGGTCCACTGCATTGCTTGCGTACAAACCGTCAATGAGCATGATAGTTGTGGTTAGACCGATACCGCCGATGATGGTGTTGCTGCGTCGGCCCCATTTGTCGGCCAGGAGAAGGGCAGGGACAGAAACGACGACGAGAACAATACCCGAGATACCGGACGCAAAAAATGACGCCTCTGCGCTGGAAAGTCCGGCTTGTTGGAAGAGGAGAGGGGCATACTAAGACATGTTTACATTAGACTTCTCGTCTTTCGGTGGCAGAGAGAAGAGGAGACACTCACGTATAAGACCGCGTCAATCCCGCTGAGCTGGAGAAAGCCCATAAGAAAGATGGCCAACATAGTTCGGCCACGCACATCCTTTTTGAACAGGTCGAAAAGGCTACCCTCGGGGTATTTTTGAACTACACGTGTTGGCGACAGCGAGGGCGGCGACTCGTCATTGGAATTCTGAGCACCCATAACCCCTTCCTCAAGCTCTTCCCCAACACCCTGGCGGTATTATAATTTGACACCGAGCGTCTCCCATGCAGCATCTGCTTCCTCGTCTCTGCCATGAAACTGTAACCATCGGGGCGAGGGTGGAAGGTAGAGCAAAACTGAAGTGACAAATGCCGCAGCCAGACCAGCAAGGACGATAAATGGCAATCGCCAGGACATTGACCCTTCAATATTTGCAGTGCCATAGCATGTGAAGTATCCCGCTACTAGACCAAGACAGACCATGAACTGCGGGCCCGTTGTCAGAGGACCTCGGACACTCGGCGGCGAGATCTCACAGACATACCTGCGCAAACCCATTGAATCAGCTAGAAGACAAGCAATAACAGGGTCAACGGAATACGCACACAGTCAAGGTCCCAAAGTATAACCCAAACCCCATCCCCTCAACAACCCGACCTACCATGAACATGGCCAGACTGACAGCACCAGCCTCTAATGCGGCACCTGCACCGACAATCGCAGCCCCAATTGCAATTGCCTGCGGCCTACCCAGCACGCCGGCGGGTCGACCCGCAATAAAACTCATGAACGAGGCTGACAACAAGATAGTTGAGACGATAATGCCATGCACGATGGCAGAATGCGAGCCGAAATAATCGATGTAGTTCGGCATGACAGTGACCGGTCCAATGATACTGGTGTCAACTCTAACCATGGGTACGCGTGTCAGTTGAAGTATTCTCAGTCATCCACGGATGAGATTTTGAGAGGAAAATAAGGAAGCCTACCCAAGCAAAAAGCCTCCCATTGCTGTTAGGAGACTGGCCAGGATGTAGCGAGGTGGCATCTGCAGCCATGTAAACTTCGCCATGTTCGCCCGTTGATAGTATGCAGCGCGGATGGAGCCATTCTGAGAGGAAAGAAAAGGAGAAAGGTGACTAGAGCTTCAAATATGAATGCTCATGATACTCATGTAGCAGCCTGATCTTTGAGAAACAAAGAAACCATATTCCATCAGCCGTAAGGGGAAAATGCTTTACATGGTATGGTAGGAATCTGCTGGGAGTGGACATCTTGATATTAGGAGGTGCATGAAATTGCTCAGAGACCTCCGCAGGATTACCGTACTAGGAAACTTAAACGGTCACATAGGACAGATGGGGACAAAGTCGACTGCCGCGTAAAAGCTTCCTGTTTGGGTATCCTCACTAGAACTGAAACGGTAATTGACCAGGGTAAGATGGGTATAATAGAGATACATATCGTCTCGAGACGAGCAGTCGGCATAGTGTTCGCTTCTCTCATTTTTCTCTGGGTGACTTGATATCATACGGAGCAGACGCTAAGTTACTGTTACACTGGAATTATACCTTGGTCATATTAGCCATTACGCTCCTCATATTTCTTTTATATTTAGTCCAGGCAAATTAAGATTTGGCTCTTTAATCAGTTGCTGGCATGAAAAATTGCTGAAGCTTCTGCACTAGCCCGCCAGTGTGATAACCAAGCTCGATTTGAATATTGCTCAGCAGGACTAATACTCTGGTCTTGCGAACGATGCTGTCGACATGTTTGCCGGCTACGTCATTTAGCTGCTTGACTACTGTGCCATAGGAATCTTTAATGCAGGAGTTAAACTTACCGAAGTAAAGTGGTAGAATAGAGAAACATCGAACCTGGTCTGGTATATCCGAGATAGAGATGTTGATTATCTCAGTCGCATGCTCTTGGATCTGTGCCATATGAGGAATGTCCGGAGTTGAGCACTGTAGTCGTACTCACTTTCGGTATATATGCAACATCTTGCAGCACTGGCTCAGCGTACAGCATGAGATGGAGAAGATGATACCAAAGCATTGCCGCAGCTAAAGCATAATTAGACCACGAGTCCAGCTTCTCTTTCCATGTAGGCATACAGCAGCAGCATGCACATTATATATAATATTATCCAAGCAGTTCCATCAACAGATGCCGGTTATAGGAATGAAATTCGAGAGTTGGGAGACAGACCTGTCTGAGGGACAGCAAAATGGACTTTGGACAGCCCATCTTCGACCATTTCTCCATACCTTACCCCTCGAAAGTGTTGAGACAGACCTGTATACCAACCTTCCGTGTCCGTGAGTAGCTCCTGATATTTGCGGGGCGTTTTATCTTTATAAATCCAATTAACTGCTCTACCAATAAGCCATAAGAGTTGGTTGCTTAACAGATCTTCGGCGGTTTCTCCTTCCCACCAGTTGACATTCCAGTCCGACGGATCTAATTGCAGGACCGCCTGATCTGTGATTGCGATAGTAAGCTCGTGTCGAATCCAAAATTAAGAGTTTGCGCGGTCAAGACCGGAGGATCGAGCACTAATGCCTTGTAATTTAATAAGCTTCCTTGCGCCTTCATAGTGCCGGTGATGCTCTTGGCCCTGAGCAGCTAAGACCTCATAGCTCCCAAGGAGAATGACAGCTGTAAGTGTGTCTCTCAGTGGCTCACAGCTATTCAGTTGCTGGATCAGCAGATGAAGGGATGGACTATTGTAGTTTGTCGCAGCCGGCGCCCAAACCTCGCCAGAAGCACGTAAACACAGTTGTCGCGCGGTGAAAGCACATATGCAGCGAAGGAGCTCCGATGTCAAGGCTTGACGAGCAACCTCGCGGTGGTATGTGTCACTCAGGTCAAAGACATCCATCCATGTTGCAAGACCCCGCCAGTACTCGTTGAGGAGATGAAACATTTCCGAGGTGAGAGGCATTGTCGGCTGTGGTTTCATCTGGTGAACCGTCGTGACAGCCATTCTATCGGGGTTATAGTGTGATGATTCAGAAAGTACAGGGTCAGGATTGCTGGAATGAGAATGCTGCAAGTCCGGGCAGCTCGCGCGAACTATATCCGAAGTGGATGTTGAGGCCAGGGCCTGATCACCAGTTCGCATGCTATTCTCCGTCGGAAAGGCCTCCTGCTGATCTGATCCACCCCGGTCGGTCGAGCACCATGCCGAGTAGGCAATGAAATTGCTGGGCCAACACTCCAGTTCGAATCGTTCACAGTTGCTGCAAATGGGTTTCTTCTCATCGCAGCGAGTGTGCCGCGCTTTGCAGGCGAAGCTGGAAATATAGCTATAACGCGTCAGAAGGCATCAGCAGCGGCGCGAGACAAACCATCCTAATCATGAAGCACCATGGTGTCAGTCAGTCTGGGGAGTTTGCCAGGAAACTTCAGGCACCTGTTTTCTTGCGCGTTCCTCCTCTCCGTCTCTTGACGCGAGTGTCTGTTCCCATCGTGGTCAAATTTCGTCGTTCCCTTTCTCCAACCAAGATGAGCCGGACGGTTCTTGAGAAAATTGGGCCTGGCTTCTCAGACGCGAT
Organism: Aspergillus ibericus CBS 121593; assembly: GCF_003184845.1. Classification (NCBI taxonomy): domain Eukaryota; kingdom Fungi; phylum Ascomycota; class Eurotiomycetes; order Eurotiales; family Aspergillaceae; genus Aspergillus; species Aspergillus ibericus. The sequence goes on along the minus strand of NW_020292100.1, from coordinate 1,179,875 downwards.
GTTAGCGGCAACAGAGAGAAACTCTGTCACTGTCAGGGGTGGCCATGCTGATGGTCACGTGTGTCCTTTCATGGCCATCTGCATCCCGTCTCTTCGGAAAAGCTAGACTTTCAAAGAATCGTATGTCTAGCCAATCTGTTTCGCTTTGGGGTGGCATCAAGTGAACAAGCATATATTCTTTCGCCTCCACTAAGTGAACGAACAGGTGAAAAGCCAGAGAGTAGCTGGATCTGAGTACGCTCTACCGAATGTTTGCCACCAAACACAGAATGAATAATCGCTATACAGAACGAATTTTATTAAATCCAACATTCATAATGCCAGAATCATAATTTACACGTCATCGATGACCGGACGAAAGTGCCGTGGGGTTCAAACCATTGATTATGATCATCCAAGACACCGGCACGATAGGAAATTAGATGATAGGACTGCTCCAGAGCTATAGAGAGGTACTATAGGTAGTTTCCTTTTTTACGAAAGACTGTCATTTAGACTTGATTTTATGAAGAAGATATCCTTGCCTTAGTCCCACAATCACGGCAGAAGTAAATCTGTTTGACCCACTGAGGAACTGTATTTCTTCTGTGTTTAAAAGATTCCTTGATCAATGGCAGTTCTCTTCCATATTCCAATAAGAAGGGAGTTCTCAAGATAAAGTTGGGTACGGAACGGACTGCAAAGTGATTAGGTTTCCGCTACTGGCTGTCACTATGTTTTGATCCGGCCCTGAGAAGTATCTTGACAACCCGGGCTGTTCCAGCATTCAGTTTCGCCATTTTGAGCACAGTTCTTCCATCCCAAATTTTCTGACATCGGAAGCAACCCAGCATAGTCAAGCTCCCTAGAAAAACTGACTACGCTGTGCAAGAGCCCTCAATTCCTAATGGCAGAATCAGTGATCTCTGTCATTCGAATACGAGAAATCTCACTCCGGACCGATCCGATGAATGCTTTTCAGAAGCTCAATGAAAGCTTGCTTGAATGATCCTTGCTAAGGCAATTTACTGTGATATCATCATAGTCATCCTCGTATAGCACTATCACTGCTTCCCTGCTCGTCTCGAAACTCCATAAATATATAACTGCCCCCAGCGGAGGGCTTCGAATACTCCCCATCCGCACCAAACCAACTCTCCTCATCTTCAGTTCTCAGCTACTATCTTCCACGCTTCCAAAATGACCACCGATACCGCCACCACCGCCACTACCACTAAGGACGAGATCATCATCCCCTTGCTGTTCTACGTCCAGCGCATTCAACGGTACCCTCCTCATCCACCCCCTTTGCTCCGATCTTGCTAACCCAGCCATATCATATCTCAGATTACTCTATGAGATCCCCTCTGACGACGAGGCTAACGCCCTAGTGACAGAGACCTTCAGTCCGGAAGCGAAGTTTGAGTGAGCTGCCCCTCCACCTATATCTACTTCATCTCCATATAAGCCAGTCCCAATCACCTAACGAATACTCTCCCCTCCACAGATGGAACTCCGAACCCATCGAGCTCGACGGCTTCCGAAACTTCGTGCAAGAATGGCGCTCCCGCTACACCTTCCTCGACTTCGAGTTCCACGAGGCCGTGGCCACCCCCGACACCACCGACGACAAAGGCCGTGGGGGCACGGTTGGGTTCGGGTTGAAGGGACGTGTGCTGGGCAAGGAGGATGGCAGGATGTATGAGGGGAAGGTGCAGTAAGTTGATTGCTTTCTTGAGGAAATTCTTTGGCTAGGTGGTGGTGGTGGTGGTGGTTGTTGTTGTTGCATGGGACTGACAGTGGGCTAGTGCGATCTACAAGGTCGAATGGAAGGGCGATCGTCGGGTGATTACGAAGAGTACGCAGGTCTTGCAGGGACCGTATGTGGTTGATGATGAGAGATAGGTGATTGTTGATGAATTGAGCTTCATCTGGTGCAGGGTTTCTTGTACTGGGTGGAAGATCTTGATCTATGAGGGAATATGGGTCCGCTTGCGGAGCTCGAATGTTACCTATCTTGGATTTATGCTTTGATTGCGCAGGGTTGGAATCGGGAGTAGTGATTCATCGCCGAGATCTCTCCAGAATGTCCAAGTCATTTTCTTCGAGATAGCTTATCAATCTCTTTTAGCCGAGGAATCTACGTAGGTCCGTGATTGACCGGTCCAGACCAAAAGGTTGAAACACACCTAAAGTTTACTACTTCCGAAGAGAAAAAAAACCTATAACAACATTAAGCTCTATCTCGGCCTGAACACCTACACCCGCAGACCATAGCAACAAATATCAAAACCAATGCTAGAAACCTGAGATACACTGAATTAAATCACCAAGCTAGGCACAAACATCAAATCCAACCAGGCAAATGTAAAAAAAAAAGTGTACAACAAAAGGTCCTGCCTCAGGATCTCCATTGTAAAGCACAGCGATATTCCTACTCACCTTATATCTAATCCAATCTAATCACATAGATCCCGCTTCACAGCCCCCTTTCGTCCTTATATTACTCTAGTCTCTTTTTGACAGAGGCTCTCAGTGCCTAGATTACCCAGCAAGTGGGGTCCCGTCTCAAACTTCTGTCGTCAATTTACGGTAAATCTCAATGGCTTCTTAAGATCTACTGATGTCGCATTGCTTGGAGAGACGGGCTAGTTACCTTTGAAACTGGATGACCATGTAGATTCCGAACAATACCTTCGTTAGATTATTACGGTGACGGCGTTCTCAACCATCTCCCTTCATTCCATTCCATAAAGCACTATTCCGGCTGAACGGGGCTCACATGTCCAAGATCAGGCTCTAGATACCTCCCGGCCTCGGAATCACATGTCCCCACTATTCTCTCTCGGCAGGGACATCAACTTTATTAGATTAAATCGATCCTACAAGAAAGGAATAAGAACAAGCTACAAGGGACCCATCCCGCCCGTTCAGCTGCGGGGTTCAAAAGGAACAGGATGGCTAGTCCGAATGGGGTAATTTTGAAGAATATCAGCTCGCTTGATTCGTAGAAGCATTGGTAGTATCATGCGGGGACTGAAAGGGTCCATCACATATAATGAATTAATTTAATGAGTGATATTCTCAATGTCACATCGGAGATGACAGGCGGGAAGGTGTGAAGCGGGGTTCAGTGGAAGACGTGATCGAGCGAGCTCTGATGTCTGGTATACCATATAAATCAATAGATTTTGACTTCTTTCCTCGAGAAACGGAAACAGACGGCACTCACTATCGTACATTTCCCTATACAGCCTCGCAGCTAACCCTCAAAATGATGACCCTCACCTCCCTCCTCACCCTCCTCACTGCCACAACAGCCCTCGTAACCGCAACCCCCTCCCCAATCTCAATCCCCCATCCGGCAATCAAGCTCAAACGCGACGCCACCAGCGTCGTCTCCGCCGTCAACACCATCTCCAGCCAACTCCTCACCCTCAACACCACCGTAACCAGCTACCCCGGCGGCATCGAAGGCACGCTCTCCGCTCTGCAGATCCAAGCCGAAACCATCCAACTCGAATTCGACCTCAAGACCGCCATCGCCGTCACGCGCCAATCGGCCAATTTCACCGACGCCGAGTCGCAATCGGTCGCCGAGGCCTTCGTCACCCTCGAGCCGCAGATTGCGTCCACGTTGGATAACATTATTTCGAAGAAAGCGGATTTTGATGATGGGTTGTTGGGGATCGCGTCGTTGAGCTTTTTGGTCAAGTTTGATTTGCAGGAGTTGAGTGCTTTGTCGAGTGCGTTGGGGAGCGCGGTGCAGGGGAAGCTGTCTGGGGTGTATGCGCAGTTGGCGCCGTTGGTGTTGGATGAGATTTCGAGTGCGTTTAAGAAGGCCATTGCGGCGTATTAGGGGGTCTTTTTTTATCGTTGGGTTTGTTGATATGGTATGGGAATAGATGAGGCAATATGCAATCGATCGACTATTCCTCGGTCAATACTCATCCGATCCTGTTGATTGATGTTGGAAACGAAGAATTTGAAGCAGAGATTGGGGAGGAAAATGGAAATGCCAGGCTGAAAAAAAGTATCTATCAAATTGCTGGCTACCGGTCATTCCTATTTAGCAGGAAAACCGACTGTGGAATCGGATCACCCACAGTAGAGTATCGGCGCCTTCCAGCTCTAGATCACACTAGATAAATAGTCTGTGGCTCACAACCATCAAAGATAGAGGTCATGCCCATATCCCAGAAATGCTGGTAAAAGCCAATCCGCTCAAACCGCGGTGTTGCCTGCCCCGGGCCCGTTGTGCTCATTCGCAACACCAGCCCGGCAGACCGGACTCCCAATTCGTACTGATCCGGAGGGGAATACAATGGCTGGTCGCCCCTCAACAACAGCATCAAAAACACTTTTTGCTCTTCGGGATGCTTCCCCGACTGATCTAAGAAGATCGTGTGCCTCTGGTATCCATCCGTACTGTTGGGAACGTGGACACCCCTCAGTTCGAATGTCGCCTGGGATTTGGCCGGTTTGCTTTCGGGAAAATTCTGATGGAAAGGATTCGGCCGTGGCACAGTAGCTGCCTGCATCTGGGCCTCTTTGATCTTCGCCACAAGTTTCACATAGCCACCATTCACTTGATCGACTGCCAATTGCCCGTAGCTGTCTTTGTACTTGGGGATCAATTTATGCTCGAGCACCTGAATCTCCGACTTTGGACGATGAAGATAATGTCCAATAAATTCAACTTGCCCATCATTGGCACACCATGACCAAGATGGCGCCCGATATTGCCCAGCACGGGTCAATGGCTTCCGTTCTCTTTCCCCAAAATATCGGTCGGCGCCAGGGTTCATCGCGTAGCGGGGCGCCCAAAGAAGACCATAGGCCAGATCCTGCACCCATAGTCCAGCGATGTACTGGTCGTCCAGGGCCAAGGAATGCGTCTGTGCGATACCAGAAAGAGCGGGCAGTTTATCGCTTGACACGGATAGATCGCGACAGGTGTAGTCCTCTACGATTTTATACCAGGCCTGATAGAATTTTGCTTTGTCGGATGTCTGTCCAGAGACCTCGGTACCTGTCGCTGCTAAAGTTCCGATCTCCAGCTTATCCAGCGACTTGTGACGTCGGGGCCGTTTGATATCCTCGATGTCGCGCCCATAATCGATTTGCGTAGGGCAGGTCAACAAGCCCAGTCCAAGCATATCCGTCACGCCGATGTAGAGTTTTCGTGGCGATAGTAGTCGTTCCTGTAACGTCCATCCTCGAGTGTTCCATGCTGACGAGTCTAGCTCGTCCTCCGCAGCTAGGAATTGATTCCAGACGAGGTGGTCCAATTCACCTGTGTATGATAAAGGCTGGACGAAGAATGTGCCGTGGATCTCAGGGTGATTTTCGACCGAATATGCAATGGCGACCATGGGATCAAGGTTGGGCACAGGCCGCTCCAGGACGCTGTTAAGGGGTGTGTCTGTGGCAACCAAGACAACTGTCAGGTACGCTGACATGTAGATGCTGTGCATCTTGGCCGACTCTTTGGCCCAGTCTTGCCGAGATTGTTCCTGTTGGATCTTGAGCAGATCCTCATCGACGGTCTTATTTTCTTTTTGGATGATACAGAGACTGTCAATCCACAAATAGAAAATGTCCAACTCGCAGCAAATGTCGACGACATCACTGAACCCCTGCGGTAAAGTTTCCGTAGCGTCTGGCATAGCATCTAGCTGGGACGGCGGTAGTGGGATCTCCTGGCAATGCTTCTCCAGGTTGCTAGGCATAGTAGTGAGGAACTCTTTGACGCCCCAGCGGTAACTGAGCGCGACGTATTTGATACTTTGGGTGCTCACTGGAGAGTTCGGCCCATACGTGGTCTTTAGATTTTTGGTTTCTACCAGACGCAGTTTTTTGCCGCTCTCATCTCTAGTAATCTCAATAAGTCTTGAAGGCAACCTGTCGGATGTGGACTCCCCAGGGCGAATAGGTCTCAAGACGTGATTATGCTTTCCATCGCAATCCTTTAACTGATCTCGAACAGCCTCGACATTTTCAGCGGAGAGAATATCTTGTCCAGGATAAGGGTATGCGATGCCCAAATAGCGTGCAAGAAGGTCATCTATGGCTGTTAGCGCTCGTGATGATCTCATTCCAAGCCGGATCAATGAATGATAAAAGTCCAGGATGGCGACTCACCAAAGCGTGCACAGAGTTTGAAATAGACTAGACCATGAGGTCCAATCATGCCATTAGCAGGTCGATCACTTCCCGGTTCAAGGATATCCCATCCCACACAGATGGCGGCGAATTTACTGCCTTCGTTCTCTGAGGCTCTGTATGCTGCCAGTAGAGAAAGCTTCGTCACCTTGACTGTCAAATTTCTCTCACGGGGGACCTCCAGGAGCTTTTTATAATGACTTTCACCGATGCCCTTCAGCAACGAGTCCCGGAGCAGTCCACAAAAGCCACATCCTGCCTTTGCCGACTCTCTAAGCAGCGGCAAATCAGGAAGGTTATCGCGACAGTCATATGGAATAGTGATACATTGCTGCCCGGCCGGAAATTGCAAATGAAGTTTACCATTCTCTTCCTTTTCCGTGAACCCGTATCGACCCAGAGACTCTGCACTGAGATATAGAAACTTGCATTTCTCGCAAAGATTGCTAGGCATTTTCATGAAAGCTTAACTTGGGTTTGGAGGATTGACGAGGAAGTTGTTCAGCATTCATTATGTAGATGAGGGGAAGGTGGGGTAATCTCATAGTGTCCGCAAGACAACTCACCCGCCAGTCCAGACAGATGTTGAGCAGGGAGCTTGACACGTGGCGGGCGAGTGCTGGAGCAGGTATGGAGTAGATTCATGCAGATCTTCTGCTTGGGTTGTGCTTGGTGCAACTCGAGTTCGACATCTCAGCGTAGATTCATTCGTGTGCCGGCTAGTATGCTGGAATTAATTAATCTTGAACACAATGGATGTAGGGTGGACTTGGTTGCAATCACTAACTTGCATGGTGACTCACTTCTCCGCTGCAGATGGCAGTCGATGTCTGTGAGAACGAGAGCATTTAGGCAAGTCGTGGGCCCTTTGGGCTGATTCGATCGTTGGTAGCAGTAAGGTGCTCTTTATTTGGTCGGGGAGCGGATTATGAGATGTTAGCAAGTCTTCAATTCATTGGAATAGAAAGGCAAGGAGGAAAAGTGGGGATGATGATGAGGATAAGGGGAGAGAAGAACGGAGTACGGGAAGGACAAATACGGGCAATCATAGTGGCCATCGGGCAACAGGATGCTCCGTTTTTGGGCTATACTATATATAGATTACTATGGAAAATTTCTATGTACCTCGCCCAAGATTTACTCAGGAGAATGGTAGTCAGCATTAAGTTAATATGGTGAATAAAGAGCAACTCCACCGAATAAACTCCAGAAAGAAACAGCCAGATCCAATCCTAGGAACTAAGACCATTCAGCAAGAGGTGCCCTACCAGTTGCCATTTGATAAATCCTCGAAATCCACTGGAACAGGTATTGATGTGACAGCTGCCCTGGCGCACTCATCGGCATCCCTGTTCCATTTTCGAGGGATCCTCCATAGATAAACCTCTCGACCCTTCTTGGCCCAACCGTCCACGATCTGCAGCAGAGTCTGCCACAGATCCTTATTCTGGACCGGCCTCCCCGTCAGGTTTATCCACCCATTGGACATCCATGTCTGGAGCAACCGAGTAGCACTATGGACCACGTATGTCGAGTCGGTAGCGACCACGATGCTCTTGAACAGATCCCCATCCTCGTGCAGGTAACTCAGCGCTGCGATGACCGCCCGTAACTCTGCTCGATGGCTGCTTGGCCTTCGGGCCTTCCCGGTTGGCCCAGTGGCCTCCAGGCGCGAAGAAACCCGACCACTCGTGGGACGGTCTGGTGCAGGGGGTTTGAAAACGAAAGACCAACCGGCTTTAAGTTTGCCTTTGCCATTCTCCAAGCAGGCCCCACCTGCGTAGACGAGATACTGGGAGGTGTCATGGATTCCAATGAATCTTTGGATACCAGGGTGGTCCTTATGGAACACCAACCGAGGTCTAAAAAGAACCCGCGGGCTGACTACAGGTTCGGGGGGAAAGAACCTTTTGGGCAGCGCAGGGAATCTCGGTTTCGGGTCGTCGTCCACGGCGATCAAGATGCCTGTGGGCGCGACGGAAGGCGATGCAGCAGCTTCCTCGCTGCTCGAGTCGATTATGGTCGACTCGTCCGAGGTATCAACGCCGCTGGAACAGAGACCACTGACATCAGACAACTCGCAGCTTTGGTCATCGTTGCCGGGAATCGTATCGCGTTGCTTTAACATGTGGGAGCTATATTCGCCATCTAGTTCTTGCACGAAAGTGTAGTCAACGCAGCATTTGGCACAGGTCACGAAACCATGTGCGCCGCACAAAAGTTGGCCATTGGCCAGTCTAATGGGCGAGTCGCGAGCGTTGCCAATCATCTTCGAAAGGCGTATGTATGACAGGAAATAAAATGACGTATTTGGTAAAACTACACTAGAGAGTGGGTAGATTGGATGGTTTGCATAATCTGATGATCTCCAGAAGACCCAAAGCGAAGGCCTAGACGCCCTTTTTATAGGGCAGAGAGGTGACTAATCCACATGACATGGAGGGAGTGTTCCTTTACTCTGTAAAAGATAATGAGGTGAAATCCGGGGAAGTGGCAGATAGAAAAAGGAAGCATCCGGCAAGGAGCCGGCAACAGTCGACAAGAACCAGATCGATCATCGGAAGAGACAGGCTGGAGGCGGGAAACTCCCGTCGGATTGTAGCAACAATGAGAATATGGTGCTCCATGGATTAGATTGCAGGGATCTCATTTGATACAAAGCCAGATTATCGCTATGATTGATAAGCACCACAACTACCCATCTATCAACAATGTCTACCCTGACTATCAACAACCGCCAGGCAGGCAAGGACCTCTTAAAATTCCCGCTGCCCCAGGAACCCTTTTAAGCCACATTATTTGACAATGGAACTTTTTAGGACAGGAGACACACAAAGGGGCTATACCAAGCCTACAGCTCTTGCAAGGGCCTTACTGTACCTCCTCTGTCCCCCATTCTATCCTATAATAGTCTCAAATGAATCATCATTCATCACGTCAACCCAATGCACAATCGGAGCTTGACTGCGCAGTGGGCTACTCAGTAATATCTGGTCCGCCTGAGCCCACTTTCTCTCACCATCATATATGCCCGGTGCACGGTATCTAACCCAACATAGGACGCCAGATTGTTGAGTCTAGAATCAACAAATAAACTCCAGTACGCTATATCAACTTGTCCCCGTGTATGAGTTAGTACCGGAGCAATGCTAACATCCATGTCTTCAACTCTCTGAAACTGAAGGGTACTCCCCGCTATTACAAAAGCAGGCATTTGAGTCGCCCTCGTGCCAGAGGTTTCTGGAATCATGGCAATAAGCGTGAGAATAGTGATTGCCAGAGTATTTAAATGTTTTCTGTGGGTATCGTAATCCAACTCTCGTTGGAGGTGAAGACTGCAACTCGACGACCCCGGTTGGTCCGGGCGTAGCAACTCGGGAAATACTCGACACAGCGTAGCATAATCGATAGATGATAGGCTCTTCCTAGAATGCGAAATTGCTTAACGGGTGTAGATAGGTCACCTGTACCATGGAACTGTTCTGAAGAGGGTAATCTGTACCGGCATACTAACTCTTCTAGATGCTTTCCTTGCGATCAAAGTTCTTGTCGGTCTTCCTGGAGGGAGTTGCCCAAAGCCGGTGAAGTTGAAGCCCGCCGTAGATGGTATGTCTGTCGTGCAAGGGAGCCGATAGTAGGTACTATCGGATGCTTGTTTCGCAAGTAATATAGTATAAGATCAGACTAAAAGGCTACCTAGCTGCGAAGACACTTCCGTAGCCTGGTATTATATAGCAGGTACTCCATGCTAATCTACTCCCATGGCTGTCCAGTGGCGGTAATAACCCAGGTCTGCTTGACAGTTACGATCTTCTCCAAATTCCACCGCGGACATTAGTCCTTTTTCTAGGCCCTCGTCTCCGCCACTCGGCCTCCTTGACCCCTTCGAGAATCGGTCCCTGGATTGTGGACCGGCCCACTTCGCCAGCAAGCAAGGAATTACGTATACGGGAGCTGGCTTACCTGTGCCTAGTGGTCACTGTCCTTGGTCCGTTGCAATTGGTGCACTCCCACGTGCATGGTGGAGATTTAGGACGTTTAACCTTAAAATTCCCTGCAGAGGACAGTGGGCATGTCAATCTCTTTCACACGCTGGGGCTGTTACAGGGCGGAAGAATTTCCCTGTGCATAGCGGTATCGCCGGAAATGTTATTCCGACCGTAACATGACCCGTCACATGATGCTTCTCTCCTCGCACCGGCCCAACACTCAAGGCTGTAGTCTACATCAATGCCTTCTCAAGTCTCAACAGCACGGCACCGTTGGCTCATCAGAAAGCGGGGCGGAATACTCAGATCCCGGGCCCTGCGGTAATTTCAGGCGATCCATTACCTCAGGTAGTGGACTCCATTACGCAGTCAAACCCAGTCACCAGCACAGGAACAGGCTTGGCAAGGTGGTGAATCTGACCATTTGAATTCCTTGGTCCCCTTCCTTCCCTTACGGAAACTGTCCGCAGGTGGGGCACCACCCAGTGCCAATCTTATCAATCAGTCACAATGGACGAAACGTGACCAATGGAATGCCGCCGCTGCCGCAGCTTCATTATTATTAGCATATGGTATGCTCCAACGAGACGAGTTTTTCACGCCTGCCAAGCAGCCCATCGCACACCCAAGGATGGAGACTTTCCTCGATAGGTGTGCATTTGCGAGAATCGGAGAAACACGGGCATCTTATCTGATGCTATCTGCTTGGCAGCATGGGTCCTGATCGGTGAGAAAAGAAACTTTTAGCTTGTGTGGGCAAGCTTGGCTTCCGTCGCTGCGCCGTATAAAAGCTATGGAGGTCCGTTTCTCCCCTGCGTAGCTTGCATTTTATTTTCCACGACGATCGCTTCATTGTTCCGTGCCAAGAGGAGGACAACGTGTGCGAGGGCTAGAAGGTTGACACGACAGGTCACCCCCGAAATAAGATCCGGGTCGGAGCACACGTGCAGTATGGCGATCGAAAAAGACACAACGGAGGTTACAGCGGGAGAGGCCGCCACCTCTTCTTCTCTTCATTCGAAAGACAACACCACCGATAATGCGGACGGCAAACGCCCACCTCCGTTGCTCGCCAAGCTGATTGCCGTATTGCTCATTTCGTGTATTAGCTTCGGGTCGCACTGGAGCAGTGGCGTTACAGGCGCCATGAAGAGTACCTTGAAAAAGGTAACGTGACCTGCGGAGACACTGCAGGAAACGTCTAATGGTGTGGCTATAGGAACTGCATATCACAAACACCCAATACTCCCTCCTAACAGCAAGCGAGGACTTTATGGCCACCGCTCTTCTTCTCGTTGGTGGTATCATAACAGATCGAGTGGGAGGCGCTCGTATGTTTGATCCCATCTTTTGTCCGCCTCGAGCTGGAATCACTGACCTTTTGCAGGGATGATTGTTTATGGAAATGCCGTTTATACCATCGGTTCCATCTTGGTCGCCGCTGCGACCACAGTTCGATCTTTCAAATTCATGATCGGGGGGAGGATTATCCTTGCCTTTGGTGATATTGCAACCCAAACGGCTCAGTACAAGATGTTTTCATCGTGGTTTGCGCCGAGTAACGGATTCGCTTCCACTCTCGGATTTGAACTGGCAATTGGCAAGGTAAGCTGGCCGCTTTTGCGACGCCGGAAGGAGGCTGACCAGTACAGATTGGAGGTTTCGTTGGAAAGTCAACAGCCAACATTATCGCCAAGGTATGAGCCTTTATGCAATTGGAAATTCCCAATCTAACAACATCCTAGAACACGGGCAACTTTGCCTGGGTCTTTTGGACCTCTGTCTTCATGAATCTTTTCACAAACGCCGCGACATGTTTCTTCTGGCTATTCAACCGTTACTGCGATCGGAACTATCGGGGTCGCCAAGATACTGCCACCCAGGAGACCCTGACTGAAAGGAACAAGAAGTTCGAGATTCGGAAGATGTTCCAGCTCCCGTGGATGTTCTGGGCAGTTCTCGCTTTTTCGATGTTCCAGACCAGTACCGCTAGCGTTTTCAGCTCGAACGCTACAGAACTGGCCGAGAAACGGTTCGATGTGGATGCAATCAAGGCCGGGTGGTACAGCGCATTGGCTCAATATGCTGGTGAGTGAATCACTCATGCTGTTGGAACCTTCCTTGACCGAATATAGGTTTTTTCCTTGTTCCCTGCCTGGGAGTCTTCATTGATGTTCTTGGCCATCGTGCCTCTGTTTGTAAGTGACGAACTCCACCATTTCGATCCATGGTTACTGATTTGCATGTTTAGTGTGCGTGTGTGGACTGGGCATCTTTATCAGTATGGTACTGGTGAACTTCGCCGCAACCAGCCAGGGGACGGCGGCAGCGTTCGGGATATACGCGGTTGCAGTGTCCCTGGGTCCGACATCAATTATCGATGGCATTCGCACGACCCTCTGGCATCAATCTGTTTTTGGCACCGCGTATTCCCTCAAGGTTACCATGAACAACGCGTAAGCCCCCCTAGCGTCCAAGATGAAAGGCAAGCGCTAACCCTGTTCAGGATGACCATAATCATTGGCATCATTACTGGTGCTCTCCAGGATGCTGATAATGATTCGTACCACCGATCTGTGCGAGTCTATCTTTTCCTCGCTATCTGTTGCTCGATCATCTCCATCCTCCTCCTGGTCGGCTCGATGGTCGGCCGCAATCTGGCTCCCTTGCAGTGGACCCGCAAACAACGCCTTACCATTGGTCCCGAGTTCATCAGTGAGCTTCGGGAGTACCATCTGGTGACACACTGCCAGCGTAGTAAGATTATCTCGATCTGCAGTTTCACCGGACTGGTGCTGCTTGTGCTGGGAAGTTGGGCGGCGTATATCTGGGGAGCCGTCACAGGGAATAGTGCCTGAGGATGGATTAGCAATATTCGTGATGTGTAATGATATCGAATCGTAGCAATTAGAACCCTTTTAGCAGCCAGATGATAGACGAAGTAGTGGCAGGAGTAGATGCGAAGGCAGAGAGTAAGTCGAGTAACTCCAGTAAGTGTTGGGGGAACCACCACGCTAGGCTGGATCGGGTCTAGCCGTCCACTGGCTCGGCGCCCGCCAGGATCGCCGGCTTGTCGACTCGGACAAATCCCAGGGACGGTCCTGTTCGTTTCACGGAGCCAGCTTCCAGACAAGTCGGCTTCTTGTCAGAGTATCCTGCCTTCATGGCTGACAAGCCCCAGCAATTATCGCAGTGCTTCACGGGCAAGCAGACGGTGACCAAGGCAGCTCGACGCCTTAGTTCATGTTCGTCGACCATTGACATTGTTGGCCGACTAGAAGGCAAACAGAACCAACTCCTTTCAATATTCATGAGAGAATCAGTTCCTCGGTTCGACCATCTTGCTCAACTTTCTGTTCAGTGATCCCCCGTTGATCACTCACCTTTAGCTCCGGGCTCAAACACCCGGCGCTTCACGTCAAGGCCTACCCGCCAAGATCATCGGGATAGACTTGATGCCAATGCGTCTTCCACCCGAAATCATCCAACTCATCATTGAGTCGATTATACCACCAGACCCGCCAGTGGCCTACCCTATCTTCTCCGGGGAAATTGATACGCTAGTTAACTTGACGTTGGTTTCACGGTTCACTTGCCAGATCGCGAGGCGTCTTCTGATTAACCACTGTCTGCTCATTGACCACGAGGACTCCTTGAAGAAGCTTCTCGAATGCAAGCCAGCAGCCCTAATTGATGAAAGGTTTGTTGGACCCGGGGCAGATATCCAACAGAATGTTACCACTGGACTTGTACTGGCCCTGCTCGAGCCCGACAAGCCTTCTGTGGCGCAAAATATCGATACGCTCTCATTCTACCTCTGTCGCCGTTTGACCCGGCTGGTGGTCGATTTGCCAATGCGCTTCTTTCACCCTGCGCTAGATGGTTACGGAGTCCGCCCAATGCTCCGTAAAGCGTTCTTACGCTTGACACAGTTGGAGGAATTCTGCTCAGCCGCAGACGATCTCTGCCTTGACACGCTAGGTCTGCCTCAGGTCTGGGAAACGCCTTCGGATCAGTTGGATGAAGAGGACTACGAACCAGCGGTGTGGTCCCTCTGGCCTCGTCTGCGCCGCCTCGCACTGTGCGAAGTTGATGTGACATCTATACAGTTCATCGACGGGCTCCGTCGGTGCTCGAATTTGACGCATCTGGTACTTGTTGCACCTTATGGCTTGGATCGACCTGTCCGATCTGGCTGGCAGGCAACCGATTTCTTGCCATCACTGGAACGGCTTTTGATTGTAGATACAGCCGATGAATTCGAGATGGTGCAAGCCAAGGATCACCTTGGGGAAGATTCGGGATTTGTGCGACAATTGTTCCAGTGCTACAAGGACCGAGAGAAGGAAAAACAGCAGGACTGTAGCAAGGACGAGACAAGCGTGAGTTTCGACTCGCTTGTGAAGAAAATCGCCTTCCCAGTGCCCACGTATCGCAAGGGGGACGACGACATCATCTGCCACGGATGGCTTCTCGACGCGAGTATTGACGGAACCATCTGGACTGAGCCATATGGGATCGGCAGGCGATATCTGACTTACGATTGAGGCGGTTTCGTGGTCAGCTTGGCATGCTGTGTAGATCTGCGCCATGACCGCCCGGCCTCGGCTCTGCGGGGGAATCCCGCCGGCTTCCTAATCGTCGGCCACTTTCACTCCACTCCCGGATCTCGCGGAATTCCTCCACATTGCTGACCCGGGAGGGGTTTTCTTTCTGACCATGCTTCCTTTTCTTTGTTTCCCCTTCCTCCTGTGCAACCCCGGTTTCCGATCCCTCTGGTGGGTGAATCCCGCTTCAGGCCAACCAGCACAGCCTCCGCCCCGCTTGACTCGAGCCGTTGCTGCCTAGTCTATGCAGTTACAATCAACAAATCTCCGATTCGTTATTTCCAACGACACGAGTCCATCAATATGCGAGGCTCTGCCGATAACCGAACGATGGACGGTGTATGGACCTGCCAGTTTTGCACTGCCGTCTTCCATCGCTTAGACCATCACAAGCGACATACAGCTACCCGTATGATAGACTCATCCCTTGAAGCGATAGCTGTGTGGTGGTGCTGATGATTGCATCCAGACAGCGCGGAGAAGCCCTTCAAATGTGGATTCTGCGGCTCTCAGTACAAACGAGGGTGCGTATGTTTAGGGTAGAGGAGACGGTACCGTGAACTGACGTTGGAACCCCTGCGAAGAGACGTCCTGCGACGACACTGGAAATCTTGCTCCGCTCGTATACGCACTGGCCAGGCCATCCCCGGGCCTCGCATAGGCGGCAAAGAACGTCATGCATGTGATGCCTGCGCAAAGCTTAAGAAGTCCTGCGATGGGGGGCAACCATGTATCGAATGCTCCACACGACGGAAGCCCTGCACGTATCTGCGGCTCCAAGACAGTGGAGGACTCCCGCGCAGCCAGGGCACGGACTCCGCTCTGAACGAGAAGCCATTGCCCCCAGAGTCGACCCATCCAGTGCCGGCTCCGGAACTCTCCACATGGAATCTTGGGCCTCAGACGTTCTACCCGGATCGTGAGGCTCGCCTGAGGGCTTATAGACTACGTAACATTGTCCTGGACGAGGGACAGAGTTAAGCTCATCGTCTAGATGGTTGAAAAGTGCACTTAGGAGGAAGACGGGACTCTCACGAGCATGGAAGAATCAATCACTGTATATAAACATTTTGCATAGAGAAGGAGCCTGAACTTCACTTACCAGGGTGCTGATTTCCTGCCATCGTGCCTGCTAATAACCATATAGTGGAGAACCACATCAGGTGAAGTGATGGCCCATGAGTCGTTGAATAATCGCTGATGGGGCGATACTCAGGAAGCCGGCTCAGCTTCTCCTCCGGCGGGATCCCCCCACCTCCATCATCACAGCTCTGATTAACAACCACTCCAACTGACCACTGCTGAGGCTCGGCCTATAAAGGGTTCGCTCATCCTAGGTATGTTTCTGCTCCTCATCACCTTCAATCATCACGTTCCACGAAGACAGTTCCATAGCAAAAAAACAAGCCGCTCACCATCATGACTACCGCACAGGAGGCTCGCGTTGAAGACCACTTCAACAACTGGCCCAACGTCAAAGGTGTAAGTACTCCCAACTGGCACATGCATTCTTACTCATACCAACAACCCCAGTTCGATGCCAACTACGAGGAGAAAACGCCCGTCGAGCTCGATGTCGAAGGCCAGATTCCCGCCTATGCTGCGGGTGTGCTCTACCGCACTGGACCAGGCAAATACAAGGTCGACACCGTCCACGGAGACACCTTTCGTGCCAGTCACTGGTTCGACGGATTCAGTGAGACTCATCGATTCCAATTGGTCACTCCGGACGCCACGCACCCATCAATGCGTGTTTTCTACAACTCTCGCTTCTCGACCGATGGCCTCATCGAATTGGTGAGACAGACCGGTCACTTGGGCAAGCTGAGCTTCGGCCAAAAGCGAGACCCATGCAAGACCATCTATCATAAAGTCCAGTCCGAATTTGAACCCGCTGAGCGGGAGCCTGAGAGCCCTGCCCACGTTAACGTGGGAGTCACCCTCAGCGTCAACATGCCAGGTCTCGGGGTGTCTTCTTCACCCAACGGAGCCGGTATTCGCTGGGACACGTCTTCCGGAATCAAGACCTTGCACGCCAAAACCGACTACAACATCTTCAAGCAGCTTGACCCGCAGACCCTGGAGCCAATTGCCCTTGCCACGCAGCAAAACCTCCACCCGGACCTGGATGGCCCCGAGACAGCCTCGCATGCCCGTTCCGACCCCAAGACCGGCGATGTCTTCAACTACAACCTCGCCGTCAAGCCATCACCCATCTATCGTGTCTTCCGCATATCCGCCTCAACCGGCGAAACCACCATCCTCGCAACCTTCCCCGCCACCCCAGCCTATCTCCACTCCCTCCTCCTCACAGAAGACTACGTGATCCTCTGCGTCTGGAACGCCCACCTCTCCCTCCCCGACGTGGGACAGATGAGCTTCCTCGACGCCATCAAACCATTCGACCCAACCGCCCCAGCAATGTGGTACATCATCGATCGCAAGGCCGACAAAGGCCTCGTCGCCACCTACCAAACGCCCCCATTCTTCTGCTTCCACACCATCAACTCCTGGCAAGAACCGTCCACCACTGACAAATACAAAACCGACATCATCGCCGAACTAATCACTTTCCCCAACCTCGACTTCCTACACAAACTCTACTACGAAAACCTCCTCTCCGACTCCCCATCCGCAAAATCCATCTGCCAGGCACAAAGAACCTCCGGCTCCACCTCATCCATCACCCGCTTCCGTCTCCCCGCCATCCCCGACACCCCTAACCCCTCCCCTTCCACCACCCCCATCCCCGCAATCCTCGAATCCTCCCTCTGCAAACCCCTCTCCCCCGAACTCCCAACCATGAACCCAAACTACGTCACCCGCAAACACCGCTACACGTACAGCGTCGCCGATCGCGGCGAATCCACTCTCTTCGACAGCATCATGAAGCTCGACAACGAGACCCAGGAGACGCTCATCTGGGCTCATCATGCCCAGTCCCCCGGGGAACCGATTTTCGTTGCGAACCCTGACGGGCTGGAGGAAGATGATGGCGTCTTGCTGAGTGTGGTGTTGGATGGATTGACGGGCAAGAGTTATTTGCTTTGTTTGGATGCCCGGGATTTGGCGGAGTTGGGGAGAGCGAGGGTGAATGGGCCCGTTGCGTTTGGGTTTCATGGTCAGCATGTTCCTGTGAGGGGGGTTCCGACGGGGGATTATTAGATGGGGTTGAGATTGGATTATGTTGTCGGGAGGGATAGTGTATAGGTTTTTTTCTTCTGTTTGCCGGTTTTTGAGGTTTGCTTATGCTCTTGTTTGATTGTTGTGCATACTGTTTTGCTGTGTTTGTATAGTGTAAGTTTGGATGGATAATATATCGATTACACGTTGGTTTTAGGAAGATATGCCCATTCATTTCATTGATCAGTGTCGACATTCTAGAGACTACCTCAATTGTAGCGCATGCAGAATAAAGTAGGCTTGGTCCTGCCTAGCGATTAGAAGAAATGAGACATTGGACATTTGCTCATGTTCATTGGCTTCTAAGTCATATTGCCCTGTTCACTCGATCAAGATTAATTGGACTAAACTGTGTACGTTAACCCACGAAAATCTCAACGAGAACATCATTGCTCCATCCGGCCTGCAAGCCCATTGCCTTCCACGCCGCTAGGATATCCACCGCCAGCACTCTGCCTTCATCGCCGCCTTCTTTCCACACTGTGTTGCGAGGCACAGGTTTTCCGAGGATCGTGACCATGAAGTTTTCCTCGATACTCCAGTTCCACAGGTCCGACATATAGATGCCAACAGTCCCGAGAGCTTTCAAGCTGATATCGAATCGAAGTCGGCCGTTGTTTTCTAGGTAGATGTCGGAGTAAATTAGTGCGGCAGCACCGGTCATTTTGCCGATTAGGCCCAGAACCGCCACCTTCGTTGGGCTATCCGTCTTCATGTTGAACGTGTGGGTAGGATACGTTGTCAGAATCTCCCAGCCTTTCTGAGGCAATGATACGGAGACCAGTGAGCCCGTGTCCGAGACTTGCAAGTTCTCGGCAACCATGCCGCTGGTGTGTGCGCGGATGATGTACTCGCCCTGGGAATCGTGGTGGATGCCAGGAAAATCTAACAAGTGGACCATGGTGGATTTCTCAGTAGTGGAGATATTAAACAGACCCAGAATTCCGCTACCGGTTCGTGCCCAGCCGGTGTAGGTACCTACACGGACGATATGGCCCTCGTTATAGTCGTGGTACATGTCCATAGCGCGACCGATCAGGCTTGGCCGAAGAATCACGGTTGCCCCGTGTATGGTCGGAGCGGTCATTTGCTCAATCAACGAGACGTCATGCCTGCCTGGCTCATCCGTGATATAGACCGGGCCGCCAGAGACACAACGTGCCGCGGCGTGGAATCCGGCATAGGGGTGGCTTGTCTGAAACATGTCCCAGTCTGGGACCACGTTCAAGTACCGGGTAAGCAGCGCATTATGAGCATTACAGAATATATGCCAGGGATGGGATGCTTCGATGTCGGGGAAGAAGTCGTCCGAGTTCCGCAGAGGAATAGTGGGCTTATTGGTTGGAAGCTGTGAATGGAAGATGGCCTGTGGGAACATCGACATGCAAGATATAGCCCTCGAGCTAAAGTGTCTCAGTGTGGAGATGGACCAGGCGTCCTGGTAGGCAGTTATAAAATTCCGCCGGTCTTCCGGATCTTTGATCAAATCCAGGAAGAACTGAGCATCTGCCTTGACGGAATCCACCCCGATTGACGCAAGATATCTGTAGAAGTCGTCATAGAACCGTTGGACATCATCCGGGTCAATTGCTAGAATTGATCCTCTCTCAAACGCATGCGAGATAGCGCCTCCTACAGCTGGCACTTTGAGTTCAACTCTTTTGGTCTTGTACTTCTTGGCAAGTTCACCCTCCGATGAGATGCCTCCCCAGTATCCAAGCATAGCATGCCAGACTGCAATGTGCTCGATGTTTGGGTGGCTTCGCCGGATAGATTCGATGGTTTGCTTGAAACCCTTGGGAAAAGCATCGGGATTTCCTTCAAACTGCCTCCAGCCCCTCTTGAACTGCGAGTCCGCATCGTCCAGTGTCTGCCAATTGTCGTCGATAATCAGGTTGGCTATCTTGATCCCATGCGATTTGAGTGAATCGAGACCACGAAGGATTTTCTCTTCCGTCAGATTCTGGCCCAGTCCATTCCAGGTACAATAGGTCAAGCCATCGTACCACTCTGCTAACCACTGTGCCTTCACGTCCTTTTCGACCACAACGATGTCATCCGGTGGTGGTGACACCGGGGCTCGGACTGTTTCAGATTCCTCCTGCTCGGCATATGGCCTTAGGAGCTTGCGTGCCTCGTATATGATTGCACTCATGGCAACCTCGAAATCCTCCGCAGCAGATGCCAAGATTTCGAACTTGGAGGACTTCGTATTATCACTGAGGGATTTAACCACTACCTCGCCATTCTCGCCCGATCCAAAGGTCGTCAACACATTGTCCGTTCCAGACAGTCCCAGAAGAACGAGATGAATTCCATCTTTCCGAAGAAAGGAGCACATGATGGCATCCTCAGTCAACGCAAATTTTCCTTGTCCATGCCTTGGTCCGAGCCATGGAGTCCAGATCCGCACCAAGGCAAAGTACCTCGCGACTGATACTGGCACCCCAAGAGCCAGCTCCTGGTCCCCGGATGCACCTTCGCGAGCTGGCTTGGCTTCTCCAGAAAGATGCCACAAATTCGACCCAGGAGCTTCACTTTTCTTAGGCTGGATTTCGATATCGGAAGACATGCTATCGAAATACTTCTTGAACTCCGCTGAGGTCGACTCTGAGGAGTTGAACCCCGGCTTCGGCGAGCCAAATACCAAGACTCCGTCACTTACACTCTGCTGCTGGTTCACCCACTGCCACTCAGCATCCGGGTTGATTCGATACCGAACCGTAAATTGTGCGTATCCAGGATCTGAAGGAAGAGCAATTTCCCCGGAGAAGACATGACGGAAATATTTATATTCTTCCGCGCTGCTATTCATGAGGGGTGCCACGGAAGGACTGCAATAAGCCAATGAAGACGCGGTCCACTCTGAGCTGGTGATATTATGCCATACTTGAACATCCCATGGCTGCACGGGGAATGAGGTACTTGATTCTAGGACCACTGTGAAATTGATCTATCGAGATCAGCTATCGGCGGCATCGTGACTGGTAGGAGCTACTATCTACCGTATCAGGCTTCTGGGACCCCGTAGGCTTTGCACCCCTTGGACGACAGGTTACTTGGCCCAAGGGAGGATAGCACGTCACTCGAGCGAGCAAGCTCATCTGTGCCGGACGAATAAACTTGATCTGGGATCTCTTGATGTTCTTGCGATCGGGCCCGCAGATCGGCAGGGTCGATCTATGTCTTGTATTGGCTTGCATCTGGACCGGTGGCAGGGACTATCAAGGGAGGATGCTCAGTGAAGGAGGAAGATGGCACGAGAGAGTAGTCCATCTGAGCTCTAAGCTGGGGGGTGGAAGAAGCTGGGGGCCTTGCGGGGATGGGGGGGGGGGGGGGGGGGGGGAAGAGGAAGGTGTAGGATGATGTGGCGATGCGGTGAGGGGAAGTACCCCCATCCTTGATTGGCTTGCTGCACTCGCGCCTGCAGACGACGTGTTTTGGTCAACCTCCAGTATCAACCTGAGATTCGCCAGTCAAGCAGGTCAGACTCCAGACTTCATATACGTCATCACCTACCACTTCACAAGGCTATAAGCCTTCCATCCCCGCACGAGGTGAAGTCTACGTTTGGGAAGACTTGGAAGCTTCTGCCACAAACAAGCATGGGATCGTGTGTTGTATCTTGTGAATTATTTGATTATATCATCTACGCTGTATATCTAGAATTATTTGACTCGTTTATTCGATCTTGATGGCGAGCTTGCCAAAGTGCTTCCGAGCCCACTGTTTCAATCGGTTAGTATCATGCCAATTGTCTTGAACAAGCCTACTCACCATGTACTCGTATGCCTCCCTAGTCTGCTCCAGGGTAAAGACCTTCTCGTCCACTACCGGGTGGATGTTGTTGGCCTCAATGGCCCTAACCATGTCGTTCATCATGGCCTTGCTACCGACGTAAATACCCCGGACAGTGCAGATGTGGCCCAGAGTATCAAGGACGTTTGGCATGGTCTTGGGGTCAACTCCTCCAACAAACCCGATGATGCTGATCACGCCCTCAAACTTGATACACTTGAAACTTTGGTTGAGGGTGCCGCTGCCTCCGACCTCGACAATGTGATCGACACCAGCATTGTCAGGGGTGAGACTGCGAGCCACATCTCCCCAGTTGGGCTCGGTCTTGTAGTTAATGACGTGGTCGGCGCCCAGCTCCTTCAATTTCTTCTCCTTTTCTGCGGACGAGGTCGTGGCAATGACCCTTGCGCCGGCCGCTTTGGCGAACTAGCGAGTCATCCATCAGTTTACTGTGTGTTTCTCAAGCCTGGATGAAGACCTACCTGCAAAGCGAAAATGCTAACACCACCTGTTCCCTGCACCAACACGGTCTGGCCAGGCTGCAAAGGCTTCAATCCGTACAGAGCATTCCAACTCGTGAGAGCAGCGCACGAGAGGGTGCTGGACTCCAGGCAACTGAGGTTCTGGGGGCACTTGACCAGACCATTTTCGTTGAAGACACCGTATTGACGGAGAGTACCGTCAATCACGCCACCAAGGCCAGAGCTGGCGGCCTTGCCATCAACGGGGCCATACTGGTGGTCCTGGTTGAACAAAGTGACGACCTTGTCACCCTTCTTGAACAGGGAGACCTTGGATCCGGCGTCAACCACCTCACCAGCACCGTCGGAGCCAGGAACGACGGGGAAGTTGAGCGCAAAAGGGTATTTTCCCTGCGGAAACAAAGAGCAACTGTCAGTAGGAACGATGGTTAGGGCGGGAAATGAAGAACGCACCTGTGGGATGATCAGGTCACGGAAGTTCAGCGAAGCTGCATGGAACTTCACCAAGACCTCGTTTTCACCGACTTTTGGGATCGGCGCATCGCCAAAAGTGAGGCCATCAAAGCCATTATCCTTGTTCAGGACGGTCCACTGCTTCTGAGATGTGGAACCCATTGTTCGTATTTTGTTGTGATGTGGTTAAGTGTACACTTTTTATGGCAACAGAATCCGTTGGAACCTGGCTTGACTTTTGGTGGGGGATATATAGCTTATAGAGCAGCTTTTGAACATTGAGGTAAGTGGGCAAGCTCCACTTGATTGACCGTATGCTTAATAAGGACCGCAATTCCTAACGGCAACAAAGGTTCGGGATATGGAGACCGGATAGGAATCAGCAAATCATGGCAATCATAGAAAACTGTTGTCTCCAAGGTGTTCCTTGCTGATAAATCCATGCTGTGCCGAATTCTTGGGTTCTTCCATGCAAGTGGGGTTGGATAAGTACTATTCCGTATGTATCTCGAAAGATCGACAGAATTGGTGAAGCCTTCGTCTGCCACAGTAATGGACCATCGCTTTTTGGCTGTTCATGTTAACCGTAGCCAAAGCCATCCAGATTGCATGTCTTGCGTGGTTGCGATGAGGCCGGTGGGCCGGGAGCCCCGCCAAGGCGAGAGCAGACTTTTCTGTTTGGATTCAATTTCCTTTCTTCCGGTTACTTGATCGGGTTATATCCACCGACGAGTATCTTGGACCGAGAATTTCTTGCCATATAGCCATCGCGATGTTTAACATGACATGTATGTCAGCGGGATATTATAGTCCGACAAAACGATCAGTTGCGGCATGCTCCTTCTCTCATAGTGGGCAATGGCGGTGGGGCACTGGGCCGTTGGAGGGACAACCGCTCGCCGGGTTCAAAAACCTGGCTTCTAGAAGCCGGGAAAACCGTCGGTCAGCCTCATCGGAGACGTCGAATCCAGGATGTAACGGGTTGACAAGGATAAGCTGTTCCTGGCAGTCTTCGGTGTAAGCTCCAATCTCCAAAGAGCTTATGCTCATCTTGTGGCCCGTCTTCTGCCGGCTCGCATGGCCAGACGCGTGCCCCACCATCAGATAAGCCGAAGGAACTCCGCGTCGGCTTTTATGCGCGTCCCTCTGCAGGCCGATGCAAAGACTGACGACATTGAAATACTGGTGTCGAAGAGTGCAAAAGACTGCAGTTTGAACACTGGATCACTCGGCGATTAGCCACACAGGTTTTGAGGTGGCATACACTTCGCAGACGACCTATAATATTTTATGGCCATTTCTACCATGTACGTTTCGTGCATTCACCCACATCCTGGACGGTCTGAGGGCTGTCAATTAGCCAGGTAATCCCTCATACTGGTAAACTGGGACCCTCGGTGAGTATATAATAATCAATGCATCTACCTGTGTGTCACCGGTGGTGATGCCGTCATCTCAACAAATAATGTCATCTTCTGGAGTACGAGCGACGCATTTCTTGGTGCTAGAGCGGTCCC
The DNA here is from genome assembly GCF_003184845.1 of Aspergillus ibericus CBS 121593. Classification (NCBI taxonomy): domain Eukaryota; kingdom Fungi; phylum Ascomycota; class Eurotiomycetes; order Eurotiales; family Aspergillaceae; genus Aspergillus; species Aspergillus ibericus. The sequence goes on along the minus strand of NW_020292100.1, from coordinate 1,155,702 downwards.
GCAATCACCACCCAACAAACAGGCTAGGCTTTGCGATAATTCCGGGTACAGTCAATGACATGAAATACTTCCGATCGGATCTAGATTACACAGATCCCCTCTTTGAAGAACTTAGTCTGCAGAAATACTGTGTAGTTGGTCAAGCGGCGAAGTAGGAAGTATAGCCCAGGGTCCCCGGTCATTTGTTGCCGAACCAAAGCGGGACCATGAAGCATCGCGCAATTCCTCAACATGATGAGCTGACAACAATAAACGGTTAAGCATTGTATCATCCACGAATCTATGTGGACTCATACGCTCATTCGTGAATGTGATTCGACCTCGCATTACGCGGACGGGATCGACCGCAGATGAGGGGTAATCTGCTAGGTATCCCCTCATCTCTCCTGACCATGGTCCCTTTCCCCTTTCCCTGCCTTTAAAGGCTGCGCTGCTGCTTTCTGCTCACATTCTGCTAGTAAATTTCTCGGAATATCTGTGAAAAGGTCCATTCAACAACATGTCTCTGGGACGCACCTTCAAGCTTAACTCGGGATACGAGATCCCCGCCGTTGGTCTGGGGACATGGGTATGTCAACACTTCGGGATATTGCTTCGCATACTAACACGTCCAGCTATCCAAACCTCATGAGGTGGAAAACGCAGTCGAGGCAGCCCTGCGCGCCGGATACCGTCATATCGATGCCGCCGCAATCTACCAGAACGAGTCAGAAGTCGGAAATGGCTGGAAGAAATCGGGAGTGCCACGTGAAGAGATCTTTGTGAGTGCCCCTATCGCATTCGCTGTTTTCTGCATCCTTGACTGACAAATTCCTTGTTATCTTTCCTTAGATCACTAGCAAGCTGTGGAACACCCACCACCATCCTGAGAACGTAGAAGAGGCCGTCAACAAGACCCTCAAGGATCTTCAGACCGACTACCTGGATCTGTACCTGGTACGACAGCTCTCAATATCAAATTTGCACTCCGCTAATAGCCCCAGATCCACTGGCCCGTGGCATTTCCACACCAGAACAATTTCCAGCCCCCCCTTGACCCAGTCACGAAGCGCTTCCGGATCGCAGACGTCCCCATCTCCGAAACATGGAAAGCACTGGAGGCCCTTGTCGAATCGGGCAAGGTACGGAGTATCGGTGTGAGCAACTTCACCATTGAGAAGGTGGAAGAGCTGCTCAAGACTGCGAAAATCCCTCCTGCTGCGAACCAGATCGAGGCGCACCCGTACTTGCTGCAGCCTGAACTCACCCAGTACCTGAAAGATAAGGTGAGTATCCATATCATGACCAGTTTCATTCTGATCGCTAATTGGAACGCAGAACATCCTTCCTGTCGCATATAGCCCTCTGGGCAACAACATCTTCGGTCAACCTCGGTATGTCGTCCAATCTAGGCCACTTGCACTCACTAATCAACCCATAGTGTCATCGATGAGCCTCAGGTTATTGAAATTGCGAAGAAACTTAACAAAGATCCCGCTATCTTGCTGATCTCGTGGGCTGTTCAGCGCGGCACCGCCGTTCTGCCCAAGAGTGTCACCCCGTCCCGAATTGAGAGCAACTTTAACGGTATTAACCTCTTCATTTTTCTACTATAAACCAATAATCTAACAACACTGCAGATTTCATCATCCCCGACGCCGAGTTCGAAGCCTTGAACGAACTTGATCGCAACACGCGGTACAACTACCCCTTCCGCTGGGGAATTGATATCTTCGGAGAGTTGGGAGCTGAAGAGGCCGAGCGGCGGGCTGAAGAGGCTGCTGCTAAGGCAAGAGAGGAAGCTTAGACATATACTTGTAGATGCTGTCAAAGGTGTCAGTCAACTGGCCAATTCATGTGCTGCGATTACACAAGAATCAACCCATATTAGAGACAAATACCAACCACATGGCAAACAATAGAATTAACCCCCTTCTAAACTCAATCACGAAGTCTAAAAAAAACGAGAGATATATCACCTCAATGCATTCCATGAGTCAACGCATACATGCATGCCTGCATGTACAACACCACCCGCCCCGGCAAAAATCCCGACCCATCAACCAACCAACCAACCCACAATCAAATCCCTCATCAGCAAAGCAAAAGAATAAGACACCCTACATACCTCCCTCCCTCCCATAGAAAAGCAATCCAATCCAATCCCATCCGAAACAAAAATCCACCACAAAGACAAACCAAAAATGTCCCCCACCATCCAAGAAGGCCGAATAACCAAGAAAACCACTACTCCTACACGTCGGAAACGCGTCCGCGGAAAAGAGCAAATGCCGAAGACACGAAACGGCTCTACCATCGAATACAATGATAAAAAGCAGTGTAAGACAAGCCAAGTCAACCCCGTAAATAATATTAATAAGATCTATTTATTTGAGATTTGAATGTAACGGGTTAGGCTAATTCATCCGGCTCAGATCATTATAAACTCCCACTGGTTGAAAGGACCAATTTACTTGGTATTCGGGATTTTGCAGAGAGATATATCCCCGAGGAAGGGCTGAGGTATATAGGTCGTGGGTTGGGGTCTGATGATGTTGAAGGTGAACGAGAACAGAAAGAGTACAAAATATCTGTTCACGACCCATCCACTATCCCAGATACAGACCTGAACCAATGCTTTAAGCTCATCGAGGAGACATCTTCAGCTGCATATCAAGCTTCCTCGACGGGGTGGTCGCCGACCAAGAAACGGAAGGAGATGAAACTGCCTGATATGAAGTATTTGGTTGTTCGTCGGGAGGGGGACGAACATGGCGAAGGGGAGGACGTGGTCGGGTTCATATCATTCATGATCACGTATGAGGATGGGAAGGAGGCGATTTACTGCTATGAGGTTCATTTGTCGCCGAGTGTGCAGGGACAGGGGTTGGGGAAGTGGCTCATGCTTATGTTGTTGGAGATTGGGAGACGAGTGGGAATGGAGAAGGCCATGTTGACCGTGTTTAGGTCGAATGGGGTCGCGCAGAGGCTTTATGCTGCGCTGGGGTTTGAGACGGATGAGTATAGTCCGCGGCCGAGGCGGTTGAGGAATGGGACGGTTAAGGAGCCGGATTATAGGATTATGTCTATGAAGTTGGACGGGGGTCCGTATGTATAAGGGGTCTGGGGCCAGGAAATGAGGCTTATCATTGTATATAATACACAATTTACACTTGTCGTACTTCTTTGCCCCGCAGCTCGGGGTTATCATGCTCCCATTCGTCGCGGAGAGCCGCGAAGATGGTGTCCGCGAGTAGTATCGAAAGGCCAAGACTCCATACTAGGGTGATGGCGTAGAAGAAATTGGCGTTGCCAGAGCCGGCGTATATCCAAAGATGATAGAACGCGGGGCCCAGAAGCGTGGCGTAGAGAAGAGCGGAAATTGCAAAAAAGGTGTATCGCATCACTAGATGACTTTAGCTGAGGTCAGCACGTGCGATGCAGAGGTACTCACAAGGGAAGAGGTGGCGGTAGAGTGGAAGGAGGGCGAAGTATAACGATGCATCGGAGATGCTAGGATAAGGCTTGAAGATGGCGAAAATCCCCAAAAGCGACGTGAGCACAAACAAGGGCTGCCGGCGCAATCGCAGTGTGAGACCACCCATGTATGCAGCTAGATGCAGCCAGAAGACTCCAAGGAAGAACTCTCGGAACGAGTCGAAGATCTCAATGAAGAAGTACCACCAAAGGCCCACATTGGGGGTCAGGTCAGGGACGAGCAACTGGAAACCATATGTTGCAGAGATGAAGGTGTAAAAGTCACCAATCAATAAAGTGGATACCCCAAGTAGCCCTGCAATGCATATAATAAAGATTGCAAAGTGTTGAAGAGCGAACGATGCGACCCCGGAGGACGTCTTAGCCTTCTGAGCTCGCTGGTCGTAGCAGAGAAGAACAAGCGGAATGAAGAGAAGCGCAGGGTATATTGATAGGTATGACGCAAATCCCAGAGCGAGCATCGCGTTCAGGCTGTTCCCGGTAACGGCACTTGAAAAGGCGTATAGAATCCCAGTCGTAGTAAACACCCCAGTTGACCGGCCTAGACATGTTGCAACGGTGAAGGGATTGAAAAGGAACCTGACAGCGTTAGCGCGTGTGAAACCAAGTATACAAAGACCACCAATACCATGCTGCAATTGACACTCCATCCCATCTAATATGCTTCCGCAATGCCGAATAGAATCTCCCCGAGACCGCCTGTCCTGAATCCGAAATGGTAGCCAAAGCGTTCGCGTTCACGAGATCTATTAATGAGTAGAATACCACAGTCGGTAGAGGGAAGGATTGAGCGTTCGGTAAGAGAGAAAATAGAGGAAGAAGTAGCGGTGCCTGTGCTGTCAGAATGAGCGCCCATTGGTGTCAAGGCATCGCGCCATACCTGGTGGAAGACGCCGCCATCGTAGGGAGAAACATTGCGGGTGTAGAGGAAAAGGCCTTCTTGAACTATAAAACACAAAATAAGTAAGCCGCCCAATTCTTCACTTCCAACTCCGACTTACGTCGTTTGAAACTGGTCACCGGCGTCGAGACCTCGACCCTGCCCGTCAACAAGTCGGGGAGTGAGGGGAACAGCACTAAGAGAAGAAGTCGCAGGGCCAGAGCACCACCAAACACGGCAGCTTTCCTGTGATCGACCCCCATGCTGACATCAAAAATCTGGATAATCAGGGCATGCCCGTCCGGATCAAGAATCGGCCAATGCAGCAGCCTTAAGACGAGTCGAGGGGCCAGTTGGAGGCGGAGAGACCTCCAGCTGTCGGAGTCGCTTCACGTGCCCCGACGCCTCCGCGCATTTCCCTTTTCCGCGGTGCACGGGCCACCCGAGCTGCTGATCCAGAAAAGTATTGGAAAAAAAACTTATCGAGATTTTTTCTGGTTATCGGATTTCCTCCAATCTTCAACCCGCAAATTTTACACCAGCACCGTCGCAAAGATGGCTAAGATCAAGAAGAAGGGTATGTCTTCTCCTCTTTTTGATGCGACAATTTCACGCTGACAATCCCTTTTGCAGGAACCTCTGGCCAGGCCAAAAACTTCATCACCAGAACCCAGGCCGTGCGCAAACTTCAGATTTCCCTCCCGGATTTCCGTCGACTATGTATCTTCAAGGGTATGTATTCTTCTGTTGGGATCGAATGTTTAGACTCCGAATCGAATCATAATGCTGATCGAACCTCGTTTGTAAACAGGAATCTATCCCCGTGAGCCTCGCAACAAGAAGAAGGCCTCCAAGTCTTCCACCCCCAACACTACTTTCTACTACACGAAAGATATCCAGTTCCTTCTGCATGAGCCCCTCCTCAGAAAGTTCCGCGACCAGAAGGCGCTTGCGAAGAAGATTGCCCGGTCCCTTGGACGTGGAGAAGTCGGAGATGCATCCCGCTTGGAGAAGAACCACGCGCCCAAACTCACCTTGGACCACATCATCAAGGAGCGCTACCCGACATTCATTGACGCCCTCAGAGACCTCGACGATGCCTTGTCTCTGCTGTTCCTCTTCGCTAACCTCCCCTCTTCTGCTCACGTTCCTCCCAAGACCATTGCTCTCTGCCAGCGGGTCACCCACGAGTTCCAACATTACCTGATCACCACAAACTCTCTGCGCAAGTCTTTCTTGTCGATCAAGGGTATCTATTACCAGGCGACCATCCAGGGACAGGATATCATGTGGCTGGTGCCCTACCGCTTCGTGCAGCGAGTGAACGGCGACGTCGATTACCGTATCATGGCCACTTTCGTCGAGTTCTACACGACTCTGCTCGGATTTGTCAACTACCGCCTCTACTCGACTCTTGGTCTCCGTTACCCCCCTAAGTTCGATACCCGCAGCGATGAGAACGGTGCTGAGTTGGCGGCTTTCACTCTGGAGGGACGCACTGTTGGCGAAGCGCCCAAGGCTATCGAGGCAAACAAGCAGACGAACAAGACTTCCAACCAGGAGGTCTCCCGTGAGGTCCAAGCCAAGGTCGACAAGGTTATTAAGTCGGCAGGTCTGGATCGGACCAAGGATGAGCAAGTCGTGGAGTCCACTGAAGAGGCCTCTGATGCGATCGACAAGTTCGAACCTACCGCTCCCGAGGCCGATACCCTTCCTCAACCTGACTTGAGCGGTGACCAGGCTGGCTCTCTGTTCGCTCCTTTCGTCTTCTACGTTTCCCGTGAGGCACCCAAGGCTCCCTTGGAATTCATCCTTCGTTCCTTCGGCTGCACCAGAATCGGCTGGGACGCTGTCCTTGGCGACGGAGCTTTCACGCATGACGAGACAGATACCCGCATCACTCACCAGATCGTTGACCGGCCTTCCTTGCCCGAGGCTTCGCTGCCGGCTATTCCTGCTGCTTCAGAGGGAGCTGTCCAGAAGGTCCGCCCGGGCACTCGCATCCCCGGTAGAACCTATGTCCAGCCCCAATGGGTGTGGGACTGCATCAACGAAGGCAAGCTTCTCCGTGCCGACCTGTACGCCCCCGGTGCGACTCTCCCTCCCCATTTGAGCCCATGGGTCAAGCCTACCCGGGGTGGCTACGACCCCCGCGCCAGCTTGGCTGAGCAGGAAGAGGAGGGCGAGGCGGAGCTGGATGAGGAGAGCGACAGCGATGAGGAGATGGAAGATGCCACTGAGGAGAAGAAGGCCGATACCAAGGAGGAGTCCGAGGCTGAGAGCGAGGATGAGGAAGATATCAACGGCGGCATGGATGTTGCTGAGACTGATGACGATGAGAGTGGAAGCGAGGAGGAGGAAGATGAGGACTTTGGCGGATTCGAAGAGGAGGCCGCCTCCGAATCCGAAGATGAGGAGGAAGCCGCCCGGACACAGCACCAGAAGGAACTCGAGGCTGAGGCAGCCGGTCTTCCTTTCTCCTCTGGCGGTGCCGCTGGTGAATCATCCAAGAAGAAGTCTGCGCAGGCCAAGAAGATCGCCTCGAAGAAGCGCAAGGAGGAGGAGGAATTGGAGAGACAGAAGATGATGATGAGCCGGAAGAAGCGCAAGCTGCTCGAGAAGATGATCTACTCGAACAAGAAGCAGTCCGAGGAGGCCGCCAAGCTGCGGTCCAAGCGCAGAAAGCTCGAGAAGGGCGAGAAGGGTGGCCAGAAATGAACATAGGCACATAAAAGTTGGCTTTTCTGTGAGAATAGAATGATATCCTTGATGGGATTTGGAAGCATTCCTATAACGGCGTCTTGAGTCTTGATTTACTAGCATCAGTTTCTAGAGTGTTGTCTAATAAGTCTACACATCTAATCTGTTCAAAAGTGCACACTATTAAGACTGAATTATAGATAAACTCTGTGGACGTAGAACTGGGACGGGAAGTGCTTCAAAAATCGATGTAACTCGATAGTAGCTTGAGTACTATCCGTGATAGACAATCTATATCCGCAGGGATCTACACAGTCGCCGGTTGGCCATCTAATACAACAAATTCCCATAATATAAATCCAGCAGGGATCTAAGTCCAGTCTCAATTTTGACCCCAGGATGTACTGAGCTATTTCAAAAAGATAGATTGGTGGACACGCACTGATCGAAATGAGACCTGTATCAAGTCACGTGCAATCGACTTTTTCTCTGGCTCCGCAAGCATTCAATCTCTCCATCAACATTCCCGATTCAATTCTGAAAGGGCGCAAAATAATACTGACCTGACTGGCTGTAAGAGTACTTCCACGGCAATAAGTTCCGATGGCTAATTCTCCGAAGATAAGCTCGTGTCCACACTGCAAACTGTGACAAACATCATCAACCGAACAATCATCTAGATTGTCGCTGTCTGCGGGCTTTTTTTTGGCTTGGCACATCTATGAACAACCGAATATCCACTGCATGTGCTTAAGATAGCCACAACTGCTTTTCAGCACTTCACTGAGGCATGTCCTCGCTTTCAAGCAGGAATTCGCCGCGCTTTAGCCCGCCACAGTCAGCGCAGCCATACAGGTCCATCTTCGGAGGCCCTAGCAGTCAGGATGTTGCCGATCTGGTACCCTACCCAGAGACTCCGTTTGGCGGGGTCGATGGCCAAGCAGACCTCGATATGGCAATGGAAGAGGACCCGTTGATTGAAAACGGTCTCTCTGATGCCACCTACGTCGAGAGCGATGTCGAATCCGCCTCAGATGGAAGCAGCTATGCATCTCGCCATCAGTCACCCGAAAAGAATCTTCCGGAAACTACGGAAGATTTCCAACGTGAATCAGAGAGTCCATCGGAGCCTTCGTACCGTCCTAATAGGTTTCGGGGACCTGAATCTACGTGGAGAAATCTGACTGCCGAAGAGAGACAGAATGCCCAAGCTCTGGAAGATATCCGAGCTCGGGATCTGGCGGCGCATCTGTACAACGCTTATGCGCTCCGGGTTCGGGCTCGGGAGATAGCGAAACGGGCAACAGAGACAAATGAACAACTTCTCGATGAGATGGAGGCTTTTGCTCCCCCAAAGCGCTGGGCCGCGTGGCCTCTTCCGTCAGCGGAAGTACCGAGACCGGGTGAGGAAATTCGGAGGAGTGCTGACGATGCTTGGACACTGAGGATGCAGCCCGATCCTCGGCCAAGTGCGGAGTTGGAGGAGAATCTTATGGCGATTATGCTTCGAACAGCAAAAGAGAGGTTCCTGGCCCGGGACTGGGAATATAAAGCGAGGCCGTACACTCCACTACGAATCAAAAGGTCAACGTCTCAGGCTGAGACGCAGGAGGAGAGTACCGGCTGGGAGAGCGAGCGTGATGGAATGGATGAAGTTCCACTACGCCCTGCTGTCCAGACAGATGATGACAAGTCACGTCGGCAACTACGCCCGCTGACTCGGAATATATTGTCTCAACTCGATGATCTTCTCATGGGCCTTCATCGTGCCCGTAAGGGCGGAGTAGCAGCAGATGATAGCTCCGCGAGCGACTGGCAAACTGACACCGAGAGCATAATCTCAGGCGCCTCGTCTCCCAGGAAGAGGAAAATCGCCCTCCAGCGAGAGAGGAGTCAGTCCCGAGGAAGAAAACGCACCCGGCGGTCGTCCTGGAAAAGCGGTTCGAGCGATACTCGTTCTCGTAGTACGCATATATCAAGCGAACCTGAATCAAGCGCATTTGCCTCCTCCCAAGCAGATTCACGTTACGAATCACAGTCACAGCACTCTTCCCGCTCACGGGGGCGCTCAATCGGCAGCGATCGCCGACGATCCGGGAGTCGTGTTCGCCTTGGGATACGGGACTGGAGCGAGGTGTTGGGGGTCGCCGCCATAATAGGCTTGCCACCAGCTGTGGTGATGCGAACCTCACAAAGATGCGCGAGTCTATTTGGCGAAGACATGGCTTTCCAGGTTCTCAAGGAAGGGAAGGTCACCCAAGAGGTACAAGAGGAGGATGCAAAGGTATGGAAATACGCAGAAAGCGAGTCGGAGTCTGAGCCTGAGCCCAAATCCGAGCATGAGCCCGAACTTGAGATTGAGGCTGAAGTCTCACAACCCTCTCGACCGGCGAGTAGACGGTCACGCTCTCGTGCTGCGTCCACGAAGGGATCTACATCGCGAGCCAACAGCACAGCGCCCGAGGACGTCGGTGATGGATCTCGTCCAAAAGGCAAAGGAGAGCATCGCAAGAAAGATCTGGTATGCCCTCTTCGGTCTTGTTCTCGACACAGCAAGGGCTTCTCGCGGACCTGGAATCTCAATCTGCATATGAAGCGCATGCACCCGAATTATCGTTCCAAAAGCTCTGATGGTCGATCTTCGACTGGCACACACGGCGAAGGTGATGTTTACGATGAGTGATGTCTTATAGACTAATATACTCGGGTCAATTGCCCTTTCTCATGCCTGAAAGGAACACACAAGTCCTGTACAGTATGTATGACCTAGATCGATGGTGCTAGATGAGTATATGTAAAATATGCCGTATTACAGCGCCAGATACCGGAGGTCTGGAACCGTCCGATTGGTGGAAGCTTCCGGAGCTGCCGTGAAGGTCCTTGCCGATTGGCTATACTCACCGAGACGAGGGATAGCATATCGATATGGTATTCCTCATACATCAGTGTATTTTGCGACGAAGGATAGACAGCTCAGGGTCAAAATGACCAGATGAGTCCCATATTTAGGGTCATTTTGTACTGTAAACCCCGCAGCAGATTCACCATTACTGAATTCCTACTTCTAAACCGGCCAGCAACCCTGAACAGGAGTGGGGCGCAATCGAAGACTCCGGATGACGTCTGTCCACGTGACCGGGAGCTCCCCGCTGGACGGCCACCGGTAAGATTCGCGACGCATCGCCATTGCGAGAATCCACTGCTGGCGCCGAGAATAAATAGCTGGCCTTGTCCGGGGTTCATTGGAAACTTCTTCAGTATTTTAATTGCTAACAGACCGGCAAAGTTGTGGCAGAGCGACCCCCAAGCGCATCCCGGAATCCCTTTGCTCTCCCGCAAACCGAGGTCTCCCCCGCACTGAGCTCGGAGCGAACAGCGAAAGAGCAGCTGAAGATCTGCTCGTCCGTCAATTCCGATTGTTGGGACGATCCGTTTGGGTGCTAGTGAGTCCAGTATTTAACTAAGCAATGGAGCGAATTGTTCGCCCTGTTTCCCGGCAGCTGTTGAGACCACGCCTTCGTTATCCCTTCGCTATTCCTCCTCCCATCTACGCTAAACGCCTCTCCACCATGGGTCACACCGTCCCTCCGGTTTGTGCACATCCCCTCTTTTCTTGTCCGGGGAGAATCAGTCGCTAATCTTACCCTTCTTATAGCTCAAGGACCAGTCCCTCTTCATCCAGAAGGCTTACGTCAATGGCGAGTGGGTAGACGCTCAATCTGGCAAGACCTTTGAAGTCCACGGTAAGCCGTAACTCACCATCCAAGTCAAAAGACCAATAACTCATCACAGACCATCTCTGTAGACCCCTCATCCGGAAAGCTCATCGGCACATGCCCCGAATTCACCGCCGCCGACACTGAGAAGGCCATCCAGGCTGCTCAAGAGGCATTCCCCAAGTTCCGCACAACGCTGGCCCGCGAGCGCGCTCGCATGTTGCGCAGATGGTACCAGCTTATGATTGACAATGCAGAGGACCTAGCCACCCTGATAACTTGGGAGAATGGAAAGCCCCTCGCCGATGCCAAGGGCGAGGTGAACTACGCCGCCAGCTTTTTCGAATGGTTCAGCGAAGAGGCCCCCCGTATCTACGGTGACACCATTCCCTCCTCCGTGCCCGGTAACCGGGTCATCACCCTAAAGCAGCCCGTCGGTGTCTGCGGTCTTATCACACCATGGAACTTCCCCGCTGCCATGATCACCAGAAAGATCGCTCCCGCCCTAGCGGCTGGTTGTACCGTTGTTGCCAAGTCCCCCGGTGAGACTCCTTTCACTGCGAACGCCCTCGCCGAACTGGCCCACCGCGCTGGTATTCCCAAGGGTGTCGTCAACATCGTCACCGCCGCTCAGAACACCCCCGAGGTTGGCGAAGCCATCACCACCCACCCCGAGGTTCGGAAGGTCTCTTTCACCGGCTCCACCAACGTCGGCAAGCTTCTCATGAAGCAGGCCTCTTCCACCCTCAAGAAGGTCTCCTGGGAACTCGGCGGCAACGCCCCCTTCATTGTTTTCGATGACGTCGAGGACATCGATGCCGCTGTCGCGGGCGCTATTGCCTCCAAGTTCCGTAGCTCCGGCCAGACCTGCGTCTGCGCGAACCGGATCTACGTCCAGCGCGGCGTGTACGACGAGTTCGTCAAGCGCTTCGTGGCTAAGGTCAACGACTTCAAGCTCGGTGCTGGTTTCGAAGCCGGCATCACTCACGGCCCTGTCATCCACAACCGCGCCGTCGACAAGGTCGACGAACATGTTCGTGACGCCGTGTCCAAGGGCGCCAAGATCCTGGCTGGTGGCGAGAAGGCCTCTCACCTCGGACCTAACTTCTACCACCCCACTGTTCTTACCGAGATGAGCAAGGACATGTTGATTGCCTCCGAAGAGACGTTCGGTCCCGTGGCCGGTCTTTTCCCCTTCGAGACCGAAAAGGAGGTTGTCGACCTGGCCAACCGCGCCGAGGTCGGTCTCGCTGGTTACTTCTTCAGCGGTAACGTCAAGCGCATCTTCCGCGTCGCGGAAGCTCTGGAAGTCGGTATGGTTGGTGTCAACACGGGACTGATCAGTGACGTTGCTTCTCCGTACGTTTCCCTTCTCATCATAGACTTAAGCAGTAGTACTAACGGGATATACAGGTTCGGCGGTGTCAAGCAGAGCGGCTTCGGCCGGGAGGGAAGCAAGTACGGTATCGATGAGTTCTTGACGATCAAGAGTGTGACTTTCGGTGGTATTGAGCCTCTTCAGTAAATGGGTTCCTACAAATTATGGAGATATGATGGATAGATTGGTCGGATACCTTTTTTTTTTTTTTTGGATATGGGAACGGATTTGTTATACCATGCTACTAGCTTTACTTACGGCGCTGTTTCTTCTTATGATCTCTCTTTTCCTTTCTTCTCTTCTTATCCTTCTCCTTCCACCCCCCTAAGCCAAGCCATTACACCCCCCCCCCCCCTTTTCCGAAAATTCTCCTCCTGAGACGTCGAATAATCCCACCAAAACCCCAAATACTGCGGCTGTGACTCTGGAACCTCACACTCCGACACAAACGACGGCAGTCCACGCACAAACTCCGTATAATTAGCCAAGGGACACGAATAACCCGGACCATTCTGGCATTCCTGGAGAGGAACGACGGCTTCGTTGAGCACGAGGCGAACGAAGGTCCCGGCTGGGGCGAGCGCGGAGGAGGTACAGTTTAGGCGCTCGATGGTGAGACGTCCGCCCATGGGCACGATGTCTTCGGTTTTCCAGGGGGTGGGTGGGAAGGGGATTTGGTTGGTGGGGAGGGGGGTGGAGGGGGTGGCGATGCCGAGGGCGGTGATTATCGGGGTTATGTTGCTGTCGTGGGCGCTAGGAAAGGGGGTTAGGGTGTGGTTTGGGGGGAGGAGGGGGGAGGGGGGTCCGTACAAGTTGAAGAAGAGAGAGCCGGAGGAGGGGCCTTCGGTGAGGAGGGCTAGGGTGGCGTTGATGTAGAGGGCGCCGACGGCGCGCATGTATGAGTTTCCGGGGCTGGATGGATGGGGTTGATGTTAGAGGGTGGGTAGAGGAGGTGATGGGGGAGAGGGAGGGGGGGATTTACCCAGAGCAGTAGTAAAAATTGACGTTCCAGATATGGGAGAAACTGACCCATTCGTCGGTGGTGAAGACCTCGATCCAGTCTGATGAAGAGCGCGTGTTTAGCTCGTAGGCGGTCATTACTGCTGGTTGTTAGAAAGTGAGTGAGGTGGTCTAGAGGAAGGAAATATACGCATTAGTGAAACCACGTCTGTCCAGTTGAGGTTCAGACCAGGGTACTGAGCATTCAGTCGATCTGCCGCTACATCAAATTGTGGCAGGTAGTATGGCATGCTATCGCAGATACTCTGTGCATTATCATCTTGCTTGTGGCAAGTCGGAGTCAGACTGTCTGCGCCCTGATCACTAGATTCAGAGATGATATTGAGCCCTGCTTTGGTCGCATAGCTATCGTTACCCAAAAACCCTTCCCCGAATTTCTGGGCCGTCTCGATGACTCGTTGGAAGTCAGCAGTGAATAACGGGAGAATAGACTCCCCGTCCCAGAGGTGTCCGTAGCGTTGGCGATATTCCAGGCCATGGTTGTAGGCATCCGTCAATCCTGCATAGGGACCTGTCCAGGTCTCGGCCTCGTAGCAGTCGGAGGGCACAAAGTAGGTCCAATTCTTCAGGAAGGCTAGATCGCCGGTGTAGTTATCGGCGAGGGTGTCGTTGACTTTCTTTAGGGCTTGTTCAATGGAAGCCCCTTCTCCGGATGCGGGATATCGTTCGCCGTGTCTTTTGATCATGATGACTTGATCGACAGAGCATTGCGCTGGAGTGTCGCGACTGACTCCGTAAGAAACGCGGTCCACGTAGGGACCACGGACTCCGTCATATTTGAGGAAATTCTCTCCGTCGAAGGTTTGCTGGGAGATAAGTGAACTGTCGAAGACGAAGGAGCTGGCCAGCGCAGTCGCTGCTGGGATGGAGCATAGAGAAATAATTCCTGCCAATAATCGCTCCATGACGACGGTGACAGTTGATGATAGAGAGTAAAGCTATGGCTGGGGGTCTGCTTGTTCAGGGGGCCGCATCCACGGTATGCGCGTTCTAGATCATTGGTATGCAGTGCGGAAAATGACTTCATTCAGGTATGGCAGAAGGACCTGTGGCAGGCGATCAGAGTATGTATAATTTCAATATGGCCGAGTCTAGGACGCATCCCTTGCATGCTGCCACGGGAATAACGTAATCCTGCGGAGTCTACTGCTCAGTGACTCAAACACATCTGAGGGATTCTTACCACGATCAGGATGTTAAGCCCACATATGACCCTTGTGCAAGGATACAAAAAGGCACAGCCGTGAGAAGATCGGCTCTGGAGGTGTCGCGTGAGGTACCCCGCCCGTCCGAGTTGCAATTGTCCCCTCAAACCACCCCCCAAAAACGGTCCACTCGGAAGAGATAGCCAAAGAAAAAGACAATTCCATGTATAGACACAATTAATGTACAGACAATGCAACAAAGCGCCTAACCAACCAGTTGGTCGTATCCCATAGCAAATGCGCGGGTTTCCCGTTGTCGAGACCCCGTAGCCGTACACCCACCCACCATCTATGCTTTCACGATCACCGTGGCGATATCATGTAGTGGGATTATTCTCCTCGGCTCCGGCTTGATGTCCAATGCATGCAAGCAATTCCCGTTCGAAGGTACGCTCATTCTCTCATGCTCTTGCTGTCGTTCCCACATCTATTTCCCTTGACGCTGCTTGTGCTTCGGGTTCTTGGAGCTATTGCGCACATATGTCAGTGATCATGACATAATGACTTGCAGCGCGCATCAATGTAACCTTACCAGATAATGTAAACGCGGTTCTTTCTCCGCACGGGCTGTAGTTCACGCTTGGTTAGCTTCACCCCACCCCAACGAATGCAGATCCTTCCAGATTGTATTCTCTCCAGTAGTAGGAGAGGCCCGTCCGGAGTATCATACCTTGCACCCGTCACACAGCCGCTTAACCGATGAGCGCGTCTTCATCCCCCGGACCTGCTCAACCTGTCTCACTGTCGACCCCAAGCTAGCAACACCCACATTGCTGGTCTGCTTGCTCGAGCGCAAAAGGCGAAGGCCATTGCCGAGGGACAGCCTGGCGATTTGCGAAAAAGGCCGCGAAACGAGAGCGGCGGACCGGCGAGAGAAGGAGGGGAGAATTTGGCGGAGGGCACCGGTCGAGGCCCCAAGGACGGAACGGAAAGACAGCATGGTGTCAGATGGCGGATGGTCAATCCTTCTAGAGCCGCCGGAAATCTGCAAGAGGACAAGAAAGCTCGAGAAAACGTAGACTCGAGACCGCCGCGATGCTCTCTATCTTGTTCGATTGTTCGGAAACCCTTCGGAGCAAATGCTGGCCGGAGTTTCTGTACCGCCGGTCCCCGGGGTCCTCAGTGGGCACCCCTGATTGGGTGGATTCGTTGGCCAATCATAACGTGCACATAGGACTAGAGCATCTATAAGGATCGATATGACAGTATGGATAATCGTCTAAAGGTCTAATACCCTCTGCGAGAATAGTAAGTTGACGTGTCAGTATCATGCTGCATTAAAGTATATACGAACAAAGTTCCTAACGTAGGTACACAGATCTATCTTTCATATGCCCAACAAACGCCCTAACATTTCCACTTAAAATCCATCAACGGCCCACACGGAGTTTTCTAGAAATCTAACATTATCGGAAATGACCACAGAAACAAAGTGTTGTCCCGCTAACGAAGGAAGGTCGTGTAGGTTGGAGAGTCGGTATGTTCGGTGAAGGGGTAGGCCAGGTCGCTGAGGAAAGCCTCCAGGTCCGACTTTTCAGTCTCAGGACACTGGATACCTGCGAGTACCTTTCCAACATCCCCACCGTAGTTTCGGTAGTGGAACAAGGAGATGTTTTGGTTGGGACGGAGGGTGGTCAAGAACTTGGCGAGAGCACCAGGACGTTCGGGGAACTCGAACATGAATAATCGTTCATCCGCGACATTGCTGCGACCGCCGACCAGGAAGCGCACGTGTCTCTTCGCAAGCTCATCATCACTCAGGTCCTTTGCATCCATGCCTCCTCTAGCCAATTGGGCGATAATCTTGGCCAAATCATCCCGACCAGTCAAGGCGGACAGGGAGATGCCCATCAGGACGTCAGCGGACGAGTCGCGGGCATAACGGTAGCTGAAGGCCGTGACTGCATGGGGAAGAACCACCTCGACGAGCTTGGCAAAAGCGCCCGGCTGCTCGGGGATTCTGACGCTCAGGAGCGCCTCTTTGCGCTCTCCCAGGGCGGCGCGCTCGGCAACAAAACGAAGACGGTCGAAGTCCATGTTCGCTCCGGAGGCGATAGCGCACAGCTCCCTGTTCGTGTCGGGGCTGGGGTACATGGAGACGTATTTCTTAAGACCGGCCAGGGCCAGGGCACCTGCCGGTTCAATGATGGACCGTGTGTCCTCGAACGCATCCTTGATGGCGGCACACGTCTCATCGGTCGTGACCTGAATGACCTCATCGATAACTTCACGGGCCAACCGGTAGTTCTCCTCTCCAACCGTCTTGACGGCAGCGCCATCGGCGAAAAGTCCCACATCCTTGAGGAACACGCGCGAGCCCAGGTCAAGAGACTGCGCCATAGCATTGGCATCGTGAGCCTCCACACCAATGATCTTCACATGCGGTGCGATCCGCTTGATATAGATACCAATACCAGCAATAAGGCCTCCACCGCCGACAGCACAGAAGATAGCCTCAAGCTTCTGCAAGTTGGCCTGGCGCAATAACTCCATGCCAATGGTTCCCTGACCGGCGATCACATAGGGGTCATCGAAAGGAGGGATCATGGTAAGCCCATGCTGCTGCTGCAACCGAATGGCTTCTTCCTTGGCAGCATCAAAGTCATCTCCGTGGAGGACGACGCTACCACCTAGGCGTGCGACATTCAGATGCTTGATGGCCGGGGTGCCCGATGGCATGACGATAGTGGCGGGGATCTTCAGTTTGCGAGCCGAGTATGCAACGCCTTGTGCATGGTTTCCTTTTCAATCTGTATTAGCCGATGGGTCACCATGACCAATTCACGGACGCCCACCCACCTGCTGAGCAAGCAATGACTCCTTTCCACCGTTGCTCGTGAGAAAGATGCGCCATCTTGTTGTAGGCTCCACGGAGCTTGAAACTGAACACGGGGAGGAGGTCCTCTCTCTTCAAGAGCACACGACATTCCAGGCGATTGCTGAGGTTGACTGCATGATGAAGCGGGGTCTCGTCGATAATGTCGTAGACACGGGATGTCAGGATCAGCCGGAGGTACTATACACGAAGAATTATATGAGCATCAACGTTCAATTAGAAAGTAGATAGCCACAGAATCTCACGTCAGGAGTTCCATTCGGAAGCAAATAGTCCTCAGGAATGCCCCAATCAGTTGCGGAGCGCTCCTGTCCATTGTGCTTGTCCGAAGTGGGAGACGGCGGCGAACTCTCGGTCAGAGTCAGAGTGCTCAACTTCGCAGCGATAGGAGCCGGAACACCATTCTCAGTGATTTCGCCCGGCATGGTGGCGTCTTCGTAGGATTGACTGGAGGGGTGATTGCGATAAGAACAAAGGCAAAGTCCAGAATCCGGCGGAGATTCCGTGAGTCAACCAAGTAAAAAACGGGCTGGTGGCACTGGCCCGAGTCCAACACCCTATTCCGCGGGGAGAAAATTCCGTGATCGGAGCGGGAAAGTTTATGTCATCAACCCTGGATCTGAGCCCTAAGCAGTGTATTTGGCTGGGGAAAAGAGAAGCTGAAGAGACAAGACAATTGGGAAAAGGGATGCACTGAGGACTTCCAAGGCTCTTTATACAATGCCGGGCTATCGTATCCCTGGGCCCCATGGCCATTCCGCGTGAGCGGCGATCACATTTATCCTTAAGCATTGTGAACTTACATACGGAGTATCTACCCCGTACTGCCATGGACGGCCGGGGTGGGCCTGGATGGATTGCAATTTGCAGGACTGTAAGTTCTTACGTACATCCAGATTTCTGGCCAATGAACGTGCGTCTTATATGATGACCGGTTGGTGTAGGCTCCTTTCTGGTTGATTAAAACTCTCAATCTCGGAAAACTAACTATCGGCGAATGTTATAGGTGGAGATCAGTTTGTGCCTGCTCTAAGGTTGCTGTCAAAAGAGGAAGAAGGATGGTAACGTTTGTCCGCGTGGATCTGCCAATACTTTATTGAGGCAGCACATTGACTCCAAGACGACTTGGCTGAAGTAACTATAAAGTTTGTTAATGCACATGATCAAGTACCTTTCTCGGAGGCTTTTTCCTACGTCCGTTCTTGAACAATATGCCATCTTTCGAGGACCAACTCTTGGTAAGAGTAAAGTGACATACACATACTATCCTCGACATATCGGGGTATGGTACGATCAGAGGGTCAAGGCTGGTATGGTACCTTACACTTGGACTGTGTAATGTACTGTATTGAATGATACGAAAATTATCTCCGCGGGCTCCTTCCGACGTCATGTCCCTCCGAGTTTACGCGCAATAGCATTTACTTTCACCGAGCCAGGCAAAATCAAACAAGGTCGGCACTCATATCAAGCTCATGTCACTCTGTTGTCGCAGGGCTACTTGGCTAACATCTCGCAGACTTGATTGACTCCAACCCCTCCTGCTCCAGGCCTTTCACATAATTGCCACCGCGAATTGCAGCTTTTCCTGAGACAGCCACAGCAAGATGACCGAGCCTCTCCCATCATCTTTCGAGGAACATCCGTACGTATCCGATGTCCTTATGCTCATACCATGAAGTTACATGCCGAAAATGTCTAACACATGCGCACCTCCAGTCAATTCCAGGAGGAGACTTCCCTCCAAAAGTTCCGCAGACGACTCAAGGAAGAGCCTCTGATTCCGCTAGGTAGGTTATTGAAGCTTGGAACCCTTCTTCCCACAAACCTGACCTAGCTAACTCTAACCAACTACAGGATGTGCTGCCACTTCCTACGCGCTTTACCGGGCCTACCGGTCGATGAAGGTCGGCGACTCGGTCGAAATGAATAAGATGTTCCGTGCCCGTATCTACGGCCAGTTTTTCACCCTTATCGCCGTGGTTGCCGGAGGCATGTATTACAAGACCGAGCGCACACAACGGAGGGAATTCGAGCAGATGGTGGAGGCGCGCAAGAGTCAGGAGAAGCGGGACGCTTGGCTGCGAGAGTTGGAGATTCGAGACCAGGAGGATCGGGGCTGGCGGGAGCGTCATGCGGCTATTGAGGCTGCGGCGAATGAAGCTGCTCAGGCTAAGAAACAGGTTGCAGAACAGGATGCTGCTCGGTCGGCTATTGAGCCCTCTGAGGAGAAGTCCATTGGGGTGTTGAGTGCCGTGAGGGAATTGCTGTCAAGGCAGAAGTAAGGCTGGCAAAAGCAGGTGTCTTGAAATTGTATTTCTTACGTGATTCTCATTGATCTGGGTATCATACTGTACATATATATATACGTTCGATTTGAAATAACACTCTCCGTATCTTATCTTAGTATTTTTCGGGTATCTTGTACTCCGGACTCCATGTGTCTTCGTTGATTCTGGCGACGTCTTGAGATGGATCTTGTCGATCTGGTAGAGGCTATCCATTTCAGCCAACGACCTGCTCGTCAACATACCGTCTCATCATGTCGAACTCAGACTTGCCCGTCTATAAAATGTTAGCGATTGCTTATCCAACAGGAGAATGAACGATAATCATACTGAGATTAGATACCGTATATGTTGCTGTAGGAAGCAGTCAGACTATTTTTTCAGCCTAGAATACTCACACAAGGCTTACCAGATCCGTAACATTCCTATTTCGCTCAAACTCCCCGCGAGCATACTTGTGTAGTTCATCTTTGGTTGACGAACTTGGTATTTCTTCAATCTAATCAGCATACGAAGCATCTTCTGTTCCGCATAAGTCACAACTAACTATTCAATGCTCGAACAATCTCCCGCCATAGAGAAATGACTCGTTGCCTTTGGATGAACTATGAGTCTTGTCAGTGTATGAAATAACTTGACTGGTGATAGAGTTATCCACATGATCGAGGCTAATGGTCGGCTTCTTGAGCTTCGACGGCCGCACGGAAGCTAACAAATTTAGGGACGATCGCATATCGCCAGAGAAGTTATGATGTGCTCCACTGGTCGTCAAACAAGGTTGCTGAGGGATATCGACATTGATTTTGTCGCAATCTCCTAGAAACAATCATGGTTCACCTTGACGACAGTGGCGGTCAATAAGGCGGTCGAAGAAACTGCCGTGTGGTACGGCTGTGAAATCTTTCGGCTTATGGGGTAATTACAATACACTATAGATGCCTTCCGCGTACCTGATGGTCTAGAGCACGGCCTCATATGGGTCCGACTACGGGAAAGACAAGGCCTCCGGGTTGACCACCCCCATTGTTAGAGGCAATGACCTGGTAATACGAGGAAAGGCCGCACCGTGCTTACAATGCCGTGCGGTATCATGAAAATAGACCTCGGTGAGAAACAGGCCAAAGCATTGGCTGAATAGCGTACGAGACGGCGGAGGCCAATCATATCTAGTATATTTCACGTGACCACGTGCCTGGCTTCCCCGAACTTTTTTTCGGAGCCGCAGAAAAAGATCGCGACGCTTGGGGACCCAAAGAGCGTCAACATTCGATTGAGCCTCGGTGTGCACGGAGATCATCATGAGGACCCCTTCTCTCGCACGGTTGCCTTACCGTGCCGTCTCTGGCCTGACCAGGTCTTCTGTCCGTCTGCAGTCCCAGAACTTCCTGGCTCGGCGATGCGCTTCGACGGCTGCTCTCCGTTCACCTACTGTTGCTCCGGCTTATCAGTCTATCCTGACCAGCCGCTCCCAACAGAGGAGAAACGCTTCTGCTACTGCCTCTGCTGTGTAAGCATTCTCTGTCACTTCGCTCCCGTCCCCTTCGCTTCTGTCTCGCTATTTGTCTTCTGTTGATACTCGATTGCTGATCGCTGTATCTAAATAAATTCAGGCTTGAGGCTGCCGCTGCCACCCCGGACGCCCTATCCCAGGAGGCCATCATTGAGAACCTTGACCCCGTTGAAGCAGCGCGTCTGTCCAAAGTCCGGAACATCGGTATTGCTGTAAGGCACATGGCGAATCAGGCGTGTTTGTAGTACTCGCATCTAACAATCGTCCCAGGCACACATCGACAGTGGTAAGACCACATGTACCGAGCGAGTCCTCTTCTATACCGGACGTATCAAGGCAATTCATGAAGTCCGTGGTCGTGATGCTGTTGGTGCGAAGATGGACTCCATGGACTTGGAGCGTGAAAAGGGTATCACCATTCAGTCCGCTGCTACTTTCTGTGACTGGGTGAAGAAGGACGCGGAGGGCAAGGATCAGAAATACCACCTTAACTTGATCGATACCCCGGGACACATTGACTTTACCATCGAAGTCGAGAGAGCGCTGCGCGTTCTGGACGGAGCTGTCATGATCCTGTGCGCCGTTTCTGGTGTCCAGTCCCAGACTATTACGGTCGACCGGCAAATGAGACGTTACAACGTTCCTAGAATCTCTTTCGTCAACAAGATGGACCGTATGGGTGCCAACCCTTTCAAGGCTGTCGATCAGATCAACAGCAAGCTCAAGATCCCCGCTGCTGCTGTTCAAGTGCCCATCGGTGCGGAGGACGAATTCGAGGGTGTCGTCGATTTACTTCGCATGAAGGCGTTGTACAACCGTGGACAGAGTGGTGAGGAAATCGTCGAGAAAGACGAGATCCCCGAAAAGGTCAAGGATCTGGTGGAAGAGAGAAGGCGGATGCTCATCGAGACCCTCGCCGACGTCGATGACGAGATCGCCGAACTCTTCCTCAGCGAGATCGAGCCTACTGAGCAGCAGCTGAGACAAGCCATTCGCCGGGCGACCATCGGTCTGAAGTTCACCCCTGTTTTCATGGGATCCGCACTGGCAAACAAGTCCGTTCAGCCGATGCTGGATGGTGTTATTGACTACCTTCCCAACCCCGCTGAAGTGCAGAACCTTGCCCTCGACAAGAAGCGCGATGAGGCTTCCGTGAAGCTGGTTCCCTACAACTCTCTGCCCATGGTCGGTCTTGCTTTCAAGTTGGAAGAGAGCAACTTCGGTCAGTTGACCTATATCCGCGTGTACCAAGGTACTCTCCGCAAGGGCTCCTTCGTCTACAATGCCCGCAACGACAAGAAGGTCAAGATCCCTCGTATTGTTCGGATGCACTCCAATGAGATGGAGGAAGTTAGTGAGGTCGGAGCTGGTGAGATCTGCGCCGTGTTCGGTGTGGACTGTGCTTCCGGTGACACCTTCACTGATGGACAGCTGGGATACACCATGTCCTCTATGTTCGTCCCCGAACCCGTTATCTCCCTGTCTATCAAGCCTAAGAACAACAAGGATGGTGCCAACTTCTCGAAGGCTATGGCCCGTTTCCAGCGTGAAGATCCAACGTTCCGGGTGACCTTTGACGCGGAGAGTGAGCAAACCCTCATCTCTGGAATGGGTGAACTGCACCTTGAAATTTACATCGAGCGCATGCGTCGTGAGTACCGCGTCGACTGCGAGACTGGCCCGCCTCAGGTCGCCTACCGTGAGACCATTGGCGAACGTGTCGAGTTCGACCACCTGCTGAAGAAGCAGTCGGGTGGTCCTGGTGACTATGCCCGTGTCGTTGGTTGGATGGAGCCGACAGGAAGCCTTACCGAGAACCACTTCGAGGAGCAGATTGTGGGAGGAAGTATCTCCGAGAAGTTCCTCTTCGCTTGTGAGAAGGGTTTCTACAGCTCTTGTGAAAAGGGTCCTCTTGTTGGACACAAGGTCCTTGGTACTAGAATGGTGATCAACGATGGTGCTACTCACATGACCGATTCGTCCGAAATGGCCTTCAAGATCGCGACCCAGCAGGCTTTCCGCAAGGCTTTCAAGGAGAGCAAGCCATCTATTCTTGAGCCCATCATGAAGACTGTTGTGACCGCCCCCGCTGAGTTCCAGGGTGATGTTATTGCCCTCTTGAACAAGCGTAATGCTACGATCAACGACTCCGAGGTCGGCGTGGACGAGTTCACTGTGTATGCCGACTGCAGTTTGAACGGCATGTTCGGCATCAGTTCGCAGCTGCGTGCGGCTACCCAGGGTAAGGGTGAATACACTATGGAGTTCAGCCACTATGAGAAGGCGCCTCCTCACCTACAGTAAGTTCTCTCTCTATCAGGCCCCGTAACACAAGATCGATGCTAACCGAACGTCCCACTTGTAGGAAGGAGCTCATTGCGAAATACCTGAAGGCTCAGGCTGACAGGCACAAGAAATAAGCTTGTCGCGACCCTGCCCCTCGACGCATGGAACGGCTTCGTGAAGGCAGACTCACTTCCTGAAGCTACGCTACGACAGTGAACGCAGTTCAACGGGACATCTCATTACACCTCCTCGGAGCCTTGAATATACCACCTCCCACCCGTGCCCTATTCCCCTGCCTTCCTCTTTCCATTCTCGGCGTGTATTCCACTACGAAGACTATGTTTTCATTTATGTTTAGATGATTTGGCGCCATGTATTATTTATCATGCAATATAGACGGGCCCTGTGGGCATTGAATAGCTTCAGCACCACTGGGCCGGGTGGGTGTGGTACCCTCGGCCGTCTATCCTGAGAAAAGCGAGGCCGTTTCAGACTGTATATATTTGACCTTAATGGTCGTTACATCTCCTCTCATATTTGATTTAGCATAAACGGGTATCACCCTATGACCATCATGTTCATACGAGTGTAAACGCACATTGTTAACTATCACTTGCAGCTCCAGGAAACTCATACCAATGAAAATATCATGATGTTGAACCAATCCATGAGATTCCCCGACCACAGCATATCTATAAGTTCATGATTATAGAAGCACATGTCTCTACAACCATCCTCCAAATCTATGAAATAAAAGAAAGAAATCTTCCGCTTTCCATGCTATCTATCATATCTCTAGTCTTCATCCAAGACATTCATTCTACAAACCAGACCTCCGTACCCCCCCACAAATCATACCAAAATCACCCCCCTGTCGTCATTCACTCTAAAACTAAGCCGAAAGCTCTAAAACATCTCCCACATAAATTTAGGCTAAAAGTCACGTCGACGCGTCTCCGAGCACGTTCTTGATTGGTCTGCCCTAGAAGTGGATTTTCGCGATTCCTTTAACATCTCTCCTCTTTCGGTGATTCTATTGGTTGGGGTGTGAGTCAGGGTCTGATCTGGCCGTGGATTTAGACTGTACTAGTAATAGGTGTGGGTGGGTAATGTTGAGGTCATTCACTTCTCAAAGGCCCGGAGGACGGAAAGAGCGGCGACGGAGAAGGTCGCGACGCGGTTGTGGCCTGTATCGGTTAGATGTTAGCTGGCTATTGGTTTTCTAATTTGGAGGATTTGTTGGTTGTTGCTGGGTTATTTGACGACATACCACCATGGCTCACACGCTCCCATCGGACACGTTTAACTACTGCAGCGTCCTTGGTCGATTGGTTCTCCCAGATTTGTACCTCGTTGGGCCCGTTAGAGTCCCTTTTCGAGTGGATTAGCTTCCCCGGGGCATTCTTGATGGTTTCGCCTGTGGCGGCGGCCCAGACACGACGGTCTTCCTGCCAGGGGATTTCGACATCATTTGATGCATGAATGATGAAGAGGTCGAGGCCCTTGTCTGTGTATGCGGGGTTAGGGTCGTCCTTGGCTGTGGTGTTGACTCCGGATAGACGTGCGACTCGTGCGGCGGTGTCCCAGCGATCAATGATATGGCTTTTGGCCCAGTTCTGTACACGAGGGTAGGCGTTCAGTGGAGAGAGCATTGGAGGTGTGATTCCCTTCATGCTGTAGGAGTCGATGAGGCTTGGGACGTTGCTGAAGCACGCGAGCAGGATGACGCCCGCGAAGGGCTCCGGGTCTTTCAGTGTCGGTTGTATGACGGTGGGATCTGGGGAGCCGAATGCGAAGCGCTCAGCCACTGCGGCGCTGACGGCCGTGCCTAGGCTCTGGCCCATGATTACTATACGTGAAGGAGGTATGTGCAATGGGCCGGAGGTGAGATAGTTGAGTAGGGAGACGCCGTCGGTGATTAGACCCTCTTCCGTGGGTGTACCGGTTGAAAGGCCGAACCCGCGGTAGTCGATGGCAAACACATGGACAGGGTTCTGGGGTGTGGATAGACCAAGGACCTGTCGGTAGATGTCTGGTCGCTGAGCGGAAGCGAGGTGAGCAGCATTGCCGTGGACTGGAATCAGACAGATCAGCTATACCACGTCTTACATGCTGCTACATGTCGCGATCTACACCGTCTACTTACAGCTAACTACTACCCTGGCATTTGGCTCATTTTTAAGGAGTTTGAATGCAGGGGTTTGAGTATAGTCGTCTGCTGGTCCGTCTGGCTCATTCGCATTCAGCTCCTTCTCATGCTCATGGCACAGGTGCAGAGGCAGAAGATGCCATCCGTACAGCGTTTCGTTGTCAGGAGTCACCAGGTTGAAGGGTTGGACCTGGGTTTCTGTATTTCTTGTCAACGAAATCATCCGAGCATGGCTTGGTCGAGTAGACCAAGGTCGTCTAACGTACTGAGAAAGCCGAAGGACTCCACCAAGTTGACGTCCTGCCAGCGAGTGGGATTGACCTTATTCACGTAGAGAGCACTGAGATGTTCAGAGAGCATGTCAGCGGCAGAGTAGGCAGAATTTCAACTGCAAGCCTCAAAATGAAATGGCATACAATCTCTGGACTACGGGATACGTCATGGCACAGACGAAGATCACATAGAACAGGCCACCGGCGGCCAGCGTCCAGTAGGCCTTTTTGAAGATGGTCTGAAGCTCAGCCATCGCTGCTAGAGTCCTACACGTAGTTAGACACAGTTTAGCGGATCTGAAGGTCGGTATGGAGGCGAGATGCAACTTGAGGTGTCCCAGAAGTAGCTTACTTCAAGACCCGTCGAATAGCAATCGCGACAAGCAGTCTCAGCGCATGCGAACGTTCAATAGAGTGTCATCGAGATAGCAGAAGAAATTGAGATTATTCTCCGACGGTTAAATCACCCAATGCGACTTGTAAAAGTGAACAGAAGGGGTTATTGAATCTGGAAGCCAAAAGGGGCCGGAGATGCTGAGGCTCGGCGGTGGTTTTGCCCGGTCACGCCTCGACTTCCTTTCTTTCTCCGCCGCCATTTTTCCCTTCTTCTCCGCAACCCCTTCCCTTCTGCCATCCCAGTCTGCTTTTAAGGCTGCGAGATGTCCGTCACTTGAATCAGCAGAATTACTGATTGGCAAGTAACTGCTCGTCAATAACTAATAACAGCATGGCCGAGAAACGCAGACTCTCCGCCCGCGAACGTCGCGAACCCGCGGCGAAGCGACGAGCTTCCGAAGCCGTGTCTCGACCATCCCCTCAACCTCAACATTCCTCCAGGAAGAAAGCGTCTACTCCAATTGTCGCCGCTTCACCTCCGCCGCCGCCGCCCGAGCCTACCGAACCCCCTTTGCCTACAAAGATAAAGGATGGAGAGGGTCTTCCGACTACGGCTTCGCCGCAGTCAACCACTCTTACGGCAAAGGAATACCAGTCGTTCGCAGAAAGGTACAGATACACCCTGGTCAACAACTGCAGATGGCCTATGCCTGAATTCTCACAAAGTTTCAAGTCACTGACTAGCAACAGTGCGGTTCTTCTAGCTTCCTTGGAACGGTCGAAGAAGAAATGGTTAAGCGATGGCATCCTGGAGAGATACTGGACCAAACCCAAGAAAACAAAGAGGGAGCAGATTGAAGGGAAAAATCCACCGAAGGAGACCATGTCGAAGGTTGGAGCTTGCAACATTGTGGTCGGGCCTCATCTATTCGATGCGATGCTGTACACTGTCAAAGATCCCAATGCGCCGCCGCCGATCCAGTACACCACTCCCCAACGCCCCATGGTCCACTACGGCCATCCGAACAACTTCCAGCAATACCATCCCTATCCTCATACCCCTGCTCCGCCCCAGAATGCAAGACAACATCCTGCCCAGGGCTCTCCTGCAACCCCAGGAACACCTCAGCCCGGTTACCCATCTGGCAGTCACCCACCCCCTTCACATCCCGCTCGAACTCCTAGCCAGCCACCACACCGTGCTCCTGGCCCGCAGTCTGCGCAGAGACCATCGCCATCACAGAATCCTCAAACCAATCAGCCGCCCAAGCCTAGCCCGGACCCTGTCATTCAAATGCTTGCAACACGAGCTGCTTCCGACCCTGACCTGAAAGCGCTGATGCGAGTGGTGGCATCAAGCAAAGCGTCCCAAGAGCAACTCCGTGCTTTCCAGGCCCATATCGATGAGCTTAACGCGATTATTCGCGCAAGGGAACAGCAGCAACAACGGCAGCAACAGCAGCAGCGACAGTCTCAGCCTTCTACTCCTGCCCATCCGCCTCCGCGACAATCACAGCCCCCACCGCAAACCCCCCAGCCTCAGCAAACGCCGCAACAGTCACAAACGCCGTCCTCACAAAAGCCTCCACAGCAGCCAGGCCAACAAAAACCACAAGGGCAACCGCCGTCTCAATCCTCCCCGCGAGTTGAAGTGCAAGTTCCTAAATCCTCATCGTCCGCCGCCTCCGCCCACCCTCCAAACACCAATACGTCACAACCACCTCCAACTCCTACTCCGCAGGCACCCAAAGAGTCTCCTCAAGTTCCAATCAAACAAGAACCTGGTGTGGTAGCATCAGGCCAATCTACCTCTCAGCCGGCATCGAGCCCCAATGTTACCCCAGCTCCGGCCGCTACCCCAGATCCGCAAAAGCAGTCGAGCCCCGCTGTGCGGCCAATGCCACCTCCCCAACAGCAGCAACCCGGACCGCGGCCAGGACCTCCATACCCACCCTATCAACAGGCCCCCTATCAAGGGCATCCACCTGCCATACAATCACGTCCTCCGCAGTACGGGTCACCCGCACCATATTATCGTCCGGCACCACCACCGCCCCCTCCAAGGCTTAACTACAAGTCTGTGGTCTTTGAATTTACATCACCCCTGACCCCATATGGAAGTAGCACTTCCGGGCATGCGGGATCGGGTGACCGCTATCTATTTCCCGAGTACACGATCTTGGAATGGCTCCCCGGAGGAAATACTGTTCTTGCATCCTTTCTACTCGTAAGGAAGGTGGATCCAAACACACCTTTCCCCCTAGAATCAGCCTCAGAGACGACCAACTCCCGGGCTAAAGGAAAGGCATCAAAGTCCAAGTCTAAGAAGGCGGACAAGAACAAAGACCAAGCTGCCGAGGCAGACAAGGAGAAGGACAACGAGAAAGACAAATCGAAGGGCAATGCTAACGACAAGCCTGAATCTTCTACTACTGACCCTAAACCCGCCGGCGATAAACCCGAACAGAAAGCCGAATCAATCGCAACACCCAACAAATCCGCCACCGACAAAGAAGAATCCAAAGGCAAGAAAGGAGACGCCAAGGATACTTCAAACCTCAAGGAATATTACCAACCCGTCACATTCCGCATCTTCAGCAACAACCCTAAAGTCCTCGAACCTCTCAGCCGTGTCGTAAAGCCCCCCGACGAAGTGCGCAAGTACATGAACGAAATCATGGATCGAGCGGAACGGGCCCCCGAAGGCTTCCTAGCATACCGTCTACCCCAGGAAGAGCCGGAGGATAACCAGGGTCGCGAGACAGAAGACACAAAGAAAAGCGCAACGCCAGTCCCTGGTGGACGTGGCCGGTTGCAATCCAGAAGCAAGACGGTGGATGAGGAATCTGATTTCGAGAACATCGAGAAACTCGCCCCGGAAGAGGAAGAAGAGGAATTGAAGGATTACTACGGTCCGCCCACTGGACTTCCGCCTTTGGGTGCGTGATCGATACAAACGTCCCTAGGAGACGCAGAATTAGATTAATGCATTCAGGATATGAATACATGACTATTCACTCTATTATCTACATAGCTCTTCTCCAATCATCCATCTCGATGGTCATCCCTCTACACCAATAGTCCATTTACAATATCCCAGGATGGTATTCCCCAAGGATGAAGCCCGGAAAGCAGTGATACGGCACCTATCCTATTCTTAGAGAGAAGCCCTTATGACGGAACCTTTCAGGACCTTCACTTCCTCTTTCTGCCGTCCTGTCTACATTACAAAGTACTAATGTGGCATTGATGCCACTATCTAGAAAGTATGACCCATGGCCTTTCGGTCACGTGAGCTCGATCATCGATTACTGTACTCTGTACAAATGATTGGTATCTGGTACTTTTGTATAAGTGCTTGACAGCATTATATGATTTCATTTGTGTATTTTTGAGGGTAGGAGATTGTTCGTTGTACATGCCCGTCATCATCATCCCCTTGTGCGTTTTCGTTTCCAGACCGGGGAGAGAAGGGGGGGGGAGGAAGGGGGGAGATTTTCAAGATAAACGGCCGCAATATGTCCCAAATTGCTCATTTCCATGAGAAGGTAAGGTCAAGAAGAACGAAGCTGTCAGACTTCAAGAAATCACACATGTCCATTTGGAACAAACAAACAAAGGTAGGAGTAAGTATAGACAAGATTTTGATAGTCCAATTGGTATCAAACACTGCCTCCGGCGCGTCCAGTGCCACTGCCGTCACCAATCAAGCCTGCAGTCTCCAATAGCCATCTAGCGCTGTCGACGTCAGAGCCGCCGGGCCCGCCCTTCAGGTTCAGGTTGCGTCTTCGTTCTGCCTCGCGAGCTTCAAAGTCCCATTTGTCCTGTTGCAATTCAACCGCGCTTTTCCCGCCCTCTCCGGAGGTGGCTTCAGGATCGGGGACTAATCCCCATACTTCCAAGTTGTAGATCTCAATTTGCGTTTTGGCCGTGGTCTCTGGAGTAGATCCTGGGGGTGGTGGAAGAAAAGCGCCGTTGCGGCCGAATGGCGAAACGTGGAACTCGGCGGTTTCGAGACTGACATCGATGGTTAAACTGCCTGCCCCTAGTGGAGTGGGAGGCTTTTTATTGCTTCGTGATGAAGGGGGGATTTGGCAACCTATTGAGATGCCCGAGCTTGTGGAGAAGTAGGCGACAGGTGTATTTGGCGATTGCACAGATGGGGAACTGTTCCCTTGTAGGAGTAGGTGCTTTGGCGAGAGCTGAAAGAGGCATGGGAGGACCGAATTGGAGAATTTGGAAGTGTTCTGAGTTGACGTCGATGACTTCCATGGCTGCGGTAGGTATGCACCAAGTGTTACCATGTCGCCCGATTCGGCGGCCCCTTCGAGTACAAGAAGAGTCCCCGAGGACCAGGTAAGCACGTGGTGGGAGAAAGAGGTCAGAGAGGATCCGTGTGCGACTGTTGAGAAGACAGGGTGCAGGCGCGCGTTGCCACGGAGAAAGTTCAAACTTTCGGAGGATGAGGGTAGAAAGAATGAGAGATGTGATATGGCGCTTGAGTTCAGAATCACTGATTCGAAACTACCTGGGAGTGTAATAATTGGAGGCGAAGGTAGATCTTCTGGGGACTCTTCGACCGGCTCTGAGGCAGCTGAGGCAGCGGAATCAGCCCTGTCGCGTTTCTGGGATAAATTCAGATTCCTGCTGAAAAGGAGATGCTCAAACAATGGTGTCAGAGGATCAAAAAGATATGGTAATGAAGAAGTCACAGTCCGAGCAAATTCTTTGTAGCTTATCCCGCCGGATGGCTCCTGCTTGAATGCTGCCATGATGCTATCGGCCTGCGCCCGAATCACGTCCATGCGCTTTTCATTTAGATCAGACGTATATGTCCCCACAGGCTCAAGGAACTTTAAAGGGGAAATCACTATAAGTAGCATCAAGAGGCGACGGAGCGTATCGGCGGATATTCGAGCTTCGTAGACGGTCCTATCCATGCGGGAGTCGTGCTTAAACACTTCAATGGCATCCAAAGATTCCAAAGCAGCTAGTGCAAGGTCATCGTCCTCCTCGTCCTCATAGTCATCGTTAAGCGGCTCGTCGACAGCAAACCCTGGGGCATGGGAGCTCGCTACAGATGCATCCGCATCCTCCTCCACTTCATTACCGTTACTCCCCCGATCAACATCCTTCCTTCCAACGTCAGCAAGGCTCCCGAAAAGCAACCGTATCCTATCCCTGCGCGCTCTCCTCAGGACTTTACCATATCGTTCAGTCAGCAAGACAATCACTTTCACCATAGCGTCAAAGGTTAGAACGCTTGGCGCTAGCGTATTCTGGAAAGGAAACGCCCCCAGATACGAGACCATGCGGAAAATCACCGGGCCCGCGTCCAGAGGACATTGAGAATCACTGCTATCTGGAATCCCCAGGAAGTCCGAGAGTATCTTCTCGTTCCAGTATTTCCAGCCACCTTGGTCAATTGCGCGTGTGAAGAAGTTGTCTTTGAGATGAGTCAACTCCAAAGAAGTGAAGCATTTTGTTGCAAAGCGTTCCGCGAGCAAGTAGCTCAGCTTCTCTATTATCTTGTCAGAGATAGGGTTGCTCTGGAGACAGCATTCGTTATAACATGGAATTGACTCATTGGTACGATTTCAAAAAACGAAGAACTACTGACCTGGAGAGGACGCCTGGCTCTCCGATTCAGTGGACTGGCCTATTCCCATCCTTGCGTCCAGACGGGTCTAACAAATGACAACTATGAGAGTATGGAAATGATCCCGTCAAGTTCGTGCCATAAGCACTCAGTCTTGTAGCTATCAATTAACAGATTCGCGGACAGCAGTGGACAGCTGCAGCTTAAGCGGTATGCTCCGTAGTGATGACGAAGTGAAACCCACTTGGAGTATCTGACTGGTGATCACCATCAACTACTGGAAGCGTACCCGGCATCCAAGGGGACTTCGTGGGAGCAAAGAAGGGGTGACTTGGTGATCCATCAAGTCTCCGGAAGAACAAGAAACAGCCACGCAACTTTGTTGATGGGGAGAGAAGGAAAGTCTGGGGGATGCTTGCTAACGCTGGGAGGGCGAGTCCCGCATGCGGGAAGCAGACAGCCTTGGCACCTGAGGCATGACACAAGTGGGTTCGGCGGGACTAACGCTTTTCGGCTCAGGTCCAGGCACCCACCTCATCCAGCATTATTCAGGCACCATGTACAGTTCGGTAATCATTTACATTCATGTTAAATATCCACAGCTCCTTTCTCATGCCACCACTCACTAGCAACAGATACGGAGGAAGAGAAGTCCATATGTCAAGAATGCAACAGAGTGCCAGACCCTACAGCATAACGATTCCAACACCGCCCATCTTATTTTCGTCTGGGAGGTTCTTGTCGTTGACACCTCCGGGAACGGGGGCCGTCCGGTAGTTGTAAAGGTAGTAGTGAAGCTGGCCGTCACCTGCTCCGAATTTGAGTTGTTCCAGGAACAGAGGGTTGTCATGCAAGGTGAGTGCGTTGAAAACGTCGAAGCGAGCCTGTCGAGAAGATGAGATTAGCGACGTTTCCAGAAGCCT
Source organism: Aspergillus ibericus CBS 121593 (assembly GCF_003184845.1). Lineage (NCBI taxonomy): Eukaryota > Fungi > Ascomycota > Eurotiomycetes > Eurotiales > Aspergillaceae > Aspergillus > Aspergillus ibericus. The sequence goes on along the minus strand of NW_020292100.1, from coordinate 1,123,127 downwards.
CTGAACGCAGGGTAATTCATATGTTACCTTCTTCGCGAGGATAAGCGCGTCATTTATCAGCAGCAGTAGTCTCTCCTTTAGAGCCTTGAGGTCCCCGGTGAAGGCAGTTTCGGTAGCATAATAGTAGAGATACGCGGCGCGCACATTGTCGTGCTTGGGATGCTGGATCACAGTAGACTCAAGGTTGTAGAAGGACACGCAGTCAGTGATCTTATGGGTTTCAGCGTCCTCAACCACGTATGACCAAACCACCTGTTCCTTCCCGGCCTCGTCTTTGTGTAGCAGCCAGTGCTCGATTTCCTCGCGGGTGAATGCCTGGTTTAAAGCAAACCGCTGAGAATACCGCTCCAGCAGATCCTTGACTGCATCAATGTCCTTGACCTCCATAGGACGCAGGCCGGGAGTAGACGTGTGGCTGGCAAGGTGGTTTCTGGTGATCTGACGCGCTTTGGTGGAGCCACGAGGAAGATGAGAAAATCCAATCTCGTAGAGCTTCAACCAATCCAGTGGACGATGGTAGTATCTGCAAGAGCTCACGGGTGTCGGCAAAACTACACCCGCAGTGTAGACAGCCTGGTAGATACCACTCAGGTAGCAACGACGGGTGATCTCCTTGATAAGAACGGGGGCCAAGCGCTTGGAGCGCAACTTCTTGTGAATGCACAGGAAGTTGATCTCTGTCACCTTAAGCTTCTGGTCACGCACGCGAATCTCCGTGGGAACACCGCAGATCGAAGCAACCAACTTCTTCGACTTGGTCGCACGAACACCGACGTGCCATTCCTTCCTCCAGCCTGGCGCCATCAGAGCCCTGGAATTATATTTCAATCAGCAAACCGACGACGATAATAAGGGAGCATAGGGATGTAAACCAACCAATGCAGAAAGGACTTCGAGTATCTGAACCGGAACATGGCATTGTCATCTTCGACGTAGTGGTATGTCAGCAGGTCCCACAGCTCCTGAAGTTCATCGTCGTTTGTAAGGTCCAGGGTTGTCCACTCGAAACCTTCGATGAGCGGATCAGGGGTCTTAGACACCTTCTCGGGGTCGATGATCTTGATAGGTCCGCCAGCATCGTTGGCCGCTTCATCGAAACGAGGCACCGGTTGTGTCTGCCAGAACTTGTACGAAGCCATGTCTTTCTGGTTCTTTCCGCCCACAGCCAGACCGGTCAACAACTCGGCGATATCCATCTTTCGCAGAGCCTCCGCCGCCTTGTCCTTATCCAATCCAGCTAACTCGTTCTTCAGGGCGGGGTTGTTCTCCAGCAGCGCCTCCGCCGCCTTCTTGGTAAGCTTTTGACCTGGCGCATACTATGGCTACCTGTTAGGCGATCTCGATGCATTGAAGGATGGAAATTTCACGCACAGGGTAGGCAAGATACTTACTTCGGGATTGGGCGCCTCGGGGGCCTTGCCCTTGTTATCCTTGGGGTCAGACATGACAGCTCGCGCGGTGGGAGTGAGGCGAAGTTCGAGGGTCGGACCAAGGTGGGCGCGGGTAGGTTTTCTAATACGCCCCACGTTGCCGTTCCTTGCGCGGGGAGAGAAGCTTCCACGGTCTGCCGCGGCAATGACAGCCACCCCCTACATCTACTATGACAGCGCCTCTTTGAGACCTTCCAAGTAATTCTAGACTCGTGAATAAACAGATTTTTAAAGAACTCTGTTGAAAGTGATTGACCGTCCCGTCTAGTTCTATCCAAGCATCATCAGACCATAAAAAACAATGCAATCAAGGCATCAGCCCTTGCTTGCGGGTATCACCAGAAATGTTGTTGAAACCTCATGGTGAGGCGAAGGGAATCCATTTACATGCAGCAAACAGTAGAGGGAGTAGGAGAGCGTGTTCAGCTCTGCAGACCCGGCTTCGTCTCGATCACATCCAAAAATCCACCGACGAGGAGTAGACTACCGGTGACAAAGGTCATGACAGGAGCCTCGTCTTGACCTACCAGGCCCCTCTCCTTTGCCGCGAGTTCCCGGGCAAAGTCGACCGCTTCTTCAATGGTCCCGTAAACCTTGACCTCCGTGCGTGGATCAATCGAATGCCACTTCTCAGCAAGGCTCCTCTGGACCTGTAGTCTCTGCACATCGTCTGCATTCGTATTCATGCTAACAAGGTCAGGGCGGTAGCCTGCATCCTTGTAGGTGACATTGGTACAGAATAGCGCATGCGTGAACGGCTGCTCTGAGCCCAAGGCTGCAGCTAAGGTCTCGTAAAGAGCCTCGGCAAGAGCATTGCTATCGCGGGTTTGTTGGTTGAAGATCAAGACACGCAGCTTCTTGTTCGCGGCGGCGGTTGAGGAAGAGTTGGCGTGTATCTGAGAAGCGAACCACTGGCCAGCTAATCTGATGCTCTCCAGTGTATGGCCTCCATCAAGATACCAGGTCACATGCTTCTCATGCCGTGTCTCACAACGACCTCCCAGCCGGGCGGACTCCAGCCCTTTCCGGAATGCCGGAGGCAAAGGCTGTGCAAGGATATCCGAAGGAATGCCTTCAACTCCGACCTTCCGGAGAAATTCGGCGGCGGCAGCTACAGCTACTGCCGCATTCGTATATTGGAATTCACCAGCCAGGCCAAGCTTCACATCGCCTTTGCTCGTGAGTTCGGGATGACCCCTCACTATCTCTAGTTCTGTGCCCCTCTCTGCTGCACGCTCGTACAAAACCTTCTCCGCGGTTGGAGGTTGCGGTGCGCTGAAAGCTTTAGTGCCAGGTTTTATGATGCCACCTTTGTGCCAGGCTATCTCTTCAATCGTGTTTCCAAGCATGGCAGTGTGGTCGATGCCTAAGCTGGTGATCGCGGTTGCAGCTGGCTTTTCAATAACGTTTGTGCAGTCATACTCTCCACCAATACCACACTCGATGACCGCAGCATCTACCCCCTCGCTAATGTAGGTGTGGAAAGCCATCAAGGTCAGGTACCGGAAGTATTGAGGCTTTGTTCGTAGGCTTGTAGGGTCCTCGCCCGCCTTTTGGGCAGCCTCTTCAAGTCGATCCCATACCTCGAAGAAGTATTTGGTGAATTTCTCCTCCGAGAGTGGCGCATTATCGATCTGGATACGCTCTCGGGCAAATCGCAAGTGGGGTGAAGTATAAAGTCCAACCTTGTTGAGCTTGTGCACGGAAGCATTCGATTCGGAGGACTGTGACGAAGTATACTGGGATAAAATGGAGGAGATGAAGGAAGAAGTTGAACCTTTGCCCTTGGTCCCAGCAACGTGGATAGGATTGATTTGACCGAGGTCCGAAGGCTATACGTGATGCGAAAGATCTCGTGTTAGTCATGACATAGACAACACTGAACGACAAAAGGCCTGGCACAGTGGAAGAGAGTACAAACCTGGTAGCCAATACGTCTAAGCCATTCTATAGTCTCCGGCAGGGAACGCAAGTTCATCTCTTTCCTAGATACAGATTTCCTCAATTCTTCAACTACCGCAAAGTTGGTTTGCAGCGAATTGAGGGCTGCGATCGCAGCCTTGATTCTCGTCAGAAGGCTATATCATCATTTATGTCACAAAGACCCGGTCGGATGTGCGCATACCTCATAATTCCGAGACATGTCGGTGGTGCGAGATGAGAGTCGACGCAGCTGACGAGACCTATAGGAGGAAGAGAATGTTCGAAAGCCCCTCATTAGGGTCGAATTGGAACCCGCTCACGTGCTTTCTGGTGGTTGAGGGGTTGCAAGTCGATTACCACACCGGTACCAATAGATAGAAGCCTTCTGCACCGATCGAAATCGACTGATGGAGTTCGAGCTGTTCTGCCGGCAGTACTTACGCTAAGCCCGATTACTTTCAAGCGCTACTTATCCGACAAATCATATTGGCCCATATGGCCATCTGTGGGCCGTCCCGCTGTTGTCCATTATAATACCATTATAAAAACCAACGTAGCTGTTCACATGTACCGGTTACCGCTTACTGCTTGTGGCTCACTCTCTGCAAAATAGCCCTCGGTCATGTCATGTGGAAGCTACAAGTGGGGTGCGAACCCCATTCTAGACCCAGTCACTTATCAGAGGGACAAGATGCCCAGATAAGGAGGCACAGTCCCGAGGGAACTATTTTGTCATAGCAAGCATAAAGGATCCGTTTCGGGGCGACGGCTAACTTGGTAATGCTCGAAAAAAGGATCGGATAGGGACAGCCAATGGATTATCCATTGGCGAAATTCATATTAAGTGCTGATGGGCTTCTATGAAAGAGAAACAAAACGAAGGCCGGAGCAGATCTTGGAACAGAAACGAGCTGAAATAAGAGGGAAGAAAGTAAGATGAAATGAAATGAACGGGTCTAAAGCCAGATATACGAGCAAGCAACACTAGATGTACAGGAACACGTAGTGAACATGCAACAAGAAGGGATTTTGGATTTGGAAAGAAAGAGTGGAAATTGCTGGCAAGACACACTACTCGATCCTCGTTTTTCCCTCCTCAAGGAAAACCAGCCGAGCGTTGCTGTAGCCACGCTGGTGCCTTCTGGCAGGAAGGAGCTGGCCAACTATCGGGTCTGAGCGAGCTTTTATGAGTGCGTCTTGATACCCTTCAGAGCCTGCTGTGGGTGTGTTCAATTTGGGCCAGTTGACCTATTCCACTGGGTCAGCACAAGTAAGAGCGGGTATAGGGATAATGAGACCTACATAGAGCATTCCATGAGCAAGAATGAAACGTGCACACCAGGCGCTAACTATGAAGCAGAAAATAACAAATAAACGCAAAGGCCACACAGTGGAGTCTGGCAGACGTCTGGTAAATGTAGCCACCATGATGAGGAAAACGCCGGCAGCGAAGATATACGGGATAGATTGGATGATGAGAGGTCGGCGGTCCAGGAATAGTTGAATGTTACCCAGAGTAGAATTTGGGGGAAGATAGGTGCCCAAGAACACATCGAAACCATCTTGTCGGGGACCATCCAGGAAGTTGTTCCGCACATATCGTGTGATGGAATTGTTCAGATCCTGCAGCATACCAGCTCGAGTGCGCTCGCCAGTTCGCGTGAAATCGGTCTTCAATGCGCCCGTACCGGAATAGGACTTGGAGACAACATCTGCATTATCAGCCCAGATGTTACGGAACAGGTTTTCAAATTCGCGATCGTCATTCGCTGCTTCCCCTGGCCGCAAGACTCCTGCATCAATGAGCTGGCGTGTTATGGCCCAACGTCCTAGCATACTTTGAACCACATTTGTTCGATCCAAGCAGTCCATACAATTCGTCCGGACAACGCTGGTTTGCGCGGAGCGTGCATCCAATTGACCACCAGGGGCACCTGGACTTTCCACACCGCGGAAGTAACCGCCTCGTGTTAGACCATCCATCAGCCGTTCCAGCAGCAACTCTGCGCGATGCCATTTGAGACCCTTAGTCTCATTGTGAAAATCGAAGTACACGTAGTGAAGTCGGTCCATTTCCTTCTGTCTGACACCCGGTTCTACGGCGTGCACCTTCTCCGAAGTTTTGTCGTCAGCTTCGGTGGTTTCGGTTGAGGACGAGACTAGAACGCGAACCAACTGCTCATAGGCACTTTTGACACGCTCTTCCCTGCCCTTCTGGTTCACAAGGTTGACCAAGTAATTCTCGCCATAGACACGGATTTGCTCCGCAAAATGTTTGCGAGCAGCGTCAACAGCAGTTTCAACTCCGCGGACTTGAAGCTTCGGGGTGTATTTGAGGTTGTTAACTTCAGCCCAATACACGGGTACGCTCCCTCTTGTCTGCACAAACGCCATGACCTGGAGATCTTGGGACGAGTCGCCAGATTTTTCCTTTGCCAAGGGCTGGCCGCCCGAGAATCCAGAAAGACCCCCAGTCGCATCATTCAAAATAACGATCTGCTCCGTTTCGTTGTAGTTCGACACATGGCCTTGTTCATCTATTCCGCGTGAGAAATACCTTGTTCCAGCACGATGACGGGACCTTCTGGTGATGAGGGCAAACGTGAACGAAGTCGATTTGACCTTTGCTGGCGTGATGCGTAGCATTCCGAACATTACAGGCAGGATGTAGGGGTCGACTCCGGGTTGTGGTCCATAGCGCACACCCGTAGTATCTTGCTCTCCGAGACTGAAGTCTATCAGGTCTGACTGAATGAACCGGTTCCAGAAAAATCGATCATCGGCCCGCTTCCACATGGGAAGGTTAGGATCACTCTGTGACTGCCGTTGGAAGCTGTTGGTGATGTCTAAGGCGTAAGAGAAATACATCGGACCAGTACGAAGCAACTCTTTCAACAGGGCCAAATAGGTATCCTCATCATAGTCATGTAGAGAGCGCTCGCGCAGGGGTAGGAACTCGGTCGCTGCAACTTTATAGACCATGTGGCCGCGTAGCCGCCCCACGGGTAGGGCCTTTGTGATAACTATGATATATTTGTCTGCATTAATCAGTATGGGTGCACCATCAGATACTGTACCGGTATTGACTTACCCAGCTTCAGCTTGATGATTCCCAGAATGCCTGCAATGCTAGAGATGCGCTTAGCACCGGAAAGGGTGCCGTTATTGAGCCGCAAGTCGCCGGTCGGGCGTTCAATAACAAGTGTCGGAGCATTGGGAGAAGATGGTGAAGTGAAGGCATAATGAGAAGAAGAAGCGTGCAGATTGATGTCGCGGAATGGCAGAACGGAGGCAGCCATTGTTGGCAGTTACCCACTAATGGGGATGAAGACGCTCAGAACCGAGAAGGGGGGCTAACTAGTAGTAAGAAGGTTTGATCAGGGGAAGGTTTAGAATGAGTGACGAGAGAATTCAACGCATACTGCGCAGAGGTCGGGAAATTGAAAGGAAGGTAGAATCCGGCGGACAACAGGCGACGTAATGTGAGGAGCCCGGGGGTGAACTCCAGGGAAAGGCTCGGGTAGGCAGACGTACGTAGTACCTACAGCGCCTCGTTGTGCCAGCATGTGCTGGTGGTGATAAGCAAGGCTGGCCGGACGGAACAGGCCAGGGGCGCCACACCGCCCCGCAGAGCGGCCAGTCGGCTTGGGCCAGGTGTGGCTGAATCCCTTCGTCATCTACCACCGACAGGCCGCCATCTAACCTCCCAGCATCCCGAATCCGCCTCCAATACTTTTATTCTCACTCCATACCGACCCATCCACCTCGTTCGACTCCCTCCCGAGCCGGTATTGTGTGCGCCACGTTTACCTTGCCATTTCCAGACGAAGCTTTCCCCCCTAGACCATATTCATTATGGCCTCCAGAGCCGCAGCAGGCGCCCGTCCCGGGGCCAGATTCGCTCAGTTCAAGCTTGTATTGCTGGGTTGGCTCCCCTTGTTCTTGGCCCCACCGTGGTCTCAGTCAAAAAGTACTGACGTTTGCACTTTTTTGCCCTTTCTAGGAGAATCCGCGGTCGGAAAGGTCAATATGCCATCATCATTTACTGTGCTGAACAGCGGTCGCTGACTTTCTTGCTCCACGACAGAGTTCGCTAGTTCTGAGATTCGTTAAGGTGGGATAAGTCTCCGATATTTCCGGAAGATCAAAATTTCGTGGAATGATTTTCCGGGGAACTTGTAGCAGCTTACACCGGACAGGATCAATTCGATGACTACCGCGAGTCGACTATTGGCGCTGCATTCCTCACACAAACCATTTCTTTGGACGAAAGCACGACTGTCAAATTCGAGATATGGGACACAGCTGGTCAGGAGAGATACAAGTCTCTGGCCCCCATGTACTACAGAAACGCCAACTGCGCGGTCGTTGTCTACGACATCACTCAAGCTGTATGAACCCCGGTCCAACCGTCCAGTTTCCACGGAGAACTAATTGAGCGAAACATCGGACAGTCGTCGCTGGACAAGGCCAAGTCGTGGGTGAAAGAGTTGCAGCGTCAAGCAAATGAGAATATTGTCATTGCCCTTGCGGGAAACAAGCTTGATTTGGTGACAGAAAACCCAGACAAGAGAGCCATCCCTATGGCTGATGCTGAGGCCTATGCACGTGAAGCCGGACTACTTTTCTTCGAAACTTCGGCAAAGACCTCCTCAAATGTGAAAGAATTGTTCACAGCAATCGCAAAGAAGCTTCCCCTGGATCAAGCAGGACCGCGAAACCTGCGGACAACTCCCCGTCCTGGTGTTGACCTGCGGCCAGAAGCACCTGGTACCCAGGGTGCTGGCTCCTGCAACTGCTAGATTCGCCACTTGCTCCAACTTTTGCCTATCAATTTTCCCATCTACTACGCTCCCTCTTCCCTTTCCCCCTTTTATGCATCAGCTGTCGTTAGATGCGGAAAATTCGCGTCTGCTGGCTCGAATGCGAACCAGTATGTCGGGCAAACAGTGTGAACCCGTCCGCAACCCTGAACAAGACTGCTTTATCTTTTTAATGGTGCCGTGGTGACTGCAACTTTGGCCGATCGGCGTCGTATCGGTGTCTCTTGCTTCCCAAAAATTTTGGTCCCCCTTACAAGACTGGATCTGATGGTTCGTCCAACCTTCGTCAGTCTGTTACCGGTGGACCTTGGTCTTATCGAGCGAAGACTTAATTACCGCTATTGGACGTGGGGAGCTCGGATACTATACGATGGCACGGTTGGATTTGACTGTCTAGACATTATGCGACAGGGATGACCTATGATTTCTTTGTTCCGCCTTGTTCTATCTGTCTCTGTTTCCTCGTTCCCGGCGTCTGTATTCTTTCTGATGGGTTGAATTCATGTTACTTTCTTACTTTTTCTTGTTGCCCTCTGAGTCTCTCAGTATGCTATGCCTATATAATACTTCCTCAGTCATCGGATTTGAACTAGCTATCTAATTCCAGTGCCATTTGCATAGTAGGTGTTCCTGTACCGTATGCATGATTCAATAAATGCCCTAGAGCCTATATGGCAGAAAACTCCCGACAGGGTTGGTTGGTAGACAAGATAAGGCTGCTGGGGTCGCTGGGTCTATCCGGGCAGCCGGCGCGGGCGGTGCGAGGTGACCCGAGCTGAGCCACTGGTTGGCGGTGCAGGATCGGAGCGGATCGTAAAAGCACCTATCCCAATTCCGGTCCGCGTTTTCACTCTCGTCAACATCAACCCCTCAACTAATCCCGCTCTCAGCGCTCATCTCCACAGTAGTGTGGCCCACGATGCTGCGCTCTTCTGTTGCACCGGGACGGCAGTTGTTGCTGTCCTCCGCTCGCCAACGGACCGCCCCCCAATGGCTGTCCAGAGCCGGAGCAAGCAGCCGGCTCTCTGGTCAGGTACGGTGACGGCATCTGGGATTGATTCCTGCACATGTCAGCTAACATGTTCCAACCTCATGCAGAGATTCTTTGCCGACTCTAAGCCCCCCACCACCGCTGCTCCTACGCCCGCGACTCCATCCTCCGACTCGGTTGTGCCCCCCGAGACCGTTCCTAAGCCATCAGCCAGCGAGCAAGGTACGATTGCGCTTATCAGTTGAGTCATGACCCTGTTCAGTGCTGATGGATGGCAGGCTCCGAGATCCCTACTCCTTCTCCCCCTGCTCGCAAGGGTGGACGCTTCCGACGATTCCTTCTGTACTTGCTACTTACTTCCGGATTCGCATACGGCGGCGGCGTTTTCCTAGCTCTGAAATTTGATAACTTCCATGACTTCTTCACAGAATACATTCCGTATGGTGAAGAGAGTGTTCTGTATTTCGAAGAGCGCGACTTCTACCGTCGATTCCCGAACACCCTGAGGAACCAGAACCGCCTTCCCTCTAGCCCAAGGGATGAAGGAAACAAGATCACCATCCCAAGCAAGAGCGGACTTACCTCCAAGGTCGCCGAGGAGCAAACTTCAGGAACCGACGTCTCCCAGAAGGGTCCCCATATGAGCGCCAATGCGGCCCAGAAGAGCTCCGAAGCTCAAATCAAGGCTGCCAGTGCCAAGCCCGAGGAGAAGACTGCGACTGTGGTGAAGGCTAAGGAGACTAAGGCAGCCAAGGAGGAGGCGCCTAAGGCTGCTGAAAAGAAGGAGGAACCCAGACAACCAGCCCTCCCTGCTATCACCCCTCTCGAGTTCGCCCACGTCAACGAGGGAGATGAAGCCATTGTTCAGGAGTTGGTGAAGACGTTCAACGACATGATCACTGTCATCAGCGCCGATGAGAACTCCGGCAAGTTCTCGGCACCAGTCGCTAAGGCCAAGGAGGAGCTTCAGAAGGTTGGGGAGAAGATCATCGCTGTCCGCGAAGAAGCACGTCGTGCTGCGAAGGAGGAGATCGACCAGGCCCATGCCACTTTTGATGAATCTGCTCGCGAGCTCATCCGTCGCTTCGACGAAATGCGTGCGTCCGACGCTGCCCAGTACCGCGAAGAGTTCGAGGCTGAGCGTGAAAAGCTGGCCTATGCTTACCAGGAGAAGATCAGAACGGAATTGCAGAGAGCTCAGGAGGTAGCTGAGCAGCGCCTCAAGAATGAGTTGGTTGAGCAAGCCATTGAGCTTAATCGCAAGTACCTTCATGAAGTCAAGGAGCTCGTGGAGCGGGAACGCGAAGGTCGCCTCAGCAAGTTGAACGAACTGACCGCCAACGTTAGCGAATTGGAGAAGCTCACTTCTGGCTGGAGAGATGTCATCGACAGCAACCTCAAGACCCAGCAACTGCAGGTGGCTGTCGACGCTGTGCGCTCGGTCCTTGAGCGCTCTGCCGTCCCTCGCCCATTTGTGCGAGAGCTTGTCGCTGTGAAGGAGTTGGCCGCTGAAGACCCTGTGGTTGATGCGGCTATCGCTTCCATCAACCCTACTGCCTACCAGCGCGGAATCCCTTCGACTTCCCAGATCATCGAGCGCTTCCGCCGGGTCGCTGATGAGGTCCGGAAGGCTAGCCTCCTGCCCGAGGATGCAGGTATCGCTAGCCACGCAGCTAGCTTCGTCCTGAGCAAGGTCATGTTCAAGAAAGATGCTGTTGCCGGTAGCGATGATGTCGAGAGTGTGCTGTGCCGGACCGAGAGCCTTCTGGAAGAAGGCAACCTTGATGCCGCTGCGCGTGAGATGAACAGCCTCAAGGGATGGGCTAAGATCCTGAGCAAGGACTGGCTCGGAGATGTTCGCAGAGTGCTGGAAGTTAAACAAGCTCTGGAGGTAAGTAAACTGTCCCGCCGTTATATATCCGCTTTAACGAGGCCGAGCTCACACATGTCTTCTACAGGTGATTGAAACCGAGGCGCGCTTACAATGCTTGAGAGTTGAATAGACAATTACCTCTTCAGCATTCATTTAGCTTTCTTGTACCTCATGCCACCTATCTACAGGAATTGTACCTCTAGTTGTCCGCCTGCGTTGTTAGATTCAATGCTAGATATTTTTTCCTTTGTACATTGTATCGTACCGAGGAATGTTAGACTTCATAAGATATCCCCTAGATACCTACCAACTATTGATAACGAGACCACGGTCGATGTTCCGTGATGACGAGTTGTTTGCCATGTTTGCAGCTCCACGTGCGCCGCGGCGCATGATGCATCTGCTGCCTAGCGATGGGATAACGATCATCGGAGCATATCTCGACAGCGAAGACGAGGGGGTGGGCCAGATCCGTCTCCTTCCAGGTCCTTGAATGCCCTTTCAGAGTCATGTCTGAGTTCTAACAATATCCTACGAATCCTCATGTCTGCTTTCACTCGCGGACGATACCCCTTTCCTATCCCGCGGGACGGACCACCTCGTCACCATAGCTCTGATGTCGCCGAAGGCCGATGAATCCACCTTACCCTCACCTCATTTACCTAGAACCGATGAAACGCGGTCGCAATTGCCCCTGCGCTTCAACACTTCGAATGATATTTCCGACCGACGAAAGGGTTTGCAAATGGACGAAGGACAACCAAGCGGGGAGCTAGAGGGCAGCACGCTCGGTAGCAGCTCTCGGGATGGCGAGAAAGGAGGCCGGTCCCAGCGACGGACACCCAGCTCCGGCGGATTTTTGGTCGATTCATCATTTTTACCTAGATCGAAGAGCCTAAGGACAAGTCATTACCGCCCCCGCCGTTCAGAATCCGACCGTAAGGAAAAGCGTGAAGCGCCCGAACCTGACCTGGTGGTTCCCAAAAAGCGATCGCGATTCCCTTGGATTCGGTCAAAAGAGCCTAAGACATCGCAGGCGGATCAGACAGAAGCCACGGCACCGGAGGAAACATCTGCTGCTTCGCGTGTGGAACAGGATGCAGCATCACAGGAGTCACACACGGAGGCGACGGAAAGTCAGGCCCCCGTGGGTCTGGATCGAGATTCTCTCCAGATTGTGAATCTTGCATTGAATCTCAGCGAGTCGAGGAAGAGAAACAGCCTGGGTCGTTCCGCTTCAACCCGTCTTTCAGGGGGCAAATGGAATTTGTCAACTGGTCAGACTGCCGCTCCATACGCTGATAGGCATGCGTCAGTTCCAGTAAACGACCTTGGACATGGAGGCCCTCAGAATGGCCGCAATGCCATGCAAACACTAGGAGACGATCGTATCAGGACAGTTGGAGCCAACCAACTAGGTCTACCATCGATCCATGCTCCGTCTTCTGTGGCAAGTCTACTTCCTCAATCTGCCGGATCGGAAGCCTTGCCGCAAGGGTTCTCAGAGAGCACTCTGGCTCGAGCTGAAAAGGCTCGTCGTCATTTTGAGCTGTTCTCGGAATATCTACGACTGCTCCCTTCCCTCCCCCCTCTGGCGCGGGTCGACAGTCATACTACAGATTCAGCATCCTTCGATGGCAGCAGCCATCCATCATCCCGTGTCTACAATCCTCTTCAATGTATTCGCAACCGGAAAGTGAGATTTCGAGAGCGATGTGCGATAGACACGGGGGCAGAGGGCTGGTACGATACTGAGAAGGTACATCAATGGGTTGATTCGGTAGAAGCTCAGCACAGCCAACATAAACACAGTCCCCTGGAATGTCTACAGCTTCCATCATTCCATAGCTGTAGGGAGACTAAGCCGTGTGAGGAGGTGGACGAAGCCGATTATCTTGCTGTCTCCCCTCCTTCAAGCCTGAGACGTGCCAGCCGCGCTAGTAGTGTCAAGGCACGCCGACCACGGTCAGACTGGATCATTGGCCCGGCAGAGTTCCTTGCCGACGCTGCATGGATTGAACAAGGGAAGAATAAGAGTAAGATTGTTGACAGAGATGGGAATCACCTCTATCCGGATCCCTCGATTTTGATAACTCCCGATGCCAACCAGGCAACCACTGGACATCCGGAGCAGCTACAAGACAACCGGATGTCCCTGGATTCGGAACATCCCATCTCCCGCACCTCCTTATCCGATGCTCGTTCTGGTCTGGCGACAGAGTTCAAAAGGGTCGGACGTGGGCGGCGACGGCACAGGTTTAGGAGCTCTGGCCGTAGCGGGCATGGTAGCGATGTGGCAGGGAAAGGGACGGGTTCCAAGAGGCACAAGCTTGGATTGCTGTCAAGTAGCTCTTCAAGCATATCTAGTGCTGATGGGCGATTATACCGGCATTCCCCTATGTACAATGCCCTGTCCTCCGAGAGGGACGCTTCCCCACTTCCCGACGCCACACGTCTTCGAGCCTCCGGGGCGGTCTCTGAAGAAGATGACAGCGCCGTGGATACCAGACTGACGCCAACCCACGACACCTTTCCCCGTTATAAGTCCGGAAGGTCTCCTGCCTGGGCCCTGTCGGAGGGAAAGCGAAGCTCTGTATCCTCCATCCCGAGCGTCGATGATCGATACGACCCTCTTACAAACTTAGCGACTGCAGAAAGCAGATCGCCCGAACTGCATGCGCAGGTCGGTGTTTTCCCGAGCATCGCAGCTAACTTATCTCCACCCTCGAGTCGTTCACCGTCCCCTTCGAAAGGCCGTTTCTCCCGGGCTATTGGCTCTCGGCATGAGCGAAGCAAGAGTAATATCCGGGCGAAAGATGTAGCGGATGACAGCCCCCTGGATTTGGCAGCTTTGCGCAAGGATAGCTTGTCCGCACATCTCGAGGACATTCCTCACGCCAGCAGGCTGGAACCAAGCCCGATCCCCGATCGGGTCTCTTCGTTATATCAAGAAGACCAATCAAGGATACACTCGCAGAATTGTAAAGACGCATTACAGCCTGAATCCAAACTACGGGGAATCTTCAAGGGGCCCGGAAAGATTGCGGAAAAGGTGGGCAACGAGATGTCCAAAGTAGGGGATCTAATCCTGAAGAAGGATACCTTCCCACACTCGCGGAGGTCTTCTGTTTCCAGCACAAGCTCTTCCGATTCCAATTCCTTGGACAATCTGGAAGAAGCTCGTGGTGATAAGGTATCTGGCGCCAAGTCTCTCTTGCGCCGTTTCCCCACGTTCACCGATGATGCCAGTCGAGCTTCACGCAAGAATCTGGAGAAGTTGAATGCGAAGAACAATGTGTCCTCGGCCGGGCAGGAAGAGCATCGACTCTCTGAATACAACAGTCCTCCCAGGCCCGGTGCCGACGCCAGTACGGTTGACCCCCCGAGAGAGGCTGGTGGGTTTTCTACATCTCTTCATGCGCCAATCGCTCGTCACGAGAAGTTGAGATTTGGTCCTGAGCTTCATACTGTCCGGGAGCAATTCAAAAGGGGCAATATCAAAGATGCTGGGGTTCCCTTTAGCCTCACGAGGCCTCCTGTCACAGGCCTTGCACAAGCGAGAGCGGACACTACGTCCTGTTCCCAGGAAAGACGCCCCAAGCTGTCCAACCAGTCGAGAAGCTGGAGCATATCTAATCGCAGCCTCTCGACTTCGCTAGTTGTTGGTGTTCCTGGGAAACGGGAAGTTGAACGGACCCGAGCCCTTCTCCTTTCTTCAGGAATCAAGGCCCGCGAGATCACTCGCCGGGCAGACTGTGTGCGACACCCGCCGCCAGATTTTCTTCGGCGCGCATTTGACATGGAAACACCCATCCCACAGGTGACCCGGCTTTATGAGCATGAAGTGGCAGCGCAAGGTCTACTCAGACGGTTTGAAAAAACACATAGTTTGTTCCAGCAATCTATGGACAACTTTTCCGGCTCCATTTCGTCGCCTTTGAAATCCCAATTGAGCAGACTCGAGGACATAGTGAACGACACCATTTCCCCACGAGTCCAGGCAGCCACACAAGATGCGGAAGACCTAAGCATCCAGCTGAACACGACTAGCACCCTTGCGGTCAAACAACTAAGCGACACGCTCGACAAAGGAGTCCGGAGGCGCCATCGCCGGCTGCGCTGGATACGGCGCACGGGATTCGTGATGCTTGAATGGGCATTGGTCGGTATGCTGTGGTGGGTTTGGCTGGTTGTGATGGCTTTCAAGCTCTTGCGAGGCGTTTCACGGGGCGTGCTTTCGGGTATCAGATGGGTTTTGTGGCTGTAAAGCGATCGGTTGTTGGCGAAGGCCATTGATTCGACATTATTATACCCCTTTGATTTTGTCACGTTCTAGCGTTTGTTTCCCTTTGTTTCACTATACCACCTCTTTCTTCCTCTATAGATTTTCCTGATACTATTACTTTAATTGGGTTTGCTGTGAAACCAGAGGCTATAGTACGTATCTTCACCCTTGTTCTAGACATCGCTTGGTGTCAGGATCCTCTTATGACGGAATATTCAGCCGTTTTGGAGGACTTGAAAGGGCGATAGACTGGTCGAAATAAAGAACCATAGCCCAGAGGAGAAAGCCTAAGCACTCACTCACGGACCGTGGATCAGGTGACGCCGTTCCCTACATGAGCCCTTGTATCCAGAGCTCGAAGTTACACCAGTCCAGATTCAACGTCTTGGGTACCATCTACCCTCGCACCGGGCATTCCTACCAGGATGACATGTCAGTCCGTTAGGAATTCAATATTTACGGGCAGCATCCGGTTCAAACAAAGAAGCTGCAATCTCGTGAAACATTGCTGGTGTGCTCTTTGTTTGGGCTTCGTCCAAGCCTATTCGCATGCAACATAAAACATGCCAAATCCCCAAGTATCATTTTATTCTTCCTGTACATGATCATCGCTTTCAAAATACCATTACTACCTTTTTCTCTCCATACAAACCTCCCCATACCTTGATCGACCCTCACGAGCCACCCCAGTGATATGTCCCTGCCTTTTCAACGCACAGCTAACACCAATACCGGCGCCGGATTCCATACCAATTCCGCGGTGAGTGGAGGATTGAAACGTTCAAACGCATTTTCCCGCAAGCGTGAAGAGAAGAATCCACTGATAGACCGTCAACAGCCACTGAGATCCGATCCGTCAATGTCTAGAGAACCAAATAGCTGGACCAAATATGGTCGCAAGGAGGATATCCGTCCTGATATGACCCGAGACAAGGGCAAGCGCCCTGAGGGTCTTAGGGCTGGCGCGCCTGCCAGTTCATCGACGCAGAAATTGGCAAATAGCTATGCTGATCCATCTCCCAAGCGCGGGGGGATCGAAACCAATCCGCAGAATGTTCGGTGGCCTTTTCTGGGTAAAATGCGGTAATTCTGGTCGGCTGGGTCCGTCAGATACGGTATGTGCATGGAACTGAGGTGCATCAAAGCATTAGAGATGTCTGTTATGTCTGCGTGATGCTTTACGAGTTTCTCTGATGACTTATGACATTTTGATGGGTATGATCGTGATGCTCGATGTTATCTTCTACTGCATTTTGGCTTTGTTCTTGTGGTTTGCTAATTTCTCGCATGGCCCTGGTTGTGTTTGATGTTCGAATGTACTGCGAGGTTCTAGAAATCTGTAATTCTGCTTATTCTCGCGTCCTATCATGTGATCTAATCACGTTACTTCTACTTTTGCTCCCTATAACTACGATTTCTATAGCTTTGCCCCTCCATCTTCTTCAAATAATCTGGTCGTGCAAGATTCATCGCAGACGAGTCGGGGTTCATCAATCTCATCGCCATGTTCATCATAATGTCAACTCCTGGTATACTGTACGTCTCCAAATTTCATTTTCTACATTGTCAGCTCATGTAACATACAAGCTAAGCAAGGCATGAAAAGGTCCACTACCTGATACGCATTTGTAATTCCTGTTAGCTGAGATATATATTCCTGGTCGGACATTCATGAGTTGACCTGCAATAATGTCCCCTAGCAGTATGATTGTAAGAAGCTCAGAGCCCTGAGCTGGAATCTCCAATTTTCTCTAAAAAGCCTAAAACTTATTCCTTGGACAGTCCAGCAATTATCCTGAAGCTGTTGCTCTGGTGGTGCAAATAGGATAAATATCACGTGCCATAGAATGCCGATCAGGGTCTCCGACCGCCCGGGGTGGGGCTACAATACTGCCCGTCAGTCAGACACAGCGGTCAAGCTTTCGGGACCAATGGTTGGGCGGCTAAATAAGACGCATCTAAGAAGTCCGGCAGCGCGCGTCATGCCGCACCTTCCAAGGAACAGGCGTCAGTGGCAAACCAGGAACAGTCTACTCCGTGCCTACACCGTGCGCCAATAGCCGGCTCAATTGCTAGTCTATCTGAGGGAATTGCCTGGATCCCTTGTTTACAACCGAGGGGCACTAGTCCGTCTCCTTTGGGTCGAGGGAAGAGTATGTCGGACGAATGACGCATCCGGGAGGGGGGCTGAGGAGCAGTCCAGCATGCCGATAAGCATGTGTCTTAGGTAGAAAGTCGCTCAATGACTCAAATGTCAGGTCCACGAGACGGCCTGGACGCCCTAAGATTCAGACGACGGATCTTCAGGGACTGATCTATTGGAAGTGAGGGAAATTATGGGGGGCGTCAGGCCGAATCACCAGGCACGGGGATCTGCCAGATTCCCATGGAACGGCAGACAGGCAGCAACCATGAGACCACGTCAACCGTTACTTGCGTGAACGGGAGGAGTAACCATACTGTGCGAGAGCCCGCGATCCGCGCCGGGGTACGTCGAAGGCGAGGGGGAAAGGCATGGCCGAGCCAGGTAGAGGCGGAGGTACGATACCGTGATACGATACGGGCGAAGAGACGGGGAGGGGCAGGGCCATCGGGAGATGCCGTAAGCGCCCCCACGAGAACCACTCTTGCTCCCGGCCTCGCTCTTCCTCTGCTTTTTCCCCTCGTCTCCTGGTGCTGCATCGTCTTTGTTGCTGCCCCTTCCACCTCCAGCCATTGCGGTAAGTCCTCTGTTCATTCTCACGTTCCTTGCTGCGTGTCCTGCAGCTCCCGGGTTTCCTCGTATTTTTCGAATCATCGAGATCGCCGGGTGTCTGCCTGACGCCGTGCCCTTTGCCCTAACCTCCGCGTCCACTGGTCGAGTCGTTAAAACTCTGCACGCACCTTTCCTCCCTCCTCCCACTTGGACCTTCCCCCCCCCCGGCCCAGAAATTAAATCTCGCATCCCTTTTCGTCTCTCGTCGGAGCTGTCATACAAGCTTGCTGATCGTTGGCTGGTCGCGTCAGATTTCTTCTTGGGAAAAACCTTGTTTTTTTCCACTCATCCTTCTTCCACATCGCATTTTCTAGGCCTTTGGAATCCACCAGTTCCAAAGGCTCTCTGGTCACCACGGCTTTCGTAGCCTCCCGTTTCGTTCTTCGTCACATTGTATCGCCGAGACGTCTCCGCGACACGCTTAATAACATTCCCCCTCCTGCTGGTCTCGATTCCCGTCCCCTCGTCCGGTGCGCCCTTCTTTAACGACCTGACGCCCTCGGAGCCCTCCCCATCTTTTCTTGAGCTGCCGCATAGGACTTCTCTGAAGGTTCTTCCTCTCAAGGAGGAAGGGTCTAGGAGGCTTGGTCCAGTCAACTTCGGTTGCGAATCTTTTCGCCCTCCCTAACACGCAGTCGCGTTATTCAATCTTCTTCTTTTCAACTTCTTTTTTCTAAAGTCCTACCCCGTGCTCCGTCGCAGCGCGCATGGTTATGGCACCGACTGCTTGTGTACCTGCTGAAGTATGCACTCCGAAGTTCTATTCGGAGAAACCCGATTATAGTCTCAATTGGGACCATGGTCAATTCAGCAATCATGGAGGGGATGATTTATCGCAATCCAGGTTGGCTGCCAAGGGACTGGTCTTGGACATCCTGAAGAAGCGTGCAGCGGAGGTGAACGTGGACTGCTGCGCGCCTGGAGAGGAGGATGCGTTTTATGTGGCCGATATGGGCGAGGTTTACCGCCAGCATCTGCGCTGGAAATTGAATTTAAGCCGAGTGCGACCTTTCTACGGTAAGAATCATGTCTCAAGCGGTTGTCTGGGGCGGTGACTGATCATACATGAACAGCGGTCAAGTGCAATCCGGACCCCGAGATCCTGCGCCTCATGGCTAAACTCGGAAATGGCTTTGACTGTGCGTCCAAGGCGGAGATCGACCTGGCTCTCGGAACAGGCATCGACCCGAGCCGCATTATCTACGCGCAGCCCTGCAAGACCAAGTCCTATCTGCGCTACGCGGCCCAGGTGGGCGTCAAGCAGATGACCTTTGACAACGCCGACGAGCTGTACAAGATCAAGGCCAACTACCCGGAGGCTGAGCTCTACCTGCGCATCCTCACGGATGATTCGAACAGCTTGTGCCAATTCAGTATGAAGTTCGGCGCGTCCATGGACGTGGCTCGCCAGCTCCTGGAATTGGCGTACCAGCTTGAGTTGAAGGTCGTCGGCGTGAGTTTCCACGTCGGTTCTGGCGCTGAGGATCCTAAGGCTTTCTTGAAAGCCGTGCAGGACGCACGCCTGGTGTTCGATCAAGCGGCGGAGATTGGCCATGAGCTCCACACTTTGGATGTCGGAGGAGGATTCTCTCAGGAAACGTTTGAGAAATTCGCCTGCGTGCTGAGTGAGGCTCTGGATACCTATTTCCCGCCCAACATCCGGATCATTGCGGAACCGGGCCGGTACTACGTTGCCAGCGCGTTCACCCTGGCAGCCAACGTCATCGCTCGGCGGGACGTGCGGGACCCGGAGAACCCGACCCATGACGCTTACATGCTGTATCTTAACGATGGGGTGTATGGAAACTTTTCCAACATCATCTTCGACCATCAGCATCCTGTGGCCCAGGTCCTTACGTGCGCGTCGGCCGCCAACTCCCCTTATGCTGCGACTTCGGGGGGTATTACGTACTCCATCTGGGGGCCGACCTGCGACGGTATTGATGTGATCTCCAAGCGCATCCAGCTCCCGGCTCTGCTGGAGGTGGGCGATTGGCTCTACTTTGAGGAGATGGGAGCCTACACCAAGTGTAGCGCGACCCGCTTCAACGGCTTCTCGGACAACCACGAGGTGATTTACATCTCCAGCGAAGCCGGGGCTTCCGCGCTCCTCGAGTATTGATATAGTTTATTCTTTTTCTTTATTCTTTATTGTTTGTTGATTTGATGATGTGTTGATTTTGGTTGTTTTGGTACTTAAATATTGTTTATTACTGGGTCGTCTGGCCTGCTTTGGTAATAAATGTTTGTCTTGTGTCTTGATAGAGTAGATGGAGAATAATGCGCGCGGTTTAGAGGTGAATATATTGCCATATAGCCGTCTTTCATGGTCCACTGTAACATCACTTGCGAGTGATATCGTCTATATCTATTCATCTATCATCCCACCATCGTCAACTTCGTCTAACATGATCCATCCCGCATGTAGCAAATCATCAGATGCAGAGCCAGCTCAGCATCCTGCTCCAAGTCTAGAATCAGGACCTCTATACCAGTCTCTCCACCACCAACTCAGTCCCCTCACTGCCCTTTCCAACCTGAACCAGGCCCCCGGCCTCCAGCCTCTTCTTCCACTTGCCAGACTCATACCGGGCCAAAATGAGAGTAATCCTGGCCGCAACCCCGGGCTCTAGAGTCCCCGCCACCGCATCCGACGGTGTGAAGGTCCATCGCCCAAACGCCCAGTTCAGGATATAGTGTCTCGTCGCACGGCCATCGCCATTCGTCTCCGCACCCACGATCGACTGCTCCTCCTCCGACGCAGCAGGCGGCTCGGCAGCCAAACCCCGCATCACGCCCTTAATCCGATACACCTCTTCCTTGGGGGCAGCCCGCAACAACTTCTCCACCAACGCCGTGGTATCCACTACCGGGCCCTCACCCGCCGCAGCACCCTTTAACGTCACCGACAGCACCTCCACCTCGGACTGATGGCCATGCCTATCCTCCCCATGCTTGTGCTCATGCTCATGCTCATGCCCATGCCCATCCGCACATCCATCCCCATCAACAATCCCATCCAAAACCCCCTCCTTTGCCACCAACGCCCCATCAATCCCCAAAAGCACCCCCATCTCCACCCGCCCCCTATCCGACTTAACCCACGGCGTCTCAACCTCCAAATCGCCCACGCGATCCAAACACACCTCAAACCTCATCTCCTCGACCCCCTCCCACTTATTAAACACAATCAAATCCGTATACTTCGCCTGCAATTTCGCCGTATAACTCGTATCCTCATACCCCTCCCAATTCTCCACATCAATCACACTAATCACGCCATCGAGCACAAATGTGCCGGGGTGTTCGCGCGCCAGCCGATTCACTTCCATGGCTAGGGTTGCGGGGAAGGCGGACCCGGAGGTCTCGATCACGATGCGGTCGGGGGTGACGGTGGTTAGGAGTTGGAAGAGTGCGTCGCTGAGTTGGCCGACTAGGTTGCAGCAGATGCAGCCGTTGAGGAGTTCGCGGACCCCGCTGATGGAGGAGGTGGTGGCGAGTTGGGAGTCGATGGCGACATCGCCGAATTCGTTTTTTAGGAGGGCGAGGCGGTAGGTTGGGGGGAGTTGAGGGATGAGGTTGAGCAGGAGGGTGGTTTTGCCGGACCCGAGGAAGCCGGTTAGGATTGTTATGGGGGTGGGTGGCATTCTTGTCTTGGATTGAGGTGGATGGTCGGGGTGGGTTGATGGTGGGGTTGCGGAGGTGGAGTGGTAGGTGTGTCTTATAGAGTATCTGTGTGATAAAAAAGAGGAAGAGGGGAAACGAAATCTAAGTCTAATGTATACAGGTCAAAGAAGGACCGAGCGATGCGTGGTGATGAAGTGGAGGGAATGTCGGAGATGGAAAGATTCATCGGACGAGGGGGAGGGGCCCACTAGACCCGATCGGGGTGAACCCTAAGATGCTGCGTGGGGTTGATTTGGACATATTCTTATCAAGTTATACAATATTTTCTTTATGTTGGGTTTATGCAGTAGGCAATTATCATTTAGTCTTATCTCACAGTTTCTCAGGTGTCGATATCATCACGACCCTTGCTGTGTGAACCCAACATTACTAACTACGTAGTAGTACGGAGTACATTCACCCCCCCCTCATGGATAGCAGTCATACCACAAATGCATCACCAACCAACCACCAAACCCCGCAGATCCCTACTATGCAGTCAACCCATCAAGGAACCAACGCCCAGTAAGGCTGAACAATTACCTCCCTCAACCACTCACCACGCACCCTCAAACCCCAAGAAGGACGATGTCCCCACAAGGCTGACGACGATGATATCATCCCCCCAACCACTTGATGTCATGTATACCTCCATCCCCTTCCCCCTACCCCCTACCTCCCCAAATAAACCAACCAACTTATTTCATCCAAACCAACAACATCAACAAATCCCCCAAACCACTAAACACTACATACTACCGAACGTTGTCATGAAAACCATCGACGATACCGCCCGCGAAACAGCCCGCGAAATGGGCTACCAGGAGCCCCGAACCGACGACTCCGCAGACCCCATGTTAAACGCGGAGAGCTCGTTCAGTGAGATGGCGCAGAGCTCGGTGACGGAGATGAAAACGATGCTGCGGGATAGTATGACCCCGGGGGATTTTTTGGGGAGTACGTGGGATCATGTGCGGTCGTTGACTGCTGGTGGGAGTGGTGGTGGAGGGGAAGGGGGTGAGGAGGGGAGGGGGGAAGGTTTGTCTCAGATCTTTTTTTCCGTTCTTGCTTTGTTGGTTTATGTTGGTTGTGCTGATGATGATGGTAGAGGTTGGGGCGACGGATCCGGAGGAGATTCGGTGTATTGAGAATTTGGAACGCGAGAAGATTATTCAGTTTTTACAGGAGAGGCATCGGAGTGATCCGGCGCATATTAAGAAGAAGGTGTGATTTTGGCAGAGATTATGGGCAATGAATAACTGCATATGCTTGCTTCAAGATGGCTGGTTAAAAGATAGTAGTAATCTGTATTACAACACCGCTCGGAATCCCTGGTCTTGCTTGATATCCAAGCCCAGAAAATCGGCCACCTGTCCCAGATGATCAACGCCCCAGAACCCCTCGGTTTCGCCTTGGGCATTGGTGCACTCAAACCACGGGATGCCAAAGGCACCAATGTCGAACGCCCGATTGGTGTTGGCAGTCAAGATGGCCTTGGTCTCTGTATGATTCATCTGTCATGCCATTAGCCCACACGAAACTGGAGTATACAACACAGGTAGCGTACCGCTTCCATAACCACCCGCGCCTCCTCCTTTCCAAGCACCTTTTCAAGCACCGGACCAAAGCATTCAGGCTTTGCAATGTCAGGATTCCCCTCCACCCAGAAACACTGATAGAGAGCCTGGAACGCCGGCACAAGCTTGTCCGGGAACTTCTGAGACACCGCACAGAGAGCACGCTGGGTGCTCAGCGTGCGTGGAGGAAATCCTTCAGGGGTCGTCTGGACTATCGGAACAGAAAAGTATCGAGCCCAGCGATTGCGTTCCTTTTCAATCCACGCATTTTTATCTATGTGCAGTAGAGTAGGGTCAGTTCTATAATATGCTCAGGATGTGTGTCGCTCACTTGTAATGGTGATAGGGGCGGTATTCTGGCATGCATGCATGAGACCGCCCAGAAAGATGGGGACATAAGCGATATTGCATTTGGCAAATACGGGCGAATTCTGCCATGTTAGATTGTATAGTCGGTGGTATCTGATAATAGGGAAGGTTGGCACTCACTCTCAATACGCTAAAGGCAATGTAGCCAAACGGACTGACAACGTCCAAGTATACGTTGATGCGGGGCACAGCCATGACTTCAGGGATGGTAACAAAGAAATAGACAAGCTGTATCACACCCAAGGTTAAAGACAGCCAGACTACGCACTAGAACAGAACAGACATGAAGTTACACGAATGCGTCCTTGTAAATCCCCTTGACCGGATGAGTCAGCATCACCAACCGAGGCACGCGGATATTGGCCGGTGGCTCTCTCTTGATTTCTCATCCTCGGTCTCGGGACGTCATCGTCGGCTATGGGAGGCCTAACCCCTCTTGCTACTTCCCGTTTGAGACATGATCATGCGTGCTTGCCTCGATGGTGCCTCATCATTGGGCAGCTACGATGCTGCTGTCTGGGGTGGCAGATCGACCAGACCGTGGTGTCTTCGTTCCGACAATCGCATAGTGCTTGCATATTTACACCATAGTTGGCTATGTACAACATGCTTAGCGTGGGCTCGTTGATCAGCAGAGACCGACCTTCCAAGGCTTCAGGGAATGCCTTTCTGGTGCCCTTCTCAAAGTTCGAAAGCTCAGAAGAATCTGTCTATGGCTTCGATGTCTCCGATGAAGAGTATTTTCAAGATTCGGTGACGAGAAAGCGCCGCCATGCTGTTTACTATCACCGGCCTCCTGTTTGGTGTCCTGCACGTCAGGCAAGGGGCTCATCTGGTGTTTTCAGAGGCAGCAGCTGTTGCTCGGGGGAACTGTGCAGTGAGTGCGCGGCTAATGACAGTCAGGTGGAGGAAGATACGTATTCGTGCATCGTGGACTGCTGTGACACCACAGCTGCATTAGCAAGTACTCTATCTGGCAGAGAAACCAACACGTCGCAGTCTGATCAGGACACCATTATACTGGTGAGTTTCTGATAGCTGCAAGTGTACGTCGAGTGGACCTGATGCCCTTTGTAAAAACAGGACTGGAATTCTCTTGACAGGTCCAAAGTATGGCGACAGCAGAGCTCAGCCGAGAGATATACTTTACCAGATCGGCGAGTCTCAGCGAAACCTTACCCTAATCGGGTCCTATTGCAAAGCTCTCTCTATCAGCAAGGAATGAGCCCTGCCGCGCGCTTACAATCCTACAAGGACATACGGTTAGGGCTGGACGAGAAATGGGCCATCCACGAAGGATCCCTAGTGATCTGCGTTGATCCTGCGTATACTTTGTCAGACCGCGGCAAACCACGCCCTGACGAATTCGAACTTGTTAGCGGAGAAATTTTCGTTATCTGTCGACTATATGCAGATTTGTGGGCGCTCTGCGCCAATGCTTCGTCGGCTCAGTTTGAAAGACCTTTTGGTGAGACGACAGCAGTCGAGCCTATGCGACTAGCTTTCCTGCCACTATGCGCAGTCACACTAGCAGCAAACTTTAGCGCTTTCAACCAAAGATGTATCACTCACGCTTGCTACGAGACAGACGAACCTAAGCATCCGGGAAACGGGCTGCCGGTTATGCCTCCTCCACGCTCTTATAGCCTCAGCGATGACAAGCAGATTTACCGCGGAAACCGACGGCACATAGCTTTTCCAGAAGTGGTATATGATGCTTTCAACCGGGTCTCCCTAGAAGGTAGCAACGCCGATTATGTATTGGCAGATTCTCCCTCTTTGGAGAACGTGTTTTCTAACTTGACCGATCGAGGGAGCCGTCAACTACAGCGCTTAGGCAAGCGCATGTCACTCCGGAAGCTCTGGAGCGATTCCAAAACACC
Source organism: Aspergillus ibericus CBS 121593 (assembly GCF_003184845.1). NCBI lineage: Eukaryota > Fungi > Ascomycota > Eurotiomycetes > Eurotiales > Aspergillaceae > Aspergillus > Aspergillus ibericus. The sequence continues at coordinate 1,097,552 of NW_020292100.1, read as the reverse complement.
TGTAGTTGGGGACACTGAGAACCGGTTCTCTAGTTCACTAGGCTACCGCGATGAATATTGTGAATCAGGCGCAACGCAGCGTCCTTCAGGCACGCAGCGGCGCAGTTCGTCGAAAAGCCAGAGGCTGAGGGGACTCATTCGGATTACCCGGTAGGCCAGGGTCATTTGACAGTCGGTTCATGCAAGCTCAGCGTTGCATTGTCAGCGATACCTGGTAGTTATAGACATCGAACATCAGGGATGGCGAGTATAAATATGGTATTAACGGCCGAGGTTGGATTGCACAGGCGCGTGCTGAGCACGAGGTGGATCAGATGTGAGGGAGGAACGGGAGGAAGGGCGTGAGGACTGAGGAGACCGCGGAGCGAGACAGACCCCTGCACTCTGCAGGCCAAACCGGCCCGAAATTAATGCCTCCCTTGATGGTCCTTCCCCACCCATTGTCCTCACTCTGCTCATGATCCGGTGTAGTCACTTCGTAGAGCAGTCCATAACATGAACAAGCAGCCTCCCATCATGCCGACATTGCGAGCCATGCTCTACACCAGCTTTACCCTCACCACTCTCCCGATTCGTATCCTCGGCATCCTAATCTACTACATCCCCAAGGTCACGCGTCCCCATCCGGCATGGACCTACCGTCAAGCCATCGGCTTGAAGATCTTCGCCATCTGGTGGAACTACGCAACAGCAGTGGAATACCGCACACCGAAAACCCTCACTCCCGGCCGTGAAGGGCAGCGCTTCGTAGTCATCGATCCACCCTCCAACCACCCAGCCCTCGACCGCGGCATCCTCCGCAGCGTGCCCTCCATTCACCCCAACCCCATCGGCGCAGTCTGGTACCCTTCCACCCCCTCCAAACCCCCCAGCCGCGTAATCCTCCACTTCCACGGCGGCGCCTACGTCCTGGGCGGTGCCCGCCGCAAACAAAATGGCTGGGGCCCTCGAATCCTCAGCCAATATATGAACATCCCCGTGCTACAACCGCAGTACCGTCTCTCCGTTGAAGAAAACGCCTCGTTCCCCGCGGCTCTCCAGGACGGAATTACAGCTTACGTATATCTCCTGGATACATTGGGCGTGGCACCCAAGAACATCATTCTCTCCGGGGACTCAGCGGGGGGAAACCTCGTCTTGGCAATGCTGCGGTATTTAACTGAGGAAGTCGATGCGGGGGTACCGGTACCGTTACCGTTACCCTTACCTGGGGCGGGGTTATTGTGGAGTCCGTGGGTGGATTTGACGGATCGGGCGGCATGGAAGGTCGATGGGCATCCCTGTCGGGGGAATGATTATTTGACTGGGAGGTTGGTGGAGTGGGGGTGAGACGGGTTACGCCGGATGGATGGGAGAGGGGACATCGGTTTTTGAGTCCGTTGGGGAGGGCGTTTCGGGTTGGGACGCCGTTGTTTGTGCAGACGGGGACGGCGGAGGTGTTGTATGAGGATCATGTGAGGTTTGGGGGGGAGATGAGGGGGGTGGGGAATGAGGTTGAGATGTGTGAGGTGAAGGATGCGCCGCATGATGTTTTTGCGGCTGGGGTGGTGCTTGGGTGGGTGAGTGAGACTGAGGAGGCTATTGAGCGGGCGAGGGTGTTTGTGAAGAGGGTGGTGGGGAGTGGTTGATGGTACGTTATATGTGTGGATTATACGATGTAGAGATGATATATGTCTGGTTTATCTATTCTTTATTTCTTTGTTTGAGTGTCCACCGAAGGCGATGAGCCGTTGATTATCGATATAGTAGGACCATTGATTCCACATAATCACCGGTGGGGTTGTAGTTGCCACAGTTATAGTTGCTCCGTGCCTGGTTGGCCCAGTTTGGAGTTTGCAGTCGCGTACACTGTTGAGCCCGAGGCTTAAGAGTCTTATCATCCGCGTGTGCGGCGAGCTATACAGGCTGCGAAGTTGCGGATGGGTGATATTATAGATAAGCCTGCAGCCTATGCACAGGGCTGGCCTATTGGAGCTCCATTCGGGACCAAATGGACCAAGGAGAGCGGTTTCAGTACAGCATCCAGGCGTTCAAGACGTACATGCAAGGCATGATGAGTCAAGCTGCGGTTCATCATCCCGCTATTGATTTGGGAGCATCTGTCGCTCTTCTCGGCCATAACAACGCAGTTCTATCTGGTCAAACTGATCGTGTTGCGATGGGAGCTGCTTCTGGTCGAGGTGCAGGTTGTGAAGTCCGGCAGACTGCATCAAGTCGAAGAAAACAGACTCACTCTCATGGCGCCTCTTCAGTGCCACTAAAATGATAGCATCTGGAGACATCTGTACTAAGCGGCTAAGTACTGAAACCAACGCCGGCAAGCTGTCTGCGTTGTAAGTACAATCTGAAACGAGGATTAGGTCTACTGAGCCTCCACACAGGTCGCTTGGGAGCTCGTCGTCCCAGTCAAGCGTGCAAAACTCGAGCTCAGAGGAATGGGCTGGTTTCGCGACAGCAATGTTCTGCGTTACAATGTCCTCGACCTCGGCTAAGTCAGTAAGTACCACAGAACAATGAGGCAGAAGCTCTGCAAGAGCAATTCCGACAATGCCACATCCTGATCCTAGTTCGAGGACATGGAGAGGGGAGCTGCGCTCGCCTCGTAGAAGCTTTTGCAACAATGGTACGGATACCGCTGGGTCTCCTGTAACGATCTGCTCAAGATATATGACTGACGCCACCGCTGCATCCCTAAAATAAGTAAGTTAGATTAGTTAGAATTTATTCTTTGTACGAGGACGCTCACCAGATATGCCGAGCAATACTGTTTCCAGTCTCCTCCCAGATCCTCAAGCCTAGGCGATCTTTGGGCCCAAAGCGTCTCTCAACAAGCTTCTCCGCTACCGAGGACGGTGATCTGCCAAAGGGTGCACTCCAGGCAGACATGACTAGAGGAAGACTGGAATTGCCCAGCAAACGGTCTGGTGAGGGTGACCGCCGCTTCTGCGAATCTGTGGCAGCCACGCCTAGAACGATCGTCTGCTGAGCGATATTGGCAGAGAAGGGCCCGAGCATTATCGGGAGCTCGCGTTTGCCGGCCTTCCAGCTCAAAGGTTCCTGGTAGAGGATTTTACCAGAGTGATTAAGACCCAGTGTTACGAGTAAATCCACATCCTGTGCAAGAAATGCATCCCCCAGGTCGGTGGTGATGCAGATCAGAGCGGAAACGGATATCGACCCAGGTTTCTGCTTTTGAAACCTAGGGGTCTTGAGAAAACGGATGTAGTAGACCATGCTAGATTTGATCGATTATCAGCAGGAACGAATGAATTGAAGAATGAAACAATATCCTGAGTACTTGAATGAAAGCTGTAGATTCGCGATGGGCACGTGTGGGCTGACTAAGGACGGGCCGATGACATCGTGCGCCCAAGGCTGTTTCTTCCTCAGGCTCCCCCCAGTGGCTCCCCCTCGTTATTATCTCCGGCTATCCAATGCAGGTCCCATCGTATCGTCCCACAGCTCTTTCGTGCCAGAAGATATCTCCTGATATCCCCATTCCCATCGCAGCTGTCCCATGGGGCTACTTGGCTTGACGTTGAAGTGATCCGCCTCGCTCCTTCGGCCGTGGCGTGGCTTTGGCCAACGTCGCATCCCTACCGCCATCTGCCATGATGCGATCAAGAGACCCTCGGGTCCGCCAGACAATCAACCAAATATCCCATAACCTCGAATCCGCGAACGAGACGGCCCAGGAGGGTCTCTACACCTTATCTCACAATTACCTGGTACCATGTTTTGCAGCGATTGGGAACTGTGTATACTCGTGCACTGCGCCTTGTCTCCCCAGCCGTGAAGACCAACTTCGACGCCGCCGCCGAGGCCGTGCGGAGGCTAATTTCGACTTCTACGATGACTGGGATAATGATGAGTCCAACGATAGCCTGCTGGGATGGGGTACTGACGAACTTGATCGCCTGTTGGCTGGAAGTGGCTTGGCTCGCGGGAGTTCAGAACAGCCTCGAAGGCAGCGAAAAATGAGCTACGGAGCTCGGCGCACAAGGCGAAAAAGCAGTGTTATAGTATCTGACGACCGTAATGATCCGACTGTCATTCCGAGCTCTTCATTCTTGGGGTTTCTGGAGCGCTTCCCATGGAGATTTGGCGCACGGGGGCTGAAATACCGCCCGTCGGCGGCTGATCTTCAGGAACATCCCGCAGGGCTGCGACGATTCGAGCACGAGGATGAACCTCTCATAGAAGAACCCGAAGAAAATGAAGGCCCAGCAGCCTCCAATGGGAGATATCGAAGTTCAACACAGTCTTCGCGGGACACGACTAACTCCTTGAGCTCGCGGGGAGATCTGATCCCCAGCGACGAGGAAGAAGATGCCGTACCGCTAGATGACGAGTTCGCTCTAGCTCTAGCCAGCCGTCGTGGGACGGGACTAGATTCAATTGATCTAATAGGGGATAAACCCGCGAGTATGAGGTCTGTGTCTGGAACGTTTAGTCTAAAGACAAATGCCTCTTCAAAGGAGTCGAGGATGAAAAAGAAAAAGAGGAGCAGCCGACTGCGATCTCCTCAGGGGTCGTATGTAGAGGTCAATCACGAAGTTGGTACCCCTACACTAGCCGATCTCAAAAAGGAGGAGGAGCGAGCAGCGCTCGAAGAAGAATCGGAGATCGCGCGAAGACGGCTTGCTGCACAACAATTGGCCTCCACTCGTGGCCTGGATCAAGCGAAAGACGAGGTGGGTAGCTCAGTGAATAATTACTCTGTTGCCATACTCAGGACAGGCTAACAAGACAATCCCGTAGGCGTCACAGGCTCCGCCGTCGCAGCCTCGTACCGTTTCATCGGACATTACTCATCACGAGACCGTTGATACTCCCCTAGACTCAACTGTAGAATACGCTTCAACTCAAAGTCAGGGTGTACAATCGCAACCTTCGCAGAACCCGCATTCCCCTGGAGAGGAATCGCAAACAGAGCCTTTCCCGCCTTTCCCTTCTACCCCCGAATTCCACGAAGATAGCCCCGCGTCACAGCCTGGCTATCATCAAGACCAACCCAATGGTCCGAGTCCGTCCGAACAGAATAACACGACAGACGCACATAGGGACCCATCCTCTGATTAATCGAATCGCGAAAGGTAGCTTTGCGAAGGGGACACGGTCCACTGGTTTAGGTTTGCAGGTCAAACCCAACCATCTAGTTCGCATTTTCCTGGCGATTTTTCTGAGATATAGTGAGACGCTACCGCCTCCTGCTTTTTATGGCGCCTTCGGACTGTATATTAGTATGATATGACTCACGAAACTTGAATATATAGCCTATCTTGAGGATAGGTCAGTTAATCTGCGTTTTTAGCGTGTCAATATTGATGACTTCCATATTTGAAACAATTGAAATGCCGCAAAAAGGGAACAGAATCCCGAGAGTGGCTTGATGACTACGCAATGCCATCTTGACATCGTGAAGATAACCGTGAATTTTGTCTCTTTACCTTTGAAACCCGTCCTCTAAAGCCTGCGTACTGTGCATTACCCCGGTACCAATTGTACCTTTCGTTCTCATACTGATACTGAAGTTGACATACAGCGAAAATCATCCCATTCGATACCCCCTCTGCACAGCACTACTACTGCCAGCCAACGTATCTGGCCCTCCCTGCGCCAAAGCATAATCATACTGTCCTGACAACCCACTTTGATGATCATCCGGCTTGTGCACCTCCCCAACAGGATACCCCTCGAAAAGCCACGGCGGATTCGCAAGCGACAGAATCTCTTGATCAAAAATGGCCCAAGAATAGTCTGCACCCGGCGCAGTAAATGCCAAGCCAGATCCAATCTCGGGCGGTGTATGCATGCTTTGGAGACCCGATTCTAGTCGATCTGCCAGCGTGTTATAGATACTTGGTATGGATGGGTGGTCCCTTTTCAGGCCGTCGATGTGTTTTTCGATGAGGGGGAGGTCTGGATGGGTATTTGTGAGAATGATGTGGGTTGATGGGATGGTGTATAGGGGAGAAAGCTCATACCATCTTGGTGGGACATTCCGTCCTCGATTCCTCGTAGTAGTAGCATGGCGGCGAAGGTTACCATCTGTGAGGTGAGTTATTTTGCGTGGGCAATGATGATTAGAAGGGCCGGTGCTTACTATTAGATCCCAGTTGGACCATATACTAGGGTCGTCTAGACGAAGTCGTAGAACTGCACGGGCTGAGACCAGTAGTTCAAGTCTTTCAGGGGGCGCAATATCCGTTGACCCGAGATCAAATCCTCGAGCTGGATGATAGATTGATAGAACGTATAGTTTGTGAAGATGGTACTGTAGGAGGATGAGTATGCCCTGGCGATCGGATGCGGAGGGTTCTAAATGTGAAAGGCTGCGTTAGTGATGTCTCATGTGCAAGTCTTTCGGGAATCTTACGAGATGCTACATTGTATCGAACCAACCAGTCATCTAGCTTTCGGGCCCAGAGTCGAATGACCTGTGCGTCTTTAGCGGTGAAGGGCATTCGAACGGGGGATAGGACTTCACGTTCTCTTGCGCTTACGAAAGACCATATGGTGGGAAGTCCCCTTCCGACAAAATGGCTGAGTCCGTGATGCATCATTTTAATTAAGCTATGAAACGCGTTTTCCTCACGAGCATTGAATTGAGCGAGAGAGGATATGGGTGGCTGCTCCGGTAGGAGAGGACAACACATGTGCATGGAAGCGTGTTCGATGTCGATGACCTGGAGGCCTGAGAACAAGCCAGCCCAGTTTAGAGCTGTGTCATGTACATCGTGCGGGGTGTGGTCGAGCAAGAGGCGATAAGCGATGGCTATCCAAGTGCCAGTGGCTGGGACATAAGCTTCTGAGCTCAAGCTAGCCATAATAAGGCCAAGGATGTTATGAAAAATCATTGATTCGTCCGTATGCAGGTTCTCATCAGGTTCCCCTGATATGTCTCCAGACCCGTTACCTAGAAAGAGCAATGGATCTGGATTGACAAGCTCAGTGATTGCGCAGCACTGAGCGACAAAGTAACCTTTCGTAAACTCTGAGAGATCCCTAGATGGCCCATGAAGAGCAGATATGAATAGGACTGATGCAAGCAGAAGTGGTGATGGTGATGCAAATGCACTCTGGTCCTTCAAAAAGTGCAAAAGCGGTAGGTTGTTGAGAAAGCTGGATTGCGTTTAGCTCTCTGCCAAATAGAGGACATGCTCATTATCGAGCAGGTTTCGTACGAGTACCACAGGTGTTTGATTACCGGACGTGACCAAATGGCTTCGTCTTGGACAGGCCGCGTTATCTTTCTGAGATGCTTAACAGCTTTCAACAGAGGACGGAGAGACATGTTCTCTGATTCCCCATCCTGACCTGAATCCGGGCTTGCTGCTGTCACAGAGATGCTTTCTCTGCCGATACCCAGAGCATTCTCAATCCTGTCCAAACGGCCGAGGATGGCATCAAGATCCTGAACCCTGTTCAGTGTATCCTGCAGTCCCACCACATCGTGGATTGCTGCTGCTGCCTGAGAGCCCGTGAGCATGACATAATCTATCAAAACACGCCTCTGATAAATGGATAAGCTAACATTCGTTCTTGGTCTGAAGACACAGGTAGCCTTGGTGTGTCGACACCGACGACACGGGGGATTCCCATCCACCTCACATTTCATCTTAGGGACTATCAGCCTGCTCAGTCACAGCATACTGGATTAGCAACTGTCTCTGACCTTTAACCTGCGGCAGTTGGCTGCATAGAGCGATTAGTTCACTACTCGGTTTAGCGTTCGCGAATTGTGCTGCTTACCGCATGCCTTAGTCGGCTTTAGACCCAAAGTGATTGCTTTCGTGCCTTTCATGATAATGGGTTTTGCAACGATGGCTGTCCTTCAGGGCGCCAATGCCAATAGGCATATCTGGGCCGGATGGCATTAAAGACATGCACTATAGCCGACGGCTTGATTTGGCGCGTGCCACGTGAGTCGGGCCCTACCGTTCGATGATTCTAGCCCCTGATAAGAGGCGATTGAGCTTATTGGAAATGGAGATAGCGGAATCCTGGACCCATCCAAGATGCTCCGAGACCGGTCCTATTGCCCAGTTTTGCCTTGGAGAAACGGAGTACCCATTGCTAACCTAATTGCTTTACTATATTCGATGTACGATGTTACGGAAACACATCTACCATGTCGCTCACCTTCAAGAATCTGTTTCATCGTTTTTAGTCCGCTCTGCGTAGGCTGATAAAGATCAGAGCGGGTCTGAAAACGGGAATTAGAAGTGTACCATTGCGGGCTCACATTCCTGTTGATCTTGCGCTTGCTCCTTGGATAGGAGGGCTGACCATCTACCGGCCATAGTGTATAGACTGGAGATGGAGCTCGTCTGTTCTTGATGCGCGTGTGCGTCCGAGATGCTGGGATGGATAGGCAATCCAAAGACCGGAAAGAAAGGAGAACAATGAAAAGGACTTGTACAGGCAAAAGTTCTATATACATAATCTTGCCATGCGTGTAAAAACCAGCATAATACTCAGGATTATACGGCACACATGCCCGCCGAAGCAACCTCAACAATTCTGTCAAGACTCAGGAATCGGTACCGCTCAGAGAACAAGGATAGGGTCAAGGAGTCGACATATCTGCCAGGCAACAATATAGGGATTCGGTTGCCTTTCTCGAAAAGAGGAGTCACTAAGCGCCTAGGCAGATGCTGCGATATATATTCCCCCATGGTGCCCTGCTCACTTGCGCTAGAGACGATTAAAGGAAGGCTCCGCATATTCCAGCTTTCTGATCTATCCCGATCTTCCTTTTCAACGGACAGACAGGCAGATCGCTATGAGCCCTGAACTAGATGCCACCTGACTTGTCGACGTCATTCGAGGTCATAGCAAGAATCCTTTTTACTCTGGTGCTGATACATTTCATGAGTCAGTCACGCCAGTTATGAAATTTCTGCTGTCCCCTTTAGCAAAACTCTTTGAAGCTTCCTGGCTCTATGTGCTAAATTAGTGCTCAATAAGCTCATAATCCCACCAAGCTCAGTCCCTAGCGAATAATCCAATTCTGGGAAACCATCATGATTTGATGAGATCGAGGTTCTGGTAGCTAGTAAGGCGAACATTCCTTTTATTGGTCCATTCGGCCTCCCGTCATGGGCATGTCCTTGTTTCCACAGCCACATGGATGTAGCCCGCATCGGTCTTTTCATGCTCTAACCAACTTGCTGTGAGGTATGATGCTGGGAAGTGCTCTTTTCTTGGACGGCGAAGTTATCGATCCATTCTCCGACCTCTGGAAAGTTCTCAAGCTAGTGACTGTCGGAGTAGATCATCCAGACTAGCTCGAGCGGAGCAGAGGGCTATTGGACCTCACAAACGTCCGGGATTCTGCAAAGCTGGATTCGGCCTCGGCGGCGAGACTTATCCCACGCGCTGTACGGACATCTGACGTACTTTAGCGAGCCCGCTGCCGCTGTTAGGGTAACAAAGGTGGTCCGGGGTTGTGGTCCCGAGCGGACCGGAATCAAGCGCAAAAGCTAGGATACGCAACAAACCGACCGCGTCCAGGGTAATATCGGAAGGATGAAGCGCATGTCGGGTCGTGGGAGCATCCTAGGATGGGAAAGGCCGTGGAGGGAGGGTGGAAGGGGGTTAAAAAAGGAGGAGCGAGGGTGAGATGGGCCGTGTCATTCGGAAGGCGGACAGTGAATTAGAATAGCGCCAAGAGAAGTTTTCGAAAGAGGCTAGTGCAGGTCAAGTGCGCATCCCCCCTCTTACGACTATTCAATCCTCCCCGGCAAGATCCTCGAACCGTCCGGCGTTCCTGTGTCGACTCTGTCGCCAAACTGCGTTTCGACTCCCAGCACACTCTGCATTCCGCTCAAAGCCGTGAGCTTTTGGTCGGCTTGGCAGAACGGGGTTAGTAGAGGACCTTAGGGATCCGTTACCTACCGAGTTCTCCAAGTCTGAAAAGACCACCCAGGTTCTCCGCTACTTTGGATAGTGAGATTACCGAGTGACCATCGATCACGGCACCTCTCCTCACTCTCGGAAGCACGATCATCTTATCGGACACCCTTGCTGTCGACGTGTTGCCACAGCTCCGTGCCGGAGTAGCGAATCCATTCCCTGCCAGTCCCAGCCAACCGTTCCGTCTTCGCAATTTTCATTTCCGTGGATTGGCCACGCGACCACCACCAAGTCAATCGCTCAACAGAAGCTCGAATCGTCGAACCCTGTGTACAACTGGAAGCAATGTCATCTGCAGCAATGTCGAAAAAGAACAAGGGGAAGAAGGTCGCAGACCCCAATGAGACATCGAAGCTCTTGGCTGCGAAAATATCACAGTTGGAGCAAGATGCTGCTGGGGAGAAGGACCAGGAGGCAGAAATCGGTGCGTGATCCTTATGAGCGGTGGAATAAGCGGGATAAATGCTGTTGCGTGGACGAGGGCTAATGATCTATCGCCTATAGAGCGCGAAGTCAAGAAGGCTACGAGGGACCTGAACCAACTCCTTAGCAATATCGAATCTCCGATGACGCGGCTCGAAACCGTTCATAAGAAGTACACCGAGTTGCTGGCCGATATGAAGAAGTTGGATCGCGACTATTCTAAGAGCAAGAAGCGGGCGGATCAACTGCAGAAGGATCAGGACAAGGGCAAATCTGAGTTGAACAAGACCGTCACCATGAAGGATAAATTGGAGAAGCTATGCAGGGAGCTTACTAAGGAGAACAAGAAGGTCAAGGTGTGTTGGTCCGAGCTCTTCAATGTCGCTATTCCGTTACGCCGGGCTGGATGAGGGCTAAATGCAATGATTGCTAGGACGAAAACAAGAAGCTCGAGGAGACTGAAAAGAAGGCACGGCTGATTGTCAACGAACGACTCGATTCTCTCTTATACGACATTCAAGACGTCATGGCCGCCAAAGGAAACCCGCGCAGCGAAAAAGCGGATGTTGATCTGGATGAAGCGTGAGTTACCGCGGCTCGCCGAGTAAAGCTCTTTCAATGCTGACTCTGTATTATAGTTTGCGCGCAAAGATCAAAACCATTGGTGAGAAGTTCGAGATGCGTGAGTTACATTACAAGGCACTCCTTCGCAGCAAGGATGCGGAGATACAATGCCTTACCGCCAAATACGAAGAGCAGCGCCGTGCAGCAGAGAATGAAGCAGCTCGTTGTCGGGCTCTGAGCTCCCAGGTCTCGACTTTTTCGCATACCGAAGCCGAACTACGCAGTCAACTCAACATCTACGTGGAGAAGTTCAAGCAGGTATGGACCGATGTCGATGGCTTGCTCGGCCTCAGCCTCGTTTTGACCGCTGGTAATAATAATGTCGCAGGTGGAGGATACGCTGAACAACAGCAACGAGCTTTTTCTTACGTTTCGCAAAGAGATGGAAGAGATGTCGAAGAAGACCAAACGACTGGAGAAAGAAAACCTCACCCTTACACGGAAGCACGATCAAACAAACCGCAACATACTTGAAATGGCCGAGGAGCGCACGAGAAATCATGAGGAGCTGGAAAAGTGGCGAAAGAAAAGCCACCATCTTGAAGCACTTTGTCGCCGAATGCAAGCCCAGGGCCGTGGTCAAGGTCTTGCAGCGGATTTGGACGGCGACGACGAAGGAACAGAGAGCGAATATGATGAAGATTACGAAGATGAGGAAGATGATGAGGGAATTAGTGACGATGACTACGAGCTCGAAAGCCCGGATGGCGACATGAACGGAGACCGCGTGGTACCCCAGCCACAAGAAAAGCCAGTATTCGGGCCACCTCCGCCCCCAAACCTACTGGAAGCGCGAGCCAACGGAAATAAGGCAATGATCAATGGATGCCATTAGTGGACTTTCCATCTATATTATGTTCTCGTTTATGTTTCCTTGGCTTGGTAACCACTAGCGAGTGCCGGGGGGCTTGCCTTCTGCGCTGGTGATGCCGCAGTTGTCTCGGGTGTTTTACTTCTCCTGTTCAGCTGCGTGGCAGATGACCTTGATGAGCTGAAAATATGCTTCCCCAGGAACATCCACTGGCAACTGCGCAGTGTAGCACTGGGTCTTTCCTATTTCCGTATACAGATATTGTAGCGGTTTAGCTCTTTGCAAGAGGATAGGTGCCCGCGCTCATCTCGGTTACTATCGGCCTTAAACTGCAACATGCACTATCACAGCTGTGGGTTTTTGCAAGTCGTGGTCCTACGTTTTGTTCGCTTTTCCTTTTCGTGTACTTGTACATGCTAGACACCAACATCTAAACGTACTTATTACGTTATCATGAAAATTACCACAATACAATTCATGTCATATATGCCAATGGCGAGTTGAGACAGAGTCAACAACCCGATCAAAGTCTACTTATTGGACCGCTTATATAAGACCCTCCGGTTTTCAGCATATCCACAGCTTGCTGTACCATCTCCCGGACAATCACACCGGCCGGTTTGATATTTTGAATACTGGCAGAAACGTCGCCCATCAAGAAGGGCACATCGACTTCCCTGTCGTTCTTGAAATCATGCTCAATTGGAACAATGCCTTGGGCCGTCAACCTGGCAATCTCCTCGGGTCGCTTCTCCCACTCTTTAATATAATCATTAGGGAGCATGCGCAGCGGCCTTCCAGAGATGACGAGCGTCCGTTTCGTCTCTCCATATTGCGCTCCAACAACAGCTTCCTTGTGCAAGCGACTTGCACCGCTTTCTTCCGAAGCAACAAATCGGGTGCCGACCCAGACGCCTGCAGCGCCCAGCATCAATGACGCAGCCAAGCTACGGCCGTCGTTGACACCACCAGCAGCAACAACCAAGGCGGGCTGGCCCGTCAACGGGCTCTTGTATTTCTTAGCCACGTCCACAACCGCAGGGACGAGCACCGAGAACGGGATATCACCAGTGTGGCCGCCTCCTTCGCCTCCCTGCGCACAGACAATGTCCACACCTAGCTTGAACGCCTTCTCGGCGTGCTTGGGCGCTCCCACCATGTTCATGATGAGGATACCTGCGTCATGGAGCCGCTTGATGACTCGCTCCGGTGGCACACCGACGGCGCAAACAAACAATTTGGCCCCGTGGGAGATGACAACGTCGATGAGCTGGTCCAGTTGGCCATGGGTGTAGTCATGGTTGGTGGCCCGTGCTGTACCACCGACCTGCGGCAAGGCTAGATCGACACCGAATGGCAACGAAGGGTCTCTCAGAAGTGATTTCAGCTCGGTCAATATCTCCGATAGCTGCTCAGGGGTATAGCCCAATCCGCCCACAGTTCCAAGACCGCCTGCGTTGGAGACGGCGGCCGCAAGAGGTGCTCCAGATGCACGAGCCATTCCCGCTAGCAAAACGGGGTGCTGGATCTTCAGCAACGAGCAGAGGGGTGTCTGGAGGGACATGTTGATGGCTTTCGATGCAAGAATGATGGTAAAGAGATATATTTCCGAATCTATGATGTTTTGGTGTAAGGAGCTCTTGTCTGGAGATTGGGAAGAAATGCGGTCAGTAAGCTGACGTCGTTTGGTGGTCTGTGTCTTGTCAGACAAACATACCTAATGCACTGTAGATGAGTATGATTTCAGATTTGAAGACTCCGCTGTGACCAGCGGTCTAAATAAGCTCGGTCCCATAGCTAGATGAACTCCCTCACAGAGCATAACGTAGGGTGTACAAAGCATATGCTCCGCAGGGGTTGTGCCTGAGGAGGTGAAATGCGGGGAAGCGGAGCCTCCAGGCCTAAGGCCCGGCCGGACCGAGGCATTGGCCTCTGGTGCCACTCGGACCAACCTGTTTTCCTCGCTCCAACTTGGCACCAACCCCGGTGATCATAGCTGGTCACGACTGTTATGCCTTGAATTTATGCGGTGCCGCTACCATGTGCATATCATCGAGCTAGCACGTGGCAAATTCCTTCTAAGCCGTGAACAGGGGCTACTATGGTAGTCAGTCTACGTTCATCCTTCACCATATGTATAGCAGAGGTAGGCTCCTTTCGCTTATGTACTGAACGCTCCGGATAATGACACAAGTGCTGACATATAAATTTCTAGATATTTTAGTACCGAACAAATGATTTAGTTATGGACCCCAGCATTGATCGACAATTGGGAATCAAGTGAAATGAACATTAAGCACACAGCTCTATGATACACGTTTATATTCAAATTTGCAGTACACCCAGTATAATTGAGAGCAAGAAGCCTCCAGAGCCCAAGATCATGTCTCTATTCGCCATCGCCGATTGTGTCGCTTCCATGATCACATGGGTCCCAGTCACTGTCCCAGTCACTGTTCCTGATACAAGAGCAATGTTCTTTCGTGGCCTATTCAGAAAACTGTCAGCTGTACGGCACCACTTCTCGAGCCCATGAAACGGTAGTCTTACCCATTGGTGCCGGAATATCCCTCTTTGGATGATCCTCCTGTCGGTAATCCCGCATCTGTTGTCGTGGCTGAAGGGACAGAGGTTGTTTCAACATGGTAAGGGTAGTCGACAGCAGGACCCGGAGGGGGCTGATAGTAGCCTACTGCACCTTGAGGCGCTGTTGCGAGAGATGCTGGAATACTCCTTCTGAGCAGATTCGACTGCAGACCGCGCAAGAACGAATCAAGATACGCCGAGGTGAGGGCGCCCGCTAAAAGGCCAAGGACTAGAAAGCTGCGCAGCAGGCGATTGAAAGAGTGTAAGACCCTCATATTGAGGCAACCACGGACTGACTATGGAAGCGTGTCGTGAGCTGCTCTTCAGCATATGGATTATGAATCTGAGGGAAGGAAACACGCGTGAATTGGGAAACCATGCCCATACATATTACACGTTAAGCCAGAGAGCGTGACTCTACGAGGCCAGGGCGTAGCGAGCATTCCCATGTGTTCGGCATGCCACAATGATAATGCCATATCCCTCGCTAATCTTTGCCCAATTTCCGGTATCCCGGAGATATCTTTTATAATTCGGCATAATATCCTGATTGGATAGTACTGCGCTAAGCTTTGAGGTCAATGGTTTCAACCTTCAGAATGAAGGAAGAAATGTTTGGGCGGTTGCTCAATGAAGGGGTGGCGCTATGGCTGGAATGGACCAGACCATCAGTAGTCTTGCATGCCATTCTTGACAAAAACCCTGGAAGGAATCACACGGACTTCTGTGTCGCGTGTAGGGGTTCCTCTCGTCTGCCTGAAAAGCTCGCAGAGCCTTCAATTACCCCTGGCAGCACCGAGATACAACGTTGTTGGGCGTCTGGTATAGCTTAGGCAAATTCTGGGTAGATGATTCTTTCAGCCAAGCCCAACAAACTCTCACCTATCTGCCCTTTTAGTTTCAGGTCCTCGAGGGAAGGCAAATAGTGTTGTTCTGCTCCGTAGGGAGAAGCTAAACACCAAGGGTGCCAGCATCGGTGTTAAGAGCAGAAAGCTTCCTCGAGGTCAAAACTCCAGCACGCAGACAAAAAATGGATTCCAAAATTCTCGATATTCTCTCCGAATCGCAGTCTTTCAGTTATACAGTCGCTATCCATAAAGCAAAGCGTTGAATTCAGAGCAATCAACGCTCCTTAATTTGGCGAATATCCACGTGAGCTAGATGTCAGCCCAGCGTAGCATATCGCCGTGACCTGTCAGCCCTATGAAGCAGCCAATTGTAGAGAATGCTTTTGAGCCAATAAATTATTTTGTCATGAATTCTGCCATCATCTCAAGTGTGTACTTCGCAAGTTGCCAGCTTGCGCATGTGGAGAACCCCAAAGCGGTACTGTAATTACGGAACGCCAAAAGACGCGTGATTCGCGTAGGCGGAAGAAGCACAGGACAAAGCTCCCAGCATCGGCAGCTGCGTGCAACAACACTCTTCAATTACTTTACAGTTGTGGCATATATGCAACTACACTGAACGAACATAACAAGTGTAGTTAGCAGCCAACACAAGTATGGCGACCAGCACAGCAGGGAGCGAGTTCTTGCGTCCCCCAAGGTTTGTTCACTATCTCATCCGCTTTCTAGATATGTGAACTAACCATGAATACGATCGCTATAGCAATCAAGATTTCGATACCGTCCGCCGCGAGCCTTCACATTATAATCCCCTCGACACATTTCGACTACCCAGCGGCCAGGATCGGCATTACCAACAGCAGTATGGCGACATGTACTTCTTGCGACTGGCGAAGCTCAAGCCCGCCGTTGAAGAGATTGCAGTGGACGCATGGGAAGGATTTAGTGTAAGAATATACTCTTCCAGAATCGGCGAAGACCTTGAGCGGGGAATACAATAACATGGCGATGAGAAACGGAAAGGCTTCGTCGATAGTACTGTCAGCTAACGAGTTCGGCTTGGTGATTAGATCGCTGGAGAGAATGCGCGTCGCGTGGAGAGAGTCCTCGATGTGAGACAGGGAGAGCTTTGCTGGGTTGCAGGCACGATATATATGGATATGCCATTGAAGCCGAATATTCTAGACGATCTTACAAAAGAGGTGATACACTACCCCGCCACTCTGTATACGGCTTCCATTCTGACCCCGACGACAGAACTATACATTAGCACCGCCTCCTCGACCGACTTATCAAGATCCCGCCAATCCTGATTCTACACAGATTATGTTGGAGGATGAATCCGGCCGATTGCGCTTAACAGGGAGCATGCTTCGGAACACGCAGCTATGCACGGGAGCTATTATCGCCGTTCTGGGAACCGAAAATTCGAATGGAGACTTTGAGGTTATCGATATTAAGGTACCCGATTTGCCGCAACAGCCTCGTCGATGGGAGAGCGAAGGAGTGGACGCACCGCAAAAGGGACCGAGTAAGGGTAAAATTGCCTTTGTGAGTGGGCTAGGAATTACGGGAACGTCGAGCGATACTCTTGCGCTGGAGCTTCTGACCGACTACCTCCTTGGTTATACCGGCACTGCTTCCGCCGAAGGTGCGCCGCCAAATGCTTCTGCGATTACAAGGTTGATTATTGCGGGAAATTCGGTGGGGGCTAGGATGACAGTGGATGCCAACGCCGAAACGAAGAAAAAGTCCGGTCCAAAGAAGTACGGATACGACGCCTCTGCGTATAATGCGTCGCCTATCACCCGGCTCGATTCTTTTCTGGCAGAGATTCTGCCTAGTATACCCGTCACACTTATGCCTGGTGAATCGGACCCGGCGAACTTTTCTCTCCCTCAACAGGGAATTCACCGCGCCATGTTTCCGCAGGCAAGGGCCTACTGTGCCCCGCCTGCTGCTGGTGCAGAGAAGCCGGAGCCCGGTTGGTTTGACAGTGTTACGAACCCATGGGAAGGTGACGTCGAGGGATGGCGCCTATGGGGCTGTAGCGGCCAGAATGTGGACGATGTCCTTCGGTATCTGAATTTCGCAAATGAGGAAGGAAATGTCGGCGACGGCGCTGGAGATGTCAAGGCGAGGATAAGGATTATGGAGGCCATGTTGCGCTGGAGATGTGGAGTTCCCACTGCTCCAGATACGCTATGTAAGTTCTTTACTCCCTCGATTATCCTGACACTAGTGCTAATGTTTCCTGAAACAGGGTCCTATCCATTCCAAACAGATGATCCATTTGTGATGCAGGCCTGCCCTCACATTTTCTTTGCCGGCAACCAGCCACGGTTCAAGACAGCCACAATCGAGAGCGATTCACCTCTGAAGCTGAACGGGGCCGACACGGAGATGACCGGTACAGATGAAGAGACCACATCTGGGCCTCGTGTGCGTCTTATATCTATACCCAAGTTCAAGGAAACCGGAGAACTAGTGTTGGTCGATACCGAGACACTCGAGGTGGAAGTGGTTAAGTTCAGCACATTTGCCGGGCAACAAGAAAAACAATGAACAGCTGATACCAATAAGGATAGAATAATGAGATATAAGTCTTATGAGTCCCTGATTCATTGTTTGTTCCTTTTCAGTCCATTGACTCCACTTACTAGTCAAATCGATAAGATAATAGCCTTAAAGCGGGCGGTGCCAAGATCCGCGCAGAAAAGTCACGGCTCTTCAATTTGGTCTTCTACCACCACATATCGCAGTCTAAAGACCATCTACTCTAAGTAGACCCGTTCCTATACTTTAAGCACTCCCCAACAAGATCCCTTCCCACGCCAGGCGTCCCAAAATGCTCCTCAACGCCAAAACAGGTCCGTCCAAAATCCCAATCGCATGCGCCACACCACCCAGCCTAACCAATTTCCCTCTATAGCCATTTCCACCTCCGCGGTGCTCCTAGTCCCATACTCCAAATGGCACGTCCCCCGATACCACGAATGGATGCAAGATGAGGTTCAACCCCTTCCCACCCCCCCTAACCCCCATCATAACCCCCACAAATACCTAATTAATCCCCGAATAGGAAATCCAAGAAGCAACCGCCTCCGAACCCCTCACCATCGAAGAAGAATACGCCATGCAACAAAGCTGGCGCCAAGACCCCGATAAACTTACCTTCATCATCTGTCACCCAGCGCCAATCCCATCCCCAGGCCCTATGCAAACCACAGCCGACACCCCAGACCGCATGGTCGGCGACATTAACCTCTTCCTTCGCATCGACGACGGCGAAGAAGGCGACTCGGAGCCCCAGATCATCGGGGAAATCGAACTCATGATCGCGGAGAAGAATAACCAGCGGAAAGGGTTTGGGAAGGCGGCGCTGAATACGTTTCTTCGGTATATTGTTGAGCGGGAGGGGGAGGTTTTGGAGGAGTTTGTGGGGAGGGATGAGGGGGCGAGGAGGGCGTTGGAGGGAAAGGGGGAAGGGAAGGGGTTGAGGTTGGAGTGTTTGAGTGTGAAGATTGGGAAGGATAATGAGAGGAGTTTGGCGCTGTTTGAGGGGGCGATGTTTAGGAGGGTTACCGATGAGCCGAATTATTTTGGGGAGTTTGAGTTGAGGCGTGGGAGGGGGGATTTGGGGAGGGAGGTGGTGGAGGGGGGGTTGGAGAGGGCGGGGGTGAGGGGGTATGAGGAGGTGGGTTATGAGAGGGTGGAGTGATTTGGTTAGATGAATAGATGGCTGTGTTTTTCTTATAGCTCTTGTTTCTCTGTTGGATGGGTTCGATTGCTAAGACTCAGCAGGACCTATCTACAGCCTGGTGGAGGCCGAGCGATTAAGCATCGACTTGTGATAGTTCGGCCTCGACTATGACATCAGAGGGCGCAGTGACCTCAAGTGTTCAATCGTCCACTGGGACCAGTGTAGCCTGCAAAGCTCCATAGAATGTGAAGCTAGGCGTTATCAATGTAGGCGTTGAGTCGGATGCTGTCGCGGCAAGTGGAGAGAACATTCAACCCCATTTGCTCGATACCCATGACCTACAGGATGTAGACTGCCTTACTATCAAACACTACGACTACACCTGCAACATGGACTGCATTCCACGAACAATGCCCGTCCAAGCACAAGCTAACCGGAGAACGTACCGCATCATCGGGAGAAGTCGAGGTATCATGGAATTTTCAACTGTTTTCTCCATAAGTTGTAGGATGTAGGGTGCTCCGACAAAGCAAACCCCAGCAGAAGTTCCAGTCATGCAGGTCGTCTGGTCGGTATGTTCGGACTAAACATCACAGTCACCGGCATCAGACGCGGAGAACAACCTATCGGATCAATGATCAATCATCCTCCGTGTCGGCCCACAGAAGCAATCCATGCCCCATGCCAATCCTAATCGACAGTTGTATTCATGCTTCGACCAATTCCATGCTGCGACCTCCTCTCGTTGTGATGATGGAAGGTATTTACAGAGCCTTCTTCTTGTCACCCTTGGAGACGTCGACAACCTTGAGAGCTGTATGAGACAAAATGACGTCAGTATTCAATCCGAGGTCTCGACCATTCTCAATGGGTCGTGATTCAATGCCGATAGATGTATTTGATCCAGAATTTTCCATCCAAACCACAAGTCGATCAGGTGACGGGAGCAAACGCACCAGGGGGCAGGCTCTGCTTGAGCTTGTCGGCCTTGTCGGAGTCCTTCAGGACAAGGGTGTAGACGAAGCGGGAGCAGCGGACCTTGAACTTGATCTGCTGGTCCTTGGGGTTGCGCTTGATGCGGGCAGCTGTAGACGAGCATCACGCGTTAGCCTCCATCCATTCTGCCTTGGTTTCGTTGATGGTATATCGGGTCGGGTCGAGCTTCCTTGGAGCTCCGCGGAGCTTCCACTTCCATCATCACTAAGCGGCTAAAGATCGGGTAAACGTACAGGACGCATCCTTGCGGCGGCAGACCTCGATGAACTGCTTGATGTCGGAGATTTCCTGAGGCATGGTGGGTAGCTGTTTTGGGACTTGGGTTGGGTAGTCTTGGAGAACGTCGGGACGGAAGAGGATGACAATCGCGGGTCTCGAAGCTCGACGGCGGGCGGTGGTCGGGGCCACGCCAGCTTCTGTGGGTGGTAGGGTTGCCCCCCGGAAGCCCTTAGTTCCCGTGCCACGCCCGGGCGGGGGAAGCCGCCTCTGTGGCGGTGCATCATAAGGCGGCAGCCTACGAGGATCGGCAATCGGCCTACGACTATTTGGCCACCCCAGGTCTATCTATATCTACTGGGATATCTGGCAACAACCTTATTGTCTGTCACCAGACTTCGCCGCTCCTTTCTGACCTCTTGACTCCTACACACTAGACAGCTGCGTGTATATACAGCAAGTGATTCCTAATCAGAGAAAAATGCCGACGCCTTTGGATCGCGCATTAAACTCCAAGGTATATACCATACCCACGGAACACAGTGATCATCAGCTAATAAAGTTCCAGAACCTATTCCTAGGTACCTCCATCTAAGTTGCAAGATGTTGGCGGTGACTCCAACCTAACGTCTCCAGGTTTTACCGGAATGGTCACAGCGGCGGCTGTTTGGGCCATCTGGGGTAGTGACATGTTTCCCGCTGAAGCTGACCCAATTGGAGGTATATATCGAGATGTGTGATCGTGGATGCACCAATCTGACGTCTAAAGACCCGGAGAACTGGACTGCAGATGAAATGGTGAGATGGCTTCGTGTGGTATGTCTTCTTCGCTCGTAAACAAAACAATCAATGTCTCCAAA
The DNA here is from genome assembly GCF_003184845.1 of Aspergillus ibericus CBS 121593. NCBI lineage: Eukaryota > Fungi > Ascomycota > Eurotiomycetes > Eurotiales > Aspergillaceae > Aspergillus > Aspergillus ibericus. The sequence continues at coordinate 1,076,564 of NW_020292100.1, read as the reverse complement.
CTGAGCAATGGATTCTAACTGTCACTTGAAGAGGGGCCTCTTGCCCAATGAGAACGCAACGCGCGAGGAGTTGCTCGAGCGCATCAAAGCAAATCTGCGTGTGCCGCGAAGATCCGCGGCCTGAACGCAGTGGCGAAAGACAGCAATTTGTTTGTTTCGGGATTATATGCTTGGCGTATCACGGAGTGTTTCATGGAATTTCCTTTGGTTGTCCATCTTGGCTCAAATTGCGTAATCATGTGGTTGACTCATAGCGCATAATGTATTTATCATGTCGTCAGACCGTACTGGTAAATCTCGTCATTTCCATCGAAGATCGGGGAACTCGGCCCCCTCGTAGGAGATTTTCTGATAATTGATAATTGTTCAAACAACAAGTCGGAAATTCTGAGTTTGAATAAGCCATTCGCGCTTGCGCTTTCCCTTGGGCCCGTCGGCGGTTGGGTTCGGGACCAGCACAAAGGTCTCGCTGAAACCGCGTTGGGGAAGATCTCTGGACTCTCCAAAGCGCACGTAGCCGCTAACAATCACCAATATGGACATGTCCTTGAGAGTCGTTTCGGTGGGGAGTTTTACACCAGTCGATGTAGGTGTCGGATACGCCCGGTTGATAATCTGACAATCGAATGACTGCACTTCGTAATGCGTCGGGGACATCTGGTTGACAAAGATCTCCTGTACAGCGGCTCCATCGGCAACAGCGTTTCCGTTGAAAAGGATCATCGAAGGAGGTTGGCTGTAGAATGAGCCTATCGTAGAGCGGTTGTTCTCGAGTGCAGGGTAGAAGGACTGGACGAATTCGCAAGCCGCTGAGAAAATCAAAGTCAGAAATATCATGCCACATGCTTGCTGCAAGTCAACATACCATCCGTAGACACTTTTGTCAACGTATCTTCTGAAGGAGGGGCCATCGTGTAAGCTTGTCGAGGTTGTCGCGGGTAAACTTCAAGACTAATTCACCGTTGAAGCCGGAAAACGGGGAAGAGATCCAAGATAAGTATGTAGTGAGATCCCGAATGGCCAGAAATGGATGATAATAATAACGTTAGGGTAGAGTGAGCGACAGTAGATCTGATGTTGAGAGGAAGCACGCGGAGAAGAGGAGCAGACATCGGACGGCAGAAAAAAGGCACGGAAGCTTGGACTACCCGGAGATGATGGTCGAGCTCCGCCGAAAACGCCGCCTTGAATAAACCATCGTCGCTCCTCTCCGCAGTCCCGCGCCAATGGCTATCTCGAGGGCAGGTATTCGTGCGGCTTCCTGGGCCGGCCAATTCCTGGCCTACAGCCGACCGTCTTGGAGATGTGTTCCCAGCACAACTGCGCGTCCAGTGACGACGGTCCGTCCGCGTCGGTTTGCAACGGCGGCCTCCGAAAGCGCTCCTAAGAAACCCTACTATGTGACGACGCCCATTTTCTATGTCAATGCTGGTACGATTTCGTCGGACCTGACTCTAGGATTTATCGCAACTGCTAACGGTTTTGGCTTATGTAGCACCTCATGTTGGTCACTTGTATACTATGGTGCTTGCCGACGTGATCAAAAGATGGCGGACTCTCATCGGCGATGCTGACGCCCAATTACTCACGGGAACGGACGAACATGGGATGAAAGTGAGAGGCAATCTGGGTTATGGAGCTCCTTCAGGTGCTGATGCGGTATAGATCCAACAGGCCGCTTTGGCGGCGGAGATGGATACGCAGGCTTTCTGCGACATGAACTACAAGACGTTCGAGGTTAGTATCAATATATTTGCCATTTATGGAATCTACTTCCAGAGTTGATGCTAACATTTCTTGGTAGAATCTAGCAGATGCCGCGAACATGGACTACAACTACTTCATTCGGACTACGGAACCTGCACACAAGGAAGCTGTTCAGTACTTTTGGGCATGTGGCTATCGACGCTTTCGTGCGCATAGAGCGAGGCTAACACAATGTGTAGGAGATGTTGAGTCACCGGGGCTATATCTACACCGCAAAGCACGAGGGCTGGTACTCCGTGAGCGATGAGACATTCTACCCCCAGACACAAGTGCAGAAGTCGCTGGACCCAGAGACGGGTCACACCAAAATGGTAAGCACTGCACCAACCTCTCTACTGCACATCAAAGCTTACCCAGACAGGTCTCCATTGAGACCGGAAAGGAGGTAGAGTGGTCCTCGGAAATTAACTACCACTTCCGTTTGTCGGCTTTTCAGGAGCGCTTGCTGGATCTATACAAATCTGGATTTATTACGCCCACGATGTATGCGGGCAATATTGTCAAGTCTGTTTCCTCGGGTCTTCAGGATCTTTCGATCTCCAGACCCGCGGAGCGGCTCACCTGGGGCATTCCGGTTCCCGGCGACGACACACAGACCGTCTACGTTTGGCTAGATGCGCTGGTCAACTACTTGACCAAGGCAGGCTACCCGTTTGCACCCGGTCAAGGAAGCCGTCTCGGATGGCCAGCGGATGTCCATGTGGTCGGTAAGGATATTGTTCGGTAAGTATCTGTCCTGATGCTTCCTGTGGCGGGCGTATGATTAACTGGCAACAGCTTCCACTGTGTATACTGGCCTGCATTCCTCATGGCTCTCGACCTTCCTCTTCCCCGTAATGTCCTCGTCCACGGGCATTGGACTATGAACCGGGAGAAGATGTCGAAGTCGACGGGTAACGTGGTGAACCCGTTCTTCGCCATCAACCGCTTCGGAGTTGATTCGATGCGTTTCTTCCTTGTTCACCAAGGCGCTTTGGTCGGAGACGCCGACTACGACAATGCTTACATCATCCGCGACTATCAGAAGTTGCTGCAGAAGGGCCTCGGAAATCTAGCGCATCGGGCGATCGGCTGTGCCAAGGGTAATCTGCGCTCATACATCGAAAACGGCACGTGCGACAGGCTTCCCCCCGCGACTCCGGCCGACGAGGCGTACGAGACCATGCTCAAAGATGTGCCCCAGAGGGTTGCGAGAGAGATGGAAAACCTAAACCCTCGTGCCGCCCTGCAAGAAATCACCTCTTTGATCGATCAGGTAAGAATGGATCCACCCTACGGTTGGTACAGATTCCGGATTCGTTCTAAATCGCTCTAGACCAACAAATATTTCCATCACGCGGAGCCTTGGAAGAGCCCGAACGACCGCCAGCGATCCATCTTCAATGTGGCCGAATCGCTACGGATGGCCGGCATTCTCCTGCAGCCTGTCATGCCCACCAAGGCCAACGAGCTTCTGGACATGTTCCACGTAGACAAGACGGACCCGGCCAAAAGGAGCTTTGCGGCAGCGACATACGGCTCCGACGCAGACTACGGAGAGAATGCTAAAAAGAGTATCCTGTTTCCCCCTCTTATCGTGGAAAGTTAATATGGCCGCCTTTTTGATTTGATAACAGGAAAGGCCCGGATCCAATCACGGTCACCAGATTGGATGTTCGGTCAGCCAGGCAACGGGCACGGTCTCCGCCAGGGGAGGGTCTGTGGAAGACAGCCCGGTGTTTTCTCGATGTTGGTTTGATGGGGACTGGCCTGCGACGGGGGTTGTCTTGTCTAGGCCCTTACACGCGTGCAGAAGGTTTATGTTATGTCATGGTTATGGTGGAAATATGGAGCAGCATTCCGCAAGGTTATCAGCGGGAAAAGGGTGCCGACTGGGGCTTACCTGATAGATATCGGGACGGGAAACTGAGGGTTTCCCGCGGCAAACTGGGGTGGACTATATCGGAAAGCGACCGTTGTATATCAAGAGTATGGGTTTCAGCGCTATATCATGGGGAGTATATGAGGTTTGTATCATATTCCAGGGTTTGTGTTCATAATACTTATCATTTATACCTAATCTCCTCTCCTACATCCCCTCCATCTCCCTCTTTTAATAACTACCTAAACCCATATATCCATTCACCTATCTATACATTTTATTCCAGACCAATTCCATCATCCTATCTATCAATCAATCAATTGAACTCTCTCTCCTCAAACCACCTCCCACACCCTCCTCAAAGAACACCCCCCTCTCCTCCAAAGGACCAAACCCAACCAACATGGGCAGCATCACCACCCCCAACAACCCCCCAACCTACAAAACCCCGTGGCACTCCACGCCCCTCATCGAATCCACGACCCTCTCCCGCGCGGCAGGATGTAGAATCTTCCTGAAACTCGAAAACATCCAACCCAGCGGGTCCTTCAAGTCGCGCGCCATGGGGAACCAAATCCTCTCACACCTCCGCAAGCCCGAGAACTACCACAAACCCGTGCACTTCTACGCCTCGTCTGGCGGGAACGCCGGTTTGGCCGCCGTCTGCGCGGCCCGGACCCTGGGATACCCGTGCACGGTGGTGGTGCCTGTTTCCACGAAGCCGCTGATGGTGCAGAAGCTCCGGAAGGCTGGGGCGGCGGATGTGATTCAGTATGGGGAGACGTTTTCGGAGGCGGGGATGTATATGAAGGATGTTGTGATGAAGGGGAACAGTACTGGGGGGAAGGAGAGAGATGATGATGATGAGGTGGTGAAGATTGCGCTGCATCCGTTTGATAATGAACCCATCTGGGCGGGGAATAGTACGATTGTGGATGAATTGGTGGAGCAGATTCCTCCGGCTGTGGGGGAGGAGGAAGAGGAGATGCATGCTGGTCGTGCGTTGCCGGTGGATGCGATTGTTTGTAGTGTTGGGGGTGGGGGGTTGTTGAATGGGTTGGTGATGGGGATTGAGAGGCATCGGAGTGGGGATGATGCGGATGCGAAGCCGGTGCATATTGTGGCCGTGGAGACGAGGGGCACGGATTCGTTGGCTACGGCGCTGGAGAAGAAGGAGCTGGTCTCGTTGCCCAAGATCACGTCCCAGGCTACGTCGTTGGGGGCGATCAGGGTCTCTGAGCGGACGTTCCGGTATGCGGTTGAGCCGCCGCCCGGGGTGAAGGTGCATAGTGCGGTGTTTTCGGATGCGGAGGCCGCGAGGGGAGTGCTTCGGCTTGTGGATGATGAGCGGTTGTTGGTTGAGTTGGCTTGTGGGGTTTGTGTCGAGGCGGCGATTGGGGGGTCGGGGGCATCGAAGGCCTCCGGGTTGGTGTCTGCAGGGCAGAAGAGGAAGAGGGGAGTTGAGGTGGAGTATGCGGCCAAGGATGAAGGGTATGGTGATGATCGGCTGTCTGCGGGGGAGAATGAGGACGATGGTCCTTCTCCTCCGTTGTCGCCGTCGTCGTCGGGGGAGTTGCAGTCCAAGCTGAAACAGTTGGTGCCGGGCTTGAATGCGGATAGTCGCGTGGTGATTATTGTTTGTGGTGGCAGCAATGTCACGATTGATATGGCGGCGGAGTGGAGGAAAATGTTGGCTGAGGGCTGGGCGACCTCGGAGTGATTGTTGATATTGATCATCTTGCTTGGGTGATGGTGTATCTCATGGTTTTGATTTTGTTTCGATTACTTGGGCGTGGCGGACTTTACTATACAGGTTAATGACGATTATGATACAGCGTGCTTAGATATGGACCTTATTATTGATATTGACGAAATATTTCCAGAGAATCAAGAACCACTGCCAACTTATCCAGTAGACAAGTCTCCATCCTATACCCTCGCTATCGATACATCACATTCGAAAAGAATCATGCGGAAGTAGGAACTTCTGCACCGGCGATCGTACGAATCCGATAGTCCCAGTAGTTCGCCCGGATAGGATCATATTTCTCCTTCAGCAGGGTAAGCATGCGGACGGCATCCTGTCCTGATGCGCTTTCTTCGGCAAATACATCAGCCAGCCATTCAACAGCATGGCTGCTCTTGACCTCCACATCCCCGTCCTTTTCGATCACGAATTTGCTCGTAAACTCCTTCCATTCCGAAAGAGGCCGACCTGCGGCGCGCAACACCCCCCGCGCATACGACCACGGACTGCGATTCTCAGGTGCCCGAACGATCTTGGACTTGGCGAACTGCAGCTCAGCGTCGATAACATCTTCGTCGACAACGGCCAGTCGGCCCTTCTGAGAAGGGTCCCCGCCGCTGTTTTGCATTCCGGCGTCTGGCTCGTCATCACGCGGTCCAAACCGGAGCATATACCGGTGATTCCAAGCGGAGTTGTTGCGGACATCCGATGCTAGCAGGGCTTCCACATCCTGGATTTCGCGCGGGGCATCCCAAAGCTTGAAATGACGGACGTACCAATGGCGGTAGGTCCAGACATGGTAGTTTTTAGAATCTTGAGCGAACATCTCCATGAGGAAGTCTGGTTCCTTGGCTGGTGGGGTGGGGAAGGAGTCCCTGCGGGACATGAGGACTTGACGGTGATGCCTGATAGTGACAGTTAGATGTGCCGACTGTGATCAGTAAAAGGAGCAATTGGCCGTACCATATTTGGTAATTCTTCAGGTACTTTAGAGAGACGCCGTTCAGCCATTCCAGCTCATCTTTGAGATCTTTTTCCAATGCAACCAGGATCTTTGCACGGTAAATCCTAGTATTTCTGGTCACTTTCTGGCTCCAATGGGATATTTGATAATCAGTATAGTTAAGCTTACCACACGGTATAATGAGCAGGGTTCATCGAAATAATGTCTTCGGTCAACTTCAACGCTCTCTCCGACATTTCGTTGGCTGCCATGACCGCTCGTAGATACGATGTGGCCTCGAGGTACTCCGAAGCATAGGCAATGGTGGCCAAGGGCTGTGCTCCGGATTCGGCACCATCATCGAGGGGAATTGGCTCAATGGAAGCCCATTCGGGGTCTGAGGCGTATTTTCCCTCCATCGTTAAGGTGAGGTATAGATATAGTGGATAATTGCCGGTTAGGCAGCTGGACAGATCTTCTGTGGATCACGCTGTACACAACCAATAGGATTCTCAGACTCCCAGCTTAATCTAGGAGTATGTTTGACGGTGGATAAGGCTCCAAACTGTGATGTCCCAATAGCCTGGGCAATTCAAATCCGCCCGTCAACTGAGGGCAGTATGTCGATGACGTCCAGTAGAAGTTGCCGGAAAAAAAAGGCCACGCCCATGCACCTATACTTCGTCACACGCAAAACAGCCTTGGACTTGAATCGACACTTCGGTCCCTATTAGCTCTCGGAGCTACTGCCAAATATGCGGAAGAGCTGCACGATCAAGCCTCAGTTGAAGATGTCGACGATTTGATATGGGCCAAAGAACGAGTCCGCAGTGGGGTATCCCTGCCTGAGGCAGACACCGAACAATATCAAGGCGGCCAGCCATTCTTGGGATTGTTCTGGCCCTTCTGCCGATTGTTTCCTTCCTCCCTCCTCCATTCCAGTCCACAACTGAAGGTCGGCAGATCCGAGGTTCCTGGCTTTCGATCGACTGGCTGTCATCAGTGAACCTTAAATCGCCAATCTGGAGCATCTGGCAACCCTCCAGTCCATCCGTACCGATCCACGATTCTCGCTGGCAGCGTGCATTTCCCAAAGAGGATAAAAAGTCCCAGGCGGTCATCATTGGCTCGCGATAATGCCTGGCCAAGTTCCCCCCGCATTCTCCGACTTCACATCGCCGTCGCCTCCTCATCCTCCGCCATGTTTATCCGTTCGCTTTCTTTATCCTCAATCTACCATGAGCCCACCACGGACCGATAATGCGTCGCGTCAAAAAGTCCCGTAATGGCTGCGCCCGGTGCAAAAGCAAACGCGTGAGTTTGGTACCATTTCTGGCCATGTCTTATCTACCCATTTGAACCATAAATTAATCTGCCGCTCTTGACAGGTAAAATGCGGGGAAGAAAGACCTCACTGTAGTCGTTGCACCCGTCTGGGCGTCAAATGCCCCGGATACGTCCAGTCTCTCCGCTGGGTTACCAAGTACCCACCGCTGGCCCATGGGGAGCCCAACCAGGATACCGCTGAAGATATTCCCGATGAATCTCGCTCCACCCCTTATCAACATTCCGATCCGAATAATCCAGCTACCAGCCGTCTTAGCCCTGGCTTGGTTGACCCACTGGCACAATCTTTGGCCGTGGATGGTGACAGCCTGAATCTCACCGCTTCTGACGATCCGGTGAACCCTAGGAACCTGGAGCTGGATGAACCGAACGGTATATGTGACAACTTATGGGACCTACAGCAGGCAGGTTCCCTGCCGGAACTTGCAGACCTCCAGTCTCCGGTATCGGCATCGGTATCATCAGCTGGCCAAACCAATCCGGTCTTGAACTTTGAATCCTCAGGGGCTCATGTTGAGGACCCCTTCGGGTTGTTCTCCTTAGCCGCGCCGGCGCTGCAGGATGAACCTCACATCTTTCCTGGGTTTTCGCCAGCTACCATTGTACGTCAGTATCCTCCACCTGGCTCGAGGCCACCACAGCGGGAGTTCGCATCAATCCCGCAGCCTCTTAACAACCCCTCCTGGACTCTCATCGAGTACTATTTCAAGGAGGTGGCGGCCTTGTTTTCAAGCTACGACAGCCAGATGAACCCATTCCGATCCACTGTTTCCCGGCTATGGGGCTCGTCGTTGGCTATGTGTCGGACCATGCAGAGCATGGCAGCCGCGACGCTTGTGCACGACTTTCCACAGTTTGGACCACTGGGTCGGAAAATGCGCGATGAGGCAGTGGACATCATTACGAAGGAGACTAATCTAGATGACAAGTCACTTCTAGCGTTGCTCATGCTTGGCCAGACTGCCAGCTGGCACGACCCCAAGGATCTCGGCATTTCCTTCTTCAATCTGCTGCGAAGCCATCTTGACACCAAACAAGCAAGGCCACCAATGCCAGGCCGTAGCAATAATCATCAGTTTTTCGAAGAAGCGTTGGTCTACTGGGAGATGCTTCTATCGTTCGTGGCCGATGATTCGGCGGTCTTGTCTGGGTCCGCGGCCATAGCAGCCGATGAATCACTCGTTCTACAACGCGTTCCTCATCCATGGACAGGCATAGCGCGTGACACCCAGTATACCGTTCAAGAAGTAGGAAGGCTCATACGTCGGGAGCGGAGACGCATCCGCTCTCGCGCTTTTACATCAAACGCAGACATCGCGAGAGCCCAACGTGCCATGGAGAAGGCACGCGAGCTGGAAGAGCGACTGCTCAGTCTCGCTCACCCAGCCGAAGCCGAAATTATCAGCCCAGGCGATGATGAAACACCGGTCTGGCATCTCCTCACGATGGCCGAAGTGTACCGTTGTACGGGTCTTATGCAACTATACCGGGTCTTTCCCGATCTTCTCCGCCGTCGACTACCCACACAACGTCCCCCCAACCCCCATGATCCAGCCACGACAATCCCGGACCCCTTTCTCTCTCCTCCGATGGGCGGTACACCCTGGTTCTGTGAACCCTCGTACCCGGCCCCAAATCCAGAAGCCACCGAGACGGCCGATCCAACGACGGCACACCCAGACTCCTACTATGACAGTTGGCTGACCGAGTTCACACTCACCACTCTTTCCCGTCTCAAGACCATCCCCCTGGAATCCCGCACCCGGTGTCTCCAACCCTTCCTCCTCGTCGCCTCGAGCAGCGAGCTCCGTCTCCCTCGTCTCCCTCCCCTAGACACCAACCTAGACAACAACGAACCAAGCATATCTTCCCATGCTGTTGACGTCTCTCGAACTCGCCGATTCATCCTCGGGCGACTCACCTCCTACCTGCACGTCCTGCCCCCCAAACCCATCAGCGTCTGTCTCCAGCTAGTGCGGGAGGTTTGGCAACGCATGGACGCCGGAGAACCAGGGATCTACTGGATGGACGTGATGATAGAAAAGGGATGGGAAACAACCATGGGATAATCGAGGTATCTCCCGCCTGCTCAAGATCAGGCATTGTAACGAATTCACATGAATGGAACGCTTCTGTTACTGTTGGAGCTGTATGTATATTACTACTTTGTTCCGGGGTAAAATTTACACAACGGTATTAGTATTGGTATTTGATTGGAACTGAAAGGGAACTTAGCCGTCGCTACGCCCGAGACCTAATCCAAGAGCTAGGTAAGATAATGTCAAGAGCCACGTAGGCCAAAAGGAATATATCCCTTCGAGCCCCGGGCGTACAAGGTAGAATATAACATGTCTCAACAGATAAGATAGATCGACATCACTTGTATCACATTACCTACATCACTTAGATACACCCATTAAGAATGCAAACAATAGTCCCTAATGACCGGTTTTCCCTCATACAGCATTTGGAGAAGAGAATGTGCAACACCACAAGAAGGCAAGGAATGTTTTATAAGGCATAAGATAGGGGAAGAGAAAGGGGAATTGCGAAGAGGGAATAGATTGTGTAATTGAAGTAGAAGCGTGTCAAAGTGTCAAGGAATTATTATACACAGAAGAGAAAAAGAATGAAGGGGGCCGTGAGAACAAAACATAGGATGAAGGGAATTGAAAACCAATTAAATGCGTAATAAGATGCAGTCATGCAATGCCCTAACACCAAGCTCGGACGGAAGGAGAAATGATCATAAGAGGTGGGTTTAGGAGAGGTAAATGAGTGATGGTGGTAGAGGGTAATCCCATGGGGCTGGGTTGGAAATTTGAGTTCAAACGGCTCGTTTCCAGAACTTCCATCCTTCCCGTCTTTCTTGCGTGCCGACGCCGACAAGACGCTCGATACCTTCGGGTCCATCGGCATTCTCGAACTTCTGTTGGTCAATCTCCTCGCCGCCCTCTTCCTCGGAGCCGTTACGTAGCACTGCCGGCCAGAGGACTCCAACGCCGTCTCCACCCAAGGTGGTCTCATATTTCTGGAAATTCTCCTCGGCGAGCTGGTCCTGGAGCTTGCGGCGTGCGTCCTCGCTGGCATCCGGGCGTAGAAGGGTGATCGCACAACCCCCGCCGCCCGCACCGGTAAGCTTTGTCCAACCGATATCAGCAAAGTCGACCAATTCCCGAATCCGCTCCAGTCGCGGATGGGAAACTCCTAGGGACACGAGGAAACCGTGGTTGACACGAACCAGCGTTCCGAGGTGTTCGAGGGTTTCCTTATCGACATCCTTGCCATCAGTCCCTTGGATCGCCTCCTGCGCGGATAGGGTGACCTTGTCAATCGCATCGAGGATAGATTCGGTAACGAGTGGATGTTCCTTTTTGAGCTTCCCGACTTTGGCGACTTCAACCGCAGTCGAGCGGCTCTGTCGTGTGTCGACCAACAGGAGGGGTAACTCAGGGAAGTTCGGCAGCGGCACGACCTTCGGGGGCTTCGAGTAGTCTTCCCTTCTAAAAATTACGGCCTTGCCGCCCGTGGAGACCGTGTTGTCCACTCCGCTCGGGTTTCCGTGTATACACAATTCTCCAACGAATGCCCATCGGTTGATTCGCTCGATCTGCAGCTCCGCCTCATCGGGCGGTTGGTCGTCATGAGGACCTGCTAGAGTGCGGATCTGAAGCAGCAGCGCGGCACTGAGACATGTGCAGACACTGGCACTACTTCCAAGACCTGCGGCCATGGGGATTGTCGAGCGCAAAGTGTAAATGGCACCCGGATTTTGGGGTGAACCCAGGGAGCAGAACAGGTATAGGAATGCCAACGCCGACCCTTTGTGTTTCTTCCGCAACTCCTCCGGCGCCTTGGGCGAAACCTCTTCCACATATGGTTGTAGTGAGTTGTACAATTCTTCATCGAGGGTGGTGACAAGGTCGTAATAGTACTTCTTCTTGGAGGGTTGCTTGAAGAGGTCCCAGGGCAAATCATCAAGGTTCCATGTGTGTTTGAAATCCATGTCCCTGAAGTTCAAGGTGATGGTGCGCTGTGATTTGGACAAGGTGGTAACGAGGAAGTAGGAGCGGAGGGAAATGGCGGCGGCCATGGCAGCCTTGCCGTGCACGACGGCATGTTCACCGAAGACGATGACCTTGCCCGGCGCGGATACCATGAAAGGGGGCGCCATGGGCGATGAAGCCTTCCGAGCCATGGCTCTCTTCACGGAGTCGACGCCGTTGGTGGGAGAGGTGGCAGGGAGGCTAGAGGCACTGGTGATAACGGTCGTCGCCGATGTGTTCGATGCGGCGTCGGAGATATCAGGACTATCATCGCTAACAGTCACTGTTTTGGGGCGAACAAGGGGGGCAGGATCGGGAATGAGGTGGGACATGTTGCGACGTTGGCCTGCTTTCGAGGCTCTGAGACTGCCGTTCTTGCGACGTGCGCGTCCGTTGTGCATTACTGGAACGAGAGGCAGGGGTGCGTAACTTAGGGGGGCGATTGGCGGCTGACAGTCGGGGGTCTAAGCGTGGAAGGACTGGACGGTGAGCATGGCGAGACGAGAAAGGAGAGTTGCAGAAAAGGGGATTCAAAGAGAGAAAAAGGCCGCAGAAGGCGCCCAAGTCAGCATGAGTGGACAGGCAATGGAGGAGTAAGAAGATTGAGAACACGAATCGCCGGCGCTGTCGACGGAGGGATCCAAGGATGCCGGAAGGGGAAACCGGGGTCGCAGCCAATCACGGAGCCTCAATTGTGCATTAGTCACCGTTGGGTTGCGGGCCATCTGACATTCAGCTCGAATTGCAGCTGCCCATGCATCATCATGGTCTAGATTCTACACGGTAGCCCTGAGTCTGATTGCGCCCGTTGCAGGGATCGGCTTCCCCTTGCCAACCCCCGGAAAAAGCAACCAGCCTTCCCGGCGCTGTGGGTGATCGCTTGGAGGTGCCTAGACTGAAGCATGGGCGCCCACTCCTTGCTACCTTACTCGGAAGGGTGCGTAAAGATTGGCTAGTCGCCATGGTCAGCTTGGAGGCCTTTGCATCTGCATGGATTTCATTGGAACACGCCCCCTCAGCTGGATATCACCTGGATGGATCAAGGAGGACTCAAGCTGAAGCAAGACGGCGTCCGGAGTATATCTATAGTCGAAACAGCTCGTCCGAACCGACTCCCAGGCAAACATGATGCCAGTGGTCTTCCACTGCATTAACTCAGGGTGCACAGCTCATTGGTATGCATGGTCACTACCTATAGACCATCGAAACCACCCTGCGTGATTTAATGTTCAATATGCAAAGCATCGCTTTGGGAGTCCCCTAAGATGCGTCGGGCTGGGCATTACTAAACGCCTTCCTCGGTTTTTATTTCCCTTTTGATATAGTATCCTTGCCGACGGCCTTTGCTTCACCCAGTCTCTGCGGGTGATAGTTCACCTCTGATATGCCGAGCCACTCCTAGGCTTCTCAAGTTGATAGACTTGTAAGTCGCTGGATCTTGAAATAGGTATGTCGAGCCAATATGTGGCCACGCCACCTGGTTCTTACAACGGACCTGACACTGTAGCAAGGAGTATCGCAAGATGGTATTAAGAGAAAGTGCACGTATATGGTTTTTATCAGGACAAGTGTAGGACCAGTAAGGGGGGAACTGAGGCATAAGATGAATGCTGCTCAGAACTTTCCACACGGCGACCGGCTGTGCGAAATTTGCACTTGCAGACCAGTCCAACACATGTCATTGCCAATGCCACATGCTTGGCTCTCATGCACCTCCAAACCGGCCCAGGGCGACTTTTGTACAACAAGCAGCACTTCTTCTACATGAACCGTCAACTTGCTCCCTTCGTCTCCTATAATTTTCAGGGACATTGCTCGAAGGGTCAGCCTGGGATTGTTTATCTCGCAAACAGTTTCACCTTCAATAATGTATTCATACCTTTTGGCTCCCACAAACGGCAGTGCCATTGACAGCATTACTTGCCTTCAACACCTCACTCATAAGCGCCAGGATATGAAATCTGTGATAGAATACTTCTTATATGCAGTTGCCTTGAACTTAGTGCAGCAAAAGAGAGAGTAAGAAAAGTTATTGAGGCGCATGCTCACTTGGACTTTGCCATGCAACTGGTGGAATATGATGTTGGTGCCGAACACACTGCTCATCACATTACATCGAGAGAAAGAATGTTCACACTGTACCCGGAAGGTGCACGAGACTTTCTTGCCTTGGCTCATTAACCGCTCCCTCAGCCCTGACAGTGAGAAGCAGCTCGCGAGCATATGATGCAGCCGTCGATGCAGCATAACTGCGCCATCTATCATCCTGGCAGCTATTACAATAGTCGCCGATTCCTCGTATGATGAACGAAGGAAAGCTATTCATCAAGCCTGCGGCTACAGTGTCATAGCATAGGATGTTCATCTTAGGGTCATCTGCGTATACGGCCTTGGTGACGACATCCGCGATCTCACAACCTGAAGCAATTGTCCCATAATGGGCCATTACTCCACGGGTAGTGCAATTGCTCCCTCTCCGATCGAGCCTGTCTCTGGTTTCAGATCCTTTACTCTGTCCACCATGCCTATGATCGGAATGGTACACTCGGTCATACTCAGGACGTTGAAATCCAGGCAAGTCGTTCATCCGTTTCAGATGCTCCGTTGTGATGTCTGACTTCATCGGGCCATTATATTGGCCTTGTACTTTGGAGACTGCCGACAGAAGCACATCTGGTGGAGGATTCAATCGCCCAGTTAGTTCGAAGCGGCCACCCCGAAGATGCTTTCTCATATCATATTGCTCTATGCCGCGAGCCGTATTCGTGGGCACACCAACCACAATATCACCTACCTGGACGTCATGTTCTGGGCTAGGGTTTCCGTCTCCAACGCCAACCGACAGTATGAACCGCAAGTGAGGAAATGAGCGAGCCATATCTCGGGCTGTTTGTGCAGCAATATAGCTCTTGAAGGAACCCGTCCGTAAGAGTGTGAGAGCCACCAAATGCTCCCCGATGCGGCCAAAGACATAGGCATTCGGGTCGCGCAATTGCTCAGTGCCTGGGTTTTCGAACTCTTCGTCCAGCATTCGGCAAGACGCATCGTACTCTTCTCGCAGAGCACAAATCCAGCCGACTGTGTAGGCGTCGACAGGAGGGATGTCTTTTGTTGTCTGAAAAACTGCTTTCACCACTGCAAGCAACCTCCAGGCTGCATTTTGGGCGGAATGGAAATTCGGGAGGTGCATTCTATCGAGAATACAAGTTACACCATGAAGCACGGTTGAGATCTTATGGTTCTGCAAAAAGGACGCAGTCGCACATTCAAGAAGCAGTAGTAGGGGCACATCTTCAAATGCAGGTTTATGCGCGCTTACCTCCCAACCCCGCTTATCCAAGCGTCGACATTGCAGCCCAAGCGTTGGTATCAATTGTCCTCTCGCCAGGTAGGTACTGATGCCCAAGGGTCTAGATTTTGAATATGTCGTTTTCGGCTCACATCAAAGAGTGAAAGAGAGGTTCGAAAGCCCATGGCTCATGTTTATGTTGTAACCTTGCTGTTAGTTGGGTTTCTAGGCATAGGAATGATAATCCTGGGCGCCTAAAGGACCCCAAGTGCCTGGCTAGGTTATTAGCATCACACGAATATTCTTAACTGCTGACCAGTCAGCCTGCTGAAACCATAACAATGAGGAAGATGATATACATTCGTCTGAGACAAGAGCATGTTGTGTGTAGCCGAGCTGTGCAAAGGTTGACAGCCAGTGTTAGCATTCAGCAGCATCACTTACAACCATTCTGGATTACCGAGATAAGGCTCAAGCTTCCTTGCTCTCACATACGATACCTTTACCTCCAATCAGGAACAGCAACTGGCCAACAAAAAAACTGCCGACAGCCACCTAGAAACCTGCACATGGCTACCGGGAACCAGTCCGTCGACCAAACTTCGGCGGGGTCTGAGCGGGCTGTCAGCTGCCAACCGACCCAGAAGCATCATGGACTCTCATTTGCTATCGCTGCGAGCCAATATACGGTACTAAGTTTAAGGGTTTTGAAGCGCCGATCTCGTCAGAATACTCGAGAACTGAAGGCGACAAAGCTGCCTGCCAAGTTCTAGTGGTGCGAGCCAGCCACCGGCTAGGAAATAGCAACAAGATTCCACCAAACACCGCTGTTGGAAGCCAGTTCCTGGAGACGCATTAAACTGGCTAAGCCTATGATTTGGATAAGCGGCAATGCCGCAGAGAACCATTTAACCTGCGCGATTTAATTGAAAACTGCCGCCCGGTACTCTATTGGGGAGAGTGACAGAGTATCGGGTAGTTTTGCGATAGATATGTGCCTATATAGATCTGCAATTGAGGAACAATACCTGGGTCTACATACCTGAAGACTTAGCATCAACAACAAAATGACCAGACTGTTGAACGCTGTTACTTTGCTTGGTGCAGGCACACAAGGCTCGCGCCTTGCCTACATGGTACGTTCAGTTCTCTCACCAAAGGACAGTTTCATACTAAGAATAACGTGTATAGTGGTCGCGCCTAGGAAGACCAGTCTACCTTGTCGACAAAACCCCAACCCAGCTTAATCTAGCATTAGCTACCGTCCAGAGACTACGAGCGAGCAACCCACCCAGCGAGGAAGGAAAGGTGATCAGTCTCACTGCAGATGATCTAGACAAAGCACTCCATAATTCCTGGCTAGCTATCGAGGTGAGATTCTCATACATGATTGTGTACTCTAGCTGACTCCTACCAGTGTGTCTCAGAGGACCTAGAGTGCAAGCGACCCGTGATGGCGGAGCTCGATAGGAAGTCCGACCCCGAGACAATAATTGCGTCGAATTCGAGCAGTTACTCTATTTCAGAGATCTGCAAAGGACTCAATCTGAAGGCGGAGGACAGATTCGTCAATCTGCATTCATGTTGGTCTATGATCTATCCATGTATCTTGAAAGCTCCAAGGCTAATGATGCACTAGTTTGGCCACCCGGGACACAAGGTAATCAGGAACGGCAACATCCTCATACACTCTCTAACTGACGTATTGCTTCAAAGCGGTCGAAATCATGGGTTCTAGCCAAACCAGAGCTGATATTATCCCTCTTCTCATGAGAGAAACCCAAGATCATGGGTTCCACCCCTTTCATGTCCGCAAATCCTCTAACGGGTACACCTTCAATCAGTACCTCGCAAACCATGTCGTATGGGACAGTGCCGTTCACTCTAATCATGTATAATATCTGGGCAGTCATCAACGGGAGGCCCTTTATGTCTTGGAAATGGACATCGCCGCTGGGCATTGAGTCCGGAAGCAGTCTCTTCCACTACACCTAACCCCCATCATCAGCCATCACTAGCATAGTGTACATAGAAGCAATGACCAATTACAAACATGCCCCATACCACTACCAACCACCACCCCCCACCAAAAAAACAACCAACTACCTACTCAAAAACCTCCCTCTCCGCCATCAACCCCCTCGCCACCTCCATATCATGCCCAAACACCAACCTGGCCCCAAACAACCTCTGCAACCTCCTCACGCGCCCCAAGCTCCTATACCACGCATTGTGGTCCCTCGCCAACCCGCCATGCGGATGTCCCAACTCATAATTCTCCCTAACATGAAACTGATCTGTCGTCCAAATAAACGTCCCATCCCGTTCCAAATTCACCTGCATCACACACAATCCCGGCGTATGTCCCGGACAATGATGTAACGTAATCCCCTGATACAAATCCAACGAGTCCTCGGAAAACGTCACCCACTTTAACCGTTCCAGTAACATGTAATGGCCTAGGTAGACGCCGAGATCGGCGCCCGTTGCGACGGCCCAGCAGGCGTGTTTGAATTCTTCTTCGTGTACGTAGATCGGTACGTCCGTGTCGAGGAAGTGTTCGAGGCCCCCGGCGTGGTCGAGATGTAAGTGGCCCAGGATGACGGCTTTGATGTCTTTGATGGAGTGGCCTGTGGCTTGGATGGCCGCGGGGAGTTTGTGTTTTTCCGTGTAGACGGTCCGGGGGAAGATGTCGGTTATGGGGGCGCCCCATTTCTAGTATGGTTTGTTGGGTGAGGTCATATATAGGAATAGGATAGGGGGGTATGGGGGGTACGTACCACGTCAAGATCCTCTGCACAGCCGGTTTCGAATAGGATGAGACCGACACCGGGGTAATCGATTAGCGCGGATAAGAGGATCAAGTCTCGACGACGGTTGACGGGGTTGGGGTTGCTGAGGGTGCTGACGTTGGCACCGCGGAGGAGCCTATTCTTGTTCAGGTGGGATGGCTATTTGGGTTTATGGTAAGGGGGTTATGGCTGACCAGGATTCGTCGACTTGGAGAGTTCCCAGATCCAGAATGTACATCTTTGTTCCTGGGGGACATTTGAAGGCTGGGATACCTGCGGAGACGAGCATGGAGGCTGGGTCGGTGATGGCGGCCATTGTGGTGGATGAGTGGGAGAGCAGACTGGGAGCTGGTTCTAAGCAACGAGGGGATGAGAATTGGAGGGGAGAGGGGCTTGTTTTCTAGCATTAGGTCGTATTTTATATGTGTTACATTGGTAAGAGCTTGATGTATGATTCGCGCGGAGATGATTACAATCCCGGTTATGGGTGCATTAGTCTAGGGCTTTAGATCTTGGGTAGGCCGTCGAGTTGCATGACCCCGCACGCCATCAGGGATTCTGCAATGCCCGAGGTCAATCTTCGGAGAAATGCTTACAAGGATGCTAACGGCCACTGGCGTTGGCGGTGGCCTGTTGAGTGGGGTTGGAGTTTGTACGCTTGTTCGGAGTAAGTGAGGTCGAGTCATATCCTATCAGTCTAATGGAGCTCGGGTATGTAGGTTCAGAGCAACGTTTGGCTATCTTCAGGTGTTTATTGACATTCACAATTGACAATAGTTATACATATTGCCGTATATTCTAAAGCTTGGCGTATGTATGGCACGCTTCCCTTCTATTCATGCCGTCAGAGGTTCATCGTCACCGTCATGCTGTTGCTGTGAACCAGCAGACACGGCGGCAACCCCTGCCAGAAAATGTCCAAATCGCTCAGGTAAGAGGCACTTGCAGCCTCGTTTTGTGCGGTGCCTTCGGATGGTGACGGCAGCGTGGTAAAAAGAACTGCCGTGTCGCTACTGTGCTGGTTCATCAGTTCATTCAAGATTAAGTGCTGTGCCCGACTGGGGAGATCATTGAATGACAAGGGAACTGCCGCCTGCCGTGGGTATCCAGACGCAGACTTTGTGACGGATGGTCCGGACGATGAACGTCGTGTGTAGATGGAGTCAACTCGATTCGATTTGCGTGGCGGGGATGAGCTAGGGGCGAACATGATTGACGGTCCCCCGCCTTCTTCAGTGTTGACACGCGCTTCAGGGATTGGCGACGAGCTGAATCGGCTGCTGGACGGCGAGCGAGTAATCTTCGGCCGGGATCCACTTGATTGGCTTTTCGGCGACGTCCCATCCTCGGTGGTCATCACTATGGATGGAATCGCCTGGTCGGGAGCAACCTCCTC
The DNA here is from genome assembly GCF_003184845.1 of Aspergillus ibericus CBS 121593. Classification (NCBI taxonomy): domain Eukaryota; kingdom Fungi; phylum Ascomycota; class Eurotiomycetes; order Eurotiales; family Aspergillaceae; genus Aspergillus; species Aspergillus ibericus. The sequence continues at coordinate 1,057,376 of NW_020292100.1, read as the reverse complement.
GTCAACTTTCTGCTTTGCCTTGGAAGGACCTGCCCGCCCAGATCGAGGACTCAGGGCTCCGTAATCGGCATCCTGGTTGATATCTTCCTCTGCCTCCTCCTCATCCACGTAAGGCGGAAATTCTGCTTCGTCACTGCTATCACTGGTGCTGCTGTCGCTGCTTTCGTAGTCAACAAAGGCATCGAGCAAGCGATGGGTTTGCATGCCTAAGCTGACGCTTCCGAGGCCCCTGAAGCTAGATATGGATCGCCGTCGCTTGGAGGACTCCATAAATTTCTTCAGTCCACCAACCAGCTGATGTGATGGTTTATGGACGCTTTCAGGACTCTGCGAGGGCCAACTAGGCATCCGTATGTTCGGCCTCTTGATCCCTACTTCGGCTCGGTGCTGGGCTTCATGCGTACTTCGAGCCTTTTGGACTTCCTGCCACCACTCTTCATCGCGCAAGGCTTCGTGGACTCGAGCTTCGTGATCCTCAGTCTCCGGGGAAATCTCGCCATTGACGATGATACGGTATGTCTTGAGGTCGCCGCATGCGAGCCAGAAAACCAGAACCTCGGCCTCAATCCTTAGCTTTTCGAGGAGTGCTTCGACTCTGCCTCTCTCATCCTCCACGTCAGTTTCATACTCCACGAATACAGCCACCCGAAGCTTGTATGTCTTTTTCCATGATGGCACCGTGTTGAGGATACACCCTAACTGTAAGATGAGGGTATACGTGTCGAAGTTGGTGGTCAAGACATTTTTCTTGCTCTCGCTATCTGCACCGAGCTCGGCGCTCATCTGAATGGGCCATAGATCAATGTACTTCTTCCGATGTTGCCCGTGCGGACCGGGAAGCTCGAGGTCTTCAAATCCCTTGGCCACGGCAACATTCATCCGTAGTTTGAAGAGCAGGTCCTCTAGAATGGTCACATAGGTCCTTGAGGTCATTGGAAGCTCCTGCGAGCCGTCTTCGGAAATCGCAGGCACCAAGTCGCGCGAGACGCGTCTTGCAGTTGATTCCCTCCGCATCGAAAGCTGTGGCCTCTCAGCCAATGATTTACCTTTGCGGAACTGATCAATGATGACAATGTTCGGCCTCATACCTCCCAAGCCAGCGCTCAAGGTAACATTGCGAACGCCCCATTCGACGGTAGGAGAGACTGTAATGTTGACAAAGGCCTTAACTCTGGAGCTTTCAACGAATTTGGTCCAAGCCGTCTGCTGACGTCGGGCTTCTGGTACAGCGGCTGAGAAATCATCTGTTACGAGGACATGGCCCAGCACAAATAACCCTCCTTTCTTCAGAGAGTTACAAAATGAGATCATCCTGGATTGTTCACTAAGGTCATTTACGAACAGCAGGATTTGGGGTCGCCAGAACTTGACATGCTCTTGGCGAAGCCGGAGCAAATACTTGCGCACTTGGTGATAGATCAACCCTTGGCTGACATCTCCCCACGGCTTGGGAGGTGAGGTATAGTGAATCAGCAGGAATAGCATCATCAATATTCCAACACAGCCTGTGGCATAGATCCCGTCAACGAAGAACATGCTTGCGCCGCAGACCAAAGTGCCCGTTGCTGCGGTTTTCCAGTTGAAATAATGGAAAGACGGGCGAAAATTGGGCGCCGATCCGATCTTCAGAAGAAAGCAGGCCAGATTGGTCACAAGAAATGTCATCAGATAAGTCATCGTAACGAAGGACGCGATTTGATTGATGTCAAATAGCATTGTGAGCTGTGCGACCACATAGGTGACAATGATCGCGTAGACTGGTTCGTCGGTCTTCTTTGCACCCTTGCCAAAGAAGCCCAGGCCAGGAAGCAGAGCATCTCGTGCAACTGCTTGGAGTAACTTGGCGGAGCCAATGACACCCATCAAAGCTGAGAAGAAACTTGTCGCGAATTCTCCCATGAGGATAATCGCGCCGGAAAGATTGGCCTAAGTGTGGTCAACAAAGTACGACTGCGTGCCAGGGAACAGAAACATACAACTTGAACAACGTTGGCATTCTTGTAGAATGACTCACGAGTTATAGATGCAGCCATGGCAAGAATTACGATGGCATAGGTGATGAATGTCAAAGCTAGCCCATACAACGTTCCCTTGGGAATCGATCGGCTGGGGTTCTTTAGGTCACCAGACATGCTCGCGCCGCTGCAGGTACATGAGCTTGGTGTTCTTAACAGCCGGAAACGTACCTACGCGAATATACCACCAGTAGCGGGGAATAGAATTCCAAATAGGTCCTGGAAATTTTCTCGTCCACGTATTTGGCTACCAGCAGCACCCTTGGTAAGTTTGGGTTTGAGATTTTCTAGCAACGTCTGAAGCCGAAATCCCGTAAATTCTACCCCTTTCTTCGGGATACTGAACGGCTTCATGAATATGGCAGACACTGGTATGCTGAAAGTCGCGATGAGCAGAATGATAAGCAGCCCGTTGCTAGCTCTGGAAAACAGAGAGCTTCCCGCTAAGCATATTCCAGTACACATAACCAGGATGGAAGTTCCCCAGAGGTACTGCCACCAGAAGCCTTCTTCAAGGAAATTGCCCCAAGTACCAGACTCAGTCCCGAAGTTCTGGGTGAAACAATCGACAAGACCGACGGCGTTCATGCCAGTGTTTAACACAGAACCCAGGTAGAACACGATCCCTATAGATCCACCAAATTCTGGACCTAGCGACCGAGATATCAGGTAGTAAGCACCACCTCCTCGTACCGTTCCATTGGTTGCAATAGCGGATAGAGACATGGTGGTCACGAGATTAATTGTGTAGGAAATAACCAGCAGACCTTGGTTGCGTCAGACTTTGGTTGACTCGGAATGAGTTGGATTAGAAAGGCGACATACCAAGCATCCCTAACAGACCGGCTTGTCCCAGGACAAACCCAAAGCGAAGGAACATCAGGATACTAAGGACGTTCAAAGTAGTCGGCACAAAGACACCAGAGAATGTTCCAAGCTTATTGGGGCTCTCAGAAGCGCGGTCCTTCTGGCCATCCCGTTCCTTCTGGCTTATAGCAGCCTCTCTGAACGGCCCAGCGGCTGGGGGATGGGGAGAGCTCCTCTCCCTGGGGAGATCATGCCTCCCATTACTCCCACGCCCACTCCACCAACGAGAAACATTATCTAGGACATTCGGTAACGACTGATGTCGGCCCTCTGGTGACTGATGGGACGAGTTCAGAGGCTCTGGCGGACGGAACGATAAAGCGGTTTTCCAGTGGAGATACTTGCTACTACCTTCCTCGGGAGATGCATGGGCAGATTCGCTGGGATCCAGTCTAGAAACGTCCTCTTCGGCCGTTCGCGTAGAGAAATTCGGCCTCCTTCGAGACTGCGACCCTGAGGCACTTTCAGTCCGACCGTCAGTCATCGGTCAAGGCGCCTCCACTCCTGATTGCAGGAGCGCTTCTCAACCCTCATACAGCGATAATTCGATTGTGGGGGGACGAATCGGCGGAACAACGATGAGGAGGGGGTGCGCTAGGACCGGTTAATGGTAAATCCCCTGCAAGCATAGTAAGAGGTTCCGGAATACGAACAAGCAGCGACCTCTCGGGGCCATGCACGTTGAGTGGCCGTGTAACAAAATGGGATGCTGAAGTTAAGGACGCTCAAGTCCAGATCGTCGGCGATGACCTCATGTGCCGAGAGCCAAACAAACAATGCAAAGTGGTCACTGGGTCACGGACTCGGACTGCCTCATCTGATCCTCCTTATCTCATCGCGCTGGCTCCATTTGCTCGATCATTCTCTTTGTTGGCCCTTTCGAACCTCTGTTTATAATTGTCATGGTCGACACGGCGCGGGGTGCTTTGGGGTGCGTGGAAACAACAGCGAGCCTAGTGTCTCCGCATACATTGCGGTGAACGACCTGCGCCATTCTCATTATCGACCCTCTCTTTCTCTCCCTCCGCTCTTATCAACCCTTGCCAGCCATTCCATGATCCTGGTTCGCCTCCGGAAACTCAAATAGACGAATTGTTCTCGGAAGCCACAAGGTTTTCTACTCCGACAAAACTCATTCTTGTCTTTTGTCAAAATGTCATCCCCAAGGATGTCTGATAACGGCGAGGGCTCCTCGTCTCAACGTCAACGTTCATCGTCGCCGATCTCCACGTCTGCGATGCGCTCCGGATCTCCTGCACCAGACGCTTCGTCATGGAGGCAAGCTTCGATAGCGCGTCTAGCATCGCCAATTCCTTCTCCCTCAACCTCCTATTCGTCTAGGCAGTTACCGCTCCCCATTCAGTCAACAGCGGGGACCAACCAAGATCTCCGGAGAGTCGACAATCCATCCTCTCTGCCGGGGCCCGGACAATCTATGATTGCGTCTGCGCTCCAAGACAACCTAGGCCGATCACCGCCTCCACGGGTGGGTACCCCTCCGAAACGGACCGCGTCGCCTGCTCTCCTGAACCAGCCCGTGAGGTCGATTTACGGTTCCTTTGATAATACGGCTGGGAGGGAGGGCTCGATATATTCGGCTGGCCCTTTCGAGGACCCAGAAGTTGTCAAGAGGCACCTGGTGCAGCCGCAGATCGAGAATCGGGATACCCATTCTTCTGGGGGTGTTACCAGCAATACTGAGGACGAGTTCTCCAGTCTGCAACTCCAGGGCGGTGACATCACGAGGCAAGTGTACAGATGGGCGGAGGACGCAGAAGCCGGGAGCTCGCTGCGGAAACCCCATCGGAGTAGGAGCTTCAGTCATGCTCGGCCTGCACCCGAGGATGACACGATGAACATTAACAGCATTCGTGTGCCAGGGGGGTTCAGGAGAGACTACTTGCGACGGGCGGTAGGCCCTGGAGATTTGGATGGCTCAGGAGCGCAGGCTGCTGCTGTTCAGCAGTTCCCAACAAGCAGCTTTCTCGAATTCTTGACACTCTACGGCCACTTTGCTGGTGAAGAGCTTGAAGAGGACGACGAGGTCTTGGGCCCCGATGAGTACTTTTCCTCCGATACTTATGATGAGGCGGAAGGCAGAGAACCAGGTGAAGACTCTGCCCTCCTAAGGCCGGACACGGCTGGCAGGAGGAAGCGTAAGCCGCGCGGTGGAACGGGGACCAACACGAGAACTGGAGCAGCGTTACTTCTACTCAAGTCCTTTGTTGGCACAGGAGTCTTGTTCTTGCCAAGAGCTTTTCTGAATGGCGGAATGTTGTTCAGCAGTCTGGTACTGCTTGCCGTGTCACTTCTCAGCTTTTACTGCTTCATTCTTCTGGTTAATACTCGGTTGAAGATCGATGGTTCTTTTGGTGACATTGGTGGCGCACTCTATGGGAAGCACATGAGGCGCATTATCCTCGGATCCATTGTTCTGAGTCAATTGGGCTTCGTGTCGGCGTATATTGTTTTTACTGCCGAGAACCTGCAAGCCTTCGTTCTGGCTGTCAGCAAATGCAAGTCCTTCATTGACATCAAGTTCATGGTGTTGCTGCAGTTGATCATCTTCCTTCCTCTCTCGTTGGTTCGCGATATTAGCAAACTCGGTTTCACTGCTCTCATCGCGGACCTGTTCATCCTGCTGGGTCTGGTCTACCTATTCTACTACGACTTCCTGACCATCTCGTCCCAAGGGGGCATCGCGGATATTATTTCTTTCAACCCATCCACATGGACACTTTTCATCGGAACAGCCATTTTCACGTATGAGGGAATTGGATTGATCATCCCAATCCAGGAATCAATGAAGCATCCCCAGAAGTTCCCCGGTGTTCTTGCGATGGTGATGGTCATTATCACGATTGTCTTCCTCGGCGCTGGTGCATTCAGTTACGCAGCGTACGGATCAGCAACGAAGACAGTAGTCATTCTTAACATGCCTCAGGATGACAAGTTTGTGAATGCGGTCCAATTCCTGTATTCGCTGGCAATTCTGTTGAGTACCCCGTTGCAGCTTTTCCCGGCCATTCGAATCATGGAGAACGAACTATTCACTCGCAGCGGCAAGTACAACCCCACTATCAAGTGGAAGAAGAACTGTTTCCGTTTCTTTCTCGTCATGATCTGCGCGTTCATTGCTTGGGGGGGAGCAGAGGATTTGGACAAGTTTGTTTCGCTTGTGGGAAGTTTTGCCTGTGTTCCCTTGATTTACGTTTACCCGGTAAGTTGCCCTGTCGATCGTCCTCACTTAACTCATCATGCTGACTGCTTGTGCCATAGCCCCTGCTGCACCTCAAAGCTTGTGCTCAATCGAGACGGCAGCAAATCGCCGATATCGCACTCTCCATCTTCGGCGTCCTTAGCTGCTTGTATACGACTGCCCTCACGCTTAACAACTGGGTCAACGGAGAGGATGTCAAGGCTCCCGGATACTGTGACTCATAGTCAGTATACAAGCCATATCAATTGTATCCCTATTCCTTTGGAATCCGCGCTCTGGATGTGAATGACTGATGCTATGTTGCGATATTATCGTGATACGATGATCGATATTTGTTCCCTTGGTTACCTAGTAACCCCTTGTCTGAGTAAGCTTTTTTTTTGTTCTCGTTGCTGTTGGGTCCTTATCTACAATTGGTATAGACTAGAGATGAAATTGCCAGTACATATCTCTCCTGTAACATCATGTCTTCCTTTTTTTCTTAAGCTAGTTATCCGTTTAAGGCATAATCCAGATCAAGATTTTAGCGTAATTGTCAATGTCTACATCTTGTTGATTCGCGAAAGCAAAAGTCTATATACAGATACAACCGCCATGCCCAGCTGCTAGATACAAAATAATCTCAGTCAACAACAGACCCCATCCAACCACTACTACCCATTTCAGCGCCAGTTAGAATACAAATAGCCAGAGCCATCGATAACCATGCTCTGCACCTTACCCAGCGAAGTATTGTTTTTCCCATTGGCCTAGACCACTTCGATCATGACATTGTGGTATTGTCTAGGTAGGTAGGTAGGTATGAAGTGCTGCCGAAGAGATATAAATGATTCATAAGCCGCGCAGCCAGCGGCATTGGGCGATAGATTGAGAGAACACGGAACAAAAGAGAAGATGGCGTTATTTAAGCGCCAGCTTCGGTGGCTTGCTTGCCCTGCTTAGCGGCCTCCGCGAGCTGGGCTTCACGGCCTCCCCAGCTGTTTGATTCATTGGTATCAGCATACTTTCTAGACGGATGTGTAGAAAACAGGAGTGGGGGCCTTTTCTTCAACGTACTTCCAGTAGTTCAGGTAGCGGTATCCTTGAGTAAGCTGGGCGGAGAAGTTGACGGCGTGGCAGGCGAACAGGAGGTAGTTCTTGGGGGAGACGGCAAGAGCGTAGCGCATGAAAGTACCCGAGTAGATAACGAGAGCACCGGTCATTTGACCGGAGATACTGTAGAAAGGGATAGCAGGTCAGTAGTCAAGTCATCTTTTAGTAGGATGATGTTGATGTTTGTGTGTTTGCTCTTCTGCGGAGCTTCCGGGAACTGATCCCGGTGTATGATAGAACATTATGGGGAAGAAATTCGGAAAGGAGGACAACGGTAGCGACGTACATTTCAGGGTCCTTCTGAGTGTCCATTACAGCTGCAATGGGGATACCGAAGTTGGAGGCAGGGCCCCAGAAGTCTAGTTAGGATTGTTAGTCAATCAGGAGCAATTATTTTGTCTGCCATTTCCTTTTTTATCGGAATAGTTGTGTGCTCCTGACCGGTGCCATGTGTTGAGAAGGCTCATTGGGGTTGATCAACCCCTTCAGAACATGTCTTACGGCAGGCATCTTTGCCGGCCGATCTCGGTCAAGAACACGGAGAGAGAAATAGTGAGATTCAACGTACGGGTGGAGCAGAAGTAGTCCAGGGCCTTGTTAGACCGGATCTTCGCATTGATTGCCTTGATTGCAGCGGCCATCTTGACGACGAGAAGGCTAGGACTGAAGCGAGGAGTGGAGAGTTGATCAGAGTTGAGGATGCAGACCGGGCGGTTTGCTTTCCTCACTCCGTCACCTGCAGTCCGCGCCGGGCGGAGCTACCGGAGACGGTCACGTGCGACATCGCCCGTTGGTCGATCAACTCGAAACAGTGCTTATCCCGAACTTACACCTGCAGCTACAGTATCCAATCTCCATGAAATATAGGTACATACTCCGTAGTATAGTCTACAATGAAAAGAAGGCCAAGGCTGTAAAATCTCATGGGGGATTCACTAGTACAATTGAGTGCTTGAAATATATCTAGCATTACTTCTGTCGGTCCTAGCCTTTTTCGGTCGACCTTTTCTTTTGTCAGGGCATTCCCTGCATCCGCACACGCCGCAACGCCTTGCCTGGTAAAACTTGGGGTGCTATGCCTATTCGTTTGAGGGTCGTCAAGATGGCGACGAATAGAGAGTGGATATTGTTGCTTGGGTCGTAGCTCAAAACATCTGCCATGCCTATATAATGGCCAGATTCCAAGCCATCATGTCGCGCAAACTTTGAATCACCGTCCACCGAAGCCGGGAGGGGGGAATCCACGGCCCTGTCCGGGAGGCTGGAACCCCGGCGGGGGCTGGAAAGCACCGGCTGTAACAGCATTAAAGTCAGCTCAATACATCATAGCACGTGGCACGTGAGATACTTACGAGGAGCACCCTGGGGTGCGAATCCTGGGGGGGGAGCGAAGCCAGCTGATGTTCTAAGTCAGTAACCAGGTTCATCCATCGAGATTAGACGTGCAAACTTACGGGGTCCACCTGGGGCACCTCCACGGCCAGCGAATCCCGGAGGCGGCGCTCCAGGGAAACCACCCGGAGGGAAGCCAGGGAAACCGCCAGGCGGAGGAGGGGGTCCACCAACACCTGCAGCAGGACCTCCCAGGCCAACGGGCAGACCACGTCCAGCGGGTTTGCTAATTCCAGGGCCAGCAGCGAGAGTGGCAGCCGCGGCAGCAGCGCCGGGGCCGGCAGTACCAAGTCGGGCAGAGGGATCGGCGGGAGGAGGTCCATCAACGGAGCAGGAGACGACATGAGTACCGCGCACGATGGTAAGGCCAAGGGTTCGCTTTTCTTCCGCTTCGACAAGAGGGGCGGTGGTCGAGCCGGCGGCGGGCTTGGATTTGCGCTTGACGCGACGGAATTCTTCTGTGTCGGCGAGGACGAGGTTCATGTGCTACATACATTTGCGTCAGCGACCAGCTAACATAGGAATCCAATAAAATGTAAAGCTGTTGGGAGATATACCTTGTCGAAAGCCAGCATCTGTCCGGTCATCTGTCGGCCATCGTTCAACGTAACTCTCATCCGGTAGTTGATCTGCGTAAATCGTTAGGTATGCGGCGCGGGCAGGGCGAGTATGATCAGTCACTTACGAGGTTTTGCTGTAGAGAGGAAAGGGAGAGTTAGCCACGCGTACTCGGGTGTACAAGCTGATATCAACAGCAATAGGAAGGATCAGATCAACTCACCATCTTGCCCTGCTTGTTGGCTGCCATTCTGGGCTATGAGTGCGCACGAATGCGACTTGGGGAGAACCAAAGAATATAGCGTGAGATGGTAGAAGAGGGGAATCTCCTACGTAATCGTCACTTTTCCTTCTTGAGCTGTCGCGCCCGGGGTGAAGGTCGGTCGAGGTCTTTCCGTAGGACTTTCTCCAAGCGGCACCAGCTCGACTTGCTACGGGTCGGAGGTCCATGAGGCGCGGCTCTGCGGCTTAGCGCCAAACGACGGCGCCAAGCCACTAAGGGCTCTCGCTTCCCACTTCCAACCCACACACTTCCCTTTTACACACTTTTCGATCCTGACTTTCTTCTATTCAACCAGTCGACCAATTCACGCCAAAAGCAGTCGCCATGGTATGTTGCCCATCGCCGTTTCACCTTCCAGCCCTCATAGAACCTCGAATCTCGAATTTCCGGAATTTTCATGCAGAAAATTTGTTTCTAACATATTGTCGCCATGCAGTCGGAAGCTAAGGACAAGTCCGCCAACCCTATGCGCGAGCTGCGCATCCAGAAGCTCGTGCTCAACATCTCCGTCGGCGAGTCTGGTGACAGACTTACCCGCGCTGCTAAGGTGCTCGAGCAGCTGAGCGGTCAGACTCCGGTCTACAGTAAGAACGCCCGATCCCGATGAAACCATGAATGTCGAAAAACCCGAAACAAACGATGAGGAGGACATTTCGACAAGGCTATGGAATGGGATGGCTGATGGGAGATTCTTTTTCAAACTTATAGGCAAGGCCCGTTACACCGTCCGTACCTTCGGTATCCGTCGTAACGAGAAGATCGCTGTCCACGTTACCGTCCGTGGCCCCAAGGCTGAGGAGATCCTCGAGCGTGGCCTCAAGGTCAAGGAGTACGAGCTGCGGAAGCGCAACTTCTCCGAGACCGGTAACTTCGGTTTCGGTATCTCCGAGCACATCGATCTGGGTATCAAGTACGACCCCGGTATCGGTATCTACGGCATGGACTTCTACTGCTGCATGTGAGTGCTTTCCGAGCTCTACAACGGACTGGATCAGCAGATCCATTGGATTCGCCCAGATCGATCACGGCAAAGCAAGTATCAGGAACTGACAAGGGATAATAGGACCCGCCCTGGTGAGCGTGTTGCCAAGCGCCGCCGCTGCAGAGCCCGTGTCGGCTCCCAGCACCGTATCACCCAGTCTGAGACTGTCAAGTGGTTCAAGAACCGCTTCGACGGTATCGTCCGGTAAATGCCTCCTTCACAGGGTCTTCAGGAGTGAAAGCTCCGGGGTTGTGTTTATGATGAAGCGATCAAAAATGGTCAGAAAAGAGGCAGGCGTTCTTGAAAATCATTGTCGCTCTGCTCTGAAATTTTCTACCACGGCATGATGTTAGGCGTGTTAGAGATATCAAATTTCCAAATTTTTCATACGCATCCACTTTTCACAATGAAGGCTTCACAAAGGGTGATGATTTCCGCATAACCATTGATGAAAAGTATCCCATGATGCATTTTGCTCTGCTTGCCGCATGTACCACTTCTACGGTGGTTCTCATCGCGTGCATTTGGCCTGAAACTCGTCTCTGCTCGGAGATTTGAGTGTCCTCTCGCACGAGATATGCCACCGGCATACTCTCGGGCGTTTTCCTACAATGGATCCAAGAGCACCGGCGTCAGACCCTGGTCTGTGCCCGTCCTAGAATAGTGTAGTGATACTCTGTCCCAGTAGATAAGCCGACCGATTCGTAGCCAGACCACCCAATGTCCGGACTCCGATGGGGCTTCTAGCCTTCTAGCCCATTACCCCGGATCTTCCTAGTCAAATCTCTGACGGGGAATCGACGCCAGCAGAACGGCTTATCTTTGTTCCAGCCCTACTGCACCATTATCTATGTCCACCTCGTGTGGATAAAAGAGCAGACGCCATCCTTGGAACCTGTCATGTCACTCATGTGGGACGTATCTATATCTGCGACCGCTGTACGGAGTACGGAGTACATCCACTACGATTCAGCCATGTCACCAAGCAATGGCTCCACCATTTTCATTGACGTTTCGTAACTGAACTTCATACGTACAAGCAACCCACTTTGTCATCATATCTCACTTCCGATCTGTTCTTCTCATTCGAATTCCCAAATCGCAGTTTTAATGATCCTCCATTATCTTTTGATGCATATTCAAAACGAGCGACGCATCATAAAAATGACTACATGGGGCTATTTATTACCTCTCGTATATCCATCCCACCACTTTGAGAAAAATCCGCCCTGCTGTCCCTGCTCGTTCCAGCTTTCGCGGCGTGTGTTGAGATTCTGGTCCGTAGAGCTGCGCTTCTGGCTGGTCAGACTTTCGAACAGGCTCGACGGGCCGTGGCCACTCGACCGTCTCCTATCTCCAATACTAGGAGGGCTGTTGCTCGCGTTGGCTGAGTTAGAAGACATGTCTGATGAATTGGAGCCCTTTAGAAAGGTAGGTTAGCATTGATCTATGTTTATGATGATATGCTTGGGTTGGATTGGACAATGACAGAACTGTTCAGACATACACGTCTGTCGGTAATGTCAGGTCTAGCAGCAGTGGCCTCGGTGGTAGTAGGAATCGACGGACGACGGTAGGCCTGAGGAGGACCGCCGCGCACCCAGACATTGTGGTGCTCGTAGCGGTCACCGACGGTGCCATGCCAATGACGGGGAGGGGACTGGGGCTGCTGGTTGTTCATTTTTCACTCTTGTATTATACTTCTTGGTTCGTGTTGAGATCGAAGGAGCAGTATTTACTGCGTTCTTCGTAAGTTGGCGTGGGAATGTGAATCTTGGAGTACACACGAGATTGGGAGGTATGACAAACACCGCAGAAAATGGCAGTTAACGTTCACAGGGGATGATGACATAGCACTTTCATCATGGATTCGAGGGTCCAGACATCATCTCGAACAATGAAATGTGAAAGGAAACGCGCTCCGACTGAGAGAGACGCGATTAAATGGGCTTGAAATCAAGGCTTCTACTTACCAGATGACTTGATTTTGGTAATCTATCGGTACAGAGGGTGATTTCAGTGAACACTTCTGGGACGACAGCAGCTTGTTATATGGGAACCCCAAGGAAAGAGAGGGGTAAGTCACCCATCCCCGAGCGCTGTGGAACAAACCCTGGGTGTGATGATGCAGCGAGGGAAGATCCCATAGGTCTGAGGGGGCAAAAGTACGGCCATCAGCCAATAATGGCCGGTGATGGCTTGGAAATCCCAGCCATAGGAACGCAAAAGCTTCTTTCACGACCGCAATGATTCATCGTTTCTAGAGAGTCGATTGGGTCGATCCACGGATGGCGCTCCAGAGGGTCACAGGACAATTGAGATTAATCAGCTCTTCCAACTGAATATTATCCAATGGAACCATGTACATTCTTTGGTCGTGTGCCGATGGGCGATCGCCATGACAGCTGACGTCGGGTGTTTTGGCAGATGCGGGGATCGCAATGTCTCGACCGTGCAGGGAGAGACAACGTAAACCAAGATAACTATCCTTTTCCTGTGAGGCTTTGTCACCCAATATCCTGCACGTACTATATGAAATTGCGATTTTCGCGGTGAAAACGAAGACTGGGCTAGCTAGTTATTGGCACCTGTTAGTCTTTTGGATCGGCCTCGGAATCGTGCTCTAGAACGTACTGGCTCCAAACTTACTTTGAGGAGTATTGAATGAAGCAGGAAGAAGGAGCAATAGGAGGGGGACTCGTTCAATGATCCGACCGCCTGTGTCCAAGATGGCAGCCAATGCATGTCTGCCTCAGGCAATAAACGGGGTCCAAATCTGGAGCCGATGCGGAACGACCTCGGATTTCCCCGCAGGCGGCTTCGATATCTCTCGCCCAGCCTACCATTTATCATCCTTCGGTGTCCGAATTCCCTCTTTTTTCCGGTTATATCTCATCACGCCATAGGCTATATTTGCCGACAAGCTAATCTTTATTTCGGTTCCTCTGGGATTTGTTGGATTCCTTCCTTATTCTCCACTACTTGCTATCGTTTCGGCTACTGACCAGATCCTTATCTATATATACTGACGGCCCGAAATACAACGAGGCACCCCTCGTGCGGAGATCCAGTAGCTCAGGATTCGCCCTCCCAAGTATATATCAAGCCATTGAACCTCGTGTGGGCACGCTCTTCGACGCCTACTTAATCGCCAAAGAATCCAACTAGCTCCAAGACAGCCCGTCATCCGTACCAAAATCCCCGGACCACTACAACAGACATGGAGACTTCTCGACATCCCTATTTGAAATCACTTGCCCATCGCGGCTACATTCAGGGCGTCACGCTGCACTCGAGCGCGACTGACAAGCCTCTCTGTCACTACTTTGGAGGCGTTCGGTATGCTCTACCTCCCCCTGAAAGATGGCGGAAGGCTCAAAAGCTTCCTGAATCCTATTCCTATGGCACGAAAGACCGACCCGCTTCCTGCGATGGAGACACTGCGGTCTGTCCACAACCCAGCTTCATGAATCATCCCTACCCCAAGGGGTTCACGGAGGATTGTTTTCAGTCCACTGTTTGGGTACCTCTGGGCGAACCTCCTAAGGGAGGTAAGTGTCAAGACGTCAATTATTGCGCGAAACAACCAAAGCTAACAAAAAGTTGCTTTAGGGTGGCCCGTTCTCTTTTTCATCCGTATGCGCACCCTCTTCGAGAATACAGCGACATCTTTTGTCATCCAATACTAACGAATTACACATACAGACGGTGGTTGGCTACAATTCGGCCACCCAAACGGGTTCTCGCCCGCAGCCCTACTAGGTGATGCTGGCCTCAATGCCATCGTTGTTGTACCTGCCTACCGTTTAAACGTCTTTGGGTTCCTATACTCCTCAGAGATCGAAGAAGATGCCTCCACGGTGGGAGAAACAGTAGGCAACTACGGATTTTGGGACCAACGTCAAGCCCTCGAATGGACCAGGGACAACATTGGCCTCTTCGGAGGCGACCCTTCCCAGATCACCGTCTCTGGATACTCAGCCGGTAAGTGTTTCGAATTCTTCAAAAAAGCAAAGCTCACCATTCTAACCTAACTACACCACCAGGCGCCTACTCCACATTCTACCAATTAGCCTACGACCTCCAATTTCCTGACGACCAAGCTATCATTAAACGTGCCTGCATCTGGTCCAACGCAGCTGCCGTCCAGCCCAAAAACCCAGCATCAGCACAAGTACAGTTCAACCAACTCCTCTCGGCCCTCGAGATCCCTGCCGCTCTTCCCTGGACCGAGAAACTCTCCCGACTCCGCTCCACCCCACCAGAGACCCTCCTCTCCGCTGCCACGAGCGTTGAACTCCACCAATACCGTCCAACTTCCGACTCGGTCTTCATCCAGCCCACTCTCTTCAAATCGTTAGACAACGGCGACTTCGCTCGTAAACTCTCCGCCCGAAACGTCCGTATCATGCTCGGCGAATGCCGCGACGAACGTCACCTCTACGCAGTTTGGTTCCCTCCCCAAAACACCCTCCCGTCTCTCCGCCAAAGACTCCTAGCCGACTACCCCCGTCCCGTAGTCGACACCATCCTCAAACTCCATTACCCGGACGGCAAGCTGCCAGCATGTTGCAAGAACTGGGACAACGATGCCTTCGGCCGCATCTACGCTAACATGCAAGTTCACCACATGCAACGGGGACTGATCCATGCCCTCGCCAGTGGTGGGGCGTCTCATCTACTCTATCGCTACCGCATTGAGTATCGGGTCAAGTGCGCTGACACGTCTGTTCCGCCGAGCTGGGGTGTTACCCATTCTACCGATCAGTATATCTGGTTCTGGGGCAATGGGGAGGTGCTTAAGCCTGAGGAAAAGACCATCGTCCGACGTGCCCTGATCGATCCTTTCATCAATTTTGTTCATGGTGAAGTGGACATCCAGTGGGGAACAACTAGTCATCGAGAATTGAGGACTTTGAAACCCGATGGATCGGTTCAGGTTGTGCAGGATGCGTGCTGGGATGAGGCAATACGGGTCTGGAAGGCATTGCGTGAGGTGGGCGAACCCGATGCCTCTAATGCGAAACTCTAAGATGCCCACGTAGACCTTACTTTTCGATCTAGAATACTGTATACTCGGTGCATGTATATCGAGATCTCTCATACAATATTGTTTTAGGATACCTGCTTAAGCTACGATGATCATTTATGCACACGTTGGAATGGAAGTACTCGAATCATTTGGTCATTCATTTTGTGCACAAAGTATGTCCTTAACAACCAGTCCTTATGAATAAAATATGAAGCAAAATGGACGTAACCCAAACCCAACCCAAAACAATTCATAAGCACAGAGAACGCTCTAATCTAAATATCAGAAACATGCAGTCCTTGTTCAACATAGACGGCATTACGCCAGATGTAGACGTCAACCTCGGCATTAGCTTTTTCAATTCGTGGACTCTTCGTAACAATGTTTACTCTAGGCCTTGGTGATCTTGCAGATGAGATCCTGGCCATCGACCGAGTCACCTTCCTTGACCAGCAAGCTGGAGACCTTGCCGCTGTGGGGGGCCGAGATAACCATTTCCTAATGAGCGTTAGCACCGGATCAAGCAAACTGTGTTGATAGACTGGGATATACACATACCATCTTCATGGCGCTGAGGACTGCAAGCGGGTCGCCCTTCTTGACTTCCAAGCCATCGTGGACGCGGATCTCCACGACCACACCGCTCATAGGAGCACCGACCTGGCTGCTGTCGCCCACCTCAGCCTTGGGGCGGGCTGTGTTCTCGACAGAAGCCTTCTTGTCGTCGACACTGACCTGACGAACCTCACCATTGACTTCGTAGAAGACCTCACGCTGACCGGTCTGCTCGGAGAGGGGACCGATGGCCAGCAACTTGAGGATCAGCACCTTACCCTTCTCCAGCTCGACGTGGAATTCCTCGCCGATCTCGGGCTTGGCCAAGAAGTAACGCGTGGGCAGGACGGACAGATCACCGTACTTGGCGACGAACTTCTTGTAGTCCTCGAAGACCTTGGGGTACATAGCAAAACTGGCCACGTCGTATTCGGTGGCGGCACCGAACTTCTCCCGGATCTGGCTCTTGATCTTGGCCAAGTCCAAAGGCTCCAGGTAGAGTCCAGGACGCTTGTCAAGCTTGCGACGGTCGCGCAGAGCGCGCGAGCGCAGGGGCTCGGGGAACCCACCGTAAGGCTGGCCCATGAGACCCTCGAGGAACTCCAGCACGGAAGCAGGGAAGTCGAGCTCGCCTGCGCGAGCGACCACATCTTCGGCGCTCAGTTTGTTCGAAACCATGAACTGGGCCAAGTCACCGACCACCTTGGAAGTGGGAGTGACCTTGACGACATCGCCCAACAGGTCGTTGGCAGCCTCGTAGGCCTTCTTCGTCTCCGCCCACTGCTGGCCCAGACCAAGCTGACTGGCCTGGAAGATCAGGTTGGTCAACTGACCACCGGGGATTTCGTGTTCGTAAACTTCGGGGTCGGGGCCCGTCAGACCCGCCTCGAATGGCGAGTAGAGCAGGCGCAGCTGTGCCCAATAGGTGTCAAGAGCGCGCACCTGAGCGGAGTTAAGACCAAGGTCTTGCTCTGTTCCCTCGAGAGAGGCGAGGATGGCACCGATGCTGGGCTGGGAGGTCATGCCAGAAAGGCTGTCCGTGGCGGCATCGATAGCATCGGCACCAGCCTGGGCGCAAGCAATCATGGACGCCACACCGGTACCGGCAGAGTCGTGAGTGTGCACGTGGATGGGAAGGTCGGGGTAGCGTTCGCGAATGGAGCCGATCAACAGGCGAGCAGCCTGAGGCTTCAGCACACCAGCCATATCCTTGATACCCAGGACATGGGGCTTGAATTGGACCACCTTGTCCACAAGGCCCAAGTAGTAGGGGAGGTTGTACTTCTTGCTGGGGTTCAGCATGTCACCACTGTAGCAGATGGTGGCCTCGACAACACCCTCAGCGGCGTGGACAGCCTTGATACCGACCTCGAGCTGGTCAACATCGTTGAGGGCGTCAAAGACACGGAAGATGTCGACACCACACTTCTTGGCCTGCTTACAGAAGTGGTAGATGGCGTTGTCAGGGAGAGAAGAGTAGGCAACTCCGTTTGCACCACGCAGCAACATCTGGAAGGGGATGTTGGGGACGGCCTTACGCAGCTTGCGCAGGCGGTCCCAGGGGTCCTCGTACAGGAAACGCATGGCAACGTCGAAGGTGGCACCACCCCAGCATTCCAAACTGTAAGAGTTGGCGAGGGCGTGGCTCGTCTCGTGAGCAATGTTCAAGAGGTCAATGGTACGCACACGAGTTGCCAGCAGCGACTGGTGGGCGTCACGCCAGGTGGTGTCCATGATCAAGCAGCCCTTGTTAGCACGTACGGCGCGGGCAAAGGCCTCGGGACCCTCCTGGTCCAGGATCTGCTTCCAACCCTTGGTAGCGGGGACAGAGACGTCGATGGGCTTGCCTGCCTCGTCGAGGAGGACGGGCTTGATGATATCGCCCTTGAGCTTGGGCTCGCCCATCTGGCCCTTGATGCTGCTGCCATTGACAGCCACGTCACCCAGATACGCCAACAGCTTCTGAGCACGGTTCTGACTGCCGACGAGGGCAAACAGCTCAGGGGTGTCGTCAATGAAAGTGGTCCAGCAGGTACCGTCCACGAACGTGGGGTGACTGAGCAGGGAGGTAAGGAAGGGGATGTTGGTCTTCACACCACGGATACGGAACTCAACCAGGGCACGGACGACCTTACGGCGGGCAATTTCGTATGTGGAACCACGGCAGGTACACTTGACCAGCATGGAGTCGTAGTGAGGAGTGATGATGGCACCGGCAAAACCGTTTCCACCATCCAGACGGACACCGTTACCACCGGCCGAACGGTAGACTTCAATCTTACCGGTGTCGGGAGAGAAACCTTTGGAGGGGTCCTCGGTGGTGATACGGCACTGGATCGCAAATCCACGAGTGGAGATGCGGTCCTGGGTCAGGCCCAGCTGCTCCAGTGTAGCGCCTGCGGCGATCTGGATCTGGGCAGCAACGATATCGATACCCGTGATCTCCTCAGTGATGGTGTGCTCCACCTGAATACGGGGATTGATCTCAATGAAGTAGTAGCGGTTCTGCTGGTCGACCAGGAACTCCGCAGTACCGGCGTTGCGGTAGTTGACGGACTTGGCCAGCTTGACGGCATCAGCCAGGATGCGGTCACGGACATCGGCAGGCAGATCCTTGGCCGGTGCAATCTCAACGACCTTCTGGTGGCGACGCTGGACGGAGCAGTCACGCTCGAACAGGTGGACGACGTTGCCGTGGTTGTCACCCAGGAGCTGGACTTCAATGTGCTTGGGGCGGTCGAGGAAACGCTCGACGAAAACGGTGCCGTTGCCAAAGGCAGAGCGGGCCTCGGAGGTGGCACGCTCGAAGGAATCACGCAGTTCGGCCTGGTCGCGGACGACACGCATACCACGGCCACCACCACCAAAGGCGGCCTTGATGATGATGGGGAAGCCGTAGGTGTCGGTGAAGGCCTTGACCTCCTCGTAGCGCTCGACGGGGCCGGGGGTACCGGGCACGACGGGCACGTCACAGCTCATGGCCAGCTGACGGGCGGAGACCTTGTCACCGAGGCTATCGATAGTGTGGGGGGTGGGGCCGACGAAGACCATGCCGGCCGCCTCGACCTTACGGGCAAAGTCGGCGTTCTCGGACAGGAAACCATAACCGGGGTGGATCAGGTGCACGCCATGCTCGAGAGCAATCTTGACGATCTCGTCACTGGCCAGGTAGGCTCCGACCGGGGTATATTGGCCGCGGTGGCCGATCATGTAGGCCTCATCGGCCTTTTGACGGTGCATGGAGAGACGATCCTCATGCGAGTAGACGGCAACGGTCTGGAGGGACAGCTCGTGGGCCGTCCGGAAGATACGAATGGGGATTTCACCACGGTTAGCGACGAGGATCTTCTGGAACTTCATGATGGCCGAGTTGGCACGCAGACGGGTATGAACGGAATCCCGGTGGTGGTCATGGTGATCATCGATGAACTCGGCGTCATCAACCGCCTCCTCGGGCTGACGGGGAGCAGCCATGGCGAATGTGTGATAAGGATGGGAAGATGTGAGGCGGGGGAGGAGGATGGAGGAGGGATGGGAGGGAGAGGGGAGGGAGCTGTTCAAGAGGTTCTAGAAAGAGAGAAGGCACAGGGGCTGGGGCGAGGGGAAATAAATGCACGAGTTAGCCGACTGAACCAATGATGCTCGGGATAAAAGCAAGCCAGAATGGGAGGAGGAATGGAGCAGAATGGGTGAGTGAGTCACTTGGGGAGAAGGTGCTTCCGGGGAAGAAAATGGCCCGGTTGCGGAACGGGAAGGCGAGGGAAAGCGCGGGGAAAGAGTGGGAGGATTAGGAAGCTCAATTGGGGATCGGCTACTCACCCGAGGGAAAGAGGAAGGGAGGATGGAGGATGGTCGTTGATTTAGGAGAATTACTCGAGGAGAAAGAGAAGGAGTTTAAAAAAAGAGGAGGGGGAGGTAGTCGAGGAGGAGGCGACGAGGGCATTGAAGTACTTGGATGCGGCCCCCCCGGCAGCCCGGCAGCAGTTGCTGCAGCAGAGGAGCGGAGGGGCAGGACAACCCAAGGCGGAGGAGGGGATCCCGGAGGACGATGACGCTGCGGCATGATTGGCAGGTGGTAATGTAATCAAATTACACCGCGGGGCGCTGGATGGTAAGCTATCGCCATAGTGAAGTGGCGCCAGTCCGGAGGAGGATTGGTAATTTCGTGACGGCACTAGTAAGCGCCCCCCAGACGCTCGAGTCTCACCGGCACACCGGGCTGCAGCATGTGGGATGGTGACCCATGGATGTCATGCCCGTCCTGCCATTTCTTTTTTCTTTGCTGCTTCTTTGCTTCTCCCGGGCAGGGCAGCGGTGCAGCCTCCGTTCGTCCGGATAATTGGCTGTCAAGCACATTACAGTTTGGTGGGGATTTGTCCAAGGTTGGATCATCGCTTCTGACGGTGTCTCAATGGCCCGTACCGCGCCAACACCAGCTGCACACGATGACTCTCTTACACCTATCCCATCCTCATCGTCTATTGCTCCTTCATGGATAACCGAATGCGTGTCGGGTGGTTCAGGCATCGCGTTCTCTTGCTACCTCGGGTGCTCGGGCTAATTCTGGCCAGCGTCTGAATCCCAGCGCGGGACGACGACGTCTCGTCAAGGTTACCTAACAGCATTGGCCCTCCAGCCCTGATATCATCAGCCGTCAGTAAACGAACCGAACCCAGACCCTCCCCACCGCATCTCCGGCAATAGGCGACGGGGATCTTCATCCAGGAGCTGGCAAGAATCATCCGAGCACACCAGCTCGGTGTCCGTACTTTGGGGCGTAGCTGCATTGTGCCCTTTTTCCACCGATCCAAAGAGCATCTATCAGCTTGGCAGCTTCAGCGATCGTCGCACATCCCCGCTCCGACGGGTGGTGTCTAGGCCGGGCTGCTAAGGACTTACATAGTAGTAGTTATATGATCTACCTCGGACAAGCAGGAACTATTGCATCCAGCGAGTCGGCTCAGTAGCTCCTCAGCAAGCCCTTTTGTCGGCTTTCTTCTGGGGGCAATTTCCCCATTGAGGAGGGTAGCGTTACCCATCCGCCCATATAAAGTGAAACCACGCCGGAGAGGATGGCCAACTCCATCGATAGTCTGGTTTTCCACCGGTTCCCATGACCTGGCTGCAGAAAATCCCACCCGCCGGGACAAGCCCTGCCTTCCCTAATCTCACACCGGGCCTCTCATCTCCGGTTCTAGATCTGCTTGGTGTTCCCCCTGGTGCGCCAGTCCCTAATCTTGCCCAATTATTATCGGATAATTGGCATTATGAAACGGCATGTGATAAGGTACGCCTTCGGCTCCTGGTGCCGTAGAGACAACTCTGTAGTAGAGCCAATCGAGCCTCGTTGGAGGATTGCATATATACCATCGTTTACTCCGTACATCCACCCTCCTCCGTACTCGGGTGTCCTCTCCGCTGCAGGATCCCCTCCTCCATCCGTCCGTCACCCCGGGATAATTGCTTATCGCTGCATCCTCGTCCGCACACACCCTCCGCCCAAAACGTCACTGATCCCCTGCCCGTCCATTCGGCTGTTCCTCCAATCCTCCTTGGTCGGTCTAAATCCTTTCCCTGACACCCTTACGACTAGGCCCTTCCATTCAACCGAACGCGTTCATCTAGGGATTTCAGATCCCAGATCGCTGTTAAGCCTAGCGTAGGAGTATCTAGCAGCACAGACTACCGAGGATCTTGCTCCGGTCAGTATTATAAGTGTCCTTGGGGATGGGCTTACCCCATCCACGGCGCCATCTGCCGAGATCCAGTCGTAGATCATTCGCCTTCCACTCCCGAAACCCCAACCACCTGTGCATCGGGCCTACGGCCCGAATCTCGAATTAGGATCGAACCTCAAATAAGATTTTATTAAGTACGACAAAGCCCGTGACCGCCCAGAGTCCCGGAAACTGAATACACGGATTTTCAAAGCCTATGAAATACATCAAGAGGGATAAAGTTGTAGGTGAAATGAGCAGGAAATCGTCAAAGAAGAGGAGTACAAACGGATCCATAAATGGATAAGGATCAAGTAAAGTAAGAAAGCCCGACCGGGCGGAACAGCGGACCCGTCAGCTGACACAAGTCCATCCAGCCATTATCTATGCACAATAGCTTGTCCCACCCTCATCCGGCAGCAGATCAACCATCGCTCATGCTATACATACAGTGTGTTATTCAAAATGATCACGAAGGGGTGCGTAACAAACGTTGAACTAGAAAGGGCGGAACCCAGTCGCCTGCGGAGCGATGCCGTTGGCCTGGCCAAACGCCATGGGACTTGGCGCCGGCGCAGCCGGGCCCTGGGTCAACATCAACCGCGTGCCACCCAGAATCGGGGTGTTGTCCTCCTCCGTCTTCTGGGTCACTTCCCGTGCCTTCCGTTCCTCGTTATCCTTCTTAAGCATCTCGATTGTGCGTGTCTGCTCACACAGGAAGTTGATCATGAACGGCATAGTGAAGTCATGGAGGCCGTGGCGCCACGAAAGCTCCAGGATCACGTCAGGCCGGATGAGATCGTAGCAAGCATACAGCATTCCAACATAGCACTCGCGGCTGCCAATGTCCACGAACTAAGAGCACAGTCAGAAAAGATTCTAAGAAACAATGGGACTGGAAAGAAGGTGAATTGAACTTACATAGCGAAGAAGCTCCTCGACAACCTCAGACTTCCCGGAAATAGCGGAAGTCTCAATGGCATCCTTGTAGAGCTTGTCCTGCTTCGACAAGGCGATAGACTTCTCCCAGCGCTTATTGTTGCGGTAGATGTTGGCTGCGACCTGGCGGAAGAAGATGAGATCATGCTTCTCCAGTCGCTGGGCAAGTGCCACCGCATCGAAGTTGTCGTAGTTATCTACCGAATCGCGGAGAGTCTTGTAATCCTCCTCCTCAATCAGAAGATCGTTAATGGCATCATTCACTGCCCTCTTGTTCTGTGTTTGCACATTGAGCAAGAAGGGCTTGATCAAGGGAATGTTATCCGAAGCCTGGAAAATGCGCACGACGCGGTTGACGTCAATTCGAGCAGTGAGCACCTGCAGCAGGTCGGTGAGTAGCAGGGGCTGCTCCTGCAGGTAGAAGTTAAGCGCACGGTAGTAGATCTCCAGGTTGGCCACCTTGACAATAATGTCCTTGAAAGAGTGGTGCTCCCAGGCGTCGGCAGCACGCTCCATCATTGCCAGTGCAGCGTTGTCCCATTCGTCGTAGTGGCAGTACAAGAAGACCAGTTCCGGCCATAGGTTTGCATCTTCGCAAGCCCGGATCATCTTGGGGATGTTAATGCGAGACCAGAAGAGCTTGAGGTGCTCCATCACGCGGTCAGGGTGATACTTGGAGAGAGCAATACCCAGCTCGGTGAACATGCCCATGTGCGCCCGTTCCAGGCCTAGACCAGCCTCCAGAACTGCAATGAGTTCGTCGAAGTAGCCATTGCGCTCGTACTGACGCACAAGGTCTTGCAGCTCTTCGGCATGAACGATCAAGTTGAGACCGCAAATCTGGGCAAGACGGAATTCCTTCTTGCTGACACATGCTTCGTTGACCTGCTTCCAGACCTTGACGCTGTTGGCTTTGCGTGCACACTCCACTGCCGCCTGGTAATCTTCCAGGTGCACCAATGTCGTTGCCAACTTAGCCCAATTCGAGATGCTAGTGTAGAAGATCTTAGCGGCCTGGTGGAAGCCTTCCTCGTAGGCCTTGTCACCAGATGCCTCGATATCTGCAACGTTGGTCGTCCGCAAGAAGTCCTCGAGCTCCGAAAGCTGATCAAGGCGGGCGTAACAGAATGCGAGACCCGTGTCAATGGCAGGCTCGCGCAGAGTCTTACGGGCCATCTTAAGATACTTAACAAGATCTTCATCTTTTCCGGCATGTGTTGCCGTTTCGATAACCTCATTGTAGTTCGAGGCATCGCCAGCACGAATATAGGACTCGATTGAGTCAGACACGCGAAGACCATCCAGCTGGGCCTTGGCAACTTTGCTCCACACCTCCGGCAACTCGACGCGCTCGGCAAACTCTTGTGCGCGGTCAATGCTGACAATGTTCTCAACCAAGACATTGACAGCAGCAAGGAAGTTGTTCACCTTCTTGTAGATCTCGAACGCCTCCTCGTACAGGCCGACCGAAATGCACATCTCAGATATCTCGTCAGGGCTGAACTCGTTGAGCTGATGAATGTAGTCCATCAAGCGACTCTTATCAGCCTTAGCGGCAGTAAGCATCAGCAGATTCTGCAGGCTGCCGTTGTCACTGAATGGCGAGGGTTCGAGGATGATCTTCTCGAGCAATTCAATCAGCTCACCAGGCAGATCCGCTTCTAGGAAAGCCTTGACAGCAACTGACACCTTATCAGGCTCAGTCGATTCGGGCACCGCGGTCGCAATGACCTGGTCGACAAGTGAGCGCCGGTGCTGGTTGTTTTCACTGAGAACGAAAGACCAGATTTCTGAATCGGCTCGCTCCACAAGATAGCGCGCCTGGGCACGGTACATGGCGTTCTCGTTGGTGATATTGATCAGTTCGAGATCATTCTGTCCCTTGCGGTAGGCGATGTATGCCAGGTTCGGATCACGTTTCTCACAGTACTTTCCGACAGTCAGGGTGTCATACAGATCGTTCTCCTTGAGGAACTTTTCGGGATTGTTGTTGCTATCGATGTAGATCTTCGCAAGAGCGTTGTAGACGGCCTGCTGCTGGTTCCCCGTGGCAAGAGTAGCCTCAAGGAAGGGCAGAAGCAACTTCAGTCTGTTTCTGCTCTCAACCTCCGAGACAAGCTCGTCAATGGGAATCACGGATGGATCGACGGTAGAGAGAAGGTTCTTGATGATGCTCTCGTCGCAATCAACGTCTAGCAGGCCGCCGACGACCGCGGGAGCGCGCGATGGGTTGATACGCTGTACGTACACCTCGATGGATTTATACTGCTGGTTCTGGTAAAGGTAGAGAACCAAGTCGTGGACAAAGTTGAAACGATCGCACACGATGATCAATGGCAGTTGCTCTGTCAACTTGGCTTCCTTTAGGAAGTTCTTCACCTTGTCCGGGTTGTAGTAGTTGCTCTCACGGCAAATGCGCTCAACTTCGTTGGTCTGCCCCATAGCAGCAGCAGCCTCAATGTACTTGAAGTGGACCTCGGGATCCTCGCTAAGGTTGACAATGCTCCCAAGGTAAAAGTAAAGACCTTCCGCGGTACGATATTTCTCGAGTAGGCTGATAAGCTGAGCAGGTCCCAAAAGGTCGGAGAACTTGGTGCAGATCTGAACGACCGCTTGTAAGTTCTGGCGGATGTTAACCTGCAGCATGGTGTCCAAGCAGTCAAGGGTCTGCTCGACCGAGAGGCGACCGAAATAGCTCATCAACCACTCGGGGCTCAGCTTGTCGGTACAGACAATGTTGCGCTTAATGGCGGCAGGGTCGTCGGTGTTCTCGAGCGCACGTTGGATGAGACCGGCATTCTCACAAAGCTGAGAGATACGAGGGCGATCGTAGTGAGTAAAGATCTCATTGCCGAGGATGGCATCAGCGACCTGAGGGGCATTGACAAGGTTCATCTCAAGCAGGCGTGTCTGCAGGTGGCCGTGCTCGGGCTTGTTATCCTTCAAAGCATCCAGCAAGAATGAAGTCGCCTGCTGGATCATGTTCTGGGACAGGAAAACATCCACAACGCGGTCGAGATCGATAAGAGCACCAGATTCCTCATTGGCAAGCTGAGAAGCAAATTCGGCACCCTTTTCGGGGTTCACGCGAACGATATGCTGCAAGAGCTGGGTATAGTCCGGCTGGTATCCAACCTGCTTCGAATAGCTGAGGATCTTGTCAAACTGTCCCGTCTCGGCGAACCCAGCGATGACCTTGTGCGACACGTTGGCCTGCAGGTAGATACTGAGGGCCAGGTTCATATCATATGGTCGAACAATATCACCAAGTTCCTCGGAGCCTTCCAATTTGCTTTCACGCATCCACTTTTCAAGAAGGTGCTTCCTGTTTTGTTGCAAGACAGGACGGACGAGCTCAACACTTTCATACTTGTTCAGGGAGCCCTTATCCAACAGCATACCGAAATACTGGAGGATGACAGACATTCCCTGCCCGGATTGAGGAGCGCTCTTGAAGCGGTTGATGGTCTCTGGAGTACGCAGGAAGCCACGGGGTGAGTTGGCGGCGATCTTGGCGGCTTCGGAGTAGTTGCCTTGTGCGATGAGGTTGTCGAACTGCTGCTGGTACAGGTGGTCTGCACCAGGAAGGCCTGCCTTGGAAGCAAGCTTCACTGCGAGGCCAGACATGGCTGGGTTCTCCATCAAGTACTGGATGATAGTACCCTCGTCGACACTGACCGACAAAACTTGACCCTTGCGATTTACGCCGACCAGACCAGCAGAATCGGAGTCGGGGGCAGTAGTGAAGATCGTCTCGCTTGAGATGCGGTTCATGAAAATGCAAGTACCGGTCTCGAGGTCATAGAGGTGGATGAAGCCGTATTTGGTAACCAGGTACACGATATCGTACTTCCTGGAAACCTGCATAGCAACTGGGAAATCATTGACCGCTTCTTGAGGGAAGTATACTTCCACGGCCTTCTTCTGGAACCTCGGGTTTGGCTCCTGATGGTCGATTTCAGCGATCTGCAATTTGGCACCAGTTTGCGTCCGAACAGCGAAGGTAAAAAGCTTGTGTTCGAGAGGAGACCCTTCGACTCGGATCGAAGCAAAAGCAGCTGCGTGGCCTTCAATGAACTGCGAGATCCCACGGTCCTTGGAGAAAAGCTGCATTGAGCCCACCACGCGGCCTTGCTGCTGGCTGATGCCGACCACCACCATCCATTTCTCGTCATCGTTGACCCGGTAATTGATAATTTGGCATCCCTGTTAGTAAAGAGCATGCGTTAGTAAGTGTACGGGTACGCCATCACCTAGCGAGATCAAATGTACGTACGTTCAGGTTGGGAAGCCTATCGAAAACCTTATTTGGCTGAGACTGGGTGGGATCGAAGACATCCCAGTGGTAAACAGAGGACTCTGTCACCAAGCCCAGGCATTTTTCACTGAACCACTTCCAGTAGACAACATCTTCATTCATGACCGCTGACTTCAGCTTCTGCTTCGCCGTCAAGTCGAAGATCTGGATTGTGCGGCCTTGAGCCTTCAGAGCGATGATGTTGCGGTTATAGTGCATGATAGCACTATCCGCATTGATTGGTCGCTTGATGACCTCATTGTTGTTCTTCAGGTTAATTATGATAACTTGAGGCTTGTCTTCTTCGTTGAGCTTTTGCCGAACACACACGAAGTGGTCTGATTCTAGAGTCTGTCCAGCAGTGATATCATCATTAGCGCTTTTGTGTCGGGGTTGACAATGCGGTTAAGAAATCCTAAGGGAGCTACTCACACATGAGTTGAAACCAATCGATGCCGGCTATAGGCAAGTGAGACGTAAGTAAAGTGGCCAGCTACAGTTAGGAGGGACGAGCGGGCGCGTCTCCACGGATTGGGCGTGGAAGGCCATCGCCCGATTGAGCATCAACACGTACCGCAATTTCAGCAGCCGTCAGCTGGGAGGATAGGAGATAATGGTCAGTTCCGATGTCACAGGCGATTCAACGACCCAGGGTTGACATTACTCACATTAAGAAGCTCCGTAAACTTGATCGGTAGAGGAGCCATATTTACCTAAGGCCGCAAGACGACCTCATCCACCAAACAAAACGCCACGCAAAGGGATCCGCCGGATAGCAAAGGAAATGAAAGCGAGAAAAGAGAATTGGGGGTATGAGCGAGGAAAGAGGAGGTGAGGGGGCGGAGGAGAAGGTAGAGAAGTTCAGATGGGATCGGGGAATGGGAAGGCGAGACTGGGGAAGCGGAAAGTGACCTCAGGAGGCCGGCACGTTGCTGAGGTGTCGCTTATGGGGGGTGGCGTCACGTGCAACCACCAGGGGTACCGGGCGGTACCTGGCTCCAACGGCCTTGTCTAAGACGAACTAGAAGAGCTCTAAGGTTCAGACGTTATTATTAGAATGAGGCTCAGGTAGGATTGAAAAGTAATGCATAGTGGGCATGCTCTGGGCCTGGGTGCTTGCTTTTTTCTCCGAGCTCTACATGTGGAGGCATCGGGTCTTTCTTTGTATACAGGTGTCTTCTCCAGTACCATACTGTCTTAACAAGCTATGACCATGGTAACAGGTGAAAGCTGCTTCTCCTGCGGCCTGGAGAGCTGGGCAATTCACTTCGAAATCCGACTCATCTGAATTGATTAATTTGGACAAGTAAGGTAGATGTCGATCCGGGTTGTTGCTCCAAGCCTAGGAAATGACGTTCCAAGGCTATAACCGCTACAGTACTTTCTCCGTCCGACATGGAGTCTAAACAAACAGCGTCAATTAGGCCAGGAATAAGTATATACTGGCATCTTCAAGTAGTACAATAGACGGCTAATTCCGTGTTCATCCAGCTCTAGCGTACGTAGTACATGCTGTAACCATTCCTTGCCCCTAAGGGTTATAAATTTGAACTCGTCCACCGCTCGGTAATTGACACTGGGAAATATATGGTGTATCTGTGAATGGATCTGTCCTCGCATATTTTTCGGTCTCCATTGACGCACTTGTGAATCCCATTGGGGGCATCCGAATATACCACCCCGCTGCGGCAAGGCATGGGAAATTGGTTAATATGCCAACCCACTACTGGATGAGTAGGTAGCCCGCTAAGACGCCAGTAGATTTGTATTGTTTGATAGCGGAGACACTAGCCAGGTGCTTGGTGACTGGTGTGGCTAGGCATCACTGGTTTGGTGGTACGTATTCCCAACCTCCGGATTCTCCGACATAAACACTATGACGTCAGGTGTACTCCGTAGGAGTATCCCAAACCCTCGACTAGCCGATCTTACTTCCCCTTCGACCCTGACTGAAGTGGTAGGTAAAGTATCATAATCCAGGCTATCTTCTTATTCACATAAGCCTTTGGTAGGTAGTACACAGTAAATTGACTCCCAGAAAAATCTTAGCCCTAGTGAAACAAAGAATCTCGAAGCTTCTGACTGCCCAGTTACACTATTTTCATTGTCTTTCCATACAAAGGCTTTGTCCTCCAGCTGCTTTGATAGTTTACAGCTCCTCTATTTCTCTCTTCCGTTCCTTCTATTCGACATTTTCCTATCACTTTGACCCCACAACGCGATTCCATCACTAACTTACCGTGTACACCAGCCATTATTATAATCCAAGCATATCACGAAGTGATGAGATTGCCCGGGTCACCTTCATGATATAAGTATATATTCTACCAGATCAAGAAACAGCCAGACGCACAAGGTTCGAGCCAATGTCAATCTGAGTCAATCCTTCGATAATATCCCGCCGACTATCGCTCGGGCTGGTGGTGTTGTAGAGCAGCAATGCGTCCCGATAGTGTTCAGGGCAGTCTTTTGCGTAACCTCGAGCATCTTCCATGATAACTTCGTATACAGGAACACTAACTTCCTCAATGGTGCCATCCTTAGTCATGCTGAGGCTTTTTAGTTGGCCATCGACTGTTGTTCCATCCATATTGTATCGTGCCCAGATGGCGTCCCCATACCGCTTTTCTGAGATGGCTGCGCAGTACTCCGAAGCCCATGGTTCGACCCATGATCGTCTGCTGCTCTTGTTCGGGACGTGCGCAACCGGGTAGTCGAGGAATAGCTGTTCAGGCAACTTGGATGATTCGTCTTTAATGTTAGTGGTCGACATTGCAGGTGAGATCGTAAAGGACTGGGCACTGGAGTCGCATTCAGGATGATGTTGGGGGAGATTAAACAATTAACCAAACGGTGAAACGTATACTATTAGAAGTATGATAGAAATAACGATTAGCCGATTTACTATATTGGAACTTTAGTATACAATTTGCGAAGATGCCTAGTTTCTGCCTACGCGCGGCTGCCTAATGGTTTAGTGTTGATGATCTTTTATCTTTCCTACATTTATCGTCCTTACGTAGTGGTCCAGACAATTATACGATGATATAGACTAGTTTACCCTCTAAATGCTGGTGAGCTGGTGATTCTTCGCTATTTAGTTCATCTAACTTGGAGCAGGGGGCGTCTGTCCGTTAGTTTTCTTGCCGATATATATCATTCGATTAACATCATCGTGCAAAAGAGCAAAATCATCCATCACGATAAGATAGACATCATACAGCTCCCATGTTAGTATACGGATTAGCCTCAAAATAGTCTTTCCATGCTAAATGCCCGATCAAGCAAGGGACCGCAAGTACGGGATCTCCGGGTGCCTACATCAACACTGCACCTCTGCACCTCCCAGCAAGGCACTACGAAGTACAGCACCCTGGTAAGTCCCAACCAGCATGATGACGTGCTACCAGGCATCGGTTTGCATGCAGACTACATTCTGCAGCTTGCTCCGGCCTGCATTTGCGATCCCGTCGGATATGACAAGGATTTCCCTGGGTATCGCCTTATGTATGTACTGCACTGGCTGGACCGATGGGACAGACAAACCGCGATCGTTTGTTGCATGAGAACAAAGTTAAGCAAGCCACATTTCCCCTAAACGCCCCTCTAAGGGGAGAGAAAAGAAGGAGGAGGCGACGGTAATTACACTTAAAGGAAATAAAAAAAGGTCAAAAAAAGGAGATTACCCCCACGCGGATTCGAACCGCGAAGCTCATGATTGATGATCATGAGCCTTACCAACTGAAACATAGGAGATGTAGATAAGAATCATAATGATGACTTTTGCAATATAGCCGGCAAAATTCTAGGGGGCCGCTTCACTGCGTGTAATGTTTGACGATTGATTAGCGAGCCAAGCACTCATACCACATAGATATGCTAGCTACTGATGGACTTGGAATGTCCTATAGAGGCCAAAAAAATATCACGGTATCACTATCTAAATAACTAGGCCTCACGATAGTGTTGTAGTGTATGGTTAGTCTACGTGAGTTTAGGCTAACAATCTGGGTATTTTTTTTCCCAGCTTGCACCACACGTATGACAATGCCACTGGATGATGAACTCGACGAGATTTTTATGGCATATTGTGAGGTCCCGCTTATGCCTCGCAACGTGGTTTCCCACCGCTGAACTAACCATCGAAGTATTTTGAAGTCACTTTTAATTTGGGATATCGCTACTACAGGCCTATCTCCTTTTGTGAAAGGTATAGGTATAATGTCGTGAGGAAGACAGAAGCATCATGATGCGAATAGCCTTAACATGAACTCAAACCACTGAACAGGAGAATATATTGCTTAGTGGTGGAACAAACGAGTGCCCTGCTCGACGAACACAATGCCAAGCTTCTCAGAAGTCTCGAAGACAGCACTGTCGTTCTGGCTACCGCTGGGGGCGGCGATGTACTTGACACCGGAGCGGGCGGCACGGAAGACGTTATCAATGAAGGGGAACTGCGTAATAGAGGTCAGTGTTTATCACACATGGTATGGGAAGTGTACGTACGAAAGCATCCGAGGAGACAGCAACTTCGCCCAACTTCTGGAGCCATGAGTCGCGCTCTTCCTGGGTGAACGGAGCGGGGACTTCCTCGAAGACACGCTCGTACTCGACCTTTTCGGCCTCGGTGCGAGGAGTCTGACCGGAGCAGAGCAGGTCAATGGCATTGCTCTTATCAGGACGCTTGGTGCCCTGCTTCCACTTGATGTTGAGCACACGATCGTGGAAGCGCATCCACCAGTTGTCTGCCTTGTCACCAGCCAGGCGGGTGCAGTGGATACGGCTCTGTTGGCCGGCACCCAGACCGATAACCTGACCATTCAAAGCATAGCACACAGAGTTCGACTGAGTGTACTTTAGGGCAATAGTAGCCACGGTGAGATCCCGCAGAGCAGCCTCGGGCAGGCCCTTCAAGTCCTTGGGAGTAATGATCGTGTTGAAAGTCTTCTGAGGGCTGATCACAATGTCGTTGCGGTGCTGAGTGAGCTGGACACCGTACAGAGTACGGGTTTCCTCGGCAGCAGGCACATAGTTCTCATCCATCTGGAGCACAAGGTACTTGCCTCCCTTCTTCTTCTTCAGGATCTCCAGAGCTTCAGGGGTGTAGCCGGCAGCGATAACACCATCAGAGACCTCGCGGGAGACGATCTTAGCGGTGGGAACATCGACGACGTCACTCAGAGCGAGAATGTCACCGAAGCTGGACATACGATCGGCACCACGGGCACGAGCATAGGCCTGAGCCAGACCGGAAGACTCGATACCAGCAATGTCATCGACCATGTAGACCTTACGCTCCTTCTCGCTCAAGGGCACGCCCACGGCAGCACCGGCCGGAGACACGTGCTTGAAGCTGGCCGCAGCGGGGAGGCCCAGCGCTTGCTTGAGTTCCTTGACAAGAGCCCAGGCGTTGAGAGCGTCAAGCAGGTTGACGTAGCCAGGGGCACCGTTCAGGGCCTTGAAGGGAAGCTTGCCTTCCGTCGTAAAGGCGGAAGCCGGCTTCTGGTGGGGATTGGTGCCGTAGCGCAGAGCCATGTACTTCTCGCCGTTGCCCGCATACTGCTTACGGAAGAAGCCCGAGATGGCAGTATCATAGTCTGCGGTGTGCTCGAAAGCCTTGAGAGCGTAGGACTTCCGGCTGACGTCGGTGATCTCACCGGCTTCCAGCTCCTTGAGGAATTCAGGGTAGTCCTGGGGGTCCGAGAGGATGGTAACGCGGGAGTGGTTCTTGGCAGCAGCACGAAGGAGGGTCACTCCGCCAATATCGATCTCCTCAACAGCTTCCTCAATGGTGACATTCACCTTGTTGACGGTCTCCTTGAAGGGGTACAGGTTGCAGACCACGTAGTCCACCTTGGCAATGTTCTGGTCGGCCAGATCCTTCTCGTCAGACTCGATGTCACGAGCAAGGATACCACCGTGGACGGCGGGGTGAAGGGTCTTGACACGGCCACCGAGCATCTCCGGGGCATGGGTGATGGCGGAGACATCTCTGATCGACCATCAGTTTGAGGTCTTGGGAGACCAAGGGAAGCTTAATCCCAGTCATGACCATAACAATATGGTGACTCACTCAACGGGGAACCCCGCCTCCCGAATCAATCTCGCGGTACCACCAGAGGCAAGCAGCCGGACATTGTGCTTGACAAGGCCTTTGGCCAGGTCAAGCAGTCCAGTCTTATCGTAGACGGAGAGGATGGCTGTAGGTTGTATATGAGTTTGGACGTCAGCCCCGGATACTCTGGATTCTCACAAGTAACAGAAATGCCAAATTGTGGGGACAGGTATCGGACCAAGCCCACTACTTGACAGGCCTTGGGAAGTTCCCAATCAGGGAAATAAATGCACCAGACAGGAGATGGATATAATCAATTGACTTACCAGACTTTTGTTGAGACATCCTGAGATACCGACAGTGAAGAGATCACTAGAGCAGAGAAGGAGAGTCAGGAGTGATGACGAGGGAAAAATTGTTCAGGTCGATTAAAACCCCCCCCACAACCCCTCGGGACGATCGATTGGAAGCTCCGCACACAGAGCAGGAGCAACAGCAAGAGCAAAACGAAGAGGCAAACGTACCTGAAAGTTGAAGGACGCTGAGGGAGGAAAGATGGTCAGTGGCCTCCAAGATCGAGGTATCACTGTCTGAACTGCAGACAGCACAATGGGAGAAAGATTGATGACTGCTACCGATCGATCAAACACGCTGGTCACTGAAGTTCCCTCAATTTCTCCTCCATGTCCCGCCGCGGGGTCCTTCGCCGCTTTCGGACCTGGCGGGTGACCAGGGTGCTATCGATTACTAACCGCTTGCTGTCGTAGCTCGAACCCGTGGGTGAGAACCATTGGGTCCATGACGGCCGCTGCTTGACCCCAGAGGGCTTAGCGTTATCGCAGACAGCTTATGCCTTCCTCGCTTAATCATTAGTGTATAAAGCCGTGAATGCATCACGTGTAGTCACCTGACCTACGCACAGGCCACCCATCATCCACTACAAAACCTTCTCTTTGCCGCGTCCGCTCCATTTTCTTTTTTCTTTTCTTTCACATGAACAACGCAAAATACAACATTCTTCAAAAAGCGTTCCTGCGAGGATACTCTTTCCCTCTTGGGTCTGATTAGCCGATGAAGTACGGAAATCGTCATACAGAATGGAGAGAAACTGCCCTTGGCAGAGTGTCGATCTTGGGTGCAGTGTCTGACTTGAACTCTACGAGTTCGGTGGAAGGGACTGCAATGATTGATTCTACAATCTCTATCATCAAATTCTATCTTAGAACATGGATCGCGTGGTCGAAGCTCGTAGTCAACCTTTCGTCATTTGTCGCCATGGTCTTTAGGCATAACGGATCGTCTATCTAGTACAGACCCGTCGGGCCCGAGCCAAAACTGCAAGTACAGGAAGGAGACGAAATTCCTGAATTAAAAAGTGGAGGGGTATTGGGGTATACAAAGTTCCCGATGCTATTAAAATGTGGAATAAGAAGTGAACCGCCTTGATGTCGCGTCACTTTTTCAGCGACTCTGGGGCAAGCTGCCGGCCAATGTTTCCAAAGCAGACGCATGCGCAGAAAAGCACACTGGCAACCCAAGTCCGTACTGCAATGCTTTCCTGAGACATCTCAACCGCAAGTCCGTGATCCCATCCGGTGATGTTCGAGATGGGTGCTGTAGGAGTGGAAGTTTCTGCAGATGGGATCAAGTCAGGCTTGAGTCCCAATATGATTCCCATCCCAGCCAATCCAACCATAGTTGACAAGAAAAATCCGGTTCGGGTACGGTCGATGAGATACCATAGCACGGGGTTGACGAGTGCGAGAGTCACCGATGCTTGAGTAGTGGATTCCCAGGGAAGCCGGCGCTGTAGAACACGAAGGATGGTTAGTGAAAATACAAGAACCTTGACTGCTGATGTTCTACTTACCATGGCAAACGCAATGCCCACAAATGCACCAACACTGCGAACCACTGCAACCCACGATACAGTACGATCCGCAGCCTCCTGATCGCTGGGCCTGCTTGTCTGCTTGGAGTTATCAATTATTTGGCCCCCAAACTGGTCAAACCACGGCAGAATGTTTCCCAAAGCGATGCCAGCCACACCCCAGAAGGCGAGGTATTGCCATGATCCGTAGTAGTGTGTGTTTTCCAACTTCACCGGGGTGATCCAGTGATTCTCATGCAGATGAATTGTGATGACTCCATAAACAATGCCAAAGCCGAACAAAAAGGCGCTCTTCAACGCCTGCGGAAGGATAACGCCACGAAACAGACCGTGACTGAGACGTGACCGCGTCCGCTGAAGTTTTCCTGGCGCGGGAGCTTCAGGCTGGATCCTCGGGCTTCCTGGCTGGGGTGTGCGGGCTTCCGTCCCCCAAGGACTAGAGTCGTCCCGGGAGCTTTCGAAGGCTGTTGGAGAGTATATACCGTACAGCGTCGAAGAGGTCAAGTTCATAATCGAGGCATTGCGGCTCACACTGGCAGAACCGCCATCTTTGGGGGCGAGCAGGTCCGGGTTGGCCGGTTCCGCAGGGGTAGAGGGCTCTTCAGGCGTAAGGTCGAACACACGTCGCGGACGTGGGCGAAGGATCGTAGGGTCGTCAGACATGACAGGCAGGTGCTGCAATCGGAAATCCGGGGGTTCTATGGGAGGTGCAACGAGAGGCGTGAAGTAGGTGGTAGATGTGGAAAATCTCCTTCTAATCAACACAGTCACCAGATATCGTGATCCACCGGCTCCAGCAAGGTTAGCCGTCAGCCCACCCGCGGTTAAATATCGGTAGGTGGACTCCTTTCGAACAATTGTCCTGTCTGTGTGAGAGGAGCGTGCCCGAGGTGGGGAAAGACAAAAGGAGAAAAGAAAGGCCAGAGCGTGTCGGGGCTGCAAGCACACAGACGGGCCAAATAATAATAACGGAGAGGCTGGAGGCAGATCTGTTCGTTCTAGCGGCCTAGTGGAGCGCTACTGGCAGTACTCCGTGACTGGGGGTGCAAGATGTGTGGCGGATCGGCAATGAAGGCACACTGAGGGGAAAGAATGAGGGACCACCGAGGGAATGGCAATGGCTGTCCAGTGATGGGGGTACGCGCCCCCTATGAGGTATGAATAAATAACGATGTAGTGAGTCCTATTGAGGCGGAGCCCTGAATCAACTGGAAACAGTGAGGAAGCAAGAAAGGCTGGAGGAATGTTGGGGGAAGCCGTACTCCGTAACCAGGAGCCAGTCATCGGCGATCACATGCAAATGTCTGAGCTCCCTCAACTCCAGCCGCCGCCACAAACCACCTGCCAAAGCTTCCCAAACCCCAACCGATCATGACGATGAGAGTCAGCTGGCTGCTGCATATGTGCCTTTCTGATTACACAACATCCACAGAGCGCGCAAAGTCAACGATACCCTCTCTTTCCCAAGAAACAAAGCGGGCAAGCGCTCCAGTAACTTAACCTGATCTAATGGTCCAAAGGCGTCCCTCGGCGCCCTTGCGTCTTTGGCACATGATATACATGAGACCGTGTCGGAGAAAATCGACGGTGTTATGCCTGCTAACCATTGGTGCAGAGAAGCCAGCTCAGCTTCAAAGAAATCCATGTTCATCTCACATCTGTCACTTCATCCCACCCATCTTGCTCATTTACCTCGATGCCCTCATGAAATTGTGTACTTCATTGAGACGTGCGTCAGCGTAACTTCCCAACCTCAGAACACGGCCACCCCCGGTATTCAAGCAGCTTAAAATGCACTTCTCGCGGGATGTCGTGCTGCGGCTGAGCTTGGTCATTTTTTCCGCGATCGACACCTTCTTTGGTGAATAAACGAAGTTTGATATTCGACCCTTCGATTAACTCGTCATAGATGCGTGCCGCCCCCTCAACTGCTATGGCCATCCCGCATCTGCTTAGAGTCAACATAAGTCATTCAGCACCGGGAGCAGGCACTGTCAATATTGGAACCCGTGATCTCATGTCTGGTAACTGGCAACTCCTGTCCTTTAACGCATACCCGACAACCCTACTAGTACTATAGTAAGTAACACAGAAGAATAACCGAGCCGATTATCAGGGCGGCATGACACCGCTGAAAGAAGCTTAAGTCTAGATGAAATCAGTGCTTAATGGGGCCTTAGCCTATTATCGGCCTGAAAGCCGGTTGGTAAGAGCGAAATAGTCTATTACATTGGTAACAGTGCACTGCATGACGACTCTGTAGCGGAAAAGGTCTATTATGTATAACAGCTTTCTGCGGAAAGCTGCAGGGCTTATAAAGAAATAACGGTCTAGGTACAGTGGATTGCTAGGACCCATGTATCCATTTCACCAGGGGTTACTGATGCGTGGCACCAGCAAACACACCAGCAAACATTTGTCTCTGACTTTGGCTGCATGGGAAGGTTGGTGTGACTGCCACTCTTTGCTCTACCATAGAGTTGTCTCTCTTTATAGCTATCCCCAACCATGCCTTATTACTGGGGCTCATGGTCCATTACCCATTACCACCCTGGTCAATGTATTTTGGTTGTCAGGCACCTCGTGCTTCACATGGGATGTGCAAGAGGCTGGATAGACGCATGCAAAACAAGGCACCCAGGTCTCGGCTTGATTCAAGTCGCTGATTCAGTCTAAAATGAAATCTCACGTCGCGAGGCTCTGTCGGCCCTACTCGGTGGTTAGATGCATGCCGGGCCTGATAGGTCGCAGTGCGGTTTGGCACCAAACAAATGGATCATGCATAGCAAGCTGGCGCGGATGACGGAGTAGATCAACCTGTTATCAAGCCACGCGGGTACCTTTCCCTCTCGCCTCCGTCAGCCTTAGCCTTGACCTTGGTTTCAAAGTCAACCGACGAAGCATATGCACTAGGCCCTTGGTGCCTGGGCACTGAGAAGTGAGCGCAAATGAGCACATGCTCACAACAGTGGCCGTGATAAGCCCCTGCCCCTCGGACAAGTGGAGCCTCATAAGATACGGACATGGCAACCTTTCAGTATATTGACCCCATCTCGTCTGCGGTGTTTAGGGAAGCATGCCCTGCTACATTCTTTTCTTTACCTCGCCCATCGGCACAGTGTTCCCCGGAAAGCCTGCCATACTACACTGGGGTCAGAACAAACAGCGATCAAATGTTCTGCACGCTAAAACGATCCAAGGACGCGAGGGAATCGTATGCTTCCGAACTGACAACTCCTCCCTTCGCCAAGCCGAAAAGCAAATACAATGCTGCCTGTACAAATTGCCGAAAAAGTAAGGTGTGGGAGACACTGCACCTGTATGCCCGCAAGTCCTACTCTCCAGCCGCTCATAGCCAGTAAAGCTGAAATGTACCGATGAGCCTCAGGGCTGCCAGCGCTGCTTGGTAAAGAACCTACAATACGGTTACTTGAGCTTTCGAGAAGGCATCAGCCACGAAAAGGACCATACCGGTCTCTCAGAAATGCACCCAGCTGAGAGCAACATGATCGTCGAGGCAGAGAGCGAAGCCCAGATTCATGATAGCGAAGCGGTGCTCCTTGGCTTTGATACGCTCGACTGTGTTGATATATTTGGACCTGGTGCAGCTATTCCTTGCCGCGGCGGTCAGCAAATGCTCCTTCATATATGAAAACAAGCACTTACTTGTGCAACAGACTTGAATGCGGACTTGCCCGAAGGTATCACTCCGTGTTTCGATTTCGAGCAGCAACCTGCATTAGGACACCAGGCCCAGACGACCGACTTGGACTTATATGATCTTATGAGCTATCATAGTCAGACACCGATGGAGCCACCAACTATAACCGAGCATGTTTGTCTATGCTTTACAAGAGCTGTTAGGATTCATGAGGCCCTTGAGGTCGATCTCCTGTGGATCAACCAGAAACGGTGCAGCGATGCGGTCGATATGCTGCAGAATCAAAAACGAAACTTAGTCAACAGTAACGTGCTATTCGAGTGTCAGTATTGTGGAATACAGTCTTCATACGTTATGCTGCTTCTAGCCATTCTAAGTAAGATAGCCAGTGCCCTGGATTTCGTTTTCCACGAGTCTCGCCTGAGATATACAGATTGCACGTTTGAGGGATAGCAGGGGGACCAGAATGGCCCTCAGACGGTTCTTCACCGTGAGAATCGGACTAGGTAGAGTACTGCGTTGTCACGTTCCTCCAGTTGCAAGGACTGATGCCGAGCAACAGCTGCCGATATTGAACCCGATGTCGATAATACGGCCAAGGTGATCACAACATTGAATATGCTAGGGCACCCCATCAAACCTCGGCGGCTTATTGAGGTGTTCGAAGCAGCGACTCATTTCCACGTTTACCCTGGTGAGAGGGATGCAAGTTTTAGCGCCAACTGCAATGCGCTAGCTGCTTTACTTCGACAGCCAGACGTCCTCTTATACTCCTCCCAGATCGTGAAGATTGTTACCTTTCTGTGCGACAGGAAATGGCGTGCTGATGATGAGACCAAGGATAAGTGGGTGAGTAACTCCTTGTTGACATCGTTTAGCCATCAGGCTAACCAGCAGATACAAAATACAAGTCACCTCTATTCGTCGGTGCCATACGTTGAAGCCCTAGTCGACCTATTGGCCTTGGTGGATCAGCATAAGTTGCCGGGTGTGTTCGATCCGCCATTCTTGTCAAAGG
Organism: Aspergillus ibericus CBS 121593; assembly: GCF_003184845.1. Lineage (NCBI taxonomy): Eukaryota > Fungi > Ascomycota > Eurotiomycetes > Eurotiales > Aspergillaceae > Aspergillus > Aspergillus ibericus. Next base: position 1,017,799 of record NW_020292100.1, on the reverse strand, counting down.
TAGCAGTGACTCTTTTTCAGACCTGCTTGAGACCCTTACCAGACCAGGAAGCGAATGGATCCTGGAATAAATCTGTGGATGAGACTGCGTATGCCATTCTGCTCCTTGCTGAGGCTCGGCGTCTCTGCTTTTTTGACAACCTCCGCCACCCATTGCAAGCCGCCATCGAGCGCGGCCTGGAGTTTCTTGCATCTAGTGGTAGTAATCCTGGCAGTTGTATTTGGTCTGACAAGGTCAGCTATGGGTCTTTGTCCATCACGGAGGCGTACATCCTGGCCGCTCGGAAGTCGGTTCAAAGTATCCGAGCTGAAAGACCCGTGGGACTGAGCTTTTGGAGCGAGAGTACACCTGCACGGATGGATGGACGCTTGACGCTATTCCGTCAGACCCCTCTCTTCAAGTCTCTGCCTGAATGGGAACTTCGCGCATCATTGCTCGAGGCCATGCTCTTCCAGCCCCTCTTGGAGCACATAGACCTTGCTATACCTCCCCGGCAAGATGCCCACGGTGGAACCTATTCAATGATCATCCCATTCACCTGGACCAGCTGCAACAACCGGACACGAACGTATGCTTCCGCATCGCTCTTGTATGAGATGATGGTGTTATCCTTCAGGACCTACCAAATCGACGAGTTCATGGAGGCTGTAGCGGGACCTGCTTTCAAATATCACACGGAGGACCTTCACCACCTAGTTGAAACCGTGGCAGCAGCGGTGCCCAATTACTCAAATGGCTTGGAGCATTGCACCGATATCAACGGCGACCATATAAAACACTCCCAGTATCAGGACTATATCGATAAGCTAACCCGTTGCGTTCAGTCGATCCTCGAGAATCCGGCCTTTCAATCTGCAAGTTCGAACGATCGCAAGACACTCGAGCAGGAGCTCAGGATCTATCTTCTTGCACACGCGAAGCAGGTGGCAGATAACTCGCAGTTTGAAATTGAACTCAAGCAAAGTAAAAGGCTTACCTCTGCCACCAGCATCTATTTCCGCTGGGTCTACTCCACCTCCGCTGATCATATCGCCGCCCCTATGTGTTTCGCCTTCCTCTCCTGTATGATCGGAGCCACCCTGACACCAAGGACTACCACCGAGGACTGCTTTCACAACACAACCACCAAGTACTTCGCCGCCGCAGCATGTCGTAACCTCGCGGCCATGTGCCGCATGTACAACGACATTGGCTCCTGGGTGCGCGACCATGAGGAGGGAAATCTGAACTCGATTCACTTTCCCGAATTCACCGGGACAGACGACGGTACAAAACAGGCGGTGCTCTTCGATCTAGCTCAATATGAGCGCAAATGTTTGAATCATGCCCTAGAGCGACTGGCTGTAGAGATGCTCAATGATCCCGATGCTGAAGCTAGTCGATTGGGCAAGCGGCGAATGCATCTTGTTCGGATGTTCTGTGATGTAACGGATCTTTCCGGTCAGATTTACGTTCTTCGAGATATGTCGAGTCTGATTCGACATACGATGTAATTCGGCACATTAGAATCTAGCCAGCTAGTAGTTGATGATGGGATCGTTCCGGGCGCTATGCTCCTATCTATAATTCATCCTAATCGATATGCGGACATATATCAACTTATGGCATTTATACGCAAGGGTATCTAGCTCACATCCACAATCTACAGATAGCAGACCAGAAACACGATCCGGAAGGAAAAAAGGTCTTAGAATCAGCAACGCCCATTCAAACCTGTAAGCAGGAGTAGAGATATTATCCGCCTTGTTAACGATATCACAGTCAGTCCCCAGAACTATCCGATGGCCGTGTCAGTTAAAACCCGTAAACGTACTGTGGATGTTTGTGGATCGAGCCTGATTCTTGGATTGATTTTATTGTACAGTATGAAAGATCTATCATGGGTGACTGGCTAGAAATAAGAAGAGAATTATCTTGGAAATAGGGGGGTTATGCTGGATATTTCCCAAAATCATATCCATTCCATCATTACTGTGGTTCGCATCGGCCTAGGGCGAAATATTCGATCGATGTAATTGGACAGCTCATATTTCATGAGAGTGGACCCCGCGGATGATTGCGGCTATGAAGCAATTAATGGGATGACCGTTGGGATAGATGCGAGAGAAGTGGGGATATCCTTGTCCCGCCTGTCTTTCGTATAGACATAATACCGAGATCTGAGTGATTGCAGAAATAACATAGCATAAGTGTAGTGTCAAGCTAGAGCGAGAGAGGAACGAAGAAAGGAAAGAGACATTATCAAGGCGATGTCAAGATAAATAGATAGGCCAAATTAGTCATATGAAAAGAAACATAGGAAATGGATACAGCCGAAGAAGTAATTGCATCAACATAAAGCAGACCTCAATACTATGGTCCACTAATCTTCCATAGTCTCATCTTTGATCTCCCCTCGTCGGGCCGTCGCGCCTCCAGCGGGCTCAGCGGCATCCCCAGCGACAGACGAGATATCACTGGCAGCATACCCGTTTCCGCCTTCCAAGGTGGAGGAGTTGTCATCTCCGTCGACGTCTCCTTCTCCTTCTTCAAGGTCATCATCATCGGCCTCTTCGTCATTCTCATCAGAAGACAGCGCCTCGGCCTCCTCGCCGATAAAGCTGTCCTCGTAGCCAACTTCGGCTGGGTGAGAGGTACGAGCTTTTCGAGTCGGACCAACGTCCTCTTCTCCACTTCCCTCGCCTAAGATTTCCCGGTCAATATCATCGAGGCCTTCCTCAGCTTCGAGGTCTCCGTCCTCATCACCCAGCTGGGCCGAGCCAGGCATCGGCGAAAGTTCCTGGTCTCGGGACGGCACGTCGAGGCCATCCTTAGTGACACCAGGAGTGGCCGTCTCTGCACCCTCGGCATCGCGTTGGGTACGACTCCGGTTAGCTTTAGCACGAGACGACGTCGACGCGCCTTGCTCCTTGAGATCTGCTGCTGTACCAGATGCCGCCCCCGCAAGCTTGCGCTTAGCATTGCGTGCAGCGCGGGCTCTGCTACGGGCCGAAGACGGGGCGCGTCCAGCAAGATCTGCGGAGTTTTCCATAGCCAATCTAATTTGCCTTGCCTTCTGACGCTGTTCCCTTTCCTTCTTACGGTCACGCTTCGGACCGTTGGCATCGTCATAATCCCATCGATCCAGGCGCCTAGCAGCCTTGCGGATGACAGACAGGTAGTAGCTGGCGCATTCACCGAAGTCCTCTTCTTCGTCCGGCTTTGGAATGAGCCCACCCTTTCCCCACGAGTTCTCCTCATCGTCCGTATCGTAGTCATCGGGCAGAGTGGACAGCAAACGACCGTGGCGGACGATTGGAATTTCGCTCTCTCGCTTCGCACGTAAAATACGATATGCTTCGCTCTTCCGCTTGGCTAGAAGATATTCAATACGCTGTCGTCGATTCTGCTCTACAGCCAACTGATGCTGTGTAAGGGGCCGTGGACGGCGAGCGGAGGATTGCTGCGGTAAGGAGGGTTCTGCGACGAACCGATTTAGGATTGGATGACCAGAGCCTGGAGGAGCTGGAGAAGCAGCGTCAGGTGTGTTTTCCATCTTGGTTTTTAAGATGAGACGCTGCTGACCAACAGAACGGTTGAGAGAAGACTCTCGTTTGGGTCTCTTATACCGAGACCGAGCAGACTGACCGGGAGTCTGATAATCATCCTCATCATCCTGCGGATACCGCTTGGATGAGGGATGCAATGGGGTGGACATAGTAGAGCCGCGACCATCACCTCGACCTAGATTAAACTCATTAGTAGCTTCGAAAGTCTGAATTCTTGATGGGATGAACTTGCCCGAAATATCCCCCGAACCGTCTTCATCGTAGCCGAAGTCTGGCAGGCCTACGGAGAAATGTCAGTGGATATAGGGTGACGGATTGGACAAGGGTAGAGAGACCTTTCTTGGAACGCTTGGTCACCCTGGGAATGGGCTCATCTTCCTCCAAGATACCTGTGGATCGGGGTTAGTGATTGCGCAGACACAACCCGAGGAAAGATGCAAGCGACTGACGTTTACGTTCCAGGCGTTTAGCCTCTCCATAGTCAATCTCAGACTGAGTATCAACGTTCTCTTCATTCGCCTGTTCTTCGGTGAGACTTTCAAATTGAGGTACCTTGATGGGCAAGCCCCCGGTCCCTTCACCATCCAAACCAGGGCCAAACGGATTATTGAGTGCGGCTTCGGGGCTAAAGTCACTCTCGAGGTACCACCACATCAACCAGAGGAAGGCTTTGGCACGACTTTGACTGCTCAATGTGCCCCGCATAACAAGGTCGAAAAAGTCGCGAGGAGGGAAGAAGTGCATTTCAGACACCTTTGGGGCATATTGGGCTAGAACAAAGATCAAGTTGACCGGGTTCGTGCGGGGAATTGCATGGCGCTTGATTCTCTCCAAAGTATTCGGCTGGTCCACATCTTCTGATGCACCCTTGAGGATCGATTTGAGACGAGGTGCGTCTTGCAGTTGCTTGTAGGCATTCGGGTCTTGGTGGGCTTGTAGCGAAGGGATGGAGTGATAGGTTCGCAGCTGTGCACGCATCTCAGGGAAGACTAGATTGTCATCAGTTAACAATGCAAGAATGGGAAGGTAGATAGACAGTGTAAAGTAGAAAGGAGGACATACAATTGAGGGTGGTATTCATCCTTCCGAAGTTGACCAGCAAACAAACCATGGCCATGCTGATAGCTGCCTGCTTATCGTTCTGAAGTTTGTCCTTCAGGATCTTGCTCGTCTTGCTACTCCTCGCCATAGCATCGATATAAATGTCCGCGAAGTCTAGGTTCTTCTCTCCATCAGGCCAACGAGTGAAGACCTTGGTTTGGTCCTCGAAGACGAGCTTGAGGAACTGATATTGGATGTCTTTGCGCCACAACGGAATGCCATCTTCTTTCTTGAGATGCCGAATTTTGTTACCCGAGTAGACCGATCCGATGGTGCCATTCGCCTGGCGTCTGATACCGACCGTCATGTTGTGAGTTTGCTGCTCATCTTGAGGCTCGGATTGCGCAAACGACTCGTCTGCGGCGGCAGTTTCAACTTCGGCCATCTCGGGTGTCGCGCAATTCTAGGACCCAATGTCTCTCTATAACAATGCGGTAGTCTGGAGCTTCCCAGACCGCAACGTGGGGTTTTCGTTGTCCGCGTGCTCTGGGAGCGGAAGTCGCGCAAGGGGAAGGAGACGACTTATGGAATCGATAGCTTATGGACGGTCCAATAGTTGAACGGGGCGAGAGTGGGTGTGGAGGGGATGGGGAAAGACTAAAGAGGGATGAGTAAAGAGAGCTGGGGAAGATTGACGCGGACGGAAGATGAAGAGAAATGGAAGAAATTGGGAGGGTGGCAGGCAACGTGATCCTGGACGATCCGTGACTTTCTGCGCTCACTCCCTTGGCTTTGATCTCCGATCGTGGGCGGGAGTGACTAAGTTAGCCTTGTAACTATAGCACCATTCCGGGCCCCGGTTCCTATCTTGTCATGTAATTTGATCCCGGCCCTCTCCACATATATCTAAACAGAGAAATTTGAAAATAAAGGAATTCTAGACGTTTGATTACGTACGGACGTTATCAATAGGCAGCAAGCCAACCTGTCCTGTTCAGCTTAGACTACCATGCAAAAAGACAAGGCTTCACCATCGCTACTCACTGGGCCGGCAGAAGAGTTGAGCCGGGCTGGCCGAATCTACTCCGTACTTAGTAGAAACAAATCAGAGAGGTTGGTCAGGGGTGTGACAGGAAACAGTACGACAGCATTGTGTGGAGACTGGATGTGGTTTTAGGCATTGATCAACCACTTCTACAGGAGTACGTTCCAAACATACAGTTGGTCATCATTTCAATTACACATAAACGAGCTTCAAACTTTTTGAGTTGAACAGAGAATAGCTAGCTCCCTTCTCTTTGAGACTCGTGGTCTCGTAAGCAGAGCCGTCTTCGGCATTTTCCGTTGAGCCCAAACTGCTACTGACAAGAGACGATGATACCCACAAACAAGCGCCAGCAAAGCAGCTTCCCATCCTCCACGGATCCGAGATATGAACCAGAAAGAAGATCCCACTCAAAGTCGGCCTCCACGGACCCCAGTGCAGAGAACATTTTTGTGGACACAGCAGCTCAAGCCAACGCCATACACAATGCAAAGAAGAATCCCATCTCTATCACCCCCATTCCCATTTTGTGCACCAGCGTTCCTTGATACCGTGCATAGAGACCAATGCCCGCCGAAGAAACCTGGCCCCATGGCGAAACGCATGGTTTCCCTGAGACCTTGATGCCTCTTCCGCACGGTGCCAATGCCCAGCCCAGAGATACCATCCCCAGCCGAAGAAAAGTGACACAGCCCGGAGAAGAAAGCAGGTTCTCAAGCGAAGCACGAAACAAAAACACGGATGGAAGATGAAAAGGAATAGAGACAACCCGCCATGAGAAACCGAAACTGTAAGAAATCTATTCGCGAGACACGGTCGATGCAGCTGCCTGGCACCAAGCAGGGAAAAATCATAAAAAGCACTTTTCTGAACACGAAAAGCCGGCACCCCCGCTCGGCACGCGTCGTTCAAGCGGATCTCCGCATGGCCGCCTGAGAACAAAAAGGGTATCTGATGAAGCGGTCGCAGGAGAAAGACAACGCATTCTATGATATCCATGCAATGCCGACCCGAATGCTCACGATTATAAACGGGTATAACCAGGAGCAGCGAGATAAGGAGATCGGACCACATCGAAACCCATGTCTAAAAACAAGGCAATAAATAGACGACATTGGCAAAATGCTCAGCAGAAAAAACACCTGCACATAGAAAAAGAAAGCAAAGGGAAAAAGAGATCCTTAGAGCGTATCTAAGATAACGTCGTGGCGGTCATGACAAAGCCGGTCCTGAGAAACAATAGGAATAGAGGAAGAAAAAGAAAACTCAGGGCTCGTTCTGATCGTATCCGTCAAAGGAGAGGCAAGTGAAGAAAAAGGAGCCAATCAAACCCGACGGCCTCGTCACAGACCACAACCTCTAGGTCCTAGTAGCGAGTGATTTACCACCAGGAAGAAGGTCCGGTAGGGCCAGACGGGTTGCCGTAGCTACCACCGTAGCTACCGCCACCGCCGCCGCCATAGCCACCGCTGCCTCCGTAAGAGGGAGGACCGCCGTAGCTGCCACCGCTACCGCCGTAGCTGCCGCCAGGGGCACCGTAGCTGCTGCCGCCGCTGCCGCCAAAGGAAGGAGCGCCGCCCATGCCACCGCCCATACGACGCATGTCGCGGGTGGCATTCGTACCACGGCCACGGCCACCGCGGCCACCACGACCACCGTAGCCGCTACCCTCACGAGCAATGCTCTCGAGGAACGAGGGGACCTCCTGGTGAGCCTCCTTCAGAAGGTCAATCAGGTCGCGGACGACACCCCGGTTGCCACGGTTGAAGAAAGCAGTGGCAATACCGGTGTTACCGGCACGACCGGTACGACCAATACGGTGAACATAGTCGTCAATATCAGTAGGCAGGTCGTAGTTGATGACGTGAGTAACGTTGGGGATATCGAGACCACGAGCAGCAACGGCGGTGGCAACAAGGATCGGGCAGCGGCCGGAACGGAACATTTCCAGAGCACGCTCACGCTCGCGCTGGGTACGGTCACCGTGAATGGCGGTGGCAGGGAAACGCTGGTTGAGGAGGAAGTCCGAAAGGGAGTCGGCCATACGCTTGGTCTCGACGAAGATGAGGGTCAGACCACTGGTGCCGTGAGTGTGGAGGATATCCAGCAGGACAGAGCGCTTGTCGTGGTCCTCAACGTATTCAACCTTCTGAGTAATGTTCTCGGAAGTAGAACCCACACGGCCAACCGACAGGAAGACGTAATCCTTCAAGAAGTCACGAGCCAGCATCTGGATGTCCCGAGGGAAAGTGGCGGAAAACATGAGGGTCTGGCGGTCGTTCACGTGGGGCATATCCTCGCCCTCCACAATGCGGCGGATCTGGGGCTCGAAACCCATGTCCAACATGCGATCAGCCTCGTCAAGAATCAGGTACTTGATGTTGACCAGAGAGATGCGACCACGCTCAATAAGATCGACAAGACGACCGGGGGTAGCGACCAACAGATCACAGCCACGCTCGATCTGACGGAGCTGAGAGCCGATATCGGCACCACCGTACACAACGCAAGGGCGAACCCAGGAGCGATAGGCGAACTTGCGAGCTTCATCAAAGATCTGGGAGACAAGCTCACGGGTGGGGGCCAAAATGAGGGAAGTCGGGTACGCCTTGCGCTGGCGACCGTAGCCGAACTGACCGGAGGCCTGGGCAGGAGCAGGAGAGGGACCGTTCTGGTAAGCCTGAGACAAGATAGGGAACAGGAAACCACCAGTCTTTCCGGAACCGGTCTGGGCGCAAGCCATCAAATCGCGACCGTTCATGACAATCGGGATCGAGTATTTCTGAACGGGCGTGGGAGTCTGATAGTGGGCGAGGCGGATGTTTTCGATAAGGTGGTCATCCAAGGGGGGGTTGGTGAAAGCGTTAACCGGCTCGGGGACATCCTGACCAGAAGCTTCAACGGGGATGTCGTCGTAGTTGGCGAAGTTGATACCGGTATTCTGCTTGGTGGGATCGTTGGGAACACCGAACAGTTCGCGTTCCAGACGGGCATTGGCGGGACCGGGGATATGCTTGCCGTCACGCCACTGGCCGTCTCCAGAGCCTCGGGCAGAACCACCACCACTGCCACCTCCTCCGTAGGAGCCTCCGTGACCTGGGTTTCCGTAAGCATTTGGGTTAAAAGGTCGACGTTGAGCTTCTTGAGGGCTCCAGCTAGTGTTACCATTGGGACCGCGAGGGCTGAAATCAGGGGCGTTGGCGTTAGCCCAGTTGCCACCACGGGGACCGCCTCTTAAGAACGAAGCCAGTTAGCCACTGTATACAACGTGGGAGATACACGGCTGGTAGGAAAACCACATACCTAGGACCACCCCAGGAGTTACCAGGACCGGCAGGGACACCGGCAGCAGGAGCGGGAGCAGGGGCAGCACCGTCCATGTTTCCACCAACCTGGCGTTGGCGAAGATGAGGAGGGATGTAAGCGGCGCGACCCGTCGAGGGAGCAGGGGCAGGAGCGTGTTGAGACTCGTTGAGGGAAAGGTTTCCCATCTTCAAGCTGTCGGCCATATTTGCGGTATTTCAGAAGACGTTATCGACGATTGTTCAACACTGGAAATTTTCTTTTCTTCTGTACAGGACAAAAGGAAAGAAGTGAAGTGAAAAGTCCCCGTGTCTCTATCGAGTGGCAATACAGAGGGGATCAAATTGGTGCGAAGAGTGACACAGTGCGAAAAAGAGGAAAGGGTAAAGAAAGACCTTGGGGAGAAATACTAAAAGAAGAACAAGGCGATCTCCCAGATCTAATCCTCTATTACGGTGTAGAAAGAAAGAAGAAAAAAGGGGGGGAGGGGAAGAGAATAGGATATGATGTGGAGATATTGGAGAAAAAAATTGAAACCAGACTGAATTAGGAGGGGAGGTTTAGAGAGGATGGAAGAAAAGAAGTAGGAAGAGGAAGAAGGTTTGTGGGACGGAGAACGGGGAGGAGAGGCAAAGAAGGATGGATGACTACGAAAACTACCTAAAGGAATAATGCACTGGCAGTGGTTGGCAGGCCTGCACGCTGGGAAGGTTTTGCTTGCTTATTGGCAGCCCGTCGATGGGATTATTGGGAACGGCCGGGTGAGAAAAAAAGGTTCAGCGTGTAAAAAGAAGCGAAGGGAAGCAGCAGGAGGGCAAGCCAGCCAGCGAGGGAGGAAAAAAAAGGGTAAAAAAAAAAAAAATAAAAAAGGCTAAACGAAACAGAGTGGCGGCGCGGTCTGGTGTTGCCGGATGGTGATGGGCTGGGCCCTGTCTATTTTGCCCTGTTGCACTCCGTTTACTGACCTGCTACCTTCCTCACTGTCCACAGGGTAAAGCTTGTTAATCCACGAAAATTTCGTTTGCAGTTTCCCTCTGAAAATTTCTGCTCCAGATTGGATGCCATGCGGCTGTAGGTCCGGCATATAGATCACAGTAGTGGAAGATGAGAAGTTGCACGGTGCTAGGGTTGATGGCGGAGATCCCACATTCTATACTATCTTTGGTAGTCACAGCGGCTTGTTCACCAGTTGATCCCGTTTGAGCCAATCTGACGAGGTCTAATAAAATTCTGTTCTTTGCCTCAGGCTGCCGACTAACCGTAGATACTGTCATGATCACGTGCCCTTGCCCTTTCAAGCCAAGCGCCTCCTCGCCACATCTAACTACAGAGTACTCCGTACACCTGTCTACTCCGTACTTGTTCTCAATGAACATGGTCAGAACTAATTTCCAGGATTTTGCAGGCAACCGTTCTACTAGGTGTTAGAACGTACACTACATAGTAGGTACAAGTAAACCAACAAAAAAACCAATGCGCCCATTCTCCTTACATCATGATCTAGTATCAGCAGATGCTGTACTAGTACTGCATAGAGAGTTTCCCATTGGGATTGACGTGATCACAGCATCATTATGCATTTTCCAAGCCCCAATTAAAATGGGTATATGTTGGTCATGGCCTATACATAGTACTATGTATTGTCACGACTTTTAGCATTCTAGGTAATTATCTGATAGCTATTGCTCAAAACCGCCCAGCCAGGAAGGGGGTGTCCAGTGGAGAGTATGCTCTCAAGATTATTTCGACCACGCTAAGATCAGGCCGCATATATGCCTTTTACGAGTCTCAGTCAACAGTTTCAGATACTACTGAGGCGTGATACTACTGGGAGTACTCTGTACGAGGCCAAGATAGTAGTAGTCTTAGCCGTGCGTGGCCTCCATACGAGCCATCAGGGGTGGGTCAACAAAGTTACTGTGTACCATAGTATCGTGCTGTGTACACACTACTGTGTGGGGGAGGAGTAAATCTTATCGCTCAATGTTCCGCGCTGAATACAAAGTATCGTACGGAGTAGTACTACCTACGCCTAAGAGGGGCGCGGTACACAGTACTTGGTAGTAGGCGCATCCTTGCCGCTGTCTGCCAGTGGAGCTTACCACAAAAGTACATTGTTGGGCCGATTGGAGGCCAAGCCTCTCTACTTGCCACCGAGAGATGATCTCACTGCTGGCCAGTTTACTGTGCACTCGCCACGACTGATCAGACCGGGCATGAATTGTGCTTCGATCCATCATATGCGTACTACGTACTACGTACATAGCAAATACCACTATATTGGAGTCATAGGAGCTTTCACTAGATAAGTTGGAGTTGCAATCGTGAAATAAGGTCTACTTTCGATATGCTTTCGCAAACGTAATGAGGCTATCTCTCAAACGACGCTCCTCTCAGCCTTCTCCTGTTGTCTCTTGAGGCTGCTTCGGACCAGCACCACCAAGATACCAACAACAATGGCAAGCGCTGCAAATTTCGGGAAGATATAGGGAGTGTTGTCAGATGTCATTGGCAGAGGGGTTGGAGAAGGAACAACAGGGATAGCTGAAGGTTGTGACGATTCTTCAGAGCTCGATTCTTTACGAGTAATCAGCACATCACAGTCTTATCGAGAAACAGGCCGAGACCACAGGAAACAGGTCTACAGCTCCTCATGGCTGCTACCTTTCTCTTCGGCCTTGTCTTCCGACTCCAGTTCTCCACTCTTGACAATCTTGACAGTCTCCACAGGCTTGTCACCACGGCCCTTGGGCACATTCTCAATCTGTGCGACAATCTCGTAGCCCTCGAGCACTTCGCCGAAGACAACGTGGCGACCATCAAGCCATCTGTCACGAGATCCAATAAGCTAAGTGTCGCACCACTAACCGGATTGAGGTATACTTACGGAGTAGGGACGGTGGTGATGAAGAACTGGGATCCGTTGGTGTCCTTGCCGGCGTTAGCCATGCTCAGGAGTCCCTTACGCGTGTGTCTCAGCTTGAAGTTCTCATCTGCGAACTTCTCGCCGTAGATCGACTTTCCGCCGGTGCCTTTTCGCGTGAACGGTCAGCATGCTAAGGGACATTCGGAGTATTCATCCATAATAATGCAAATACTGACCATCGCCACGGGTGAAGTCACCGCCCTGGATCATGAAGTCCTTAATGACACGGTGGAAAGTAGACCCTTCGTAACCAAAGCCATTCTCTCCAGTAGCGAGAGCACTGAAAACAATTGATGTCAGCACGGTAAAGATGATTTAGCGAGCTCAATCCTCGAAATCATACCGGAAGTTCTCAGCGGTCTAAACATCCGTAACGAATTTATCAGTCTAGAGACCCAAGATATAGTAGTGCGGCGATCACCTACCTTGGGAACAGTCTTGCCGTACAATCCAAGCACGACTCTGCCAAGGGGCTTGTCTCCGTGTTCAATATCGAAGTACACCTGTACATGGGTTCAGTCAGTATGCAATACTCGAATTGCGATACGAATTGACTAAAGCGCCCGAGGATCGCAGCTATACATGCCTTACTGGTGATCTTGGGGCCCCGGGGCTGAGCGTCCTCGGCGTGGACAAGAGCAAGCCCAACGGCCAGAACGAAGAAGAAAGACAGGAAAAGGTTTCTGAAGTTCATGATTGCTCAGGGTGACTCCAGCGTAGGAGACTACTTCGAATTGTTTGAGAGCGCAGGAGACTCAAGGAGCAATCGTTCGCGCGGATCGAGGCCAGCTTGCATTACTGCGGAGGTGCCAAGACCACCATGATCGGTTGGGGGTTAGCGTCTACGTAATTTAGCGCCTAAGAAGTGAGAATTTCTGCTCAACCCACCGCAACTGACAAAGAATACCTGTATTATCGGTAATTCCGAGTGCAAATTACTCTAAGTCTTTCGGAGAAACATTGTTACTGGTTAATTTCTTCCGCGCTCAACTGCCCGTACCAACTGCGGCGGTTGATAGTAGAGTAGTGCAGTGCATAGGCAATTGAAGCCATACCCATACTCCTCCAAGGATCCAACAACTTGAATTCGTCAAGATGGTATGAATCATATGATTGAACATAGTATTTAGTCTTAAGGATGTAGCTAACCAGCAGTCAGGTCTTCATTCTGGGCGTGAACTTCCCCGAGCGAAACCTCGTCAAGGCAAGCAACTCCGGACTCTCATGCTTTCCTCAACGCCCGGTCTGACTGAAACCAGAAATCTCTCGAATCCTTCTTCGGAATCGGTAATCTTACCTCGACCCGTCTGCTTGCTCGCTTTCACATTCACCCGACATGCAAGGTTGGAGAGTTGGGAAACAAGCAGGTCCTTGATATCACGGCCGCCTTGTCCGACATGAAAATCGAGAACGATCTCCGGAGACAATACCTCGATAACATCAAGCGGCTGAAGGAGACGGGTACTTACCGTGGTCGGCGTCATGCGCTCGGTCTGCCCGTTCGGGGACAACGGACAAGGAGCCAGGTTGGTTTCTCCCTCATTTTGTGCCCTTGTGCATGCCGTGGTGGAGAGGGTTGAATCTATCCCCACCGGTGGCTGTAGCTACGGGGGATTGTACGAGACAAGATATTGTACTAACATGTTACTTAGATCAAAACCGCCGTCAAGCTCAACCGTATGGAGAGAAGACTGTAAGATTAAAATGGTGGTTCTATTATTGACCCCAGCGGTCTTGCGTCCGATTTTGGTTTATTAGGGGCATGGAATGGCGTTAAATTTTTGTTCTTGTACTCTAGTTTCCTGGCTTGATAATCTCTTTCCCCGAGATGTACTTTATGTAGACAATGAGACATCTGACTGAAGAGATATAATAATGCCGTGTTACTTGGTTTTAAAGCAATTAATAATATATTGCAGGAAAAATGGGAAACACCAGCTCATACAAGTGGCTTGTTCAACGAAAGCCAGAACCAAACTTTTCATAACGCCAGAACCGTATGTGCAACTCCTCTCATGCGGAAGACAACACGCCTTCTCCTCGGTTGATCTGAATCCTCTTATCCTCACCGGCACTGACAATACCAACCGAACGGTCCCAGCACACGCCGAAGACCTTGACTCCTTCTCCGCCCACACGCTTGACGTCCGCTTTGCCCTGCTCTTCCAGACTCTTCCGGGTAATCGAGTACACACTCTCACCAACCACGCCGTCTTTATCCGTTTTGGTAGCCCGGATATCCCAGATCCGACACGTGCCGTCGTGACTACCACTGATGAGGCCGTAGCTGCTATTAGGATCGCGGGACAGGGAAACCACGGCATTGGTGTGGCCTCTCAGGGTCATGGCAGAGATAGTCGTCGCTGATGTACGAGGATCGATGAGGGTGATGTGACGAGCGGAAGTTCCTGTCGCGAGGAGGTGATGTTCGGGGAGATGCTCAAGAGATAGCAACGAATGAGATGTTGTTCTGGTGTCCACTAAGGCGGCAGTGACCAGGTCCCATGTACGTAGGGAGTGATCCCAAGAAGTAGAGTAACCAACAGTCGAGTCATTCGTGTCAAAAATCACAGCCGACACCGGGGCAGTATGGGACGACAGCAGCGCAAGCGGACCGCGTTGCGGGATGCTGACAGACGTGCTCAGCTTTCTCCGCTTGGAGCTTCGTGACGCGGCAGACGGAAGTAGGTTCTCAGGAGCAGCGGGGGCATCTGACTTCTTTGTCGACCAGAAACCTACGCTGTGGTCGGACGACGCAGATAGAATACGGTTCGAGGGTGCATGCACAGCCAATGAGTTGATAGCGGATTTGTGCCCATACAGCTCGATCTGGGGAGAGATCTTTCCAGAAAATCCATCCTCGCTCTCGGTATATTTCCACAGTCGTACGGTGCGATCCATGCCCGCTGATACGATCGAGCTCGGCGAGACAAACTTAGCAGCTTTGATGGATGCACTGTGCCCTCCATCGGCCGGAGAGGGCGAAGTTGCGACAATCTGAGACGACATATTCCAGACACGAAGCAGACCATCATAGCTTGCCGAAAGAATCCTTTCCTGACCTGGAGAAACAATCGCAGAAGCCCACGACGCGGCAGGCGAGGTCGCAGAGAGAACATCCACCGAGCTGACCCAGTCATCATGCTCGAACGAGGCAATGTGCAACGGGGGAATCAACGCCCTGATGTATTCAATCTCCAGAGTGGTTTCCGCAGATATGCCATTAGCCGTCAAGTATTCATCGATCGAAGTTCGAAGGAATGCGCCGTTGATCAGAAACTCGAATGGCACCGGCTTGTCGTTGGCCAAGAGATTGTTCACTAAGGTGGAAAGCGCATATCTCCGCAAGCCTACAATATATTACAAGGAATAGTGAGCACTTATAATTATCCAAAGAGGACCAACAGTGATCTGTCGCAAAGCATTCTTACCAGTGGGAACCAAGATGGGGCCGGTATTCTCAGGCAGCGCAATATCTTCTTGCTTGCTAATGAGCTGCACACGCACCTGCCTCTGCGCGGACTGGGACGAGGCCGCAGCCGAAGCCGAATCCTGAACACCGTTCATAATGGCACTGCGAGAAAATATGGGGGATATAGAGAGCGTGATCAAAAGCGCATCAAGTCGCAGTCGAGAAAACTCCACCGAGTGAGGAAAAAAATACGGCGGCCGATGCGGCCACATGTGCAAAGCGCGGAGATTCCCCGCGGCAACACCACGCGATAAGAAGGTCCATCGGACAATTACGCAGCAGGCACATCGGAGAAAGGGTGGAATTGCTATGTTTAAAATACTATATACAACTTCATGAGTAAAAGATCATTGCCCTCGGGATGCCCTTCGGATATCTGAAATGGCCTTTCGCCGATAGTCGGATTCAGCAAAAAGAGCTTCAATCAGATCGACTACTTCTTCTGGTGAAAACTCCAGACGCAATTCGCCTTCCAGCCAAAGAAACTTGATGTCGGCCAGAGAGCTTTCCAGGATATTGATCAGATACTGGAATTTTAGCCAGTTCTGCACATAGACGGCTGTCATGGGCGAACGTTCGGTGTCTTCCAAGGCCTCCGGGATGAACAGATCCTCTAACTGGGACACTTGGTTGCAGAATGACACAAGTCGCTGGGACTGTGGTTCTGAGATGTCTCCCAGATCTTCAATCTCAATGATGATCTTGCTGACAACAGTTGATACCAACGAGCCGACGGATTGAAGAAGCGCGGAATGTGACAGGATCGGCTGCCATTCCTTGAAAACGTCCCGAATTCTGTCCACAGTCGCGCTGATCGCATTCTCGCATTCGCCAAGGAACGGCTGCTCTGAGCATTGGCTGAAGCCTTGTGCCCCATCGAGAAGGTCCGTGACAATTGTGCGCTGAGTCTGCATCTCCTTGCTGTAGGCTAATTTGCCATATTTTTCAAGTGCGGCAATATCTGCATGAAGCCTTGTGAGCTGGTACTCCTCGGCGATATTACGCACTTGATCGGCGAGATACAAGCTGTCGTTATATAGGTACATCTGTCCTGCATTCAATTTGAGTCCGTAGAACGTCGAGGCGGTAGCTTTGAACATGGCCAGTATCAGGGTAGGGAGCGCAAGAAGTCCTGTTCCAGAGGAAACAACGCGTGAGTGGGCATGTCTGCGATGTATTAGCATTGCAATGGGGCGACTCTCAAGGGGGAATCTTACGCAGGTTGGGATATGGCATTGGAATCTGTGATTTGCTGCTTAACAATTCCCAAGATAGAGTGGGGAATGTCTGTTATAGTATACTTCTCCTTCAAGGTAACCTCTCGTGGAGAGGCCTGATGTGCGACCCCCTTGCCATTGGCAGCCCCAGTAAAAGCGGGTTCTTTGGACTGTGAATCGTCGGCATGTTGTTCCTCATCGTCATCTCCCCAGCCCCAGGCATCTCCTGCATCATCCTCGTCCGCGGATGTCGTAGTTGTACTTTGTTTCGTTTTCATGTCATTTTCTTCGGTATCGTCGTCGTCAAGACCCCAGGCGCTCACGTCCTCTTCATCGTCGGGAATAGCAGACTGCTTCCCTTTAGAGCCGCTTTCGTTGTCCTCTTCCCAACCAGCGTCCCAGTCATCAGGTGTAGCATTCTCCAGGAGGGCTTTGTCGTTCTCAGAAACTTTCTCGACTTCAATTCTTTCTACCTGTTGTGTGATACCATGGGATGCAACGAGAATTCTGCGAACCTGGTCCAACGAGTCAACCCGTCGTCTAGCCAGCCAAAGGCGTGGAGCCTGATTAACCCAAGAGACGAGTTCTTCTTGGCCGTGCCAGCCAAAACCTTCCATGGATTTGGTAAATTTAAGGACACGATCAAGGATCTGTTCGAACTTGCCCAGGCCTTCAAGTTCGGTTGGGATCGCGGGTGATAACCAGAACTCAATGATCTTCGATGACAGCGAGGGAATGAACATATCTGAGAACGAGTCTGCAATGGAACCTGGCAGACACTGCCTCAAAAATCCCAGCACGTTGACTATGCGATCAAGAAGTTCAGAAACAGAAGTCACCGATGGCTGCGGCTCGAGACAGATTGCAGACTCCGAGACACGAACATTGTGGCTGTGTCCAGTGACTCCGGGCAGCAAGACCGGATCAATTATCCTAGACATCAACTCTTTTTGGAACCTATCCTTTGTTGAAGAGAACATCTCTAGCCGAGTTAGAGCCACGATAGTCTCTTCCAATAAATCACCTATACGTTCTGTTAGTGTACAGTCTCATTAGGACGCTACCGGGTCAAGGTATCCTACCGTTGTTTCTGGATATCACCAGCTTCCCCTCCCTCTTGTCAATATGCAATTGTCCGTTCCAATGGTTACGGACAGCTTCCATTATGTCTTTCCGCAGTCCAGCAGTATTTTCTAGCAGTATATGTAAGACGTTCGTGTTTGTAAAGTGGCTGTTCTGCTTGACAGAATGCTCAGTAGCTTCCAATATCTCGATGGCAGCCATAACGCGGCCATCTCCAAGAGCCGTCCGTCCGTCATCAAGCTGTCTACAGAGCTTTTGTACTTCTACCAGTGCACTAGCCACGGCCTGATTGAATGCAATTTCGGTCTCAATTAGCCCAACTTTTGCGGAAGCATCTTCGACCCTCAACTGTAAAGGCTGCGTCTTCTCATGTTGCTCGACAATCTCACGCGCAGTAACCCTAGAACGTTCGATGTCGGCATGAAGTTGTTTCGCTTGTGAAATCCACCCGTCGGCGTCAAAGTCATCTTCGCGACTAAGAAAGCTGATTTCGGCCTATGGGATATGTAATTCAGTATACTATCATCTAAACTGGTACTAATGCGGGGCTCTGCAGTTGACACCGCTTACCTCAACTTGCTCTCTAGCCTTTGATATCAGCTCCAATTCTTTCACCAAGACAGAGGTAGGAAAGTTGGAAGCAACTACATGCTCCGACTCTGGATAGGTACCGTCAGTCACGAAATCCAGCACCGACTGGCTTATCTCCTGCTCTGTGGCCTTAGCCGACATCTTGTATCGATGTCGACACGGGAGTTTCTGTCTTTTGATAGTTAGCGGATCGACGAAGAAAGCAGAAGTGACAGCGACAGGACATGAGAATGCCTCGCGCCCGTTTGTCGAAGATCTGCCTGGTATTGAACCAGAAGAGTACAGCTCCGGGGCAGCAACCGAAAGGGAAGGCGAGCTGTCAACACCGCCATGTGACTGCACCGCTCACCGCCTTGGCTGCGATAGGCAAGACCGCGAACGAGTTGGTCTTTCCCCACGGTCAGAGTGAGACCTGGTCTATGGGTGCGAGCGACTGCTAATTTCTTCGGCTTTGTGTCCTATAAAGACATTCTGGGACCGCTTCTGGGTTGAATTTCTGTGAAGAAGTGTTGGCATGGTGATCTCTATCAAAACGGGAAACTAAACTCCACTCCGAACCGTTACAGTTGGAGGGCACCTTCGTCCAGCGGCCAACTGTGTGCCTACGAAATTCTTGAATCTGTTATAACCGGCGTCAAGCAGAGTCCATCGTGTTGTCTCAGATAATTTTGAGAGGCCTGACTCGGGCAAACGCTTCTCAATCCATGTGAGTCTATGCTACCACTCCTCACCTTGAATGAATAAAAAAAAAGAACAAGAAAAAAGACTGCCCCTCCGTCGTTGTCTCTACCAATCCTTCAATCCCTCAGCCGGCCTTATATCGGCTGCCACAGTTTTAGCCATCATACAGCATGCTTCGTGACCTTCATTATGTCGTATTATTACAGTTTTCAATGCCCTTTGTCTTGCTATTGGTATTCCAGTCATGGAATGGGTGCTTTTTCCCTCCTCATATCCAGCATCCCAAACCCCAAGCATTGCTAGTTTCCCTAGAATGAATAATAATCTATCTGCGTCCCTAAGCGTATATCTCGCTGCTCTATGGAGTGCTGACTATCTTCCAGATTGTTGCTACGGGGAGCGATCACAGGATTTGGTATTCAAGCACATTTCCAGAGATCATTTAACAAAATGGCACCTAGTCAAAACAGCCATTTCAAGCTGCTCCAGAGATTCAAGCCGGACTATTCGCCCAGCGAGTTTGTCCAGTATGAATCGGAGAGGACGGGCATGAGAGTAGTGGTCATCGACCAAAAAGGCCCTAAAGTCACAGGATATTTTGTTTTAGCCACTGAGATCCTCGATGACTCTGGTGCACCTCATACATTGGAACACCTGTGTTTCATGGGCTCGCGGAACTATAGATACAAGGGATTCCTTGACAAGCTTGCAACGCGTGTTTATTCCAATACTAATGCCTGGACGGCCACAGACCATACGGCTTACACGCTGGACACAGCTGGTTGGGAAGGATTCGCTCAGATTCTGCCCGTGTACCTAGAGCATGTCATAGCTCCAACTCTGACAGATGAAGGGTGTTACACCGAAGTGCATCACATCGATGGCACCGGAAACGATGCCGGAGTCGTCTATTCGGAGATGCAGGGTGTGCAGAATAATTCTGCAGAGTTGATTGATCTAACTGCTCGTCGGTTGACTTATCCACATGGTGTGGGTTTCCGCTACGAGACAGGCGGTATGATGGAGCAGCTCCGTGTCCTCACAGCGGAGCGGATCCGGGCGTTCCACCGCGAAATGTACCAGCCCAAGAACTTGTGTTTGATCATCACAGGCGAGGTAGACCACGAAAACATGCTGGAAACCTTGGACAAATTTGAAGATACCATCCTAGACGTTATTCCCAGTCCCGATTCGCCCTTCAAGAGGCCCTGGGTAGATTCAAAGCAGGCTCCGCCCTTGGAGAAGTCCATTGTGCAGACTGTGGAATTCCCGGAAGAAGATGAATCTTTTGGGGAGATAGAGATAAGATTCCTTGGCCCCGACTGCTCTGACCCTGTTCAAAGTGAGTTTGCCGCGATATATTGCCTTTTCGGACTGGAACTTACTTTGTGATAGCTGGGGCCGTTAACGTTGCACTGTTGTATCTGGCTGGTTCATCTGCTTCTCTCCTGGATAATATCCTGGTTGAGAAGGAACAGCTCGCAAGTGCCGTCTATTACGCCACCGAAGACCGTCCTAGCATCGAGATCCGCTTCACTCTGACCAGCGTCGAGACGGAGAAACTCGCGCAGGTAGAAAACCGATTTTTCGAAGTGCTCAAGGATGCCATGGAGAAAGAACTTGATATGAGGTATATCAAAGAGTGCATTGACCGACAAAGACGGACTTGGAAGTTTTCTACGGAAAGCTCTGCTTCGTCCTTTGCGGAGTACGTTATCTCGGATTTCCTTTTCGGAAAACGGGACGGATCGACTATGCTTGATGTTGCGACGTTGAAAGAATATGAAGTGTTGGAAAAATGGAGCGAGGGAGAGTGGCGCAGTTTCATCAAGAGATGGATCTCCGACGCCAAACATGTCACCATTCTGGGAGTCCCCTCCGTGAAAATGTCCGATACATTAAAGAAGGAAGAAGAAGCAAGAGTCGCGGAGCAGAAGAAGCTCTTGGGTGAGGATGGCCTGAAGAAGCTGGCTGACAAGCTGGAAAAAGCGAAAGCCGAGAATGACAAGGAAATCCCTAAGGAGATGTTGGAGAGATTCCAAATCCCCGGGATCGAGTCTATTCATTTCGTGGAGACTACCACAGCCAGATCTGGTGCTGCCCTGGATTCCGGCCGCCCAGCCCACAAAGCGCAAAAGCTAGTGGATGCCGACGGTTCTGATCTGCCCTTGTTCATCCACTTTGAGCATATCCCTAGTAGCTTTGTTCAGCTCTCCCTCCTCATCTCTGCGCAAGCTGTACCTGTACAACTTCGCCCGCTGTTGTCTGTTTATACGGAGGCATTCTTCAACCTGCCTGTCAACCGTGACGGGGAGACAATCAACTTTGAACAAGTTGTCGTTGAGCTTGAAAGAGATACAGTGGGTTACTCCATGGAAGGGGCTAGAAGTCTATGCAACTCGGAGATGCTGCGTATCTCATTCCAGGTGGAAATCGACAAATACAGCACGGCGATTGCATGGATCCAGGAGCTTTCCTGGAACTCGATCTTCGATGTTGAGCGACTGCGAGCAATCACCAGTCGACTGCTTTCCGATGTGCCCGATTCTAAGCGCAGTGGCGATGACATGCTTGCGGCTGTGCATGTGATGGTTCACTACGCGGCAGAGTCTATTGTCCGTGCTCGGAGCACCTTGGTGAAGGCCCGTTACCTGAAAAGGATCAAGAAACAACTAGCCGAAGATCCAAAATCTGTCGTTGCGCGCATGGAAGAGATTAGAAATGCTCTTTTCCGTTTCGAGAACATGCGAGTTCTAGTTATTGCGGACCTCGAGAAACTCCAAAACCCTGTGTCGGCATGGAAACCGTTTACTGAGCGTTTGGGTGCGAGTGCCCCCCTGCAACCTATCACGGCCAGGAGACCATTGCTCAGTGAGGCTGGCCAGAAGTTGGGCGGCAAGTCGTATGTGGTTCCTATGCCAACGATTGATTCATCATTTGCATATGCAACGGCACGGGGTCTTGATTCGTATGATGACCCGAGACTTGCTGCCTTGATGGTCGCAATTTCATACATGAACGCGGTGGAGGGACCCCTTTGGGTTGCAGTTCGGGGCAAGGGCCTAGCCTATGGCACCACCTTCGCCTACAACATCGACACCGGGTTTGTCAACTTCGATGTATACCGCTCTCCTAACGCCCATAAGGCCTTCGACTCAAGCAAGCAGATTGTTGAGGATCATCTTTCTGGAGCCATCCCCTTCGATCCTCTGATGCTGGAAGGCTCGATCAGCAGCATTGTTGTCAGCTTTGCTAACGAGCAAGCGACCATTGCCAATGCTGCTTCTGGCAGCTTTGTCCGACAGGTGGTGCGACGCTTGCCCAGCGATTACAAGGAGAGGGTGCTCAAGCAGGTGCGCGCCACTAGCATCGAAGACGTCAAGGGCGCATTGCAGCACATCATCCTGCCTTTGTTCAACCCCACTACTGCGAATATCGTGATTACATGCGCCACAGTGCTTGAGGATGTATGTCTTTCCCAGGTCTGACAATATTTATGTAGCGTTGACTAACTGTTGGCTTAGACGATCAAGGAAGGCCTCGAGGCATCCGGATTCACTCCGAAGGTACAGGCACTCAAGGAATTTGAAGATGACTATGGACTGAAGGTTGGTGATGATGAGGATGAGGAGTCTGACGACGACGATGAGGATGATGAAACTGGATCCGAAGACGAAGACGATGATGATGACGAAGAGTCTGACGACGAAGCTGATGAGTGATGCTATTAACGACTACAGTTAGACATGATGGGATTTCTCAAGGCCGATAACTCAATGACACCTAGATCAAGCCAACCACCATCATGAGTCGGGAGAAGTCGAGGAGAGTAAATAGGCAGACCGATTATCTGTATTGTTAGAGATGTCTTTAGGCAGACGCGCAATGACTTTAATGATATGTTTTTACTATAACGGCCTGATATTTAAACCCCTAATAACCAGATAATCTAGCAAGTGAAAGCCGAAATGGCGTATTTATCTTTCCTGGGTCATAGCACACTGTTGTTGAAGCATGATGGTATCGCTGGAAGGATCGAAATATATCGGGCCCAGTCTATATACTAGATTACCACTCCGTAATTGGCACCCCATACCCACAAATTACACCCGAAGTAGCACCAAAGATGCCTTCAGACCCTTGTTACCTATAAACCAAACCCTATTCTTATAATGAAACCATCAAATCATCGAATAAGCAATAAACGAAACCCCATGATAACAGCATGATATCTATGTATAAATGTATATGGTACACGTAGGTCAACGTCCTGTTGATGATAGATCGCGTATCACATAATGTCTGACCCGCATCACCACCAATCCAGCAACGCAGAAGATTCCCAAACCAGGCTCAAGCCCGCTTAAGCAATCTATAGGATACGTGGTATCCTAAACCAGCTAACCTCTCCCACCCCAATCAAGGTCGATATGTCATCAATGCTTCCCCCCCCCCCCCCCCTATACCCACCCCAAATAAAAACAAATTCAAAAAAAAGGCAAAGGACGATGGTTCATGGTACACAGCACACACACGCACACACACACATGAAATTATAACACAACTTAACATCAACCAGCACCAGAAACCCTCGACTAATCTACCAGCTCAGCGACTTCCGGCCCTTAGCCCTTCTCCGCATGAGGATCTTCCGACCACCTCGTGAGCGCAACCGAGCTAGGAATCCGTGACGGCGCTTCTGCACCCTCCGCGAGGGGTTATAGGTAGCGCGCTTTCCGGCCAACGAGGCACTAGCGGAGAACGAGCGGGTCTGTTGGGTTGTGAAGGGGTTGGTGGTGAGCAGGGAGCGGATGGAGGAAGAGGAGAAGGTGAGGCTCTGAGAGGGGATGGATTGTTGTTGGCTAGGGACGCGGAGGGAGGTGAGGGTGGTGGAGGAAAGGGTTCGGAATGGTGTTGATAGGGAGGTTGCGATGGGTGTGAGCGGAGCGGATGAGGGAAGTCTAGTTGTTCAGTTGATTAGTCGGTCAGTCCATTCAATGATCATCCAAAGTAGTATTGAGGTAATTGATTCTTCTTCTGATGGCCCGGACCGGTAGTCAGGTAGTTAGGGCCTATATAAATAGGTCCCCATTGGGTGACCACTTGATTGGATGTTGAATGGTAACGTGGAACGGACGTACCTGGTCGCCGGGGCCGCATAGGACCTGAAAGCGGTGGGGAGAGCTCTGCACCGAACGCACAGCATGTTGACGAGCAGAAGGGACCGGGAGTTGAGACGGAATCGAACCACGCCGACGCGGAAAGCTGGAGATGAAGATGCGAGGAGATGGAGGTGACGGCGGACTGAAAATTGAACTCCGGCGCCGCAGTGCACGGACCACCTCCGACTTTTTCTCTCCGCCGGCGATGCAAGTCCGCATCTACAGTTCTCCATATCTGCTCTCACTTGGCGCAACTCGCAAGCCGACGGGTGTGCTTTACTCTGCTTGCTTGAGATAATATTATTCCTGGTCTTGTTGTTTGACGCCTGAACGAAATCTCCCATTCGCAAGCATCGTAATCGAGATCCCGACCACGACATCTTATACTTCTACATCTGCGACAACTTGAGAAACAATCTATATTCACAATGGCCGCCCAGGGTCCCTCCCCGCTCCATCCCACGACGATCCTCTCCTCCAAGCCTATCTCCCAAGCCGCCGCGCATGATTTCCTGGCCGCTTACCTCGATCGCGCCGCCACAGACCCCGCACTCCAGCCCAATGCCGGTATCAGCGAACATGGTCCTACTTCGCGCACTACGGCTGCAGCCCCGAATCTTATCCTGCACAATCTGAAGCGCGTCCAGGCTGGACTGGCGGGTGAGGTCCTCGGTCGGGACCTGGCTCTTGCGAAGCTCAGCGCCGGAGAGGAGGGTAATGCGCAGTCCGGAACTGAGGGGTGGGAGGATCCGAAGAAACTTCAAGAAGTCGTTGCTGAGGATGACGATGAAGGACAGATGGACGTGGATGCTGCTGAGCCGGAGCAGGATGCCGTGGCCGCCGGAGGTCTTGATAAGGAGGAAAGGAAGCGGAAGAAGAAGGAACGGAGACTGGCGGAAAAAAGGGCCAAGGCCAACGCCTAAATACGAAGAGAAAGTCAAAGAAAAGTTGTTGTTTTTGCTGATACGGGTTTGCACTGGGTTGCATCAGCTCTACTATGGGATCTGCTTTTCTGTTGTTGTCTTGGGTCACAAAATAGACAACATGCATACTGCATTGGCGCATTCAGGGCGAAACTGTCTTATTGGAGGACGATCATGATTTTCTTATTTTACTTTGGTGATAGAAGCCAAAAATCCATCCACAACTAAATACCTTCAAAAGCCCATACCCGGGCCTTTCCTCAACCGGTCCCAAACACCGTACCAGAGAAAACAAGGGAACGTGCGAAACACAAATCTTCAGATTCACAGCTCGCGGTCTGACGCCTTAACCGGTGTCTCACTATCTTCCTCCTTGAGGCCGGTAACCTTTCCGCCCTTCCATCCGAGCGCCTTGAGTCTCTCAGAAAGGATAGGGTGGGAGTAGTGGTAGCTTGCGTACATCCAGTCGGCATCCATTGTGCTCAGATTCTGGATCTGCAGCTTGAGAAGGGACTGCGCCAGCTGCTCAGAGTAGCCGAGACCAACAGCGAATGCATCTGATAAGTCAGTTAGTAATTTGTCCCGACCAAGGCTATAGATGCCAGGAAGACATACCGGCTTCGAATTCGAATTTGCGGCTGAGGATGTTCATCAGAAGCTTGACAACGGCATCCATCGGCGCGAGCGCATCCGAGAACAAGAGGAATCCAATCATGATGGGCTGTTGACCGTAGAAGCCAAATGACTGATACAGTGACTTGTTGTTCACGAATGCAGAGAAGAGCGCAAAGATGTAGAACATGTGGAACTAAAATGCAAAAGTTAACATATTGTCAAGTGGTGAGTGATGTGCTTCTGCGCCTGTGAACGTACCTGAGCAATACCAAATAGCTTCGTGGTGTGGCTAAGGCTCCAGTGACCCAGTTCGTGGCTCAGGACTGCAACCACCTCCTCAGGCTCACTCTTTTCGATCAGGGTGTCGTAAATGACAATGTGCTTCTTCCAAGGCAGACCATAGAAGTAGGCGTTGCTGTGAGCGCTCCGCTTGCTACCATCGATGACATGCAGCTCCTGAAGGGGGAACTTCAGCTTCTTAGCGAGGTTCTCGACACCGGTCTTGATAGCACCGGGTTCAAGAGGCGACAATTTATTGAACAAAGGCAGGATCACGATCGGGTAGATGGTGATAGCGAAGATCTGGAGAAAAACGCCAAAGAGCCACAGGTAGTAGAAGAACGAGTTGCCAGTTTTCTGGACGATCTTGAGCACTGCGCTGATAATGGGCGTTCCAAGCACGATACCCAGCATCTGTCCCTTGAGCATGTCGGTAACCCAGAGGCTAAAGGTCTGCTTGTTGAAACCAAACTTTTCCTCAAGGACAAAGGTGTTGTAGTACGAGATCGGCAGAGAGAGGACCGTGCTGATTAGATTGAATCCGAAGACGAATAGAAGCGTCTGGGAGATTTCGCCCTGGAACCGAGAAGGAAAGTACTGTGCCAACAGAAGACCGCTAAGCCCCCAAAGTTTGGGGAGAACGTCGCCATAGATGAATGCAAGATTTTGGATTTGACCGTAAAGAGCTGCAACGAGACCAAATTTGGCCTTTGCACGACCGTAGGACTAATGAACCAGAGAAGGCCACGCATCAGTATGACCTGGTTGATGGGCTGAGTGGAAATAGCTCACCTGGCTCTGATCAAAGACCTTCTGAGATACTTCACCCGCCAACACTTGCGGGGGCTTGGTTCGTTGCAGGACTTTGTACTGACGGAGAGACAGGAATCCTTCTAAGAGGAACTGACCCAAAGAGAACCCCACGAGGACATTCTTCCAGGGGATGAATGGGCGGTCAAGAAGACGCGCCAGTTGCTGTAACGGCCACGGTAATCCGAGTTAGCTGGAGCTTCCCTGGAGCTTATGAAGGGAGGTACAAATAATCCTCTAATACGTTGGAAAGAGCTCGATCGGAAAACTTTACCTCGAGAATGTACATTGCGAATGCCCGCAGCACAACAGCAGCCTAGATTTGAGCCTGCTGAGATGTGGCCGGTTGGTTGCAGACAAAGCAATGGGGAGTACGAGAGTAACCGTAGAAGAGAGGAGAGATGGGCCGCGCCTTAGTCAACCGCGGCGGTGGCCTCGGAGGCAGGGCAGTCAGCACCAACAATACTGGCTAAGCTTCCATTCAAGGCAGGTATTGGACATCGAGAAATTCTGACTTTTATTTCGTTGCGTTCATCATTCCCCTATACAGCATCTACATAGAGCCATGCAAACCGGATCGAATAATAAGAATGAACAGAAAAGATGTAAGAAGAATTTTCCACAGAACAGCGTCATAACACACGTCAAAGAAGTGGCCTGCGCAACTCCAGCCATGCCACCCCCATCCTCCAGCTTGCCTATTCACCCTGCTCCTTACCTGGTCTCCTCGTTCCTGCGAATCTTCCAATTGGCTATCGCGGCGAACATTCACCACTTCCTGTTCTTCGCACTCCTCAGCAGGTGGAATAGGCGACGATTAGGCCCCCTGTGGTCTCTAGTCAGGGAGTAAAACTGAACCCCCCTGTCGTTACTGCAAAATAATTCTAATTCATTCGTGACTTGACCCGAGCGTATTTTGGTGCCAGAGACCCCTTGACGTCTCTATCAACCGTAATATGGCGGGTACAAGCCCGGCAGTCCACGCAAAAACGAGCCTGTTTAGTTCAGGATAGGCTCAAGGGTGTTACCGCTGAGGCAGAGTTAGTTGTTGATGCTCCTTGCTCTGGAAAGTGGGGGGAAAAGGTAAATAACGAAAGGAGTGGGGGATTTGAGACTTACGCGACAATATTGGCCCAACCGATCAGACGCCAGTGCTTCTCAATTCTCCGACTGATGGCGATCTTCTCTCCGATTTCGGTACAAGCAGGGCTGGTCAAGCTGAGCTTCGCGGCATCAGCCTTCACACCCACAACCTTAGCACCAGTGGCCGTGGAGCCGATGTTAACCATGAGAACTTCGTTCTTAGTCAGCTTGGCAACCTTAGCCTGCTTGCCATCAGCAGTCTTGACACCGAGCAGACGACGAAGCAAGAAGTAGTTGACTTCAAGTTCGGTGTAGATGGCGGGGAGGCGTCCACGGTGACCCAAGACGAAACCAACGAGACGATCAGCACGGCAGAGGGTAGGGTCCACACGAGTACCAACACCGATCAGACCACCGGGGACGGCAAACCTCAGGTCGTTGTGCTCGGCAAAGAGCGACATGACCCGGGAGAAGATGGGACGGCACTGAATCTTGCCGTTCTCGTCCTTGGTGACGAGACCGGGGCGGATCTCAATTTCGTCGTCCAACTTCAGCACACCAGTCAGGATGGAACCACCAGCAACACCACCCTTCAGCTCCTCAATCTCGGCACCAGGCTTGTTCACATCAAAGGAACGAATGACCATCATGTGAGGAGAAGCGGTGAAATCACGGACGGGAACCGGAATGTGAGAAACCAAGTATTCGTTGACAGCGTCGATGTTGTACTTGAGCTGGGCGGAGATCGGAATAATGGGCGAGCCATCAGCGACCGTACCGCGGATAAATTTCAAGATCGACTGGTAATGTTGAAGGGCACCATCCTCTCTCATCAAGTCCACCTTATTTTGCAGAATGATGATGTGGCTAAGCTTCATGATTTCGATGGCTGCCAAGTGCTCCGAGGTCTGAGGCTGAGGGCAGTTCTCGTTACCGGCAATAAGGAGGAGGGCAGCGTCCATGACGGCGGCACCTGACAACATGGTACTCATGAGAATATCGTGACCGGGGCAGTCGACGAAACTAAGTTAGACCGCTGAGTTAGCAAAGATGGACTCGCCTCCACATATCTTTCGGGCTGAACATACGAAACATGTCTCAACAGCCTGTACCGACCGGCACAGCCATCCCTCTCACAAGGCGGGTCGACTTCCTTCTCACTCTTGAAGCTCTTAAAGCATGTCGGCCGGGGGCACTCGGGGTTGTCGCACTTGTAAATCTTGGCGTTGGCGTAACCCAGCTTGATCGTGATGTTCCGCTCCAACTCGTTCTTGAATCGGACTGTCTGGACCTCGGAGATAGCTTTAACGACCGTCGACTTTCCGTGAGCGACATGACCGATGGTGCCAATGTTGATCGTGGCCTGGCGCGCGATAATTTCGGGGGTCAAAGGAGTCAGCGTGGACAGGTCCAGCGTCTCCGGGTCGGGCTGCTCGGGCAGCTCTGGCCGCTTGGGCTGGGGAGGAGGGACCTCCTTCTTCATCGCAGACTTTAAGGGCTGGTCGAGGGGTTCTTGCTCTTCGATGTCATCGTGACCGTTCGCTTCGAGAATGGGAGAGCCAGGCTGGGACTCGTCGTCAGAGAAGTCGCCGTTGGTAGCCATGATTGCTAGCGAATCGAGAGACAACAGCGGTTCGAGAAAAGGGGGGTATGGAGGGTGGAGGGGGTGAGGGTCGAGGGTCGTGTTGTTAGATGAAAATTGCTGCTTGAGGACGGAGGAGGCGATATGATACGGTTCGGCCAGTGGGGTTCTGATTTGTGCAGTGGAGAGCGAGTGGGCGGTGGGCGGCGGCAGGATAAATACTGACTCACCTCGAGTCGGCCGCGGGCTCAAAAGAATCACTTGCACCTCTTAAAAACATACGGTGGGATCTACATATCTCATCTTGCGTGCTTCGACTCAGGCTCTGGTGCCCGACAAATCCTTCCAGAAAGTCCACATTACGGTTGTAGACTTAGCCTGCCGAATAATCTGATCGTAGCGGAATGAAGGGAGGATTAGATGAGGCTGGGAGGGGCACAAAGGCACTACAAT
This sequence comes from Aspergillus ibericus CBS 121593, assembly GCF_003184845.1. NCBI lineage: Eukaryota > Fungi > Ascomycota > Eurotiomycetes > Eurotiales > Aspergillaceae > Aspergillus > Aspergillus ibericus. The sequence goes on along the minus strand of NW_020292100.1, from coordinate 987,985 downwards.
GGAGCGTCGAATCCTATGTACAAGATGGGGCACAGTTCTGAGCGCAGCTCTGCGATATTAACTTTTCCCGTGGCATGATTTTACACATCCGTTTGCCTAACAACAAGGGTTGGGTATATAAGACAATCATCAAATAGGCGGTAACCTACTCCTCATCGCTCTCTTCGCTGGAGTACTCGTCCTGGCTCACATCATCCTCATCCTCCTCTTCCGAATCCTCGAGCGTCGAGGGATCTTCGGGGGGTAGCATAACGAATGCTTTGAGGCAGGTGATCCGATTTCCTGTTCCATAAGCATTCAACAGCTTCCCCACTTGGACATCCTTCTTTTCCTTGTTGCCCGGCGACTTCTTCTTTGTGTCCGCTCTGGTCAAATCTTTGCCATGTAGAAGCCATACGCGAACCAAGCCCTCGCTATTTCCAGTTACCACTAGAAGGTCATCCTTTCCGGCGGCCCGTTGATCGTTCAAACCCAAGATCTCGAAGTCTTTCACTCTTCCGGGGAAGCCGGCTGCTCTGCCACCGAGCTGAGCGACAGCTTCCGCATAAGGGATGGGCGAATCATCTCCCTCTGGTGCGTCTTGAACCTGTTTGGTGGAGTAGAAGATGACCCGGCCGTCTTCCGTCGAGACGGCAAGCAACTCGTCGCTATCATCCGACGAGGGGTTGGGGTTGATGTACTTCATTTGATGGAGCTTACTTCGGGGGTTTGGGAAAACTCTACAGACAGGGGTGGAGTCCTAGTACAGTTAGTTAGAGATGGGCATGCCTCAACATACAGTAGGAGACTTACGATTCCAAAGACGACAGCACCCCACTCGAATGCGACGGCGAATTCATCTCCCTTCGCATTCCACACAATCTTTCTTCCTTCCCCAGTGCTCCACTTGCCTTCTTTGACACTCTGTAGGATTTCTCGGTTGAAGTTCAACACACCAGCTTTCTTTCCAGTGACCAAGTTCCAGAGCCTCATACATTTCTCCCCCTTGCCCACACTCAACATCAACTTCATACTGGGGTGGACGGCAATATCATTGACACCTGACGGAGAGCCCCCGGGAGGTGCGGTATCACCACTGGGCCTACCCTGAACTTTCGGGCGAGGAGCCTTGATGGTAGAGACGACAGAGAAATCCCGAGTCCTCGTAATAGAGATGGTATTGTCCTCAGAGCCGACTAGGATCTTTGAGCGCGAGGGAAATTCTAGAGCCGAAATAGGGGCGGAATGATGCATCAATGTGCCCACCTCGCGGTTCTTGGGGTTTTCAAGGATCTTGTTGCCCGCGAGAGTCGGTACGGTCGGATAGTGCTCGTTTACCGCAACTGGGGCAGCAGACAGAGAGTAAAGGTTGACACGTTCATCTGTAGCACCACTCGCCAGAATAACTTGGGGTTTTTCCGTCGAATCAGCCTTGGGCAATGGCGATAAGGCGAGACACCGAATGGCAGACGTATGAGCCTCGAACAGAAATGTATCCACGAACTGCACTAGATCTGAGTTACCACCAGCCTCTTTAGCATCCTGAGACGTAAAAGAGGCGGGCGAAACAGCCGCGGTAAAGCCATGCAACACTCTTTCGTAGGATCCAGTGATAATTTGCAGTGTGACCGATGGACTGTCGGCTGCTGAGGTAGAAGGGATTTTCTCGCTGACTGTAGCCTTGACAGCCTTGGAAGGCTGCTTGGAGCTCTGGCGGTCCTTTGCCGTTTCCTCTCTCTTGCGCTTGACCATGACTGTTGACGGTACAGGAGACGATATTGCAATGGTTTGCTTTTTGCAGACTGACTATCGGGGAGCATCTATCTGAGCGGGCAACTTTTTTTTTCTGCCGGACGTTATCACGGCGCCGAGGCGGTGAATCGGTACAGATGTGTGCCTGAGGTGTCCGAAAAACGAATGCGGCAATCACTCGGTGCACGCGACAGAAAACAAAGGATGATCGAGGAGCTATTTCCTGCCTCAGGCGGCCACATTTCTGGTGGCCAGCCATTCAGCGGTTCACATCATACCTACCTAAGGTACAGGCATGGAATGGTGGACTATCGCCCCTAGTAAGGAATCTAAGGATAGCTAGGGGACTCCTACCCGCCTTGCTAGGTACCTCCCATAGCAGTACCAACCCATACCTGGCGCCCTCTGCTGCTCCCGGCACTCACCCAGATCCTCCAACCAACCAACCAAAGTTCCTCCCATACTACCCGTCCAGAAGTCTCATCACCACTAACACCCCCCCAAAAATCCCTTCCAGCGAAATCTTCGCGTCGTGTCCTCTGCATCCCATAACAACACAACCCCATACTTTCCATCATTTCTGAGCGATTTTTTCCATCTGGATGACTTCGCTCAATCCACTCCCCTTAATTTTAGCGCGTTAATCGGATGCTGTGTTCCCCGAAATAGACTCCATGCTCCGTGACGAGCTTCTCCGGTCTAAGAAAGATGAGATCGCGTACGTATTTAATTTTTCTCAGCGACCCAAACCTTTTCCCCGGTGCTTGCGATATTGAATTATCGCTTACTTGGAATTTTAGACGTTGTTTGTCGTCGCGGAAGCGCAAACTGAGCGAGCTCTACTTTGCGACCGTAGGCTTCGCGGGCGCGACCGAGAACGCTCCGGCGGACTCACTATATCACCAGAAGGAACAGGCGTTTCTCGACGCCAACGACCTTTCAAAGTAAGTTATTCAAGCCAACGCTGTTAAGTCAATTGTTCCTCCTTACGTTCAATCTATCTTCGCGTCCTTTCTGTCGCCATCGCGCGTCTATAACGATTATAATATTTATACCCACCTTCCCTGAGACGCATTCATTAATCGTTATCAGAGGCCGTTATTTCAATGAAGCCACTCTTCCACCGTTACCGGATTATGCATCCATCCTAGCGCGCAGAGCCAAGGAACAAAAACGATCGGAAGCTAAAGTAAACGATGCTACGATTGTCATTCCGCCATTGGGAGCCCAGAGTGCTGCTGCGCAGGCTACTGCGGATGTTGATGGGCGGCAGTCGAAGCCCCAGCAGGCTTTAGAACAGAAGCCTTCTGGTCCCAAACCCGAGCACTCAGCACCGAAGGCTTCTAACCAAGTTGCGCCTGCCATTGTATCTCAGGTGCCCCAAGGGCCTAATGTGCTAATTCCGGGGGTCGCGCACCCCTCTCAATCTTTCGTTGCGGAAAAGAAGGTGCCTCTTTCCAAATCATACAACCACCAACCTTTCAATATCGGCAATGCTCTGGAAGCTAGTGTATCCGCAGCCCTGGCTCATCCAACTCCTGCCGCCAGTGTTGCATCACCTAGTACTCCAGGATCATCTGCACCAACATCTGCATCTGCGCTAGCAACGGCACCAAAGCATCATGATGCTCGCTCTTTTATCCCTCAGAGCCGGGCTGCCTATGTCCCTGAACAGCCACTCTCTCCTGTTTCTTCTGTTGGCCCGTGTTCCAACCATACACCAGTCCCAGTCACCGTATCACCTGTTACTAGCCCTGCTGGGGAGATGATTGATGCATCGGACAAGGTCCCAACCCCCAAGGATGACGAGACCATCAAAGCACCACCTAGCTTGGTTCCTTCGACCCCCGACGAGCAACTTCGTCTGGAGGAGGCTCAATCCCTTCAGCAGAATGCTCTGGTAGCAGCCAAGACAAATGGCGATGGGGTTGAGGGAGGCGCTACTACAGGCGAAGTGATTCAAGAGAATGTTACCTCGACGCCGGCAACGGCCAAAGAAACATCAAAAGAAGAAACCGAGCTGGAGCCTATCCTTACGCCGCTGGAGCCGAAAAGACACGATGGAGTGGCTGAGACTGCGGATGATCCCCATCCCGTTATTCAGCAACCCGTGCTTGCTCCTCAAACTGAGGCAGATGCTAAGGTGCCTATTGAGGCGGCCCCAGCCTTGAAGAAGCCCACGCCGCCAACCATTCAAGCACCGCCGCCGCCCGAAAGAATGACAACCAGGGTATCTTCTGGAGCCATCAGACATAAATCCGTTTCGGAGATTCTTGGAGAAGTACCAAAAACACCCGTTTCTCAATCGGACAAAGGGTTCGTCACCGAGAAGCCTGCGGAGACGGCGCGGGATGTGTCCGCTGCCACTCCTGACTCTGCAGCACGGATGCGGTTCAAAGATCGAAAAGCACGAGAGAAAGAGAGGACCAAATTGTCCACGGTTGTCTTTCCCAAGCAACAGCAGCAGCAACATCAAACGCAGGATAAAAACGAGTCTATGGAGTTGGTTCGTCAACATGCTGGTGACCTTGCCAAGCTAAATGAGGAACAAGACTATCTTTTTACCTTGTTCCAAAACAGAGCATATGCGCCTCCCCGAGGAACAAGTCTGAGTACACTTATCGCGTCTGCCCACAAGACTTTAACTACATCCAATCACTTCCTTGATTATCAAGAGCAAATGGACTGCCGTACCCTGCGTCGAATCTATTCTCTGCAGAATGCGAACAGGTGGCCCTTGCGCCAGCTGAAGCGTTCAGTTGAACCACCCCGCGAGGGAACACATTGGGACGTCCTTCTAAATCATATGAAGTGGATGCGCACCGATTTTAGAGAAGAGAGGAAATGGAAGATCGCAGCTGCGAAAAGTTGTGCTGATTGGTGTGCAGAGTACGTCAATAGTGACCGAGAGCACCGGTCGCTACTGCGTGTCCAAGTCAAGGCTCCGGCATTGAGGGCTGAGAATGAGGCTGAAGCCAAATCCAGCATGATCTCGCCACTACAGGAGACAGGGGATGAGATGTTGGCCGTGTCTCACCCTACACCAGATCTTGTGCCTTCCACCGAGGAAGATTCCGTCAGTGAAGGGTTCAATGATGAGCCCCGTCATGATCTGCACGACACAGTTGCCCCTGCTGCGATCTTCTCCCTTGGCATCGATGAGTTCACATTCTCATTAGACATGACACCGGCGGCTCAGAAACTTCTCGATGAGCTGCCGACGTATATCCCAGTCACTATTACTCCGGACACGGACCTACCAGCATTCAAAGAACCCCCTGACTCTGAATGGAAAACCGAAATTCTGCCTGTTTCGAAGTACGCGTCAGGCAAGATCACCTTCCACGACGATGAACCTCCTCCAAAACGTAGCCGCTACGACTATTCGCAGTACCAATCCGACCCCGAACAAGCCGTACTGGATCTGCCACCCGAGCAAACCAACGTTGCCCTTTTCCGACCAGAAAACAGACATATACGTGATAGGATCCACCCTGGCCATTCATTCCGGCCGCCAACTGAACATCCAATGCCTTCTGTTGGATTCTTTGAATCCAGGCAATCATCTCAGTGGACGTATGCAGAAGACGATGAGTTACGACGCCTGGTGAAGGATTACTCGTATAATTGGTCCTTGATATCCAACTGTCTCACCCCATCATCGCAGTTCACTTCAGGGGCGGAGAGGCGGACGCCCTGGGAATGTTTTGAGCGCTGGGTTGGTTTGGAGGGGCTACCTGCCGACATGTCTAAGACACAATATTTTCGTGCCTATCACCAACGGCTTGAGACTGCACAGCGTACTGTGCTGGCTCAACAACAAGCTGCCCAGCAGCAACAGCAACAGCAACAGCAACAGCAATCCAATAACAACAGCAACCCACAATCACTACCCCCTGTTCGAAGGAGGACCACGCAGCCCCTCAGGGTAGACCGGAAAAGATCCTCTAAGCACCTTGCATTGCTTGATGCTATGCGTAAACTGGCCAAGAAGCGGGAAACGATGTTGCAAAAGCAACAACACGGTAAGAAATGAAGCCAAGTATCTGCTTTGGATGGTGCTGACTGTTTACATCTGCGTCAGCCTCGCACTTGGCATCATTGCGGAAGGTCAATGAAGCGAACCAACCAAAGCCTCCCATTTCATCGCCCGCTGAATTTAGTCGGCTCAAGTATGAGCGTGAGTTGAAGCTTCAGGAGAGGCAAGAGCAGTACCGACAGCAAATGATTGCCCAGCAAAGAGTATGACCGTGTTTCTATCATATTAACCCAATACTCAACTAACATGTTTGATCAAGGCGAACCTAGTGGTTCAACGTACTGGCCAAATACCTAACCAGCAGCCGATCATGAACGCTCCCGGACGGACCCCTGGTGCTATGCCTCATAACCCAGGAACTTCGGCTATGACCGGCAACACTACGAATGGGCTGCCCAATGGGGTGCCACCTGCAGTCGGTGCAAACCAAGCGCGACCTCACATGCAGGGCATGCCCAATGGCACTCCTGTGAACCCACCCACACCACAGAACACAATGGCTATGAAGATGATGCCACAGTCCGGCATGCAACAGAATAATGGCGCTCGCCCCGGAATGCCCATGCAGACACCGCCAGATAATACGCGGGTCATCCGGGAGGCAAATCGGCTTCAAGAGCAGCAGCGGATCCTACAGACCCGGCAGCAACAGCCACACCAGCAGCCTCTGGGTCAGTCGCAACACCCGCAACAGCAATTCCACAATCAGCCGCAGTTTGTGCCTCAGGGATCCCACTCTCCCAACCCCAATATTCCCAACGTCAACGGCACTCCGAATAACCCTGCGATGATGGCGGCACTCCAGGCTGGAGGAGGAATGCAAAGCCCGTCCTTCCATAACGCCACCCCTCAGGGGGTCTCGACGCCTTCTCCTCGCATGGGCCAACCCAACCTGTTATCTGGTGGTGTCGTTCCAACTATTAGCAGCATCCAGAATCAGATCCAGCGGAACAACCCTACGATGCCCCCGGAACAAGTCAGTAAACTCGCCACGGACAGGTTACACCAATACCAGCAGCAGCGCATGTCTCAAGTTGCCATGAGCGCCGCTGCTGGCAACATTGGCAGTGTGCAGGCCAACTATCAGGTCGATGCCAGCTTCCAGTCCCCTCAGCCCAGTTTGAACGGTGGGGCAGGGATGCAGGTACCTCAGGCCCAAGGTTACTCCCCAATGATGCGTGTTCCCCAACCCGCTCAGCAAAACCGTGTTGGTGTAGGGGGCTCCCCTGCCATGAATGGAGCGATTTCTCAGCCGAGCCGGAGCGTGACCCCGCAGACCCAGCGCAGTGGCAGTGCCCAGGCTGGCGCAGTGGCCGGGACGAGCAAGAGTCCCAACCCTCCGCAAGCTCAGCCGGTGACGAACTGATGCATCCAATTCACCTTCTCTTCTTCGCCTGTAAATATTCTTCCACCCACTTTATCACCTTTTATTCATCCCCCTTACTTTGAGCGCCCATCGTTTTAGCCGGAGGCGTGGAAGTATGCTACTTGACCCTCCGACCCTACCTTTATCCTCTGGTTCATCACCTACCTCTTATCCTACCCTCCTCCCCTTTCACCTCCTATGACCTTTCTCTATATTCAGCGGTTTCCCGATCTCACCTGTTCCACCAGCACTCTAGCGGTGGTTGAATGCACAGACAGCTTCCGATCCCCGGCATCCCGGGGCTTTCCATTTCAATTTCCAATTTTGTACTACATGTATTGATAGGGCGGATACAAAAGGTCAGGAAGTACTTGGAACTTCAGTTGGAATGGATGCATTAGAGCAAAAGAGAAACTAATGACTACGACTGTACGATAACTATCGGTTCAATCAATTCTCGATACACAAGATATCTTCCACTTACCCCGTTGTAGCTGTAGTTCTCCGTCCCGATGGGTCTAAGCGCGCGCCTGGCCCGCCGCCTCTTTTGCCACCGCCTGCTTTTATCCCCCATCTCAGGACCTCCACCAGCTTCAATCATTCACAATCCCAGACCCCACTCGCCGCACGCTGCGAGTACCTGTCTCGCATTAATGGGTTGAAATCAGCTTGAGTATCTACGACCCTCTCATTTTCGCATCGGTCGCCCAGACGGGGAGACCGTCACAATGTCATCTTCACAGCCTCCGCAAAACGGCAATGCGGACTCCCAAGGGAAATCCGCAGCAAAGCCATTCTCCCTCTCCCTTGGCGGCGGAAACTCCACAGCAACAACAACAACAACGCCAGTAAACGGTCAACCCAAGAAGACAGCCTTCAATCTCCAAGGCCCAACGCGATCCACCGACTCACCTAACCGAACCCTCGCGCGCCGACCTCACCACCTCCACGATGACGAAGACTCGGACGAGGAAGCACCACCCGTCCACGAAGCCGTCACCGGATTCGACACCTTAACCGGCACCGCCATTCCCGCCAACAAGCCCGCCGAAAAGCGCGAGCTGGTTATCCCCGTCGCGGGGAACAATAACTGGCGAGACCGGCCGGGGGTGAATCTTCGGAAATCGAAGGGAAAGAATCTCCTCCCGAAGGAAGTTCAAGCCATCCAGGAAGCGCAGAAACGGGGCGAAGTGGCGGGCGAGAATGTTGAGACCGAGCGGCCGAGTATGGCCTATGGGTTGACTTTCGCTCAGCGGGATTCGGAGCAGGTGGGGGTGCAGCCGGATAATGATCGTCCTATGCTGGATGCTCCGGAGCCTGCTGCTGCTGCTGCTGCTGCTGCTGCTGCTGCTGTGGCTGAGGAACGGAAACCGCTTACGCAGGATGAGATTGCCCTGCAGGCGCTTATTCGGGAGACGAATGGTGAGCCGGAGAGGAGGTCGGATCTTGTGATTGAGTCGGCGAATCGGGATGATGGTGATGAAAGGGCGGGCGGGCGATATGATGAGACGACTTCGTTTCGGGCGGATATTGCTTCGCGTCCGGAGTCGGCGAGCCTCGATCAGTATAATGCGATTCCTGTGGAGGAGTTTGGCGCGGCCCTGCTACGAGGTATGGGGTGGAAGGAAGGTCAGGCTGTCGGGAGAGGAAAATATGGTGGGGCTTCTGGGAATCAGGATAATAAGCCGCGGATTCCGGAGCGGCGGCCTGGGTTCTTGGGCATCGGAGCGAAGGATGCGTCTGGGGGGAAGGGTGCAGAGGCTGAGCTCGGTGCATGGGGAAAAGCGGCCATGCGCAAGGGGTCCAGAAAGGCAGGGAAAGAGGGCGAGTCTAATACGGAGGGCGTGTATATGCCCATCATGATGCGGAACACCAAAACCGGCGAGTTCATCACAGAGGAGGAACTCGCAGCTCAACGGAAGGACGTCAAGAAACGGGGCGACGATGATGACTGGAAAGAAAGGCGCGATCGCAATTTGGAAAAGAGTGGACGCGATAGAGATCGTGATCATCGCGATCGCGACTCTCGCCGCCGTGACTACGATGACGACGATAGCGATCGCTATGACAGACGGCGGACAGGATCATCTAGAAGAGACCGCAGCTTGTCGGCCAGCGACCGACACTCAAGACGGCGCAAATACGGGGATGAAGATAGCGACAGTCGAGATGATCGCTACTATCGGGACCGTGACTCTCGCCGGGATCGGGATCGGAATGGGAATGGGGACCGGGACCGAGAACGCGATAGGGATAGAGATCGGGATCGGGACCGCAGCAGACGGTATCGTGATGATGATCGCTATTCGAGCTCAAGACACTCTTCGTCGCATACATCGAGTAGACATCGGGATCGGGATCGAGAGCGCGATAGCGATCGCGACTCGCACCGGAGACGGAGAGACGATGATCGATGAATGCAATTAGTCGTCTTTGTATCTTATAGAGAGTTATAAAATCTGTCTATACCATGATTTTTATACCATTAGCAGTGTGCTGGGTGAAGGAAGACGGAGATGGTTGCGTGGTTGGCAAAAGTTGTCCTTGGTGACGCTGATGATGTTACCGATCTACGAATGCCCCAACGCGTAAACATGTGAAATAATGGTCCAAGTAGCTTCTATTCGAAGCAGATAGTGTATCATCCAAGAGACAAAAACTTTTATATACCAAAAGAATAATGTAACAATACTCCTCCACGGAAAGCGCCAGCATATCACGGTATTTGCAAACATCCAGATTAACTTGGTCTATTTGTACATAGTCTCATTCACAGGTTTCTTTATACCCCCAGCATGACCACGTCTTTTTCAGCGCTGTCTTCGGGGATGCTGCTGCTGCTATAAGGATCATACGGGGCGGAAACACCCAATCCTCCCAGGCCCACGCCGCCGTCCATCTCGGCAAGAACCCATTCCACGAGGTAGCTTTCATCGGAGAGTTCCTCGATGCGACGGTAATGGCGGTCGGTGTACGAGGCTAGGGCGGCCAGGATATCCTTCATGCCTGCTGCGGTGCGCCCGTCGCTGCGTCGCTTCGCCATGCTAGAAGTTGCAAGCTCGACGAATGTGGAAGCAGGATAGGAGCGGAACAAGGCGTATAGGATGCGCTGGGAGACTCTGGAGGTGCGGGCGTTTGTGTTCCAATCACGCAGTCTAAGGAGAAGGGTGCAAAGATTTTCGGGGTCAAGGGATTGCAGAACCTCATCGATCGAGGGATCGCCGGTTAGGCTGTTAGCACGTTCGGTGGCTTCGGGGTCGGCCGAATGCGGGTCATCAGCGGCATCAATTGCAGTAGTGAACAAGGAGAGTAGCCGGCCTGGGTGGTTGAGTTGGAGTGCAAGGGTGATGGCTTCGCGATAGGCGCCGGCGCGAATGTAGTTCTGGAGCTGTTGGTCCTGCTCGATACGGGCCGAGTTGGCGTTGACCGTAGCTGTGTAGGTGGCTGAGGTAGTGTCGGTCCAGAAGGTGACGGTAGAGTCGGCAGAGCCAGAGGCAAGGCCGTAAGGAGAGGAATGCTGGAGGGTGGAAGAAGACAGAACATCGTCGCGGCAGCCAGATGGTGTAGGGCTGGCAAGAGCCCAGACACGATCCTCGTGGTTGTCAAGGGTCGTCTCGAGCTCGCCTGTGTAAGGGGACCAGACCTTCACCAAACCGTCGGCGGCCGCAGACGCAACCAGGGGTCGCAGCTGTGCAGATGCATTGTGTGCCAGCGCTTCATCTTCTTCGTCTTCCTTGTTGGACAAGTCCGGAGGTGGAAGCCAAATCACCTTCAGCACACTGTTTGTGTGACCTTCAAATGTGAGGAGGCAGCTGTAATCCGACAAGCTCCAGATCTTAATGGTCTTGTCACCTGACCCCGTGGCAATCATGCCTCTGTTGGTGCTCGTTCCGGATTCGGAGTTGAGGATAGGAGTGCCTCGAGGCGCGAAACGTGCCGACCAGACTCCTCTCTTATGTCCGCGGAGGACACCCACAACGGAGCCATCCTCAATGGACCAAATCTTCACCGTACGATCCTGCGAGGCGGATGCGAACAGGGTTGACGAAGGATTGACATCCAGCGCATTGATATCTTTCTCGTGGGCTTTGCGTGTGAAAACCGCCTTAGGGTTGTGGGGTTTGGAGGAACTAAGAGGAGCTAGTTTACCCGTATCCCATCGCTTGATGGTACGGTCCTGAGAACCTGTGAGCAGGAACGCGGGAGGATGGTTCAAAGGGTCATTGTGTGCCGGGGTGTTGGCTGGAGGTGGAGCTCGAGGAAAGCTGATGGCGCCCAGGGACTCCGCATGACCAGTGAGGACCGCAAAGCACGTGTAGGAGGAATTCTTCGGATCAAGACGCCAGAGGCGTGCGGTGTTATCCTTGGCTCCAGTCACTAGCCAGTGGCCTGACCAGTCCACGTCGATACAGATGATGATGTCGTCGTGGCCTTCTAGGTGCGTGATATCGGCACCGAAATAATCGCCCTCTCCAGTAGATGGCCTATCCTTGGATGGACCAACTGAAACCACGCGGATACTCTCTGTGTTGGTAGCCAAAGCAAGCATTGACCGATCGGGGCCGACATATGCAAGATCGATGATATCATCATCGTTGCCGGATATACGTCTAATGACGGGCAGAGGCTCGAGCGTAGACCCAGCCTTGTAGTCGGACAGAGGCTCAAGTGAGTGGAGTCGAATAGTTTGGTCAGCATGGACAGTCATCGCGAAAGACATGCCTGCGGAGTACTGGATCGCTACCACAGCCTCGAATTCGGCCGCAGCTTCTTGCTCGTGGGTAATCTCTCCGCCGCGGTTGCAGTCCCACACGCGCAAACGGCCGTTTTCTCCACCCACCAAGCACAATCCACTATCAGCAACAAATGAAGCTGCTTCCACACTCTCGAGGACGGGGATAACCCTCCGTGTCTTGAAAGTCCGCACATCCCACACGATGACAGTCTTATCGCGGCCTCCAGAGAGCAGCGCATTCTCTGTGGGCGAGTACGAAAGGCTCCGAACAACTGAAACGTGGGACTCAAGGGATGCGATAGGCTTTCGCTTATTCAAATCCCATACGCGCACCATACCCTCCTCGTCGCCCGAAGCAAGTCGAAAAGCGCCAATTGAGTCGACCGCTTCATCCATCTCCTCATCCTCATCCGAGTCGTAGGACTTGCCCTTGGACTTCTTCTTCTTCTTTGACGACGATTTGTTATCGTTTTCTTGGGATGGTACTTGGAAGAAGCACAAGGCCGAAATGACACCACCGTGGCCATGGAAGGTATGTGTAATGTATCCACCCCGAATGTCCCAAACTTTGATCGATCCATCTGCGGCGCCGGTGGCCAAAAGAGTACCCGTGGGGTCAATCGTAGTCGTGACAACGGGTGCTGTGTGAGGCTTCAAGCTTCTAGCGAGCTTGGCCTCGACGGTTCGGGTGGTTTCATCAAAAGGCGATAGAGAGTAGATGCGCATGGACATCGAACGTGAGCAGAGAATGACATGGGAAGCCGACGGAGTAACTAGGCGCGGTTAGAGCATGCTCTGTAGCGGGTATAGAAAAAGAAGCCAGAGGATGGGAGCTGCATACTGGCCAAGCTAGTGATTATTTCGCCATCCTAGAATATTCGGATCAGCAATTTGCGACAGGCGGGCGGTTTTAGAGGGCTTACTCCTTCAAGGCTGGCGAGCTGGTCGCCGGTCTCAAGGTCGACCACGAGAGCATCCTCGCCGATGCAAGTCGCCAGTAGACGGCCACTGGCATCCAGCGCAGTGCTTCCTCCGGTGTAGATGGGACGAAGAGTTCGAGACGCCTCGAAGGTCGTCTTAACCACGGCTTTAGACATGATGTGCAAAATTTCTCAACAACCAGGGATCTAAGAATCTATCGCGCCATCATCCAACAGACCCGACCTGCACCTGCAAAGAGATTGACAGTTGCGTAATGCCGTCCGCATCGCCGTCGCACCGAAACTTTTGGGTCTTTTTTCGAGATGTTTGCTCTGTTTGTTCGGGCGGCGGGACCCCGCTAGCTCGTGATCTAACCCGAACCGCTCCAGGCGCCATACCCGCCCATGTGATCACTGATCAGTGACACTTGCCATTTGGGGCAGGCCCATCTTCGATCCATCCATCCATCGAGTACCTGCTGCGGCACTTCAACCTCCCCAGCAAGGAGGATATGCCCGTCCTGCTCACCCCCCGATGAACTTGGGAATTCGGCTCACGCAATGGGGCGTCGAGCATACCTGAATCGGCTGGCTCTGGTAGGCTCACTCTCCGTTCTTTTGTATATGCTTTGCCGCGAGTGGAGATGCATCTGGCGTTAGATTTTACTCGGACGTAATGTTCCTCTACCTCAAAATAAGTTTCCTTCCAAGGATGTCCACACTTTTGTTTACTTCTCAGCTTGTGGTCACCCCTCAGTATTCGCTCATTTCTGTCTTGCATGTTACGGCCCACTATAAAGAACCAAGAGTTAACGATCACTAAGGGCCGGTCACCTTACGAAGCTCCCGAGCGTCCTGCAGGTTCTGCAGGAGACTCAGGAAATGCCACGCAGCGGACAGTATCAGGGGTCCATGCGGACGGTTATGTCCAGCATTATGATGAAAGAGGCCATCCTGTTAACCCGGAATCCAAGTCATTTGGTAGGGAACTCCGCCGGGCAAAGAATGACATTCTTTCCACCATGGGGGTTGTTGTCAGCGAAGATCGTAACATGGGTGGCCTCGATGAACAGCAGAAAATTGACATCATAGCCACCGAGAATGACTACGGCCTGGTTATGGCTACTTTGGACCAGGTTTCGGTTTTTCTAGGCTCTTGGTGGACCTCATCCCTCTTGGGCAGAATTCAGGTGAGTTTTTTTTGCTCTAAAACGGGGATTATAGCTTGGGGCCATCTATTGGCTAAACCATCCACCAGACTTTCAGGAGTTACACTCGCCTGCCTTTGCTAAGCATTGTACGCCTTGAGCGCCCAGCTTACGGGCTCATGGGATTCTACTTTGCCGGAATTCCAGCATGGGCAGTGTCCACCTGCATTTCCTTCTGTCGCCATCAGCCCCTGGAACGCTTGATAGCTTTCTTGCAGAATCAATTCCTGAACGATGACGTGGGGTCAAAGCTTGTGCGAGCATTGCTAAATGTTCTACACTCATCGTAAGTGCCTGAGCAACACCACTTCACTGCATTTTTCTAATGGCTTGCGTAGGGCGAGGGGGACATTACTGGTTCTGGCAATACAGACATACATGTACTCTCTCTTACAGTCTCTTCACATCGTCCCCGCCCACTCTATGCCTGGAATTCGCTTTTTTCTGCCATTCGGAGAACTGGCTTCAATGCAACTTCCGGAGTTGCCGACTGATCTTTCAATTGGATCCCTTGTCGGGCTTTTTTTGAGCATCCTGAAAACGCCATCTGTGCTCGTCTACCTCTCTGTATATCTACGACCAGTAGTCGAAGTAAGACTCTATCGATTCATTCGACGCAGACTGCCGAAGCCTATCTACGCGGATGCGCTTTCTGTCAAAGTGGCGTACGACAATGATCTTATCGATTGGATGATGCCATCAATTGGGCGTCGAGCAGAGGAGGAAAACCTCCGCGGTAGTCTTTCCTTCGCAGAAGACCTGATGTATGAGGTCAATTTTGTACGGTCCTGGGTACTGTCCTGGTTCGGCTTCAAGTCATTACGAACGGCACGGGCGGCAGAGCAAGCGGCAGATGCTCGCCGTCGGCAAGAATGGTTAGAATCACTACCTCAAAGCATAGAGCAACTGCAGCATGAACGTCAGTCACGAGCCCGTCGACCACGAAGACGGTCATCCGACCCTCCGCTTGTGGACGGCCAAGTGAATCATGACCCAGCCCGCCCTAGTTCCCCAAATCGACGCTCTGTCGGCCAAACTCCAGATTTAGATGTCGATTTTACGGGTAATCAAGTTCTTACCAATGAAGAGAATCGGATGTCGCAATCACCAACCGAAATGAGTAGTCGTGATCTCGCGGAGATGGCTCCTCTGCGACGGGCAAGGACCTTACCTCCACCAGATGAGACCCCTTCGACTCTACCGAATGCAGAGTCACAGCCCGGCGATGCAAATGAGGCTCACCGGAACTCACAGTCCAACACTCTTTTCTCCCGTCCATCTTCACCGGCGACCTCTTCTCCAACCTCACCCCGAGTCCGGGCTTCGTTGATCCATCAAACATCCGATGTTATTACCATGCAATTGGAGCTGTTGGGGTACCGTCGCACGGAGAACCAGGAGCAGGCAAATACAAGGCCGGGTAATGAAACCGGCCAATCGGCTTCCAACGGCGAAACGGCAGATGGGCAAACAATCTCCGAATTTCTCGATAATCTCTTGTCCAGTCAGGGCCGGCATCTAACTACTGTTGTTAGCTCAGAAAACATGGACAGTGATGGGCTCTCTGAAATGACCACCAATGCATCACCAAGGCCGGTGGAGGATATAGCTCCCGAGTCTCAGAGTCAGGTACAGGATTCGAGAGTAGAACAGCCACCTGCTGAAGCGTCTGCATCGGATCCTGTCAATATATTGCCTGAGAGCATAGAAGAACCGGCACAAGTGGATACACTCCATCAGCCTTCTGAAGAAGAGCGAGCCCACGAGAATGATTTTGATTCCGAGATATTCCCCCACATCTCCGACCCCAATATTCGCCAGAACATGGCAGCTAATCCTTCAGCGACTGCACATCGAATTACTATTCTCTCATCTCACCCTGTTGATTCTTTAGCATCGCATCTTGCATCTATAATCACTAATGTGATGTTCATCCCTCTCGAGTCCCTCTACCTGCGGTCTCTTGCTACATCATATCTGCAGTCTACTCATGCCCCTGTCGCTCTTCGGGCTGATGTCCGGACGATGGGAGATTGGGGATGGAGCTCACGATCAGATATCCTCCCATACCTGGGTAAAATTGCTCTTGTTTTGGGAATTCAAGTTGCCGTGAACGCCAGTGTATGGGGTGTAATATCCGGCAGCGCTATGAAAATCGGAAAAAGGTTCTGTGGTTGGGGATCACTGTGAGCATCTTTCCGACACCACCTTGAGCAGCTTCTTGTTTGCCACTGGTTATTCTCATCCACCAGTATATCTCTATGGCTGGCATCCCTCTTTCATTCTTTGCACAAATTACCTAACATAATGGACACCTTCATCGAAAAGTAGATTACATGTAATTCCAGATATCTTGAGGGCTCGCCCGTACAGTGACCATGACCATGATGGTCCTGATAGTTCCTATCCATGTTTAACCTACAAAAGCAGATCAGGAAAGGGAATTGTATCTTCTATCATCATCGTAAGTTCTTAATTATACAGTAGTCCCTGGATCATGCGGCCTCTGATTGGGACCATTAGCAATTTTTAAATAAGATTCTACACCAGGAAACACTCCGGTATCATTTAGCTGGATTCTTCCCCTTGCGATTTGTCATGCCTGGAACTTTCCGACGCTCCCAAACCATCAGGTACCCTTCCTTGGTGAACAATGTTTCACTTTCTGCACGCTTGACAAACAAGTCTTGAATCTCCAGCCACTCCGGTCCACGCTGCTCGCCAGTGTGTTCTTTCTGAAGTCGGCTATTCTCCGCTGACATAGCCTTATCATGCAGCTGAACAAGCCAAGAGACCTTCTCGCTCGCGGCACCCGCTCCTGACGAGGCTTTGCCGCTCGCTGCGTTGACGCCTTTGTCTGCAGCGGCTTCCTCGTGGGCACCGGGGGCCGCGACGGTGGGGTCGAGAATGATATTTGCGACGAGATCGTAGAGGATCGGTTCGCCGGGGGGCCAGATTGCCGGGTTTGGCTCCACGTAGGGTGACATGTCCAGGGAGCGCGGGGACGGGAAGGTGACGATTGTGGGGTTTCGTTCGGAGACGAAGCGGTTCTTGCTGAAGCGCTTGATGTGGAACAGGAGGTAGGGGGGCAGGGGATGGAGGAGTCGGTGGCGGACTCTGTGGGCTAGCTTTTCAGATGCGGTGATGCCGTTGTACTTGTTCAGGAGGGTGGTCAGGGGAACTTGGGGGATGATGGATTCCCGGTTGGCGGATTGGAAGAGTGGAGTAGGTGGGAGATCTAAGGTGAGGATGAGGAATGGAGTCGTTTGGCTGTTGATGGTACCGGACTCGGTGAACACTAGACGCGCGTTTTGGGTATCGGAATGAGCTGTGATAGCTTGGCTTTCAATCTTCAAGTGACCCTGGAACGCGGCTTGGATAACACTGGTGGGCGTCTTGGATGGCTTTTTGGAGCCTCCGAGAGAGAGATGGAGGTTGTTCAAGAACCAGGATAGGAAATCCACCGGGTCGGACTGTTGGGTGAGGGTGAAGCGCTTGGATGAGCGCAAAGCAATCTCCTGCAATAGTTCGTGAGGGGATACATGGGAGCGGAATGCCTTGGGGTTCCACAATTTCCGGACCAGGGTGCTGAACCGGAGGGCTAGTTGAGGCGTTCCTGGTTGAGAAAACTCATGCAGCAGGAAGTAATTGCGGATGGGGAAGACGTGAGCTAAGAGTTGGACCACCACGTTGAGATAATCGTTGGCTTTAATGTTGTTCATACCCACAAATCCTATGAGGGTCAGTATATGGTGCGCTCCATAAGATATGCGGGAATCTTACCGGGCCTGTAACGATTGCCTGCAAGATCGAACGCATCGTGGACCTCTTTGTCTAGCTTCGTCACCTCTTCCTTGTTGTAGTACGGATCCACGACATACTTGATGTCGTCCAAACTCTGGTTCTTGACTTCGTATCCTTCGGGAAGAACGTAGACCTTCTTCGTGCCCATATTGACGAAGACATGGTGTCCGACCTCGAGCGCATGGAAATACGCATGCGACTTCGGACCTCTGCCTTGGAAGTATTTGCCGCACACCAGACAAGCGTATACATTGATGTTCGACAAGCTCACAGAGCACTGTTTTTCGAAGTCAAAATCGAGAATTTCGCGATTGATGGTATCGAGGTACAGGTCGCTGTAGCCCTCCATGGGGGCGCTCTGACGTTTCGGGGCTGCGATAACCGGCTTGTCGTCATCGTCGTTCTCGTCGGAGGATTCGGCACCTCCATCTTGCGCTGCTTCTTCTAGCTCCTCCCCCTCTTGATCAGCGGCTGCAAGCACATCCTGTCCAGCGCGCTCATGCTGCTCCAGCTCTTGTCCAGCCGCCCGGCGAATCGGCAAAGCTCCACGGCGCGGGTCGTCTTCCGGCAGGTCATCGTCCTCCACGCGCGCTCTCTTCGAAGCAGGGGAGCCTGCCGTAAGGTCGTCCTCAAGCGATAGCTCAGCTTGTCTCTTCGACATCATGACTGGGTACAATGGGGGGTTTGCGAGGGACGCTGCTGGCTTTGCGGGATCCAAACGGCGAAGACGCGATGCAAACCGCCGGTTGCAAACATGTCAAACACCCGCGCAGCGTCATAAGGCGGTTGATTACAGCATCGTGGAGCGCAACCGTCGCGGCCGAGCTAGGTGGGATATGGCTACGATAGCACCGGCATGGTGGTATCTCAAGTAATCATGGTCATTGGTCTCGACCTCAGCTAGATAATAGGCGAGACTATGTCTCGGTTCAAGTCATGGAAAATACCCTGCCATGCAAACCGATCTTCTCTTAAACCCAAGTCCCGTGAAACCGCAAACATAAGACAATCATTGGTATGATACAACGCATTAGGCACTCTTGACGATCCTGTTATTATCGAATTCTACTTCCTTCACGCCATCTTTAGTGACCACCTTCACCAGAACCTAGAAGCTGTTAGCTAACCAATCTCACACCGCGGGACTAGACGACTCGGGGACATACCCCCTTGTAATCGATCGGTAGTCTGCGCTTCAATTCATCTGTGCACATTTCCAGGAGCTTCATTCCTTCTTCGAGCGAGATGTCGGGATGGTGGTGTTTATCGAGGGTGGATAGGCAGTAGTATCTAGAGCATATCAGCATAAGCCCCGACGGCCGGAGACCGCTGATACTCAGCGCCCAGACTTACTGTGCATAGCCGTGGGCAGCGTATGGTACAGGAGCCAGGGAGGCCAGATAGTCTATCCAGTATAGATGGGGCTTCTGGGTGATGGGATCGACACCTCCCAGGAGGAGGTTGACGGTATAAGGATTCCGGGACCGCAAACTCCGCGCCATCTCTCCCCGGACAAAGCTAGCAACTGCATTCGGACCCAGTTCGGTATCGTTCCGCATCGTGTATAGCTGAATGTTGGCTTGGATGTACTCCGCAAATTGTACTATTCAAGCTTCGGGTTAGCTAGGTAGTTCCTGGCGGTTCCGCGTTTCCAGTCGTTGGGTGGGCTGCACGAACCTGTGTCTCCTGCCTCTCCCGAGAAAGCCATAAGGCTGTGCTTGTTCAGCTGTTTTGTCTTATCGTCTTCGGCTTTGAGGATGGTGGGGCCCCTCATGGCAGCTTTGGAGGCCGCCAGAATGACGAAGTCCTTGCCAGTGATGCCCAGTAGAACCTCCCTGTGAACGAGGATGAGTGAGCGGATTTTCCATCAATTTGCCATGCGGCGTACCTACATATCTGCGGTATCAAGTTGTACGGTTGGTTTAGAGGAGAGATGAAAACGAGGGGGATAATGGAAGACGAGATGGGTAGATGACAGTCAAGAGCCCATCGTTGGCCGCGCGGAGCTTTGACTGCCTGGAGCTGGGGCCTGCGCTGCCTTGATGCCTGAGGCTGAAGCTCCGCGCTGAGTCAGCATTTAGGCGTAAAGTTGATGCGCTTTCCGCCTGCACGGTCCACCGGCAGAAAAAAGTGAGAAATCGAGTATCTCCGTCGGATCGGCCAATCTGCCTGTGACTTCCCCCCCTCCAGCCCCTTGTTTTCCCCCGCATCTTACGCCCGGAGCTTCAGCCAACTACCCTGGGTGATGTCGTCCTTTTTCACCCTGCCCGCTTCGCAGCGGAAGCGCAAGAGGGAAGACCGCGCCGGAGCCCCCGCATCTAAGAAACGAGGTGTCGATGCAGACGGAGATGCGAGCGGAAAGAGTGGCAGCAAGAAGAACAGGGAGCCATCGATTTCAGGAAGCGATATCGACGAGGATGAGCTCAGTGCTGTGTCTGGATTGTCCGATGAGGAGAGTGGCTCGGAATCCGACGAAGGAGAGACGGCCGGAGACCGGAGGTTGAAGCTTGCGGAGCGATACCTGGATAATGTCCGGGAAGAGGTGGATGACTACGGCTTCGATGCGGCCGAAATTGATCGGGACTTGATCGCGGAGAGACTAAAAGAGGATGTGGTATGTACCGGCCTTCTCATTCTGCCTTTGCGCGGCTGGTCATGCCTGTTACCTAGAGCTGACGAGATTTGCAGGATGAATTCAAAGGACGCGTTTATCGCCAGATTGCTTCGGATTTGGCTTTCTCGACAGCTCCTCATACATTCTTCCGCGCAGACACCCAATCGACGACGTCAATTGCAGTCCACTCGCCCTATGTTTATACCGTGTCGAAGGATAAGACCCTGATCAAGTGGGAACTCGCCACACCCACTTCCGCGGCATCTACGACGAACGGCGAAACGTCCAAGCGTCCCCCACGGCCACAGCGCAAAAAACCAAAGCAAGTGAGATTCGTCCGGGGCTTGCGGAAGGTTGCAGAAACCGGTGAAGAGCATGGTCATACCCAGAATATCTTGTCCGTCGCAGTGTCACCGTCTGGAAAGTTTGTGGCTACTGGAGGACAAGACCGGAAACTCATTGTTTGGGATGCGGAGACGCTGACTCCTCTGCAAACCTTTATCCAACACCGCGACGCTGTCTGTGGTCTTGCCTTCGCTCGCCACATCTCTACCATGAGCTCCGGAGAGCAGCTTTTCTCCGGCTCCTATGACCGAACCATCAAAACCTGGTCTTTGAGCACGGCCGGCCATGCATACGTTGAGACGCTTTTCGGTCATCAGGACTATGTGACATCAGTCGCTGCAATGACTATCGATCAGTGTGTCAGTGTCGGATCCCGCGATCGCTCGGCCAGACTGTGGAAGGTCGTCGAAGAATCCCAGCTGATCTTCCGCTCCGGTTCGAAGAGCGCTTCTTACCAAGAAAACAATATTGACTGCGTGGCACCTTTACCTCCTAACCATTTCGTTACCGGGTCAGATTCGGGCTCACTCTCGCTCTGGTCCGTCCACAAGAAAAAGCCTCTCCATACGATTCCTCTCGCCCACGGCCTCGACCCCTTACCTCCACTAGACGAACTCTCTGCCGAGGTCGACCAGGCCACCGCAGCGCACAACTCACGTCATCTCCGGCGCATGCCTCGCTGGATTACCGCATTGGCTACCGTTCCCGGCACCGATATCGTGCTCAGCGGCAGCTGGGATGGCTTCATTAGGGCGTGGAAGATCTCGGAAGATAAGAGGACCATCATCCCACTGGGCCCTGTCGGAGCAGGGTCCAGCATCCCGCTACCCCCCGACACACCATCCGAGCAACTGAAGCAGTCCCTCGCATTCGACACACCGACGAGCCCGGATCGCATGGCGGTCGATGACGCGCCGGTCCAACAGACCGGAAGCGCCGATGAAGAAGCAGAACCGCTGATCAAGGGTGTTATCAACGACATTGCAGTTTTCGAACGTCGCGCAGATACCGCCAAACCGGGCCAAGCATCCACGGAGCCGAAGTCCAAGTCCAAGTCGAAATCCCAACCCACCGCACCCGAGCAACGTGGCCTCTGTATCGTAGCCGCCGTTGGCAAAGAACACCGGTTAGCACGCTTCAAATGCTTCTCCAACAACTTCCACGACGGCCCCTCCGCCGACGGCCGGAACGGCGCCGTAGTCTTCGAGGTGCCATTCATCTCCGATCAGCAGCCGAAATAGGCGCTAACTTCGGCGGTGTTGGCGGCAGCGACGGCGACGGTATGAAATGTAGTGAAATGGATGGCGTCCCGTGTATCCCATATTTTCTTCCATGCATGTACTATCTTATTCCCGGGCCGGTGGTGTCTGCATCCTGCTTCATCTTCATTGCTTTAAAAAGTTCGCATTAGAAGAGGCTTTTCCCCTCGTCTCTGTGATTTTAGCCGGTTTGTACTGTATATACTTTTAAGATATCTTTTTTTTTTTCTTTTTTCTTTGAATGGATGTATGTCAACCTTTCAGTATTATAAAAAGCGTACGGAGTACAATAAGCACGTACTTTAGAAGCAACACTTGCCAACTGACCCAACCAAAAGAATTAAAATTTAAGGAATAGAAAAAAGTAATCAGCCCCCCAAAGCACCAAGACGTCCCCACCATCCCCCAACTACCACAGCCTCATTCCTTCCAAATTCCAAGTTCCAAATCCCAACATAAGTAAATACACCTACCCAACAACCATACAAAATAACCGCCAAATACCCAACTACTCCTCCACCCTAACCAGTACCAAATCTCCAGCCCCATCCGTCCCACTCCCCTCGACTCACCAGGCCCCAAACCTAAGCGCCGTGTGTGACTATACCCGCATATCTGCATATCTGCAAGCCGCAATGCAATGCCAAGGGTGTGGCAGGCTGCCAGTGCCAGCAGCAAAGCGGTCGGTCCCATTAAGCCCCGGCGCTAAGGCCGGCGACTAAACTGAAGGCGGATTGGAATACCCGGGCTCGGGGCCCAGGCGGGGAAAATTGGCTAGCATATGGAGTACTATGCAGATAGGCGGTTGTGGGAGGGATTGATAGTCCAGGATTTTGACGCGCGATGGGATACAGGCGGTTATTTCATGGGAAAGAGGAAGAGAGGGGGTGAGGGGGGTAAACCTTATGCGTAGGGTGATGGGGATATAGATGGTGGTGACTGGGTGGTTTAGTTGATGGCGAGCTAGGTGGGTTCAGGGCTGAGCTCTGGATGCATAATAGTGAGAGGATTGTTGGTAGGTGGTGGTCCCAGTCATGGGGTGATTGTCATTTTTGCAATCTAGAAGAAGAGGGGGCGAAGTGCGCCCCAAGGTACCTGGTAATACATGTGTTTTGAGAAAGAACCGAACTTCGCTAGTAAACAACCCCTACCCAAGGTACAGAAGAAATGGCGAATGACAGCGGATAACAAACGGGGGTATTTTTTAGATGGCTTGTAGAAAAGGCTAGGATTTCGCCATTCAATGATACAAAAGAGTCCCTAACACCTGTAGAATGGAACGTAACCCCTTGTTGTTTCACCACCGCAATCTGATGGGGTGAAGGTACCTGATATGACAAGGGAAGATTTTTCATGTCTCACGCATTGGTGGTCTAGCACCAAACAAGAGCAAAGACACAGTTGAAGTGTCGTTAACAAGAGATTATCAATCGTCATTAGTCGTAGATAAGATGTTGAGCTGGTTCAGAAGGCAGAAGGTCGGCAGTTGCCTCGATCCCTTGTCCTCCTGGTCGGTCGCACGGGGCCCTCGTCAGAATCATCGTCCACACTGATTGCATTCATGGTGGACGACCCCGCGGGCACCTGCTGGGGACGACGTGCATCCCCATGAGATGTTGCTCGGGAAACAGATCCGGTCTGTCTTGATGCTGTGGCAGGTGTCCCGTTTTCGCGAGGTGGAGAGCTGGACTGTATGCGGTAGGTCGGGATTCGATTGCGTCGAATGCCACTGACAGGCGGCCGAATTGGCTCGTCATCCTCATCGTCGTCATCGTCGTCGTCATCGTGCTCCCCATCCTCATCTTCATGGCTATCATCAAGGTCGCTTTCATCCGACATCTCGTCAAAGGCTTCGCTTCCGATAGTTGTCGTGCGAGTGATGGAGAACTCATGCGGCCCTACTACCGTAGATCGGTCCGATTCGGAGTAGTTATCATGTTCCAAGTCATCGTCGATGAAGGAATCCATGTCCGCATCCTCATCTTCATCCATGTCACTATCCTCTTCAAGAGCTGAAGAAACCCCCGAAGGCCAGTCAACAGGAATCTGCCGGTGGAAGGGTGCATTCGCGCGCGCTGGGGGAAGATCCCCGGGACGTAGGCCGTACCATTGACGGTAGAGTTGATCTAGCTCGGCGGGCCGAATATCAAGAGGCAGCTCATCGAAATTTTCGTCCCATCCATAATCGTCAGTGTCCCCAAATCCATCTTCAAGCTCGTCGTCGTCCAGATAGTCCGTCATTTCGGAATTCTCTTCCGATTCGCTCCAACCAGAGCTGTCTGTCACGGAGTCATCATCCTGCCGGTATCCGCATTGCGCGCAGCCTGAATCCTCCTCAAGCTCCCATGAGCAACGTGGACAACGGACAACATTGTCCTCAAGGTCCACAATAGGTTGCGCAGTTGGGACTTTCTTGTTAAAGGTTCCACGAAACAGACCTCCTTCTTTCGGGTGTGTATTCAATTTATCTTGTTCAAGTCGTCCCGCTTCTTCGCGTTGGTGGCGTAGGTGTTCGTCTGTCGTCTCGCCCTTATCGAGCAGCTCTGGGCGGCTCGTGAACATTTGGACAACGGCGCGAACCTTCACCGTATCAGTCAGTGCCCATTGAGCGTCCATCAAGATTGCAACACAGTGCAGGCCTTACCAGGTAAGCGGGAGCGGGTTGCGCTTTGACCGGCGCTCGACAGTCCGGACAGGTCTTGTTGTGCCTCCCACCGACGAACCAGGATGTCAAGCACTAGGATGAAAGATTAGATATCGCCCAAGCAGCTACTGTAGAGGCAGGCTTTACTGACACTATAGCAAAAGGTATGTCCGCAGGCGAGGGTGTAGGGTTCATAGAGAGGTCGGATGCAAACACCACATTGTAGGATAGAACGAATATCGTCGACATGGCCTTGCAGTGTCTGAAAGAGCTAATAGAGAAATA
Organism: Aspergillus ibericus CBS 121593; assembly: GCF_003184845.1. Taxonomy (NCBI): domain Eukaryota; kingdom Fungi; phylum Ascomycota; class Eurotiomycetes; order Eurotiales; family Aspergillaceae; genus Aspergillus; species Aspergillus ibericus. Next base: position 963,035 of record NW_020292100.1, on the reverse strand, counting down.
GTCAGCATACAGAAAACCCAGGATCCGAGTAAAGCAGCTCACCCCCGATGCGTTGTCCCCGTGGTTCACTTTTGGCGCGTTGCTACCTGCGCCATTGCTTAAGGCAGCTCCAGCGGGAGTGGATTCGGACATGGTGTAGATTTCCCGAATCAGACGTTGATGGTAAAGGCCGTATATAGTGGAAGTCCTGTTCTTGTATACAACGCGATAAACGGGGTCTCGGATATAGAGAGGCGGTACGCGGTCGGAGAGGAAGGGGGTGGCAGATAAGTCTCTAAGTATGGACGGACTTTCAGGTACGCGAGAGAATCGCCGACATAACTGGGTCCCGGAGGTGCTTTGACAGAAGGAACACCCCGAGAAGTGCTCGAGTCCAACAATACGGGAGAACGGTCGGGGGGTTGTCGGGAAGAAAAGCTTGCTGGCTTGAAGGCACTAGAAAATATGGGCAGCACGAAACAAAGCAGACGCGAAGGCCAAAGAAAGCATCATTGGTCTGGACAGGGCGGCCGGGCAAGATGTGAGCATGATTTTCTGGTCGGGAATCGGCGCGCAAACCGAACAAACACGCGCCATCAAATCGGGTCCGATCATGGAATGGATCCATCCAACACTTCCCCCATCCGCAATTACGCGGGTCGCTAGGAGCATCATCTTCATCTCAGCCCGAACCGTCGCTCGCGAAACTGTGGCCGATGATTTGTCCTTGGACGAGCTAGGGGCCTAGCTGCCTAGCAGCCTACCCTAACGAGGACTAAGGTCGAGGGGTAGGTAGGTAACTAACTAACCGGCTCCATCTCGCCGTCGCGACGCCAATCCATCGCTTCCGCTTAGATACCCCGTCAGCGCTGTCGTGAGCGGCTGTGATCAATAATCTTAACAATAACGTACTCCGTCTAGCCGTCAATTATGACAGCAGCTTTCCAGATCACATCCTCGGCGAGTTATCACACGGGGGGTACCAACAACTTGATATGCCCCCTTTCCAGACCTGTGCATCTGCCTGCACTTCCTGGCGCTTCACAGGACTGCTGAATGCCAGCTGTGTGTGGTCACAGAGCATGTGATGCATCCGAATGCATATCGGGTGCTTCTGCCGTGGCAATAACTAGGCTTGCATGTTTCCAGCATACTCCGTATGGCGATAAGAATAAGGCAAAATTGGGGCACAAATGACTACCGGCCACATTTAAGATCCAGAAGCCCCTCAGTCAAGTCCTACCGCCAATATGCTTATTATTTATTACTCGCTTCTCCCCCGTTGTATGAATTCCCTTGGAGCCGCGTTTGAAGGTGTTGACAACGCAAGCATCAACGTGAGTCACATACCTATAGAGCATATAACGAGATGATTTTTTCTAGGTTTCCCTGTCCAAATCTTACACGGTTTGAGTCGTCGCGGCGGCCGGCGGATTGTACTTTAGCCTGGCACATGCATATCTTTGGCTCACTACCTCCTTAATCGCCCTCATTGCCCCGAGGCGCTTAGTAGGCGCTTGATGATCTCACTATTTCAAACCATCTCAGGTTTATCAGGTTCTTTTCATGAGATCATGGTTTGCTAATTATCTACCGGTTACTATTACACAGAATCGAGGATACTGAGAAAGAAGAAAGAATAATAAATTTTATTTCAATCTGGCATCCTACTGGACGATATCAAGGGAATTAAACGAACTGTCAGTGCTACATCGCTGAATCATTCAAGCCCAGTAAAGCTACGAGCTCAACAATTCCCGTGCAACAAAGCATCAGCATTTTCGATCAAGAAAAGAAACCCATCAAATCAGTGGCCCAGTTGCAACCATTGTCGTTATCACGCGCCAGTCCGATAGCACCCAGCGCGACACCGAAGCCATCAGCGGGATAACCTAAGAATAACTAAAAAGAATACCTAAAAATGACATCTCGAGACCAGCCGGACTTGATTTTGAGAAGATGAAGTCGAAGAAGAGAAATAGCAGAGCATCACCAGCCTTTGGATAGCATCCGGAGACCGGTTCAGTCCACAGCAGCGAAAGTGCGCTTCCTGGACTGCTGCAGCTTGAGATCCTCGGAGATCAAGTGGCTGTCATCGAGGACGCCCTTGATAACTTTGTCATCATCAACAATTTCCTTGTCCATATGCTCCAAGAAATCAATCTGCTCGCGGATGAATCGTTTCACAGCACGAGTATCGAAAGCCCGTTTAGCTCGCTCTCGGTCCCGCATGAGCCTGTTGGCTTCGCGAAGACGATCTTCAAGGATCTCAAAGCGGTATTCAGCGAATCCATGATATAGTTCGCTTAGGTTTGAAACGGGACGAACTGTGGTAAGAACAGTGTCGTCCTTGATGGCGGAAGCGCGAGGTCGGAATGATGTGACCATGGAGATCCGCTCGGTCGTTCCCAGCGCACGGAGAGCCTGGTGTTCAATGTACCGTCCCTGAAGAATCACCGCCGAACCCTGTGACGATCCATCAGTCCTGTGCTCTATTGAGTAGTGATCTTGTACTTACCATCTGCGGTCCTCTAACCTTTACAACCTCGCCGTTTCCCTTTCTAAGGGCTGTTTCTCCGCCGACCATGTCCGTGCAGTCGGAAAGCATGGTCACACAGACGAAAGGATAACTATCAGTATGCCAGTCCACGATGGGGTTCTCATCTTCCCAAGGGGTTCCTGCGACCCCCTCGTTAGATGCTCGGTTGACCTTCTCCAGAACTTCCTGGACGGCCTGGTTCTTCTCCTCCTCGCTATTCGTGGAGATGTTCACGTGCCCGATCTCGAAATCCATGGCGGGTACGAGTTCAACACCTGCAATCTTTGAGATGATAGCCAGCGTCTCGGGGTTTTTCCAGGCATCATAGACGAATGGTGCGCACCTGTTTCAATATGTCAGTGCTAACTTGAGATGGTGGAAGAAGCTGGGCTACTTACTCTGCTGCATAACCCCGCAATTGGCACTGAGCGATGTTGCTCGAATATTTGTGCTTAGCAAACACTTCGTCGCTCAAGACCTCTTCGCGCATGAGCCGGATGGCCTCAGTCGAGAACAGCGGGAAGGGCTCAGAGACACCAATCGGCGAAACGCCACGACTGTCAGGATAACCAAGCTCCTTCATAGTGTGCACCTTTGAAGGAGGAGTATGTGCGAGGTGCTTGGAGGGATCGAAAGATGCACGATCGCGTGCCAGGGTCACCTTTTTCATCTGAACAGTCTCTTTTCCATTGAGCTGAACAGTTCCGGTGGAAGTTGAGACTGAAGTGGCCACGGGCGCCATTGTTCGGAGTTGTGAGAGCTTTCACGGAACTCTCATCAGCACTGACCTCTTATATGATGAGTACCAGGAACTTACCGTTTGGTTGGTCTTTCGAAAGCTATGAGAGGTATTTTGGCTATCGACTTGCAGGTGCTCGAAGGATATCTGCGAAGAAGATGGGAGGAGGAAAACTGTCAAGGCAGGTCAAGGTATTTATACGCCAGTTATCACGACCTCACTTTCTGGTCAACTCCGATGATAAATTCCTTGACACCGTGCGAAAATTCAATAAATCGCTCAAATTTCCTCTCATAAGGGAGATTCAGATAATGTTTGGCTGCTGACAACGGTGCCTAGCTAGGAAATACTGCGGGATCACCCATTGCCAGTGAATGCAGATGTGGTGGGTTCCTTCCGTTCATACCAGTCCCGTTAATGCATACATCAATATGACGAATGGTACCGATAATACATGAATTGAGGGGGTGAATTTCCTGTTATCCGGCTCCGATGTTCGTTCACTTCCGTTGCTGCCTTTCCTGAGGATTGGCCAAGCGCGATTCTCCTCATGCACAGGCTGTGACAGCGGCATGAACACGCTCCTGGCAACTGTGGGTCAGGAGAGGGACCCGCGGCCATAGCCCATGGAAACTGTTCCTATGTTCGGTTTGGCACAGTGAATCGATATTCCACAAGGCATCCTTGCTGTGGCGATCAGTCACGGCTTGATTGGTTCTTGATTGCCACTTGCTTAGAGTACTCGGTGGGAACATGACAAGAGGGTCCCTACGGGCGTCCTTCCCATGGTCAGATAGCGCCACGACGTTATAGTATTCCTGTCAACCGTTTTGGAAAGTCGGACCAGGCAGCTTTCGAACCGACACTGCTGTGGCTAGCGTCCAAGCATCCGACTACGCCAGACCGAGCCCGATGCATGCTACTACATTTCCTGTTTGGGAAAGGAGCCGCCAATGAATCGATAAGGGAATTCCAGGATCGGTCGGGCACCAGTTGACATCCTGCTCAGTCCAAGATCTGAGCTTGGGCGAATGATGGAGGGATGTCAGCAAGCTGCGTGCTGGGCTCCGCTAGCATGCCGCTAGATGGGACTTTTTGACTTGATTTGGGATTAGGATCGGAGCGGATCCATTTGTCCAGCTCGGCAAGTTATCAGAAAGATTGGTGCGGCTATCAGATAACGGAGACCCCCTCCCTCCGTCTGTTGGCGATTTGCGACCTGCACGGCTGTCGCGGCCTCGCGGGCGCTCTTTGGCCCTTGCGCTCCCCGCGCATATCCTGGTGTCACTTGATGTCTACCCCCGGTCAAGGGGCATTTCGAAATGACTAGTGGTCCTCGTATCTCGACAAACATGTGCTTTAGGGGCAGGGTTCTAGACGCCCCCTGCGTGGCAATGTCGGCTATAGAGATATCATCGCAATCACCACCACAACCAAACCACCAACGAGTTCGGGGCCGAGTAAATGGGGCTATCATGGTCTACCGGAGAGACGTAAATAAGGATTAAATTGCAGGGACAAAATTCATGTCTATCAGGGTTGTCGTATCAATGACGGGCTTTGGGATCACTGTCAGTCTTCTTCATAGATCGAATCCAATCCGCGTGTCTGTAAACGACCAGTCGGTACTTGATGATTAGGGAGATTCTTTTCAATCCTCTCAATGTTGCCAAGTGGGGTTGTTACCTTCTTACGGGGATGGACCACGCGCCAGACACGGCAGGCATGACTTGCGGGTTGCGAGAGTTGAACCCAGCCCAATCTGCTATCTTTCTTTGATCTTATTTACCTTCTTAGAGTCAGCATCACCATATCATAAACTGGTTCGTCACCTTTTTGACAAGCGTAACCGAAGTCAGGAAGCTTACGCAACAGAGATGGCCGCAATTCTGTTTAGAGATTGTGTTAAGACCAGGGTGATGCCCACGGGGAAAAAGAAAAGAAAGCAGGAGGGGTAATTGTTCGGGGGGGGACGAAATTGGTGCAGGGTTAATAGCCTGGTAAGTGAGACGGTTCACATCTAGCTCCTGCAAACCTAAATCTGGAATACCCCGGAAAAGGTCCGCGAATGGCTCGTTCTCTTCCTTGATCCTCGAATCCCGAGTCTCGAGTCTAGACGGTGGTGAAAGCACGGAGCATGCCGAGCAGTGCAGTCCCGCTTTCCAGGAAAACACCGTGGTAATCGCCTAGAATGCTCCTTTGGGATATCTATCTTTATCTTAGCTGGAAGTATCAACTCCGTAGGCTTGTAAATTGTCGGGGCTGGATCTCCACGCCAAGACTGGCGGGTCTAGATTTTCGCCCGGCCGCCTTCGATTGGCAGTTTGGCACAGGAGTCCTCTCCATCATCAACAACAACATCCGCAGTCCCCGAGATACTGATCCATCTCCCAACTAGGCATCCAGTCCTTCCTGTTCGGCGCCACCTCCCTTAACCTCCGTATATCCGGTCTCAAAGGTCTGTAACCGCTTGTTGGCTTGACTTCTCACGGACTATGGCCTCCCAATCGGATCAGCAGCCACCCTCGTCGGAACAAACCCAGACCAATGCCTGGGAACGGGTGGAGCGGAGATTCACCAGGTATGCTTAGGCTTTCGACGGCCTCTTCCACACTCACCGTCTTTTGACACCGGTGGTCACACTCAACGGTGTCCATGTGCTCGAACCTGCAGCAGTTGGTTTTCCAATGCTTGGGCGGTTTTTGCCCCGTGGTCGGTTGATAGATGCCAATGGTTCCCTGACCATCATCGCCATCTTCTTCGTCTTCGGGGGACAGGGTGTCTCTATTCGTACATGGCGGATTTAGGGTCCATGACTAATGGTTTCCTTTCATTCTCAGCAAACCTGCAAGTGAATACTTTGATCCATGTCAAGATTTTGCGGATAGAAGCCTAAAGTGCATGAAGCGCAATGGCTTCGATAGGGAGATGTGTTCGGATTATTTCCAGTAAGTTCTATGGTTCCTTGCATTATGTAACCTTCATTCGCCTTGGCTCCAATGGATAGATGTCTTGCAACCATGTATATCCAATAGACTACAGTCGCTGCCGTCTCATTCTATCTCGTGACCAGATCAGCTCCTTTCCTGAGCTTCTAGGCTGTTGTGGATTCTCTATCCCGCTGGCTAACCGAAAACCTCCCAGGGCTTATCGCGATTGTAAAAAGCAATGGGTAAGTACGAACCATCAGTTTCCTCTTTTGCAGCCCTGCCGACCCGCTGGTTATTACAAGAGCTCGGAGATGTGCTGCCGCGCGCATCGAGGGTATTTCCGTATTGGTTTCGGTCCCATGACTGACAGAGTACCACTGCAGTTAACTCAGAAGAAGCTTGGCTCGTCGGCTCAGAAACAGTGATCGAGAGATCCCGCCGGTCCTTTCAGTTGTGCTGCACCAATTGCTGGTGGCCCAATCATGCTATCAAGCCTACGTTTGCCGGTCTCCATTTTTGACTGTGTCCAGGCCCATGCCTCCAAAAATTCCTTTGGCTCGTGGGGAGCAGATTAGGCTTTTCTCGCATCATGGCGTCAGGATAACCCTGGTTATCGGTCATCCCGGTCATGGACCAGGAAGCGACGGATGTCTTCATATCTTGATAAGAGATTGCTTCCTAGCGCTAGCTTTCCGTCATCCAGAAAACAATTGCTGCTTCCGCCATCTGATCCTTATCTCTGCAATGTGTTGGCTAGCCTGCAAAATAGCAGTTGACTTTTTTGGGCAGGATTCCCTGGCGTCCTGATGCACGACTTTCGTCTATGTTTCGGCTTTTGATACCTGTATATTATCTGTGTCTACATTGGAAACGTACCGTTTGATTAAGAATGAGCTCCAAGTGTCCCATCCTATGAATAGTACTCATAATCGATGGGTTAGAGGAATTGACAAAGTGGCTTGGTACATGGGATCATGTATGAAATATATACTATCTGAATCTCGGGGAATCATAGGAGTGTTCCACACCCCAAAGCTTCGAGGATTAATTCGACAACGCTCAATCTACTATAGAGGCCATTGAAATTCTACCTTCGCTTCTCACTTGCTACTACATGCCCATCCTTAGTGCCCTGATCAATGTCTACATGGCATTGCGGACTATCAGCAAGTGTCGAGCTCTCACCGCCTTCCCGTCGAGCTTCCCCGCCCACCAAACTCAGCAGAAAGCCGATAAAGAAAGTATGGAGAGCCACCTTAATTTCTCCCCTCATCATCGCGGTATAATCTTCCCCGCACACCGTGTGCTGTGCTTGGACGCGCAGCATACGCTTCGTTCGCCTGATCTGGGTATAGTCAAAGAACCTCTTATAATTTTGCTCACTCGTCTCCTCGAGTTTCCCTTCTCATCATGTCCACCAATGACGCCGTGTTCCAGCGGCGGAATAAGCAGGTTCAAGATGCCATTGACGGGCAGAATCTTAAGCAGGCTCTCCAGCTGATTGATAAGCGTATCAAGAAGGGTGAAGATACGAGGTTCCTCAAGGTGGGTACTATCTTAGCTTATATGTTTTCGTTGCACCCTGTCTGCGTGGACTAAGCAGACTACTCCCAAATTGTTTGTTACATATTCCTCATCGTACAACTTGCTGACTAGTGAATGTGGCCCAAAAGGCATGGAAGGCAAATATCCTGTTTCGTCACGCTGACGAACTCAACCGCAACCGTGGTATCGCGGAGACCATCGAGCTATGCAAAGCTGAACCGCCCACAACGGATCTCGACACCCTGGATATCCTCCACGAGACGCTGGAGAGGATGCCTGGTCATGCGGACACGCTGAGGAGCATCTGGGAGAAAGCTTCGAAGGCCAACCCCCGGGAGATGGATATCCAGATGAGATGGTTCGACTATGCTTTCGACGGTGACGACTGGAAGTCTGCACAGAAGGTCGGTGCTCGACACGTGCCCTGACAAAGAGATCTACGAGGCTGATTTACTCCATATGGTCGACTCTTAGGCTGCTATGGCTCTTCAAAGCAACTTCCCTAAGAAAAGGAAGTACTACTTGTGGGCCATCTTCCTTAGTTATCTCGTCTCCGTTGACGAGGCTAGCTCGGAGACTGACCGCAAACTTTTTGGAATGTTGGCCTACCGTATGGTATCCAAGGCTGCCGAAAGTGTTCCTTCCGATTCGGTATGTTCCATAGGATTAACCCCAACTCTGGTCAGACATCAGGTTGGGTGTCGGACCTCCTACTATTGCCTTTTGTGACAACATGGTGATTTATGAAAACAGAAAGAATTGCTGAGCACCCCCAGAGCTATACAATCAGCTGAGGAGCTGCTACTACTCATCAAGATCTTCGAATCTCAAGGACGGCATGCCGAGATTGTGAAGATCCTCGATAGTGAGAATCTGGGCATCAGCTCACGCCTCATCCAGAATGATTGGTCTTTCATTGGAGATAAGCTCTCAAACCTGGAAAAGGCCCAGATGTGGGCCGAGGGGCTGGCGTACACAAGGGAATTACTTGCAATTCCCACAAATGAGGCTGAACGCAAGGCTCTTCAAGAGCGTGACGACTGGGCGGTCTGGCACCTGCTCATCGTCGCGACCAAACAGATCAACAGTCCAGAGTAGGCTCTCAGCTCAGTTGTGGGGGAATCGTGCACGGTAGCTGACAATTTCCTAAGGACTACGACCGAGACGCAGAAATTCCTCGACGATTTCATTGCGGCTTCACCGAAGTCCCGCAATGCGCAATTGGCTCGACTTGACCTTGTGCACTGGTCTTTCCTGTCAGATAACCTGAAATCTGATGATTTGATCTCTGCTTGCCAGGAGTACTTCGATCACAACAAGCACAAGCTTTATTGCTTTGGTGATTTGCGAAGCTATGTGCCAGCACTGGACAAGCCCTCTCTGTTGAAATTTGTGGAATATGTCTCTAAAGGCGCAGAGGTACAAGCTGAAGTAAGCTCCAAACACTTGCATGTGCTGACTTTAGCTGATCTCATGGTCCAGGGGCAATCTGCGTCCAAAGAAGTTGGAAAGATCAATGCGCTCAAGTGCGAATACTGCTTTCTACTATCGGCAGACGAAGCCAATGCGTCTAAGCCCAAAGTCGAGGAGTTCGTTTCCCGGTGCTTGCAGGTCTATCGCGAGGTCGAACGCCCCGAGAAAAGCTCGGCGCCATCTACGATCGAGAGCCAGCCCAGTGATGACTTATGTCTGCTTGCAGCCATGAGTCTAATTCGCTTCAGCGGCGCATGGATTTCTGGCAGCAACGAACAAGTCCCGGATACTGCTCTTATCCGCGCAGCAGCAATCTTGGAGCGCCTTCTGGTTGACTCGCCTCACAACTACCAGGCGCTGCTGCTCCTTGTCCGCATCTATCTGCGTCTTGGTGCAGGATCTCTTGCCCTCAAAACCTTCAGCAAACTTTCCGTTAAGCAGATCCAGTTCGAGACGGTTGCCCATAACCTTTTCACACGTCTCGCGACCATCCACCCACACTCTGCACCGCCGATTGAGGGAGCAGAGTACAAAGACTTCAACCCTCAATCTGCTTTCGTCCAAGCCCTCAATTTCTTTAGGACGGCGGATGTTACAACTGTTCGGAATCGTTCCAAGGGACTTGACTATGGAAGCTACGTGAACATTCAAGGCACCATTGATCTACAGAAGCGCCTTAAGCAGAGTATCTGCCGCAGAATGTGGGCATTGGATGTGAGACGCATCCAGCGCCTGGCTGGCGGGGACCCTATGGGCCGCTACGAAGACATGGGTAAGTCTGTGACACCCTCGCCCGATGTGCCCTTTCCTAACGTAACCCACAGCAAGAGATAAGTCACCCCTGGTTGATCAGCGCATTTTCGATGCCTTCATGAACTGCGAAGCACCTGGCCAGCCTACATTTGAGGAAAGGATGCGCGTGGGACCCCTGCCTCGTGTGAGTTATATTCCATTCCATGACTCACGGATGCGGCTGACTAGTACAGGATCAATGGGTGAAATCTTCAAGAATGACAGACCATCTTTTTGACCTTCTGAAAACAATGGCGGCTCAGAAACCAGTGTCTGTGGAACCTGAATTGCCCAGTCTCGAAGATGTTGTGGGACCCAACGCGGAAGCCGAAATGACTCCGTCTGAGATCGAAAGTGCCAAGGTAAACTTAAGCATTTTGACGCTGGCTCTGTTCCTGAACGGATCAAAGTCAATCGCCTCCGAACAGGTTGATGCCTGTCTCAATCTACTAGAAGAATGGTTGGAGTCTACGCTTAAAGGCGTGACTGTGAGCGACGCCAATGTTTCGCCGGTCATGTCCAGCACGGCGATCTTTTTGAAATCAGAGACCCCCACTGCTCCATCCTGGGCGTACTTCCACAGTCTCTTCATCGTACTCGACTCTCTCAAGGCCATGTCCCTTCTCTGCACTGTTGCGCTAAGGAAGGGAGCTAAGGGCAAGCTACCGAAGACGCAGGTGGAAAAGCTGGCTGACGTGACGCGTCAAGTCCATCAGGGCGTACGAATCAATATTCGAGTCCTCAAATCTCACATCTCTGCCCCCGGGGTTCTGGGCTCTCTGACTGACTTGGTTGTGGCTGGCTCTGGCCACGAAGACGGCCCCCAGCTTCGTGCTGAGCTGGACAAGACGCTAGACATGTCCGCTCTGGAGGTGTTCTGCGGTGAGTTGATGGAGAGCTGGGAGGAAGGTCTTGGTGGTATGTTCGCTGTGTCTTTGTAAAAGCCAGCTGAGGCGGTACGCAATGAAGCAATACATGTGAATTATACAATCGCCAGATTTCATGGCATTTCTATCTTTCGATACTGACATGGTCTGACGATGTGTGACATTTGTGTCGTCGCGATCGACAGGGAACATCACCTCCGCTGGGTTGATACAGTGTGTTTCGGGACGCTCCCGATCTCCGTGGCACCGTTAGACCGCGGAAGGTACTCCGTACCCTAGACAGCAACATAATTGTAGGACTAGTGTGACTTTGGTGTTTGAATGCTCACGAGGCCGAAAGGTGGGAATGCCGATCTCCTTCTGCAAGGGCGCTTTTGTGGACTGTTTCCTCCCTTGATTCCCGGCCTGGACCCGGTCCTGATCTCAATACTCGCATGAGCGACGTTGCCAACGAGGCTAGCAATTCGATATTGGCAGATGTGCTCAAGGACCAGCCTGCTGAGAGAGAGGGAGGGTCACACTGCTGCTGCAGCCGGAGAAGGAATCTCCCTGGAACACTACGTGGGCATTTCTCTTGCGGTTCCATGCTTGTGCCACGCACACATTCTCCGGCAGACGGCGCCGCCTTGCTTCCAGGGGGTAACAGACTAGGTAGAAGCCCCCCGGTGCCAGGTGGGTGCACTGTGCCATGCCTGATCGAGTGCTTAATCCTCATGGCCTGGTCCTGTCAATAAGCATGGTAAGAAAACCTGCAGTTACACCTGAGAATGTGTCACTCGGGCTGGCTTGGGCTACTGCTAAACGACAGTTTAAACTCCTGGTCTCAGCCCGACTGCTCTAATACTATTGTTCCTCATTTGTGATTCTGGCACGATAGACGATGCCATGGCCAGCCCTTCTCCACCCTCTTACGATTATCGACATACTTTCCAGCCATGGGATGTAGTCACTCAGACCGTATGTCTTACTGTGAGCACCAGCTTTGTCGCCATGCGTCTGTATTCAAAGCTCCATATCACAAAGGCGCCTGGATGGGATGACTGTACGTGACATTCAATCACAGTTTATCTTTGATGATGAGTGACTGGGCGATTTACTGAGCTTGATGTTCGCCAGGGACTTGCTGTATGGCCTGGGTATGGAGTTCGAGTCATTTGCTCTCGCTCGACGTTCCACACACTCATAAAACTCTCACTAGCTCGGACTGATAGGATATGTCGTTCTTGCTTTCGAGGCAGACAGACACGGACGTGGCGTCCATCAATGGGAGATAGACGCTTCGGATCTGCGCGAATTTTCCAAAGTATGAGGGTGTTAGGTTTTCTGATTCGCACCTGCAACAGCTGCTGACAATCGTATAGTTGGCAAACGCGTCCCAAATTCTCTACGGGCCTTTGATCTTCTTGACGAAATTGTCCATCTTCCTGCTATACGTGCGGGTATTCGCGCCATCGGCCAAGTGCAACCCATTCTGGTTCATACAGGTCCTTATCGGGCTGAACTTCCTGTTCTATCTGGCAGACACCATCGTGAAGATATGCGAATGCACCCCGCGGGCGAGAATCTGGGATAAAACCGTCCCGGGCAATTGTATCGACCTCAACGTACCGATCCTTGTGACGTCCATTGTGAATGTGGTTTCCGACCTTATGATGCTTTTGATGCCCATCAGGTGTGTATGGCGTCTACAGATTGCCGTGCGAAAGAAAATAGGAATTTCCGCGATATTTGCTGCAGGCATCTTGTGAGTTACATCGCGCGGATGCTCGTTCCTTGAGTGATAGCGCTAATTGCGTCGGGGGATAGTGGCTGCATCGCCAGTATAATGCGTCTTGTAGTTAGCATCGGGCAGCGAGACACGCCCGATAAGACGTACGACTGGTTTCCGGGGTTTCTATGGACGTAATGGCTCCTCGTGTCTTATAGGAACTGACTCTGACGTTCACATAGCTAACTTCGTGCAGAAGTGCGGAAATCACCTCGGGAATCGTCGCCAGTAGTCTGCCGGCCTTACCAAGCTTCTACAGACACACTTCTGAAAAGGTGAAGGTTCTGCTGACGGGTATAAAAACGGGAAGCTTTGCGACTTCTACGAAGAAATCAGTCAGCACGAGCAATGGATCTGGGGCTGGACAGTCCACTTCGCGCCCTGTCTGGCGCGCTGCTCAGTATCCTAGCAGGACCGATTTGGTGTCTGGGTCGGAATGGGAAATGGGCGAGGTCGGGCCGTTTCATGGGACGTGCTATACGACTACAGAAGCTACGGCGGAGATAGATGGGGAGAGAGGGTTCCACTTGAATGTCGATGGTCTCCGGGTCGGGGAGGGATGTGGACCGAGGGATGGGATTCTGAAGATCGTGGAGGTAGATATTGAGTCGGGTCCGGGGTGAGGACAAAAGCGATAAGGGCAGATGAAATATAATCTTCATGGATTAATGGTGATGATGAAATGAGCAAAAGAACAAAATTATTTACTTGACTCCGCAACTATCCCCATAAACTTAGGGTCGAGACTCCATACCCGGTTATCAGACACCTCAGGCAGCCGGGCCGCGGCGGATGACAAAGCGGGTGGGCAACCCTAAGCCCTAGGCTCGCTACGCACGCCCGCAACGGCCAACCAAAACCCGGCAAACACTATCGCGATTCCATCCGCACCGACGCCCATCGACTCGACAACTCCCAGCAGCAACCTCCGTCGTCGCCAACCGCAGTCGTCCCAACCGTCGAGATGGCGCAAGAACGTTCCGGAATCGTGGTCGGTCTGAACAAGGGCCACGTACGTTGTCCCCTGTCCTGAGCTTGGTTTTTCCCTTCCGCGTGGAGATTTGGTCCGGTCGAGTCGAACGAAATTTCAGATGTTTGAATGGATGGCGGAATGATACAGATATGGAAAAGCGAAAGCCGGGGAGGATGAATATATGCCGGGAGAAGTTTCTGCGCAGGATGTTTTATTCTACAACCGCCCAACATCTTTTTCGACCTTGAAATTTGAGCTTGAAATTGAAATCGTCCGACTCGGCTGGATCAAATCGGGACATGCCATTTTTTTTTATATTGCCATTTTTGATATAACGAAAATCGCGCAATGAAGGAAAACCACGGACGACCGGACTAACATGGCTTTGAATCTTTGCAGAAAACCACCCCCCTCAACACCCCCAAGACCCGGATCAGCCGTACCAAGGGCCAGTCTTCCCGCCGCACGGCTTTCGTTCGTGAGATCGCCCGCGAGGTTGTCGGTCTTGCCCCCTATGAGCGTCGTATCATCGAACTCCTGAGAAACGCTCAGGACAAGCGCGCTCGTAAGCTCGCCAAGAAGAGAGTACGTTGGTCCTTATGGAGGAGGGGATGGTTGGAGGTTCGATTGCTCGATTGCTCGATTGCTCGCTCGTTTGGTTCTATCTGCAATATTTGTCTATCGCGCTATCATATTCGACATGTCCGCCACCAAACTCGACTATCTTTCCACTCCGCATTGAACCAACATGCACATCAGACGAACAACACATTCTACCCGCAACCAACCACCAAGCACTACTCCACACCAACCAAACAAACCAGCAAGCCCATCCCATATAACCCCCGACCTAGCCATGAACCACCGAGCCATCGACCGAGCAATCCGAACCCCACCCCCACCTCCCAAACCCCCCAAATCTAAACCGAACCATCCCCGCTAACACTATCTCTCTCCAGCTCGGAACTTTCGGCCGTGGTAAGGCCAAGGTTGAGGACATGCAGCGTGTCATCGCCGAGGCCCGCCGCACTGGCGCTCACTAAACTTTCCATTTCTACCCGATCCATCCTCCTGTTTCCAGTTTTCTCTACTCCTATTAGCCAAGAATGAGATAACGAAAACATCATCCACCCATCCATCAAAAATGAAATGAAAGTGAAAGTGAATGTCAGATGAATACCTCCTCTTCCTCTTTTTTTTTTTTTTTTTTGGTTTGAGTTGTAGATCGTGTACGTGTGTGCGCGTACTTGGTGGGATGTGCATGCATGCATGCATGCTGGACTGGCCTGGTTGGTTGGGCGTGCTGACTGCGGGAGTGTGTGGTTGTGTGTGGACGGAGTAAAAAATAAAAGATTATATGAAATCTAATACAAGACTGCTTCTGGGAATTTTTTTTTTGGTTTCGGGGTGAGATTTACGTGGTATGTACGGTGTAACTTGATTGCGGGGTTGTATGTCATGCGTAGACACAGGAGTACTCATGTAGATGGATTCATATCAATCGTGTAGGTACATGGCCTATCTATCTTAGATTATTTCTTGCCGGGCAGTTTCAACCATTTAGGCATTCCGCCCGGTTTCCGCTTCTCTCCGCGGGCCCCGTCCCCAGTGCTGGTCGGCTTCGGTATGCTCACGTCCTCGCTCGTGTCCATCACATCCGGGGGCTGTTCGACTTTGAGTTCCTGGGCGCGCGTCTGCAGGGCAGGTTTCAATAGCTCGCGGCTCTGGCGGGCAGTCGGTGATGCAGTCGGATCCCAGGTGAAGTTGACCAGCACACGGCCGATCATGGCTAGATCCTTGATTAAGAGATGTTGGTCGGAGTCGGGGACGATGTTTTGGATGTTCCTCCCGGGTCCGCTCGTCCCTGCGGCTCCGGAGAGGGAGGATGTGATGATGAATTTCTCGTTGGCAAACGGCGCCGCAAGACAGTTTCGGACGAAGTCGTAGAGCGATTTACCCGTGTCTTCTTGTCCGAACTTTGCCACCACTTGGCTCTGGTCTGGTAGACGGACCTTCACATCCACTTCCTTGACCGCGGCGAGTCGTTCCTCCTCTGCGGCGGCTTTGGCGGCGATTTCGGCGTCCGTGGGAAGCCGTTGAGGGCGGGAGGTTGCGTTCAGCCGTCGCTGATGCGCTTTCGCGTGTTCGATGGATGGGACATAGTCGGTTTCGTTGTATGTGGTTTGTGCGGACTGAGGGGTGGCATTGGACGGAGGAGAGAACACCGTTACGGGTCGAGAGAAACCGGCTGGTACCTCCGTAGGTTCGGCGGCGGGTGCAGTAGGAACGGCTGGAGTGGCTTGTTCCGAAGTCCAAGGGGACTCATCCGTGGAGGCTGGCTGTTGTTGTGACTCTTCTGCTTCATTGGACGACTCAGCCTGGGATGGTTGCTCGGTAGGTGCGGGCGATGCTTCGGTCTTGGGGGTCGCGTCGTCGAAGGGTTTGAAGTAGTCTTGGATCTTGACCATCGCCTCCTCCAAGGGTTCCTCCGTGCGCCGGAAACTCAACCTCAGCAGTACATTTCCGCTGTTGAATCCCAGCTGCGCCAAAGATTTCTGTAGATCTGTGAACGAGGAGAGCTCCCGCTCCATAATCTGAACTACCGGGGTCTCATAGTACAGTCTTCCTGCTCCCTCATTGCCACTGGGGACACCACGTCCCGTCAGATTCCGAGTCGAGGCACCTCCCGCAACTCCAGCCTCGAATTTGCGCAGGATCAGCCATATCGTTGTCGTACTGGGGAATTTATCCAAAAGACGTCTGGAGGAGGGTGCTCCTCGTGCTTCCGATTCGGGCAGTTGTAAAGCGACGGTGACGACGGAGGGCGATCGGGAGAGTTGAACCAACTCCAGCTTTGCGCCGGGTGTGAGTCCCGAGAGGCGAAACACCAGTGAGAGATCGAGTTCTTTACCTTTGTATCTTGACAACAGTCGTCAGTCTGGGGAGTTTCGACCTGCTAGCATAGTTGGGCTTACTTTAGTCCATGCTGACTGGCCTCGACACCTAGCTTCTTGCAGGCTTCCTGTAATATATCGGTCAAATGCTTTCCAGGAGTAGTCTTGACCGTAGCTCTCCGAGCTGTTGAGTCCAGGACCACGACATGAGAGCTCATGGTTTGAGAGATTGGTGGGTTGCGGGGCGGGGAACTGAGGTTGACGATGGGACAAAAGCAGCGACGGTCGCGTCCCTTCTTTCGATAGTAGGGCTTAGCTGTCTAATAGGCGTGTCCAAATGTCTGGCTGCAACCAAAAAAGTCTAGACAAATAGAGTGTTCCAGGGATGAAGGAAGATGCTTGGTCAGGTCGGATGGATTAGTGATTGTAGGCAGCGGGCGCAAGCGTCATCGGCAGAAGCTCGGCGGCTCCACGCGTTGCTGGCAGAGCTTCAATCACTCCTCCATCCATCACTCCTCCGCCCATCTTCCATCTCCCATCGCCTCACAACCCCCTCTCCCTACTCACATCTCCCGTTATACCTCTAAACCGAACCGGAGATTCATATTCTATCTTGTCCCAAGCTTCTAGTTTTGCAATTCTTTGGCAACCATGGTATGTGTGCTGCGTGACCCTCACCTCTCCCTCGAACCAACCTAGCTGACAGACCTCCCCCACAGAGTTCTCCTTTCGATATCAGTACGTATCAGCTGCTAATAGCCTCCCGCCTCGCTTATTAACTCTCAGCTGTACAGATGGTGGCGCCTGCGTTGCCATGGTGGGCAAGGACTGCGTCGCAATCGCCTGTGATCTCCGGTTGGGTATGCAGGCCCTGACCGTCTCCAACAACTTCCCTAAGATCTTCAACTACGGCCCCTCGACTTTTCTCGGTCTGACCGGTTTGGCCACCGACGTGTCGACCGTGTCCGACCTCTTCCGGTACAAGGTGAACATGTACCGCCTCCGCGAGGAACGGAACATTGCCCCCCAGACCCTCGCCAACCTGGTCAGTTCATCGTTATACGAGAGACGGTTCGGTCCCTTCTTTGTCAGTCCTGTCATTGCCGGAATCAACAGCACGACGGGGAAGCCTTTCATCTGCGGATTTGACAGTATCGGTTGTATCGATTTTGCGAAGGACTTTATTGTGAGCGGAACTGCCAGCGAACAATTGTTTGGTACCTGTGAGGGTCTGTGGGAGCCGGACTTGGTGAGTTCCGATAGAAAAACGTCCAGTTGGTGTAATCCGATTGTGCTAATCCTTGATGTAGTCTCCGGAGGATCTGTTCGAGACTATCTCGCAAGCCCTGCTCAGTGCCGTCGACCGAGACGCCCTCTCCGGTTGGGGTGCGCAGGTGTATATCATAGAGAAAGACAAGGTTACCAAGCGTCTACTGAAGGGAAGGCAAGATTAGAGGGCATTCTCTGGAGTATTTTTGTTTTCTAATGTCACGCCGTTCGTCTGTTCTAATTTACGTTTCACAACCTTGGAATTTGCTGTCGAAAGCAGTCTCCGGGATCTCGACTCGAGGATATGTGCGGTCGATAGAGATGGGGCCAGACGAAAATGAGTATGGACTATGACCGAACCCTGACTACCATGCTTGGGGTCTAGACCTGCTGCCTAATGTATAAGCCTAGTCGGAGTACGGGTTCTTGTGCTCGTGTACCTCTCATTACCTTCAACGCCTAGCCTTGTTTGGATGATCAACGGGCTTAATAATACGAGGTGGCTGCCACAGGAAGGATGTCGTCTTCATGCGTCGTTCTCCGCCGCTCCTCAAGGCATCGACATACCGGCGGCAGTGAGTCGAGCGCCCTCGCGTGCTGCGACGCACACTCATGACCCGATGCCTTGATTTTGTGCTTCGAGGTCCGTCGATTCCACGCCCCGGCAAGGGCCGCATGACGGGGGTGGCTGCTGTACGGCTTTAAGATTCTATGCCGTGGGTTACCGGGCCCGTGGATTCGTAACCATTCCTGTCCAATGGGGACCTTGTACGTAGTATGTCTGGATGGCACAGTTGCAGATGGCATCTGCCACTTTCGGTCGAGACCTCGCCATCCGTGCATACCCACCATCTTGGCCGGTAGAGATAATTGCAGGAGGACAAGATGATGCAGAAGTCGTAGGAGATGATCGGCTACGCTGGAAGGGAGTCCGGGTCGGGAGGTCTCCGGGCGAGGGGGGAGAGCCAGTGAGAAGGCGGGTGGACGGTCGTCCTTCAGGATACCCATGGATCCGCCCGAATGGCGGCTGGTGACTCGTTCCTGGGATCTGGGTATGATACTAAATTACTAAATAACCCCGTGTGCAACCAGCGAATACTGAAACTGGGCATTGAGTCCCGGGGGGGCCGTCGTGCAGTAGTGCAGGGTTAGTAGGCAGGCATGCAGCGATGGCCACGGGGTCTAAGCCGATTCTCACCTCCACGGCCGATCGCAACCTTGAATCCTTCCCTCCCTTTCGCGTCGTCCCCTTGGTGATTCCCTGCTGTGATCGAGAGGAGAGCGAGCGCGAGCCTTGTTTTGGGGGCCGTCGCCAACAAGTTGCCTGAGAAGTTTGCCAGACTTGCCAGACTTGCCAGCAACTCGCTCCGTTTCAGCCTCCCCGCGTCTAGACCTGGCGATCGGCCCAAACTGGCCCCATCGATTTCTCAGGCTCGCTTCTTCCCCTCCTCATCGTCCCATTCCTGTCCGCTCCATCCCATCCGGCCTTTTCTTCGCTCTCGCTTCCCTTCACTCTCTGCTCCCCATACCGCCTCGATCTCCCTCCCGATCTCCCATCCACCCTGATCCGCCTCTCCCACTGGCCCATGCTACCGGCCCTGCTGCCACCCTGTTCCCTTCCTCCCATCCTGTCAACACCCGCCCGTCTTGCCGGTGGTCTGTGCCATTAATCTCTGCCCCAGAATTTGCCAGCCAGTCATCCAGGACGAGCAAACCGACGACTGCGAGCGAATCCCCAACGACCGACTGAATCCTGGGGGCTTTCAGGAACGGGACACGAAAAAAACCGAAATTATACCTTAATCCGAAGCATCCAGCGAATCACCTACAGAGTCTTCCAGGCGGAGCCAAACAGCGAAAAAAGGGAGAAATCCCCGAGGACCAGGACGCCGGTCTCTTCTCTACCACCATTCTCTCTGAAATCGCCCAATTATTATCTTGAACCTGTCGGCGGTGACTCGTGCAAAGACGGTGCCTGCTCTTTGCAGAGCATCCCCCGCGGTGCAGCTCAACGTGGGCTCATCTTCCCACCGACCCCAAAGTGATGTATGTATTGAAGAGCCAGAGCCATTTAGGACGGGCATTGTGCTTGGTAGCCTCCTTCTATCCCTACTGCTCACGGTAGTGCTTGGATCGATCATAGCTAACGGGCGCCCGATGACTGATGCTGCAGACCGAAAGCCATGCGCTGTGTCCCTTCCAAAAATCTGGGTCTTGATTCATTGATCTTTTACCAATCCCCCTCGGTAACCTGGCGACCTCCTATATCATCAGCCAGTATTATATCTTCCCCTTAGATTTGATCTTCAACAGCAAATCAAGGATACAGAAGGGCAGTGATCGTCCGGCACATCATGCCCGATTCAGCGGATTCAGAATGGTCTAAATCCTTCGCATCCGGCCCAACCATGTCGTTACTTCCGTGCAAATCCCAGTGCCTCCCGGGTGACGCAGCTGCGTCCACCCTGCTCGACGACGATTCGCAGGTCGACTCGTCCGGTCGCAGATATATCGGCGCGCCCCAGAACATTGCAATCGACCGGCTAGTGAAATTAAAACAGGAGCTTCGAACCCTAGGATCGGAAAAGTTTTGGCACCAGTTGATGGACCAGATCAGCTCGATTTGTGACGCTCAGTATGTGTTTGTTGCTCGCAAGGCTCGGGACGACGAGTCTGTCAATGAAATCGGAGGCCACAAGCCCTATCTATTCGGCACGGCCTTCTATTACAATGATGGGTACGAAACCGCGGGCATGCACCGACACCGATATTTTGCCGGGGGTAATCCCCTGTCCCATATGGATCACGAGAAGCCGTGTCTAATCCCCGAAAAATTGGGCTCCTTCATATCGTTCGATCACGATCAGCTGCCGTTTGCCGCCGAGGGCTATCTGGCCGTCCCATTGTTCTCGGAAACCAAATGTCTTGCGTATCTTGGGCTGATGTGGTCGGAGTCTGGCTTGAAGAAGCGGAGTCTGGCATGGTCATTTCTCGAGATGATCCTGTATTCATTGGAAGATCTAGTCGTGCAGCGTATCCGTGACGATCTAGAGTGTGCAAAGCCACAGTCGTCCAACAGCAAGTCTCGAAATGTCTCCACGAGCCACACGATCGTCGATGATGCGCACATCAGCATTCCTCATGGACTAGCCGACTTTGCCTCTCACCCTTTGAAGCCATATGCCCGGAGCTTGTCGCACGAGCTCCGGACGCCCATGCAAGGTGTCGTCGGGATGCTGGACGTCATGCATGCTACCGTTCGTGAAGCTATCCAAGACAAACCATCTCCAAAGGCGGGGTACGTTTTTCGGACCCTCAAAGAGAGTATCGAAATGGTTCAAGGTTCGTATCCCTCCTCCACCCCTGTAGCTGCCTTAGATGCTAATCTGTCAATTCCATCCTTACAGACAGTGCAAGACGTGCAGTCGAAGCGGCGGATAACGTGGTCCATGCGTACGATCTGAACATGCAGGTCCCCAAGACGCCACAGCTCGAGCGAGACGATTGCTTTGGTGGCCCAGTCCAGTCCCCATTGAATGGTTGCGACAGCCGACCGAGCGTCTTTGTTGAAGGGAGCAGCATCGCGGTCAACCCCTACAAACGGCGACGAAGCAATCCTCCAGAGTGGAATATTGGCACCACGCCGAAGCAGAAGGTCCCACGCGTCGTTTCGCCCAAGGGCCTGTCCCCACGTAGTGAGGAAGTCAAGAACGCGGTTCATGAGAGCGAGAAATTGATGAAGGCCACGCCGGTTCATCAAATAGAAGCAGTAATGGCCAACATGGTGAACCCCCGTCCATCCCTGGCGGTGCGGCGCTCGGCACCGCATCTTCTGTTGGAAGGCATCAACGTCAACGTCGTGCCTGCGCTGAGGTTCACCAAGCTTCGCGATCTGCTCCGTCTTGTGATCAACGAATCCTTGCACGTTGGCGGTCGACCCGACTTCGCCGTGAGCAACGCGACCGAGACGGGGGAGAAAATTGAGATCCGGTCCCGGTCGTCCAACGGCGAGGTGTTCTCGAAGACCATCAATTGGTCGGTGGATCCCGCGCTACCGGACACACTATTTGTGGATGACAGAGACCTGGCCAAGTTGATCTCGTGCGTTTTCCTCAATGCGGTCAAGTTCACCAATAGCGGTGTGATTACCGTGTGTGCCACCGTTGGCCGCAAATCCAACGATGTCTTGATCGCTGTCAAAGACACCGGCCCGGGCATTCCGGAGGCTTTCTTGCCCAAACTTTTCAAACCGTTTGCCCGGGAAGACACGTCCACCACGCGGAGCAAAGATGGGCTCGGTCTGGGCCTCCTTGTAGCCAAGGGCCTGGCGCGGAAGATGGGCGGCGACCTCACCTGCGTTCGCTCCTGCACCACCGGCCCCGATCATGGCTCCGAGTTCGAGATCAGGATCCCGGCCAACCAGCCCGAGCCTACGGGGCCACTGGCGCCTCCCAACAAACTGCTGACCCCACCCCAGCTCTGTGATCCTTCGCGGATGAGCAGTGCGAGCAACTCCACGGTAGCTTCCTCGTTATTGTCGCCCGCACTTCGCACTCCCAGCCGCCCGATTCAGCAGCCGTCGCCCAGCCTGACCGATGAGTCGTCAGCGAGCTTGACCCCGGCACGCTCCGTCCCCAACTGCAAGTCCATGCCGCGTCACATCAACGGTGACACGCATGACAGTAAGCTCGGGGAGAAGCATCCGCTTACCTTCCTCGTGGCCGAAGACAACAAGATCAACCGGCGGGTGTTGGTGCACATGCTGAAGCGACTGGGCTATAAGGATGTCTACGAAGCCTGCAATGGAAAGGAGGCGGTCCGCATCATGCAAGACGTGTTGGTCTCCCAGCGGTCTGCGGAGGACTCCCCCAAGTGCGAGAGCACGGCCGATGGCTTTCCGATCCCCACTCTCCCGAATCACCGCAAGAAGATGAAGCCGGTGGATGTTGTCTTGATGGACCTCTGGATGCCAGAAATGGACGGATACGAGGCCACCTCCAAGATCCTCCAGCTGATGGATGAATCCTCCGGTCATCTACCTTCCACGGCGACGCCTGCAGCCCGTCCGCTCGTGGCACCGACGGTGCTGGCCGTCAGCGCCGACGTGACCGACGAAGCGCTCAGCCGGGCTTCGAAAGTGGGGATGAAGGGCTACATGACCAAGCCGTACAAGCTCTCGGATCTCGAGCGATTGATCCTTGGGTTTTGCAGTGACACCCCGACCCCTCGACACCCCGACGACTCGACGATGAATACATGACATAGAATCTCCGGTCTTTTACGTTCTTGATTCCCAGCCTCGCTTTATACCTCTTTGTCTTTCTTCTGTTGTCTGCCTTGAATCTGCTTTGGTCCGGCGCTGCTCTGCGCGAGCAGTGTGCCGTCCTGTTAGAATAATTTATAGTGCTGATGTATTTACGAGCGATCCCCGCATCCTTAATGATCGATTATGACAGGGGCCAGATGGAAACACCTACGTTTCATCCACTTGAGAGAATGCAATGATTTGGATGGTATACTTGTATCCTGCTAGATGGGCATGCCCTATCACGTTACGATGTATCCCCCCTCTTCTCCCCCTCATCAATCCCATACTCCGTCTCCAACTCCTTCCTCAACTCCAGTCCCTTTGCCATCCACACCGCCCCCAACCTCAAACAACTGATTCCCAAACCCACCCACCACACTATCCTCAACCCCTTAACATACACCCCCACCACCACCTTCCACTCATCCTCCCCCATCACCCCCTTCATCCCATGCATCTGACTCGCAAACGCATACGCCCCTCCGCGCTCTAACTCGCCCCTAACCCGCGCATCCCGCACCCCCGCAAGCTCCCCTCCCACCACTGCATCAAACACCACCGACGCAACCGTCACACCCCAGATATACCCGAACGTGCGAACAAAACTATACGCCGCCGTCGCGGCCGCGACATCCCTTTCCGGCAACGCGGCCATAATCGCCGGCAGAAGGACGGAGAGAATCATCCCTGCGCCGACGGCCGCAATGAGTTGATAGAAAACCCATTCAACGGTGGTCGAGGACTCGTCGAGAAGGGTTAATAGGCCGAATGAGACTGCGGAGAAGGCGAACGCAATGGCGTGAAGGGGTCGGTAGGCGCCAAAGACGCTAAGGAGGGTGCCTGCCAGGACGGCGAAGAAGAGGGTTCCGATGGCGAAGGGGAGGAAGGAGATGCCGGAGCGGGGGACGGTAGTGGCGTGGACGGCTTGGAAGTAGATGGGGAGGAAGTAGGAGAGGGCTTGGACGAGGATGGAGGAGAGGAAGGTGAGGAGGTAGGCGGTTGCGGAGGTGCGGGTGGTGAAGAGATGAGGTGGGATGCTGGGGGTGGAGGTGAGGGTTTGTTGGATGTGGAAGATGATCCAGCCCATGATGCCGAGGATGAGGGGAGTGATGATATGCCAGGAGGACCATGGGTGGTCGACCCCGCCCTGGATGAGACCTAGCAGGAGGGAGATCATGCTGGGGATGAAGATGAGGGTGCCGAGGTAGTCGAGGCGACTGGGTGGGGAGGGAAGGGGGCTGGTGTGGTTAGGGTGGGCACCAGATTTCACGCGCATGAAGAGTAGGATGGCCACCAGGGCGACGGCGCAGATGGGGATGTTCAGGTAGAAGATCCAGCGCCAGTTGGCTTCGGCGAGGGCACCGACGACGACGGGGCCCAGGGCTGCGGCCAGGCCGGACCAGGAGAACATGAGGCCTAGGTATTTGCCGCGCTCGCGAAGCGGCACCAGGTCGGCGCAGACAATGTCGAGCAGGACATACATGCCTCCGGCGCCGACTCCTTGGATGGTACGGCCGGCTATCAGCATGGCTTCATCTGCGACAACGTCCATTGCTACGACATCATCCTGGCGGATGGCACCCTCGTCACTGCCAGCGCCACCTCCCATCCAGACCTATGGTGAGTATTGGGTATGCGGCTGCGTTTGGGGGCGTGATGTGTCAGAATCAGGTGTATTACACGGGGGCGGACTAGGGGGAAGGGGGGTAGGGGAGTGCTGGAGAGGTTCACGGAGATTACACCCCGGTTGGAGGAGTTGAGGGAGGTGAGTCGGAGGTATGATCCCCAGGGTGTGTTTCAGAGGTTGGTGCCGGGGGGGTTTAAATTGGGGTTCTAGGTGGTTGGATCGTTGCATGGTGGTGAGAAGGAGTAGTGTTGTCGGACTGCTGGGTGTCTGTAGATATTGAAATGAGATGCTAGCAGGGCATAGAATGAGTATGAGCATACCCGTAGTACAATCCAGACAGCTCATGACCTGCCAGCCAGACATACCCAGCCGGACATAATCAGCCCTCATATGCCACCAACTCACCATCTCTACACCACCCAGAACCACTGCCATACCCTACCTACAGCCCCAAGCCAATCTACCTACACTTCCTTCCCCCAGGTAGAGATTATCGCTAAACCATCAATAAGGTAGTTTATCTGCTCGAAAACAAACCCATAAGATACAACAAATCAGGCCAGGTACCTGCCCGCACCCACCACCCCATTCTTTTCCTCACCATAACCACCCCCTCATCAATCAGAGGTAGGCAATTATGTCAACTTCTGCTTGATAAAAAACGACCGCAGATGCGACAGTTGCCAAGCACACGTCACCGACAACACAGCCAACTGGATCAACGTCCACCGCACCACACGTCCATTAGTAGCCTCAGACTGGTCACGGAATTCGGCTTCGCGCTCCTATTATCCCATTCATTAGTCCATGTCTTTCCTTCCCTGCATCTCCCCGACACTACCACACCCAGCAGCATATGAATACACTGGTATAAAAAAAAAGAATACTAACCCGCTGAAACACCTGCTCCCTACGAATATCCTGCAATCTCCCATTCAAATCCTTAACCTTCTGCACAATATCCTGCATCTTATCCTTATCCTCGGTCTCAATCTTGCTCGTCTCCCCGATCGCCATATCCAGGGTAACTTGGACCGCACCGTTAGGGGCACCGCCCAGCCAGCCGCTACCCACGGCGGCGTTCGTCTCGGGGGTGACGCAGATCTTGTGCAGACCGGCGTCGGCAGCGGAGAAGGTAAACCGGCCGGTGTCACTGTCGCGCTTGGAGACGACGCGGTGGTCGTTGTCGAAGATCTCGTCTACCGTTACGAGCATCTTGAGGTTCGGGTCTACCGTGTAGGTGTTGGTTTGTTGGTTGATTACGGCGGTGGAGTAGGTTCCTGTTTACCAGCCTGTTAGATAAGATGTATGGGGGGATATGGAGGGAGGGGTTATAGAGAAAGGATGGACATACCAACGACCAACGTATCCTTAGGGAGCTCCTCAAAGAAGCACTTGGTCTGGCGTCCGTCCATGTAGAAGTAGAGAGCATTGGCGGGCACCGTCAAACACAGGATGGCACACACAGCCAAGGCGGAGGACAGCCATGAGGCGGAGGATCGAGACGGCGCCATGGTGTGGTTCCGGGGGGTGGAATTGAGGTGGAGAGGAGAAACAAGAGAAGAGGAGGGTGAATTGGTGGTGATGTTAACAGTTGGCGATGAATTGCTCCAATCCAATCTGGCCGATCCCGTCTTGGCGCGAATTCTCACGTCGCCGGGTCTCGCCGCCTTCATTTCCCTCTTCTCTTCTTCTTGGTCATCAATGAAGGCTGCGTCGGTGGGCTTTTATTAAATTAAAGCATCCGACATATCTTTTTACTCTTCTAAGCACACTTGAATCTCCAGCAGGCACGCCATCATGGCCGCCGCCGATGTTCGCGACATGCTGGATCTGCCCGCGGAGGGCCAACCCCGACCTCACAAGAAACAAAAGGTCGTCGAGAAGCGTCCTGGTGAGCTGCCCCGATCCTCTTCTTCTGTGTGAAGCTGTGACTTGATCTGACTGTCTCAGAGGGCATCACCCGTGAGCTCTTCGCCCTGCTCGGCGAGCGAGCCCCTCCGATCGCCATCAACGAGAACCGATACAAGGGCCGTCCGAAATGGATGAGCAAACTGCGCGTCCGCCCATGGTACGTACGACCCCGATCCTCTCTCTCGTCGCATTGAACTAACCCATCAGGCGCATGACCCCCTTCGTGAATGGTGCCCGCTCCGACGGCCTCGTTCTCCGCCACTGGCAGCGCCAGCATGAACCCGCCAAGGTCCCCGCACTGGAGGGATCGGAGATGGAAATCGAGAAGAAAGAAGAAACAGCCGATACAGCATCCGCCGAGACACCGCAGCAGGACTCGATGTTCTCCAAATACAACGTCAAAGCCCGCGTCCCTAACCGCTACACCGACGAGGAATACAATCGCCATCTCAAGAGCGACGACTGGACGCGCCAGGAGACCGACTACCTGATGGACCTGGTCGAGGAATACGACCTCCGCTGGGTCATCATCGCCGACCGCTACGACTACCAACCACACCCGGTCGACACCGAAACCAACGCCAACGCCCTCGTCCCCGCCAAGCGGTACCGAACAATGGAGCAAATGAAAGCCCGATACTACTTCATCGCAGCCAGCATGCTCGCCCTCGAGCACCCCCCGTCCGAGATGTCGGAAGCCGAATTCGAACTACACGAGAAGATGCTCAAGTTCGACGCCGACCGCGAACGATCCCGCAAGGAGCTCGCCGCTCTGCAACTAAACCGCACCGCCGACGAAGTCCGCGAAGAGAGCATCCTCCTCGAGGAACTCAAACGCATCACCGCCAACGAACAAGACTTCATCACTGAGCGCCGCGAACTCTACTCCCGTCTCGAAGTTCCCATCAGCGTTGGCAACACCACCATGTACCAATCCAGTCAAGGCCTCTCTCAACTCCTCCAGACCCTCCTCCAAGCCGACAAGAGCAAGAAACGCCGTTCCATCCTGGGTCCCGAAGCCGGCGCCGCCCCCAGCCCAGCCAGCCAAACCCCGGCGCCCAACGCCCCCAGCAGCACCCGCGACAGTCGCGCGGACACCCCTAACGCCGCACCAGCAGCCCCAACCAACAAGAAAGCCGCGGCAGCCGCAGCCGCAGCCGCAGCGAACAAAGAAGCCCAACAATCCATCCGAACCCTCACGCCCGCCGAAGAAGCCAAATACGGCGTGCAGCACCACGACCGTCTCGCTCCAGGCGTACAATTCCGCAGCGACCGCGCTCAGAAACTCACGCAAGCAAAATCCAACGTCCAGACACAGAAGCTCGCTGCCGCGCTGGCAGAACTGGAGGTTCCGCTGCGGCTGGTCATGCCTACGGAACGAGTCTGCAAGGAGTTCGAGAAGTTGATCCACTCGGTGAATTTACTGCTCGAGGCGCGCAAGGTAGCTGAGAAGGTGGAGAGCGAGATCCGCGTGTTGGAGGCGGCCAAGGAGGAACGGGAGCGCAAGGTCAAGGAGGCGCAGGAGAAGGATAAACCGGAGGTAAAGTCAGAGCAAGAGGATCAGCCACTTCCCGCGGTGGAGGCTACGGATGGTGTGGAGAATATTGATGATGCGGCGGAAGGGGGTGAATCCGGGGAGAAGACGGGGGAGGTCGAGAGGACGTCGCATAAACGCTCGGCGAGTGTGCTGAGCAATACCAGCGATAAAAGTACCAAGCGACAGCGCAAGTGAGTCAGGCATCTATGGGCGTTGGAGGGCGTTTTGTGTTTCAATATACCTATGTACGACTACATGAACTTGGTCTGGATAAACGGGCAGCTAATGTAATTCTGCTGATGCAATACATCGATATTGGTCGTTCCAATTTTTCTGGGTACATTGATGGCGGGGTGTTTCCCTTAACGGTTACTGGTGTAGTTGAGGATATTGATTGGTTAGAAGAGCGCAATGTTGCATGTAGTACATCGGACTAAGCGCTGCAGAGGACCTTGTGCGCTCTCGCATCAATATATAGATGCCCAACCTACCCGAGCATTTCCTGGCAGTCTTGGTAAGTGCTCTTCCAATCGTCGGTGATGGCTTCCGATCCAGTCTTGTCCGAAGAATGGTGCCGATCCCTTTCGACTATCTGAGCGCCGGTGTCGATCATCTGTTCGTCGTCAACATGCTCGTCCTGGCATTCTCCGGAGTCGGCATCTCCATGCGACTGCTCGATGGGGACAATAGGGACAATAGGGACATCGTCATCGGCGCTCTTGGCCTTATTCTTACGGTCGAGGACCTTGAACTTCAGCATCCGACCCTCCTTTCTCCGTGCCACAGGATATCGCCCGGCCGGCGTTGTCAACCTTGAAGTCGCTTTTGCCTCGAGCCCACGCGTGATTGCCGACACGCTGCGACCCTTGGTCAAGAGACTCCCCGTACGCCGTAACGTTGCCCATCTCCCTACAGACCGTCCTTCCGTACTCTTGGTGGAGACCGATGAGCTTTTCTGCGGGCTCGATTGGCCGCTCACCGGCTGGTTTGGGTCAACCCAGGAGCAAAAATCCCAAGGATTTTTGGCGTCGCCATCTGCCCCCGCATCACCTTGATCTTTCTTTCGTTTGAGCTTCTCCAATAGCGAGAACTTCATTGGATCACTCCCGGCTTCGCTAAAAGCGCTAGACAAGCTGCGAAGACGCATGCGGCTCATGATGCTTGATATATCAAAACCGGGATCCCCCATCTTGGGAGATGTCTTCCTAGTCTGCTCTGTAGCTGCGCTCCCAACACGCCTTGACATTTCACCTTGGAAACGTGTGTTAATGGCTTCCACTTCTGGGATGCTGGCCTCGCAAGGATCAGACCTATCTGGAAATTGATCGGCTCCGTCATTGGCGGGAACCAGGGTGTATCCATACCCAAGCCGCCGTCCTCCCGACATCCATCCCACACTCACCTTGCGAGGGGATACAAGATCAGACTCTGTGTCATGGAGGCCATGAGCAAGAGGGGTCAGTGACCGGTCTGACTCGAATCGCTCGGTAAACTTGCTTCTCTGCGCCTCTGCTTTATCAGCATAGTTGTCCGTGACGGAGGTATAGAGAGATTCCATAAGAAAGGAATTAGGTGAGCAATTAAAGCCCGCAGTAGGCTCTGCACCCAGTTCCTTTGAGGTGGCCTGATGTTGAATTTGTTTATCCACAGAGTCGCTTGGGATGCCGGCAGATGAAAGGCTGGTCTTTTGAGAATAGCACGAGGAGGAATGGTCTACCGGGGCCTTTCTGAATCTCGGTCCTGTTTGGCTAAACGGTGCCTTTCCTGTGGCAGCTCCAGGGTCATGAGGGGGCCGAGGAGCATTCCACGTCCCGGCATTGGTAGCCCACCTGTTTTCATCAAACGATTGCTTTGGGGATAAGATACGAGGTGATGTCGAACAAGACGCCAACATCGTCGGGATGTTCATGTCACCAAGGTGAATCGAACAGTTATCTGACATGGTGCCTGTGGGGGGCTGGCGCCGTCTCTTCCTGACCGAGATCTGTGAAGGCCCAGCTGGTGAGTCTGCGGATGTAGTATAAGGGAACGGCACAGGAGAAATCGGACTCGAATAGCCAGAACCGTGTCTAGGCATACTCGGGTCAGGTGTCGCCATGCGAACTGGAGGACGATATCCTTGATGCGGGTACGAGCCGTTTCTCTTATTGTGAACGGGACTGCCTCCGCCTCTTTGAGGTCTTGCAACTCTGATTCGGCGACTCCCGTCGTCCGCACGAAAAGCAGAAGAACCTGATGACTGGGTAGCCCAAGATGTTTGGTTCCTCGAGCGCAAACCCGGCTGTGGTTCTTCCATGACGGTACGGTCCAACCGTGCATCCGCCATTGTTTCACTCTGGGGACCATGACCTTGGTCATATGAAAGCTCCCGCTCGATCTCCTGCCGCAGAGGGGAGACAGTCTCCTGAATGATGCGTGTTGGGTGATCTCTGGTATGACTGATCTGCTTAGGGGTGCTGATGAACTGCGCATCGCTGTCATATCCTCTTTCGCTCATCAGGCTACTGCCGATGTCGTCTGGGGTGATTACTCCTTTACTGGTGTTGGCCGGTTTGGACGAGAAGGGAAACCCAGGGGACCCCGACTTCCTTTGGGCTCTCGGCTTTACACGAAGGTCTTTGGCTTCTCGGGAGAAACGTCTGCGCAGTCTATCGGACAAGCCACTGGAGCCTCTGTGATGACTAGAGCGTGCATCTTCCCTTGTCGAGGAATTGCCTGTCACAGTCAGCATGCCACGCAGACCCGGTCAACGGCGGCTCACCCTCAGGCTCTTCGTCTGGGGATGGCCTCGCCGGCTTCAACTGGTAGGAGCGTCTTGTGTCCGAGTCGGAGGTTTTCCAGTATCTTCGGAAGCGAGGGCAAATGAGGAAGAACGCCATTGATCTGACGGGGCGTGTGAAAGTGGGTTGTGGCCCTTGTCAACCAGGCGACGGTGATACGGATTCATGGTGAGTGATCTGATGACAATTGCTGCCACTGTTTCTTGAAGATGATACCACGTACATATGAGGAAGGCGGAACCGACCAAAACAGCAGGTGCGTCCCTTGTTGATGCTTAACAGGAACTAGGACTGAGCACATTTTCCTGTCCGTCTATACGGGAAGGAACAGAAAGTGTCCGGCATGCCTTGAGGGCAATTGAACTTCCCCAGATCTGCACGAAAGATACTCCGCATCCCGAAAATCACCGAAGCCATCTCCGGTAGCTGAATTCTTCAGCGCGCGGCGCACCCATTGCATTATATGTTGATATATATCGCCGAGGGTTGTCAATCTACTCCGTACTAGGTGACCTAATCGGACTCCGAACTAGGACTTCATGCACCGACTTCCTATCGGCGTGTTTTAGTTCTACAGCATGGACCAGGATTAGCACGTTGAGTCAAAGCAACTTCCGCCCTGGTCGATAACAGCTTTAGTGGCGAATCGGGCGGATCTCACCTCAGATTTGGCCAATTGCCCACGCTGATAGGCTCTTGGCTGTCTCGTGCAGCAGCGTAAGCCCGTTACTCCAATGGGGTCCATCGCCGATCAATTGCAGTCCGAATCGGCTCCAGTCCCACGATGCGTGAGCGGGTGCAACGAGCCTCGACTGGAGCAGACAGAGTGTGGAATACTGTGTAGTAATGGGCGTGGCTAACAGCTCGTATCAGCCTGGCATCCACCGGCCAGAACCTTATTAGGGGCCGATCCCGGAAGGGAGGCACAGGATACTCCGGACTTTTCCACGGCGCTGACTGGCCGGGTCGGGGGTCGGGGCGGTGGTCTCGTCTCCGCGCTAAACATCCTGGTGTTCTTACAATCACGCCATTTGACGCTATGCACTGGAAGGGTTAGTCGGAACCCCTCCACTGGAGGAGACTCTCGATTTTTTCCAGGATGACACATCCCTCCCAGACACGGAAGCAATTCGTGCTTCAATGCGAGAGTTTTGCTTGCAGGTTGCTGCAGCTCCAAGGGATTTGGTAATGGAATTGGTGAAAGCTGGGAAGGACGAACCTTACTTGGATGGTGCCGGAGTGTGTTTGGAGGATCATATCTTACCTTACCAAACGGAAAGATGTAAGTCTGCCTGACATTCCGTCTGGAATAGGTTAGGTCGACAGGTACGGTGTTGTACGCGAGTTGTAAGAGGTCAGCTCGACCCCTCCATTCACTCCGATGGCCCACATCGGAGGGGGTCGACGAGGCCCGCCCCTCGAGTGACTCCCCCTCCGCCTCTGCTTATAATACTCCCCCTCCATCCCCTCCTCTGCTCCTTTCTTTCTTTCTCTCTCCATCCCTCTCCCCTGTTTTCTCCTTCTTCATCTTGCCAGCAAGAGACTATTGCATAGTCCTTGTCTGATTTCACCCATTCACCCATTTTCCAATCTTGTTCCTTGTTTTTATCACTTCACACACACACAACCGTCAAGATGGTTCAGTCCTCCGTCTTGGGTTTCCCCCGTATGGGAAAGCTCCGTGACCTCAAGAAGGCCACCGAGGCGTACTGGGGTGACAAGATCTCTCGTGATGAGCTCTTGGCCGAGGGAAAGAGACTCCGTCTGGAGCACTGGAAGATCCAGAAGGAGGCTGGTGTTGATGTGATCCCCAGCAACGACTTTGCCTTCTACGATCAGGTCCTCGACCACATCCAGATGTTCGGTGTATGTTCTACTGTCTCCTGACATCCTTGATCCTCACTAACATCGTTGCTAGG
Source organism: Aspergillus ibericus CBS 121593 (assembly GCF_003184845.1). Taxonomy (NCBI): domain Eukaryota; kingdom Fungi; phylum Ascomycota; class Eurotiomycetes; order Eurotiales; family Aspergillaceae; genus Aspergillus; species Aspergillus ibericus. The sequence goes on along the minus strand of NW_020292100.1, from coordinate 930,162 downwards.
TCGTTCCCGAGCGCTACTCCAAGTACAACCTCCACCCCGTTGACGAGTACTTCGCCATGGGCCGTGGTCTCCAGAAGCCCGCCAAGGATGGCCAGGCCGCCATTGACGTCCCCAGTTTGGAGATGGTCAAGTGGTTTGACTCCAACTACCACTACGTCAAGCCCACTCTCCAGGACAACCAGACCTTCAAGCTGGCCGCTGAGCCCAAGCCTGTGGTCCAGTACCTCGAGGCCAAGGAGGCTGGTGTCATCACTCGCCCCGTCATCCTCGGACCTGTGTCCTTCCTGACCCTCGCCAAGGCTGACCGTGGTCAGTCCGTGGACCCCATCACCAAGATCGACGAGCTCCTCCCCGTCTACGTTGAGCTCCTCACCAAGCTCAAGGAGGCCGGTGTTGAGGATGTTCAGATCGATGAGCCCGTCCTCGTCTTTGACCTGCCTGCCAAGTCCAAGGCTGCCTTCAAGCCCGCCTACGAGAAGCTCGGTGCCCTCGGTGCCCAGGCTCCCCGTCTCCTCCTCGCCACCTACTTCGGTGACGTTGTCCACAACCTTGATGTCTTCCCCGCCCTCCAGAGCCTCTACGGTATCCACATTGACCTCGTCCGCAACCCCGAGCAGCTCGACGCTGTTGTTGCTGCCCTGGGCCCTCAGCAGGTTCTGTCTGCTGGTGTTGTTGACGGTCGTAACATCTGGAAGACCAACTTCAAGGCCGCCATCGAGAAGGTTGAGCTGGCCATCCAGAAGCTCGGCAAGGAGCGTGTCATCGTTGCCACCTCCAGCTCCCTCCTCCACGTCCCCCACACTCTCGAGAGCGAGAAGAACCTGGACCCCGAGGTCCGTGACTGGTTCAGCTTTGCTGTGCAGAAGCTGTCCGAGGTTGTTGTGATCGCCAAGGCCGTCACCGAGGGCCCTGCTGCTGTCCGCGAGCAGCTCGAGGCCAACGCCAAGTCCGTCCAGGCTCGTGCCTCCTCTGCCCGCACCAACGACCCCAAGGTCAAGGAGCGCCAGGCTGCCGTCACTGATGAGCAGCACAACCGCCAGTCTCCCTTTGCCACTCGTATCGCCGAGCAGAGCAAGTCCATCAACCTCCCTCTCTTCCCCACCACCACCATCGGATCCTTCCCCCAGACCAAGGAGATCCGTGTCCAGCGCAACAAGTTCACCAAGGGTGAGATCACCGCTGAGCAGTACGAGAAGTTCATCGAGAAGGAGATCGAGGAGGTCGTCCGCATCCAGGAGGAGCTCGACCTGGACGTCCTGGTCCACGGTGAGCCCGAGCGTAACGACATGGTGCAGTACTTCGGTGAGCGCCTGACCGGTTACGTCTTCACCACCCACGCCTGGGTTCAGTCTTACGGATCCCGCTGCGTGCGTCCTCCCATCATTGTCGGTGACATCTCCCGTCCCGCTCCCATGACTGTCAAGGAGTCCAAGTACGCCGTGTCGATCTCCAAGAAGCCCATGAAGGGTATGCTTACCGGCCCCATCACCTGTCTGCGCTGGTCTTTCCCCCGTGACGATGTCCACCAGTCCGTCCAGGCTCAGCAGCTGGCTCTCGCTCTCCGCGACGAGGTTGTTGACCTCGAGGCTGCTGGCGTCAAGGTCATCCAGGTCGACGAGCCCGCCCTCCGTGAGGGTCTCCCTCTCCGTGCTGGCAAGGAGCGTGAGGAGTACCTCAAGTGGGCCGTGCGTGCTTTCCGCCTGGCCACCTCGGGTGTCACCGACGGTACCCAGATCCACTCTCACTTCTGTTACTCGGAGTTCCAGGACTTCTTCCACGCCATCGCTGCGCTGGATGCGGATGTTCTGAGCATTGAGAATAGCAAGTCGGACGCCAAGCTGCTCAAGGTGTTCGTCGAGGAGGCCTACCCCCGTCACATTGGTCCCGGTGTCTACGACATCCACTCGCCCCGTGTTCCCAGCGAGCAGGAGATCAAGGACCGTGTCGAGGAGATGCTGCCCTACCTCAAGCCCGAGCAGCTCTGGATCAACCCCGACTGTGGTCTGAAGACGCGCCAGTGGCCCGAGACCAAGGCTGCTCTGACCAACATGGTCAACGCTGCCAAGTTCTTCCGTCAGAAGCACGGCAACTAATTTAATCTTTACATTTTTTAATAACCCATGATTGGGGGCGACATTCTCAACCTGTCGTCTCGGGATCGGATTGGATCCGGTCCGTTTTTGATGAGTTACGATGATGATACCAAAAGTTCAACATATGGGTTGGGTTTCATTAGAGGGTACGGAGTTCAACATATCAACGCTTTCAACATCGGCGTGACAGACGCCAGTATCGTGCGGACTTGATGTCACAGCCGATCGCTAATTTCAACAATGTTGTGTATCAACATGGTAGCTACTTTACTACCACAATGCATTTGCATTACCTGCATTACCTCCATTACATGTCTTATTCTGTAGTTGTATGTCTGTAGTCTGTAGCGATCATAAGTGTAATATCTGAACTCGACAACATGTCAATATTACCGACCCAGTAACTAATCATACAGGCATTCCTAATCCAACCTCATGTGGCATCTCCCCTACCCCAGATACCCATTCAACTGACCATCACATCACACCATCACCACCACCACCAAGCATAAACATACTCCCAATCTCACCCACCCAACCAACCCACCCCAATCCCAAGAAAGAAAAATAATACTCACAACCACGAAACAAACGGCACCACGGCCCCCCGTCCCTGAACCCTCTCCCCAAACCTCTCCACATACCACACCCTCCCCCACCGCGCATGCGGCAACATATTCGTCACCGCATTCACGACAAACACCACCGCCGGCACGGGGAACCCGACCCCAGCCCACGACGCGAGCTTCGCAGCGGGAACGAGCCACGGCGCGAGATGGAGCGTTGGTCTGGAGCCAAGTGTGTTGAGGATGGGTGAAGTAGGGGAAATGCAAGCGCCTAATAAAGCAAACCCAGTCCATTCGATCCATTCAGCGACGTAGTGCGGGTAGAGAATGGATGTGAAGAGTCCGGTGGGTGGGGGGATGGTGTAGATTTTATGGTAGATATTCCTTTCCCTATTCCCATTATCGTTTTCTTGTTGGTCTTTCTGTTGATTTTGGGGGGTGGTATCTTTGATGGTGGGTGTAGAGGTAGAGGTCGAGGGGGAGGGGGATGAGTTCTTCTCCAACCTCCGAAGCGCCTCTTCACGTCTCAGCCGGAAGAGAGTCCGTTCGGCGTGGATGTTACATGCCATGCCGAGGATGAAGAGAATCAGTCCCAGTTTACCGATTATCATCTTCATCACCCCATCCCCTCCAGTGATGGCAGTCCCACTCCCATCCAAACCCTTCAAAGAAAGCGGATATCCCACCAACCACCCCGCCAAACACGCCGAATTAAACCAATTAAACGCCCCCGCGGCCAGCACAATCCCCCCATGAATGGGTGACATACTCGGCGCGGCAAAGAAGGGAGAGATGATAGCGCGGTTAATGTAATGGAGGACAAACAGGGCCGCGAGAAATTTATTCAAGGGGGGAAGAGGGGGCAGGGAGTACTTTTGGGGTAGGGTGGTGAGGAGGTAGAGGAGGTTTAGGGGGGAGATGATTTCCATGGTGAACCAGGCCCAGCGGCCGGGGAGGTTGAGGGGGGAGGATTTGAGGGAGGTTTTGCCTGCCGGGTGGAAGGAGGTGAGCCATTGGATTAGGGATATCTATTCTTTCTGTTAATGGGGGGTGGGATTGGGGGGGGGTGGGATTGGGGGAAGGCGTACGGCGGGAAAGTATTGGAAGATGTTGATGAGCTGGGCGTAGGTTTCGGGGGGGGGATGGAGGAGGGTGTCGAGGGGGGGAAGGGCCTGGATGCAGGAGATGGCGGTGCCCATGGTGGGTGGGAGGGATGCACAATTAGGATAGATGTTAAGAGATGGATCTTCCCGATTCGAGGTATCAGGAATTACATGCTGGATTGCTGGGGGTGAGTGATGTCAAACGGAAGACAGATGAGTCAGCAGCTGGCAACACTACAATTCAGTAGTTACGTGACATCCATAGCATTGCTCTAACCCAATCGCCGACTACCAAAACATAGATAGATATAGTGTTCTCTCATCCCCAGTCACCCAGTTCAGCCACTCGTGTCCATCTGCTCCGACACCAGCCCTCGTCGCCGCTCCGCCAGTCGCTCGTTCTTGAACGCCTCGATCCGCGCCTTCATCTCCGTATCTAGGCAGGTTAGTCTTCGCTCGTTTAAGATCAGATAGACACCTACCAGGTATTACATCCTCCATTTTCAGTGGTGCTCGGTTGAACGGATCATGTGGATCGCTCAGCAAGTGAGACCGGATCGTAGCGCGGTCGATGGAGACGCGCGAGCCAGGCAGAATGACCGGATCCTCCATCAAGGTATACATCAGAGGATCTAAAGATGTCAGCATGATCCAAGAACCGCGCAGCAGCAGCCTACCTAAGAACTCGTCCGGAACCTCGCCCAGATCCTCCTCGGCCTGCTCATCGGCCTCCTTGGCCTCCTTCACCTTCTGCTGTAATTGCTCCCACCGTTGAAATTCTTCCGGCGACTTGAGCGAGAATTTCTGCAGAATCTCCGCCGCCTTGACAAAGTTCGCCGGCTTGTACGACCGCCCATCACGAGCCACCGCAATGATGAAGTTCTCTTTGAGCATCAAGTTCAGGTATACATCGACAATCTCACTGAGCAGCGCTCGCGGGTTGAAGCCGTACTCCTGCAGGTTGTCCACCCGGAGACTGGCGCTCTTGGGTCCCACCATCGTCTCCAGGTTGTAGTCCAGCATGTCCGCCAGGCGCTGCACGATTTCGGGCATCGTAAACGAGTCCGCCAGCGCGTCCGTAAACAGCTTGAGCATCGCCACCGTCTCGTTCGTCAACTGCATGTATGACTTGGCGTTACGCTGTGCCGACGCCAGATGCTCTTCCTTCTGCTGCCGCACCGTGGGATCCATCCCCGCCGCGTTGCGCAGCTCTGTTTGCGTCTTGTAGATGGTGATGAACGCTCCAAAGGACTCGTCGAGCACGAACGTAACGTCGTTGAGCAGCAAGTTCACGAAGCGCACGAAGAAATCTAGATTCTGTTTGGACTGGTTGTACAGCTTGTTGCGGTAGAGTGTGTTCGGCCAGATGCATTTGATGATCTGGAAGATTTCATACCGGATGTTGAACTTGTCAAAGAACTGCGTATGCGTGCCCGTGTGCTCCGCCTCGATGTAGAACTTCATCAGCGCGTGCAGCAGATGCTCGTTGGCAAACGGCATGGAATTGAGCAGGTCCACCAGGACCCCCCGAGCGCCCCCAGGGCGTGGCCAGGTGCCGCGGAACAAGATCGACACCAGTCCCGCCTTCAGGTACGGGTTCTTGATGTAGTCCGAGCTCTCCAGGAAGGTGATACAAAGCATCACCAGCTCGTCGCCCTGCGTGGCGGTGATGATCTGGGGCATGCACCACATGATGAACTTGAAGTTGCTCACAATGTCGTCCAGGAAATACTCGGGCAGACATTGGAAGACCTCCGGCTGCTGCGGCGGAAGAGGGAGCCGGATCGGTTCCTTGGGGAAGTTGGTGCCCGAGACCACCCGCAGCAGCCACACAATCACGTATCGCATGAACAGCATTGACCGGGCCTGCCATTGGTCGTCAAACAGGACGCCCTGGAGACTGTACTTCAAGGCCAGGCCGAGATCCAGCTTATCCTTGTACTTCTTGAGTGCCTGCTCAAAGACGCGGAGCTGCACCGGGTTGTTGACCCACCGATGCCGTTCCAGCTCGAACTTGTTGATGGTAGACTCCATGTGCCGCAGGTCTTTCTCGAGCTGCTCCAGCTTGGACGTCAGCGACTCGCTGCCGTAGTGATGCGCAGCAACGGTGAGAAAGAAGATCTCGGTGATAAAGTTCGAGGCACCGTCCGCCGTCTTGGCGTAGAACGCATCCGATGCGTGCTTATCGGCATTGATCTTGGTCTCATCCCGCATGTCCACCCGAGGGTTGCGATGCAAATAGTTGGCATCCACTCGGTCAATCTGACCAGTCGTTAGCTTGCATCATTCCACGACGAAGCGCACTTACCTTGGTGAAGCTGGCATCCATGAATGGCTCGCAGAGTTGGTCCAGACACGTCGTAAGGTTGAACATGAAACCGTCGGATGAAACCGTGTTAGGGTCCACTTGCATCGCCCGACGCTTATGGTTGATGTTCAGGGAGGCCGCGAACCAATCCAAAACACACTCCCTGGCATCTTTCGACGCGCGAATCAAATGGTTCACGATATCAAGCAAGTCCGCGCTGATCATATGCTGCATCATGCGGATCGACCGCTGTGCGTTCAGGATGTACGCCTGATCCCTCGTCTTGGGACTGGAAAAGTAAGTCAAGGTCACACTGCTCTGCAGCGGCGACAAGCGGAACCATGGCCCGAGGAGCGTGCTCTTCTCGAACGTAGCCGGATCGCGAGTCGCGTTGAAGATCGACGACTCGGTGATAGCCGCCGCGATGACCGCGTGACGGACGAGATTCCGGAGAGCCTACAAATTAGACACGCGCTCCGAACGAGGGAGTGGTCTGCACATACTGTCATATATGGCTTGTAGTCATCATTGATGGTCATGGCCGCAAGCTCCTGGCTCATCTCCTCCACCGCCGCGATGAAGGCCGGCTTGAGGCTCTCATCCTCGTCGAACCGCTTGACGGCCTCGCCGATGAACTCAAAATCGACACCCTTGTCATCCTCGGGGTCCAAGAGGAGATACGGCTTGAGCGGGGATTTCTCCGATGGCTCGAGCCTGTACACGAGTCAGCCGTATCCTGAGCCAAGAGGACCACTTCACCGAACGCACCCAAACATCTCCGGCATCGTGATCGCAAAGATACAATAGCTCAAGCACAGACGGCGGGCCTCGCCGATGGCATTGAACTTGGGGTCATCTTCGCGACTCCGACGGAACCCTTTGTGCAGTCGGGAGATCCGCCTCCAGCAGGGGAGCAGGTAGTCCAACGGCTTCTGCCGGGGGGCATTGGAGGCCGCTTCCAGAAGGGCCTGATCCAACACCGAGACATCCACACGAACCTCCCGTCCCTGGTCCTCGAGCTCGCTCCGCAAGCCCGGCAAATATGTTAATCTCTGTCCGTGAATATCCTTCTGCCGAGCCTCGTTCAAGGACAACTTGAAGACGGCGCTCAGCGTACGATCCTGGAAGGCCTCGATGGTCTCTTCTGCTCTCGACGGTGGGGGTGTACCGGACACTGGCGTCACGGTTTGTGAACGGTCTGGCACCGAACTGGCAGAGGCTGCTGGGGTGATTTTGATCCGCTTCCAGTCCGACTGGGGCAGCAGTTGTGGTGAAGGGGCTGACGAGCCGGGGGCGCTGCCCGGATTCGATGCGGATTGAGCATGGTATCTATCGGAGGGAAATCGAGGGGACTGCGTGGACAGCGAAGGGGAGGCTGGTTGGCTGGATGCTGATTCTGCGGCGCCTTCAGTCTGCGCGGGCGGTGTTGGGTTGCCCAATTTTGCCAGGCGCTTGCTGCGGATCTGGACAAGGTCAGGCGAAACTGCGGGCGGAAAGGGACAATGATCGAGCCGGACCACGAGAAGGCACTCACCTTGTCCGCTTCAGACTGGCTCTCGGACATCGTGGATAATGCTGATGGGGCAGCCCGAAGCAGAAGGGCTTCCGTGATCAGCGGGGCTGAGACGGCAAGTCGTGGCTGGAACCGAAAACTCAGATGGGAGAGAAGAGACGTGAAGATAAGTAACCGAGAGAGGAGACAGCCGAGGCGCGGAGAGATGCGATGTGGCCTGGATGACCCAAGGCGAGGCAGAAGGATGGAAGTAGTGATCCCTGGGCGTCGTTCTTCTGGCCTGGTCGCTGAGGTTCGCCCGCATTAACTAAGCTGGTCGGCGTTTGTTGTTCGCCGCAGGCCATCTCCACTCCACACTATCGTGATTCGTGCCTATCATTTCCGACGCTCCAATCTGAATATACATTCCTGTCAGGCTAGTACTAAACAAAGCTACTCCAAGCTGGGTCATCACTCCGTCAACGCCGTCAAATCCTGCACACGTATGGACATCTAATGGACAAGGGGCTTGGTCGTAAAAAACAAAAGAATTAGGTATAAAAGCCGCAGAGATGGCACCCACGTGCCAGACAAGTCTTGCTTTAGTATTTCCCCTTCAACGAATCCAAACGCCGACAGCTCTTCAGCTCCATCGCTCTCGCTTCCTTGATCTTCTCTACATCCGGGAAGAACCAGCCCTGGGCGTCCTGCAGCATGCGATCGCGAAGGTGTACCTCGCTCTCACACTCATACCGAAGTTTTGAAACGTAGTCCACCTCCACCCGTTGGTCTAGTTGTCGGAATTTCCGCGCAGTGTAGTCCTCCACATCACCCGGATTCACGTAGTAGTCGATATTCAACTTGGGGGTCGTGCGATGCACCGTGTGGGGAGGCACAGCGGCATCAAATCTGTACGAAGGGCCAGCAGGAGTCGAGGAACCGGAGAAGAGCGACGAGATCCAAGGGAGCACGAAGAGGAGGATGAGAGGAAGAAGCTGCTGAAAAGTCGACCACATCGACGGCGCAGGCTCGGCGGCCCGGGCGTTGGCTTCGCGTGGCCTTCTCCGTGGCCGAGCGCCTCCAAATTGATGGACTCGGAATCCGGGGCCGCCACCCATGTTGAAAACGAACTGAGGTCCACCTACACTAGTTAGCCAGATCCTCCAGTATCCTCACGAACGCGCCGGCGGGTACATACCGAAAGGACTAAATCCACCACCCATGTTGCCAAAGCCTCCGCTAAAGAACCGCTGGAACAGCTCCTCCGGCGAAATCTCCTCCTCGAACATCGGACCACCAGCGCCTGACCGCTGGAACCCACCGCCGCTGAATCCGCCAAAGGGCGAACCGTCCGAGGGACCAGCACTCGGGGTGAACCTGCTGTCCGGATCGCCTCCAAACTTGTCATACTTGGCTTTCTTGTCGGGATCCGATAAGACCTGGAAGGCACGCGCGACCACTGTCCAGTCATTAGCAAACCACAACCCTCATAGATAGCGATTCCATCACTCACACTTGAACGCCTCATCCGCGCCCTCATACCCGTTCTTATCAGGATGTGTCATTAAACTCAATTTGCGATAGGCCTTCTTGATCTCGCCATCCGAGGCCGTCTTCTCCAGCGACAGGATCTCATAATACGCCGTCGACGAACATTTCCGTATCCTCAGCACCGCCGCCTTCTGCTCGGGTGTGTATTTCCGGTCCTGGTTGCCCTGGTTGTGCTCGCGGGATTTCGCAGAGCCCCCAGTGTCTGCCCCAGACGCGGTGGCGGATGGCATGGCAGCACTGGATGTGACCGTCTATCGAGAAATCTTCCCCACTTAGTCGGTCGTAGAAATCCCACTCTGCCGGAGATTTGTTTGCGGAGGTGGAGGTGGAGGCTGAGGCTGTCGGAGGAAGAGTGGGTGGATCAGCGAGAGCCGACAGATTGCCAGATTATAGAGGGGGGCGATTTTTGCAATCGATCCGAGTGGTATCAGCGATGAGGAGAGGCCAGGGGGCACAGGGATTGGCTGGTGCTGACTGGTGCGAGCCACCCTCGATCTGGGGAACAATAAACTGTACTGGGATTGATAAAACGTGGTGAGTTTCTGGAGGTTCAGTTGTTGACGCTAAGCCTCGGGCGAGTGAATGAGTGACCGTTAAGGTTAGTCAGGAAAGCAGTGGCTGTCACAAGCCGCTCCATCGCCTTCACTGCACCATCCAGATTCTATCTGTATCTTGCACGTTCATCCTCTCTTTTGCTACCTTTTTGGTCTGTTCATGGCGCATTCCTAAGATAATCTCACTGACACCGTCTCCCTTCCCCAGATTACCATCTCAATCATGGCTGGTCCGAATTCTCCGATAGACGAGACGGAAAAGTCTCTAGTGCAGAAAGCTAGAGCCTGGGGAGGTAAGTCATTGTCCATGCGCATACACCTTATTCGAGACATTGGCAATCGAGCATATCATTAACACCTCGACGGTTTACAGAGAATTCGTTTCCGCCCACTCTGCTTGCCACCCTCATCACAGCACAGTACATGCGCCCGTTCCAACCACTTCCGATGCTGTTCCCGCCCGTCCTCCTGTTCACCAGCTATGCCAACATCCAGGGCTTCAAGACTGATACGGCGGGCATCAGCGCGGCGTGGTCCGGGCTGTATCTGTTGCTGGCGGGTCGCCGGAAGCAGCCATTCATGAAGAAATGGGGTGCTCGCGGCATTGTCCGCGGCATGACCATGGGTCTGTGCTTGGTCAATATGGTCAGTGGTGGTCTGGCCTATACCCTGGGGAAGCGCGAAGAGGAGGAGGATTAATGTGATACTGCATCTGGCGCGGGTACAGTTATGCGGGGCAGCCTCGTGTACGATATCAGCTGGGAAAGGCGTCGCTTGGGCATGGTGTTTGGTTTCTTCAACGGCGGCATCTATTGGCCTTCATGACGGTGTCTCTACATGAGCTATGTGTATAGTATATAAAATCTGAGCGACCGACTCTCACTCATCCTCTGGCCGGCCCTTGCACGATTAATGTTGCATCTTTTATTGCCGTCATCACTCCGTGTATGGCCGTTCAGCAAGGATGGCATCGCGGACACTGGGAGGGACCAGCCACTCGAGATCTTGCGGGTTCGTTACGGCAGCTTCCCGAGCTCTTGTCGAGCTTACCGACTGCGCCCCAGGCTTCTTGCCTTCGACGAGCTTGATGCGTTCAGCCCATTGCCGTTTGCCACCCACATGGTCTTGACCTCCCTGTGCCAGGTCGGCCATGAACGCCTCCTGCTCGTCTCGACTGCCCCAGTCACTATCCGGACGCATGGTGACTCTCAGCCGATGCTGGGACAGAAATGGCCCCAAAGGCTGGAGGGTATACTCCGGCGGGTAGTACTTAGGGTTGAAGATGCGGATCAACGTATCATAGCCCGTCAGATGGACCTGCTCGAGTGGCTGGGGGTATATACCCGCGCGCTCAATTTCCGCCGCCTTATCCACGAAGTACGGTTTCTTGGTGACACCGATGTCGATCACGGGAAGGTTCCGGGCCACCGGGATGGACTCATTGGTCCGTAAGGACGAGAGCAGATCTCGAGCGAACAGCTCCATCATCACGAGACGGTCCTCGAATGAGGCCGGCTTGGAGGGCTTGTCGGCATTCTGCGTGGCAAGAAGCAACAAGAGGCGTGCAGGCTTGTGGGGGTTTTCTAGAAGAGCGGACGTCGCGATTCTGCTGTGGGCAAGAGTGGGCGGGTTGAAGGACGAGTCGAGCACATATAGGACGTCACTGGCAGGAGGATCGTGGCGCTCGGAGGGGACGGAAGCCAGAACCTCAAGGCTCCGGGTCGATGCAATGAAGTGTCTCAGTCCGGCAGCGTACTTTTCGCGCAGAGCGTGAAAGGCGGGGCTCGTCATTCTGGGAGCAGATGTGTCAATCGGCGTAGTCAGACAACTCACAAAGTGTAATCAAAGTGGTGTGCGAGGCTAGATACGAGCAAGGATGCCCAAGCCCAGTCACGTCAGAGGCAGCACGAAGAGGTGGGGTTATGGACGGGAAGTATCCATGGACGTCGCCGAGGAGGAGACCCTTTGGCGCGGGTGGCTGCAGGACCCGGATTTCGAAGCCTTCCTCATCCGTATGGTCGGTATGCTGTACTGTAGTAGATGCTGTATCTACCTACTATCGAGGGGTCTTGTCACGGTCGAGACCCTAACCCACACGGCAGGGCCGATATTAATCTTTATCTGGTTGCAGTGTCTGGCGGTCTGTGAGCGGTCCTCTAGGATCGCAACACTTAGATTAACGGGATGATCACAATCAGGGACTCGGGACCATTTTCGGTATCCGTAGGACCCGAAATTTTTGAACATCAACATTGGCCGGTTGAATTAGGTTTGCATCAGGGCCACTGTGTTCTCGCTAATTGCCGCTTACTCCGTGTGTGTGTGGAGTCAGGGTCGGTCACGGAGTCTGCCAGTTGATTGTGTCGCTGGTCCATACGGAGTACACAGTAGGGAGTCAGGACTCAGGAGACATATACGCAGTCCTCCAGACGGAGAATCCGGAGTAAGCAATGCAATCAACTGCACTGGACACGAGTGCCCCCCAGGCTCCTGACCCATAGCCGATAAGAGCCGAAGGCGATCATTCTTAGTGCGCCGTGAGCGAGTTCACTGTTCAGGCAACCAAATATCGACCCCATCTGCGTGAAACGCTGGCGGCAGTCGTTCCCGGGCTCCAGTCAGGGTCGAACACAGCGTTCATCCCATGGTCAACTTGCCAGGTCAATATCCCGGCCCGGACAATATCATTTATTGTCGCTGGCTTTGCGCCGGGTCCCCAAGCTATCAACCGGCGTGATATTCTTTGTTCTGGAGGAAATCGCCGCTGTCTAGGCCCGATGGCTGGCTCCACTTTGTGCACCAACCATCGAGGCCTCGTAGGCTCAGGATCATCGCCGCGTTGATTCTTGATCAACACTGTCAACGTTGCTGGGCGCGCCCACTGACAGAACAATAGTGTCGGGAATCGGGATTGACCATGCTGAGCCTCCTCAACTTTTTTTCCCCATCGTTCGCTGGCGTCTCAGACTGGAGCGATCTGGTTACAAAGCGTCTCACACTATAACCAGGAGGAATCCTGAATCGACTAGCCAGTTTGGTTTGGCCCCGGGCATCAGTCAGAAGCTTCAAGTGGCAAGCAAGCATCCAACTGAGCGATCAGGTTAACCGCCCTGGCCAGGATGAGGATAGAGCTCGATCCTTCTCGACAACCCCTTTTCCTAGAGCTAGCTAGCATAGTACGTTGCTCCGACGGGGAATGGATATTGGATGATGTTGTCATCTCCGCACGGTTAAATCCACACAATCCACCGCGGATTGTTGATTAAGTGTGTCCACCGGTAAATTACGGTAACGGCAATTCACCTCCGACCCATAAATGAGGTTGAGTCAAGCGCTGCGATGAAAAACCGAACGTATGATTGTTCCATGGATGCTCCGTTTGAGGACCTACGGGGTTGCCCGATCGGGGCAATGTTGACATCCACGCGATCTACTCGCTGCCACGATTCTGAGCATTCCTGCCCGAACAGTGTGGCAAGCGCTGGAGCCCTGCGTTGTCCCTGCAAAGGGCGGTAACGGTCGCAACTCATTTCCTGTACGGAGTAAAAATCCTGCTGCATGCGCCCTGGCAGAGAGGGAACACGGGGGAGAAAAGTGTACAGACTCAAAAGCCGTGCGGTTGGCCCGTCGGCCAGGCACCATGAGATTAAGCTGGCGGTGAAGGGCCAATCATGGGCAGCGGTGACGGGATGAAACGGGGCCTCATCTCTGCCGCAACAAATCCGCGTGTGGTTCCTGCGCCGGGACCCACTCGCAGTTGAGGAAATTAAAATTAAGAACAATATCAGGAGGAGGGGGTCGCCGCTGATTCGATGCAGGTTATCACCACGACACCACCTCGTTCTGCCTAGATGAGACAGCCTAGCGTTAGTGGCCGATTAGCGGCGTATGAGACGCTTCCCAGCGTGCCAACCCATACGATGTTGGAGCAACTAAGAGGGCGGTTGGTACGGTGCCTGGTAACCTCGCGTACGATAATTAACGATTTTAATCAATCATCTCTCCTTTTGTGCCCCCCGAGCGTTTTCTTTTAACTCCTTCGATTTCTTCCCGGCCTGTCCTCCCCGTCAGACTGCTACATTCTTTCCGTTCAACTGTCCTCTGTGTAGAGACGTTGCGACCTTCCTTTCAGTCACTCTTTATCTGCTTTTTGCGAATAGATTTCGCATCACTTTCGTTGAGCCCACGCAGTCTCTCTCAACACCACCACCATCACTACCACCATTTTTCCGAAGGAATCTTACAATCTCTACAATGCAGCTTACTACCAAGGTTTCCGTTGCCCTGCTGGGTGCTTTCGCCGCCGTTGGTGAGGCCAACAACCACGGCTTCCAGGCGCGTCAGTTCAACATCCACCCCGCTGGCTACAGCAACCAGACGGTGTCGACCTCCTATGTGCCCGTCTACCCGACTCCTCCTCAGTCCAGCGCGGCCGTGGCTCCCAGCTCTCCCGCCGGCGGTGCCCCCAGCTCGGCGCTGATCCACCCGGCTGGTTCCAGCTCGGCTGCCGGTGCCGGTGCCGGTGCCGTTGGCGCTTCGTCCGTTGCTCCTGTGCCCGTGCCTCTCAGCACTGGTGTCTACAGCAGCGCCCCCGTCTCTGCCTCGGCTGCTGCTCCTACCGATGCTGTCTCGACTGACTACGAGACTGTCACCTCCACCAAGGATGTTACTCTCACCTACACCCTGGGCACTGGTGCCTCCCAGACTGTCGTCACTACTACCATCCACCGTACCGTGACTGACGTCGAGACCGTCTACGTGGTATGTCCCCCCACTCGCAGTTGATTCAACGATACTAATCCGTGATAGACCCCCTCGGCCACTGCTTCTTCCACTGCTCAGGACACCACTCTTACTTCTGACACCACGGTCACCTCGACCTCCACTTCCTATGAGACCTACACCCTCTACGCCGTCTCGTCCTCTTCTGCGGCTGCCGCCAGCACTGCCCCCGCGGTCTCTGCTGCTGCCAGCTCTGGCGAGACCTGTGCTCCGGTCACGGTCACTGTCCACGACACCGTCACTGTGGTATGTACCCTGCATGTCTTGGCTGCCATAACCCTTACTGATCTTTGCAGACCGCCACTGCTGCTCCTCTGTCCACCCCCGACAGCATTGCCAAGATCGGAGAGAACAGCTCCAGCCAGGCTGAGACCACCGAGGCGGAGACTTCCACTGTGGCCCCGACCACTGCCGCCGCCGAGACCACCACCCACAGCAAGCCCACGGTGGTCCCCACCCCCAGTGCTCCCTTCGGCCACAGCAACGGCACCTTCCCTTACCCCAGCGGTGCTGCCCGGCCCACGGGCTTCCAGACCAGCAGCAAGGTTGCCTTTCCCTCTCACTTCCGCCGCGTCTATTAGACGGGGACTGAGACTCGCTTGACGCCACGCCTGTATTGAGATTCCCCAGTGGCGGACAAGACGGGCCTGTACCTACGAGGATAACTGTTTTGCTTCTGGTACAAACTTGACATTGCACTTGACATTTGACATTACTTGACATTTACTTGGACATTCACGTTTCACCTAGACTTTTATTCTATTCTGCTCCGACTGGGGCTTTTTCTCTTCTTCTGCTCCGACTGAGGCTTTCTATTCTCTGGATCTCGATCCCCCGCTTAACGAACAACGTTTTTACGAATCTTCTCGAGAGCACCTGGTCTACCGGTGTGGGCTTGCCCGCGCAGATGGCGACGGCGACGGCGACGGCGACGGCGTCTACGGGTTACATCGGCTATTGTACATTTGATTTGTGATTTAGTAGATATTTTGTCAGATGATGACTTGATTACGAGAGCGTTTGTCAATACAATGTCACTACAGTATTATGATAGTATTATAATGAGTAGCGATCAATCGATCTGCCCTCCGATAAGACCACTTGTTGCCGCATGCGCTGCCACTCGAGCCAAGTGATGCCCTGGACGAGACAGTCTGCTAAATCGTCCAGTTTTCCGATATCAAATTCCACTGCATCTTTTCTTCGTCTTTTGCCTTGGTACTTTTCCAGAAATGCATCCACCCATTGCTTCACCTCTTCATCCTCAACCAATATCCTCGCACCAGACTCTTCACCAGTCTGTCTCAACCACTCTCCCACCAATCCAATCTTCATCTTCTTGACATCTCGTACACTCTTCTTCTTCTTCCCCTTCTTCCCCTTTCCACCCTCATCCCCATCCCCATCACTTTGACCCTGATCCTGATCCTGATCTTGAACCCCCCTCTCCGCCCAAAACCGACTTACCCTCCCCGGCTCCATCCCCCACACCTCCACCCCACCCTGACCCTCACCCCCAAAATCCCTCGACGACGAAGTAGAGGTTGAAGAAAAACGGCCTATGGCCTCCAAAACAGCATACAACATCCCCTCGAACATACCCACGCGAATGGTCCACTCCTGCACCGCGGACCCCCCACCACTGCGAAACCGTTGTCGTTCGATCAGGATGTGTGTGGGCTGATAACGGTCTAGGAGGGTCGTGATGAGGGTGTATGCGTGGTGGGCGTAAATGGGGGGGGAGAAGTCTTCCTTGGCAGCAGAAGTAGATTCGCTGGGGGGATCTTCGTCGGGGGTGATGAATTGGATTTTGGATTTGGATGTGCGTTGGGGGGTGAGGTTAAATTCCTCTCTAAGATGGGGAATGGAGAGTCGTCGCCAGGCTTGGAGGGTGATGCTCTCTATTCCACTTCCTTTCCCATTTCCTTTTCCGGGTTCATGATCCTTTGTCCCAGCTAACCCCCCCGAAGCAGACGCAGGAGAATAATGAGGAGGAATAGTTACCCTCAAACACGCAAATGCCAAATTCCGAATCCCCATATCGATACTAAGTACCCTCAACTCTTTACCCTCCCCACTCCCCCGTCCTCTTAACTCGCTACCACCCCCAGACCCAGACCCAGAACCATGATAATGACCGAGGGGAAGGGTATACACACACCTCGCCAACTCGCCCTCCAAGCGTCGAATAAGCACGGGCTTCGTCCCGGAACTTTTGATCCCGGTTTGGTGGGCCAGATGTTGGAGGGTGGTGGATTTGAGGGTGTGGAGCCAGGGGTATTTTAGACCATTCTGGGTGGGGAGGGCTTTGGGGAGGGATTTGGTGGTGAGGGCTTTGAGGGTTGGTCTGGTGAGATGCATTGTTGGCAAGAACCAGGTTAAGAGGAGAAGAATGATAATGATGATAGTAATAAGCTCAAGTGTGGTTTGTTGGTGTGGTAGTGGGGATGGTTGTGTCCATGAGTTCAATCTGATTGTTGAGGAAATGAAATAAGGGAGAATGGTCGATGTGTTGGTTGTTTATTCTCTATTCCGTTGGAATACAAAGTACTCCTAGTGACTGCTAAGATCTCTATCTATGGCGATGATCAAATTAGAGTTATGGACCTGAATAGCTTACATAAGATCCATCCAGTCATCCATAGTTACAGGATACTTATACTTATACTTCTTTCTCCTGAACACTACATACTGGTCCATTGACTGTACCTGATACCTATAATCTAGTATATATAATATACTATCGTTAGATGATACTATTGTATTAGGTAGTACAGATACCCATCACCGGGAGTTTCGCAGGTATCTAGCTACATCATACATTATACTTCCATGGGGTCTAGTATATAGGTATGTAGCTGCGTATCGGATTCACCAGCTGGAATGTACTATTTGTTGATACTATTTCGTTAGCAATATCAATATATAAGTAACTCTTCCTCCACTTAGATACCACTCATAGTATCTCTACCATTTCGCTACCGTTATAACACACCCGTACCTTATCCATCTAATATGATTTGTAGGTAAGTGCGAGGCAAGGATTTTATTAGTCTAAACATTGCCACTGATGATGATGATTATCGTGATATCAAGAATAAATATACAAGAGGATCACGCCCTGCTATGAATGTATCCTGCGTAGTAGCCGTGAAGGGAAACACTCCGACAACTTCCATGCAACTACGGAGTTCCATACCATTGCTCTGGTATCGTTCACTAGAATCAAGTATATGCTTTCCTCGGAGTAACTTGAACTGGTGAGATTAAGAACTACTGATGTATCGAGGATACCCGGTCAGCTGCTAAGTCCTCGACAGCAACTGCCATCTATTTTTCGGCCCCAACACCATCCAGATGAATGTATGCCTCAACGCCAACCAAACAATGCCACACGCTGAACTGCAATCAGAAAGAATCAACGCCACCAACCATGACCCCAGACCGTAATCAAAAAGTCGACGACCGGGCCCCGTCAGTCCGCGCCCCGTCAGTCGGTGTCACGCTCTCGCGCACGTAGAGAATCGGCGCCCACACCTTCCAGTGTAGCACGCCCATGTGCGCCAGTCGCATCGAGATCCGCTCGACGTCATAGTGCTGCTGTCCCATGGATGCCGGTGGCTGGTTGCGCTGCGACTCGCAGATCGCCAAGGGGGACATGTTCAGGTACTTTTTCGCCGTCGCAAACGTCGCTCCCAGTAGCCTCTCGCGCAGGGAACCCTGGAAGTACTGGAAGAGGTAGGACTCGTTGGAAAGGTGCCACTCCAGTGCCGTTTCAATCGGCGCAATGACATCGTCCGACACCGATCCGTCCTGGAAGCACGCCGCGCACGCAAAGCGCGCAATCTCCAGCGCAATGCAGCGCACGTTCTTCAGCCACAGCGGCGACCCGCGGGGACACTCTTCGTTCTCTTCCATCAAGGATCCAATCCGCGTGCGGAACGTCGCGTACGTTTGCGCCGGCGCCGAGAGATATCGTTTTTGCGCGTTGACGTACGATTCAAAGATGAACCAGCAGATGTCGAGGCTGATCAGGTTTTGAAGACACGACCGCAGCTGCCACAGCCGGTCCGAATCAAAGACGAACGTTTCGGGGAACCCTTCCGGAGGGTGGAACTGCAGGAGAAAGTCGGAGATCCCGCCAAACAACAAAGAGATCGGCCAGAACCCGTCCACCGGCACTGGCTTCGCCATCTGGCGCAATTCCCGGTCGCGGAGATCCAGATACCACAGTCGCGACGCCTCGACGCGGAAGTTGTCCCTCTCAATTTTGCTTCGGAAATACTCCTGCAGAAACGGAACCGTGTCTTCGATGAGCAGCACCCGGAATGCGCGGATCTGGTGATTGGCAACATCCTAGACTGGTCAGTGACGTCCGGTGACAAAAGCTCTCCAATCCTTACCAGTTTCATCGCCTCCAGAATTGAAAACAGCGTTTGGAGTCCGCCGACAATCTCGAGCGAGTTTTGTGTCTCCGACCCCGACCGGATCTGCTCGACCATGCGATCCGCCCATTCATCGCGCATGGGCGCGCAATGCGTCTTGAGCAGTGCCGCCAGCCAGCGCGCCACTCCGACCATGTCCAGCACTCCCTTCTGTATTTGCTGCATCAGGAGCGTCACTTCCAGGTTTTGCACCACTCCCGGATGATCGCGCTCGGGCACGAGGGTTTTCAGAACGTCTTGCAAGGTTTCGAACATGGCCGGGAGTCGGGGTTCAAAGGTTTGGGGCGGGCGATTCGGCGAGCCATGATCGTCGGTGTCATGCACGGCGCCAAATGCGTAGATGGCAATCTCGACGGCCATGGCCTCCCAGTAATCCGCGGCCTCTTTTCGTTTGCGGCGACCCTTTTCCCCATCCAAGTCGGGTTTGAAGTGCAGATCTCGGTCAAAGTTGGCGTCCATTCGGAGGTTGATGTTGCTCATGATGCAGGGCAGGTCCAGTTCACTCAACGTGCTCTTGGTCACTGGCGGATACCGTTTGGCGGTCAGTAACAGTCGGTGCTGGTTTGCGCTGAGACCCAGGGCCGTGGGGATGTTCATGGCTTGCGGCGAGGGCGCCAGAGCTCGGGCTGCTGCCTGCAGGGAAGGCGAGAGAGTCGGGGCGACCCCGTCATGGTAGGCGAATTGACCAGGTTGGCGTCGCTGGCGCATGTCGGTCGAGTCCGAATGGCTACTGGCATCCCGGTGGTCCAAGGAGTCGTTTTTAGGAGAGTCCTTCGCATGGCCACCTCCATATGCTTCCAGGGGGCATTCAGAATTCTCTTCTTGCTTGCCCGGCGTATTCCGCCGGGCCTCCTTCGTTTTTTGAAGGTCCATCTCCATCGATCAAGTGTAGGCAGCAGCAGCAGCAGCAGCAACAGCAACAGCAACAGTCAAGTGCACTGCGACGATCCAGAATCGTCGGTAGTTCGGAGAATGAACGAGGACCTGGAGACAGCGATTAGATCGTGGGGGTCACGGGCATTTCCTGGGCGATGGACGCAAGGCACGCAGCCCTATACCGAGATCCCTTCCACGGCCCTGCGATCAATCCTTGCCTGCGGTGGACAGGCACCCAGGCGAGGGAGGGAGAAATAGTACGCACTCGAGGTTGGTCAACGACGGCGATCGTCAATGCCGATCATCCAACGGGCAATCGTGGACGCCGGTCAGGTCAAAATAGTGTTTCGATAGTAGTGAGACCCTGGGTGAACCTTTTGGGTCACAGCTGCTTCCCTGTTTTCCCCCCTCGAGTTTAATGCTTTTTTTCTGTCTGCTCCCTACCAAGTGGGAAGGGACGGAAGTCACAGGCAGCAGAGGGATGAAAGGGAGCAGGTCCAATGACTACGCGCGACAGCAGAAAGGCAAGGAAATAGCAAACAATGGCGAGCAACAGCAGTCCAGGCAGCCGACGACGTCCAGAAGCAGCAAATCGGGACGGACCACTTGACAAAGAGACCGGGATGTCAGTGTGTTGATATAGCCAATGACAATGCCATGCGGGTTCGATTTAACGGCGTTCGGGGACAGAGGCAGACGGTAGAAGAACAAGGATTACACGCCCGCAGCAGGCCGACAGACAGACCGACGAGAAGGGGAAGAAAGAAGAGAAAGCGAGCTCTGTGCGGCGGCGATATGGTGGTAGAAGTCGGCCAACATGGATCGACTAGTCAGAGGCACGACTGCCTTTTGCAGGACCGCTGGGAAAAGTGAGGCTGATCTAATCTAGACGCTTGCAGCAAGCTACGAACTTTCCGGGGCGTGTTTCGCACCTGGGAACGGGCGCCGACAAGAAAGGAATATTGGAAACGTTTAAGCAATAAGAACCGCTGGGTGGCCGCTGGTCCAGCGATCCCCTCGTCACATAGTGGATGACGTGGGATGCCTCGGGGGGATGGTCGCTTGCAACTTGCCAGGAAGTGGGTAAAGAGCAGGACTGATCATGATCCTGATCCATTCCTTAACGGCCGCGCGAGGGCGCGAGGAAAAGTCAAATCTCACGCCCCCCGACAATCCCTGACTGCGTCCCCCCTCCCTCCGCCCCAGCAGCATTCCTCCAACGACGGGGGGCCGGTATCGTGTGCGATCTCAAGGTCCGGGCGTGTGCCGGTGCCACTGCTGGTACCCGGACATGGTGCCAGAGCCAATGTGATAGGGAGGGATGCCCTCCAGGCTCCCACGTCCTCCAGTCTCCAGTTTCAACAGCCCGGCCACGACGCCACCCTTCAATGCTGGGTGTCGGGTTCTATTCGGCCAGGAGCAAAGTGGGAGATCATCGAAAAAGAAAAACCATAATTTAGGTGGGTGTGCAGGAGCCGGACACAAGCACGGAGTATACATGCGCCCTCCGTCCATCGAGGGCATTCGGTGTATTCCCACTGAATCCTGTGCAGATGGACGATGCAGCCTGCCGTCCCCGGTGTTCAGATCAGTTGGGACGACGGATCCATCTTGTCCCGGCTTTGTCCAGGTATATTGCTTTTGGGCTTGGGTGTTTTTTTTGGTTTTTTTTTTTTTTTTTTTTTTTGTCTTTCTTTTCTTTTTCCCTTTCTTGCTGGGTGGGTTTTGGAGGAAAAACCGGGCAAGCAGGGGGCACCAGGGGACATCAATAGCATCCGGGCATTCCAGCCCTTCATGCATTCAAAAGTTCCCCCCTGGAACTGCCTTCGTCATCGTTGACATACTGAAGAAGCTCGGGATATAACCCGGTCACATCATCCATGTTTTCCGATCAGATCATTCTTCTCCTTTGACTTTCTTGGTATATCCCCCAAACCGGAAAAGAGTCCGTCAACGGCTCTCTCATACCATCCAGGCTGGCCTCGTGTGGTGACTTTGTGGATGGTCGTCTAGTCGCCTGTACCCTGTCAGGTACCAATTAATTGTCCCTGTGGCCTGCGCCTTCAGCCCCTACAGGATGCTTCCCGTCGGTTTGTTTGCGATCGAAACACTGGCTCATGCTTCATCGAAACCTTAAAAGTCCAGCATAGGACTCATCATCTACTCCGTTCGATCGCATGTAGGATTGACGGTGATAGTCTTCGGCTGGATTCCGTTTTGGTCCACCGACATTTCCAAGCCGCGATCCAGTCCTGGTCGGTGACCGCCGACGGAAGATTGCGCTACAAGACCCCTATTCTTCACCACCACCACCACCACCACCGCCGCCGCCGCCGTCCTCCGTTGTAGCGGCAACAGCGTGGGAGAAAGGCCAGAACCCGTGACCAGGTATCGTCCATCCCGACCATGGATTGGTTCCTTTTCGAGGTGGGACATGGGGATGTTTTCCCGATCCACCCGCCCTAACAGAGCAGATTGATAGAGAAAACCCACCAAGAGTCTCGGTCAGAGTGGATCACACGCGTGGTGGCATCGGTAGACCAACCCGAGTCAGCGACAGCCCTGGTCCCCCAGTTCTTAACCACAATATCAGAATCCGGCCGGCTTCCCCCTGCCAGTGGGTTCAAGGAGGTATGGATTATTGACTGACTCCGACCGCTCCGTCAGGAGCAACCTATCGATCGGCATCGTAAGATTATTATTTAAGCTCGGAGTCTCCTGGCGAGTGGAATCTTAAAAGGTCCCAAGGGTGGATCCCAGGGAGGTGCCTGGCGACGAAAACGGAGGGGAAGCAGACAATGTGGCTGGATCATATCCAAGGCCGCGCGCGAATAAAGGGGCTTCACTGCTGGACTCTGGCGTGCGCTTGGCGCCTCACTTTGGTAGCGCACCGATCACAACGATTAGATACTCCACGCGCACTCGCCTCATTCTTCCGGACCGGGTCGGAGCAGCAGCAATTGGAAAGCCAAGGCTGTTTGCAAGCCCGCTGGTATAAAGAGCGGTGTTGGGGGCAGACCCAGTTCGTCTGGGCCTGCTGCAGGCGACACACAAGATGTATGCCGAACGGTGCCATCATTGGTTCCGTGCCTAGTTTTTCTACTGAGGCGGGGGGCGAAGCCACTTTCTCTCCGGCTGGTCAGCCTGACAAGGACACAGCCGTCAGGGCGGGAGGAATGATGTTATTCTTCTGGCCTCACGACACCGACTTTTCGTTGATGATCGGAGGTGATGCTTTAGCCGACACGGGCCAGACTGACAGGCAGCCGCGAAAGAAGCTGAGGCCAAAGATGAGAGGATACCATCCATCCCGTGACAGCACCACTGGCCCTAGCCCTGTGCCCCGTGCCCTATGCAGTCTGCAGTACATCTGTCACCACGGACATACCTACCACCTATAGCTCTCCACGGCGCCAGCATAGATCTCAGGTATAACTGACAGGAAGTATCTTCCATCGGTCCGGGAACAATATCCGGCATATGACCATAGGGTAAAAGGCCATTCCTTCGGCGTCTGTATATGCGATGACAGAATCCATTAGTTGCTTGCTTCGACGCCTGCTCCATTTGTACTAACGGATAGATCTTGCCATGCTGATCCTTCACTACTCTGTAGATTCGCACTTCATTTTCCTCAGATGTCCTCAGATGTTTCATTGAATTCTTGAGCCCTCGATCCTAAAGTACTTATTCTGCCGCATGCTCTTGATTCCCATTCAGCCAGACCGGACGATTCCATTTGTCACTCATTATATAGAGCACTTAGTCCAGTTTTTCTACATATCCAAGTATAGTAGGCACTACAACCGATGACTACTCTAGCAATATGGCTTAACAGCAGTCCAGTTCCACTTTGATACCACTGATGAAAGGCAAAGTCTCTTTTCAAACCGTCATTCAATAGCTGCATCATCCCATCCATCCATCCATCCATCCACTCAATGTCACTCCCCAGACGATACTCTCCACCATCACCACACCAACACCCAGGTCATCTGCCCAAGATCTCCGACCCCTCTCCCATCAAATTCCAACTTAACCAAACATACTGCATACCCATTCATCTACATTCCAAACCCCACCTTCTGCACCAGATCTTGTGCAACCCAAGGCCCCCCTCCCCTACCTCCTCAGCAACAGCCACAGCAACACCAGCAGCAGTAAGCAAAAAAAAAAAAAAACGCATCACGTATGTACTATGTACAACACACCACGACCCGTCCCACCGTCTAGCCCTCACCCGCCCCACCTCCTCTCTTAACCCCCTGCCACATTGGTATTTCAACCGTATTCAACGACAGTTTCTCAAGTCACACCAAATCCGCCCGCTTGCTGGCCGCCCTTCCATCCCCGGATGATGGGCGTAATTGGAATTTAGCCTTGGGATGGTAGGTATGGGGCTTGGTTCGTTATTCTATCTCCAACTTAGCTTAACATGACATGACATGACATGGGCGGTTCCTTTTCTGCTGTATGTGTGATAGAACGGAGTGCTCAGCTTGTAGAGATATGTAGGTTGTGGATTGGAGGGGTAGATTTATCTCACTAGATTCTACAGAGGAATATGTGTGGGGGTGTGTATATGTACATGTCTGGATAGTTCTGTTCAGTCTGCGTACTTGGTCTCTTGTTAAATAACAGAACAGAATATACCCCACACCTCGATCCCCCCACGTTGAAAGAATGAATGTACTCAAGCGGGCTGGTTGGTTAGTTGGCCCGAGCAAATACACCGAGTCCGTACTAACAGACACACAGATAGACAAAACTCCCAATTATACAACTGTGATGGATAGACAGGACGGAGTACCAGTAAGTACCAGCAGCATGACTCACGATAAGCTCCAAATGTAAATGTATTCCGGATGTGGCGACGTGCAGGAGATTTTTTGTTTGCTTGGGATATAGGGATGGACTGTATGTACTGGGTGGGGGTTGGGGGGGGGGGGGAGATGTTTGCTATATGCATGATATTGCCGGGTGTTGCGTCTCCTTGTTGATTTGCTTCGCTTTGCTTTGCTTGCTTCACTAAGCGAGCGACCACACAAGCAAAGGAATTGAATATACCGTAAGTAGTATCGGTATCACTGGTGCTGTTTTCCGGCTACTCCATTACATGGGATTTAGAATGCTGTATCTGGTATTGTCATCATCATTAATTGACACGCTATGCAAGGTTCCTGAGAGATAAGACCCGTACGCCGTCCGTCGCAAATCAAACCCAATCGAGTCCTTTTTATCCCCGACTCCCTGCGTTCCGAGTGCAAAATGGAGGCGGGCCTGAGAAACGAGAAATCGAACGAAAGAAAGAAACAACAAGGTTGAAGACCAACAACATAGATCGAAAGATGCGGATAGGCACGCAAAGTCACGGCTGGGATAGGCGGACTGCCGAAAGCCGTCCGGCGTTGGTTGGATCTCCAATATATCATAGGACTGCGTGGCCCCAGGCCCAGCATCCAAATTGGAGTAGCCATACCTCGCAGCAGACAATAGCACAATGTATGGAAAAACCCCATGCAACACATACTCCAGAAGAAGCGCCTCTTTTGAGGAGGCAAAGTTGGTGGCTACCACCTCACCGTCTGAAGAACGGTGCCTGATTGGGCATCGAGAGCAACGAGTCAGCTCTCTGAAATACATCGCCTTCGAAGAATTTGTCACTGTACGCACTCGCGGGGGTAGATGGCACCGTCGCCTGCGCCGCTGGTCCAAGGGCAGCACTCAGCGGTGTCGCAGGGAGATGGATCGATTGTGGGGATGCACTGGAGTTGATATGAAAGCTGCTCGAATTCGACACGGACGTCTGGTGCTGCAAATGCTGGGATTGCAACGGTGGCCCGTAGATGTTGGCCGGTGCGTTGCCGGGGGCCATATCTGCAAGATAAGACCACGGCGAAGCATCGATCAACCGACCAGCTTCCCGGCTGGCCCTCTGCACGGGACGAAGGATCACAATGAGGTCACCGGGAAGAAGCTGCATACCTCGAACTTCCCGCATGTCGGTAACGAGGTCGACAAAGGACTGCATGAACGCCTTGCAAAGTTGCCAGAACTCCCGCTGGTTCCGCATTCCGCCGCCGGGCTCCTTCACCTTCATGTTGGAGAGACGAAGCCCCAGCGCCTCGGAGACTTCCAAGCACACTCGACACCGGCGAATCAGGTTGTTCCATAGCATCAAGATGCCTTCCGTTTCGTGTTCTTGCTCCGCTACCTCATGGCATCGCACCAGCTGACGGCGCGCCAAAGGCAGCGCTTGGAGGGCGGCGGTGTAGGCGGAGGTAAGCTGGTAGAAAATCTTTTCAAAAATGCGCTCCTCTTCAATTTCATCCAGGCCCGTCAAAGGATTGATCCGAGGGACAACGGCGCTGGGCATTGGGGGGAAGGACTCGCCTGAACGAGGAGTTGCGAGAGAGGACGGCACCGAGGTATTGATATGATTAGACCGGCTGCTCGACCGGCTCCGGGCGCCAAAGCTAAAAGGCGTTGGAGCAAACCCAGGCGAGCTGACGGCAGATTGGTAGTTCTGGGCCGCCTGGAAAGGCCCCGTCGTAGTGATCTGGGGGTGCTGGATTGTGGTGTCGCTTCGGTACCGACGCGTCGACAAAGATGGCGCTCTCCCCCGTGTTGGAGTGACGGTGGGCCCCAGGAATCGGTCCGAACCAGCAGACTCTTTGATTTCCGGTATAGGCGGCTTCGCCACAGAAGGCCGCTTGCGAGCTTGGAGGGGAACGCGCAAGCTCGCACAGGCGTTGCGCAGTTCAACCACGCTGCCAAATATCATAAGCATCAAGGAACGCAGGTAGCGGGGGTCGCCGTTGGTGACGATCTTGTCGATGCTGTTACGCAGTTGGGTTCCCACATGGGTGTACGCGATGATGCATGTTTCACATTCCCGTTTGACAGCCTCATTCGATGTTCGCACGGCGTCCACATCACCGGAGCGACTATGCTCCGCATTTTCAATGGCCTCATTCAGTCGCTCAACGTGGGTAGAGGCATTGTAGAAGACGATCTCGAGACTGTTCCGCCGAGCATCATCGCGTTTGATCACATTGATCAGGGAATACACATTCGATTGGACCTGGAAAAGGGCGAACAGAATCCCCTTGGCACACTCAATGATCGGCTCTGCTCTTTCTCGTTCGCCCTTATGTTCCGGGAGACTCGACATCCGATTCACAAAGCCATCCTTTAAGCGCCTGCGTTCCCTCGGGCTACTGGGACTGGAGGAGTTGCTGTTACACACGGCTGCAATGGGCCTCGTGCGCAGAATCGAGCCGTAACTGAGACCCCGTAGATGACTGTTCCGGTACGGTCGCGTCTCGTCCAGCGTCCCTAAATCGGTATTCTTCCGAATGACCCCCATCCGTTTGTTGCGCGCCGCGAGCGAGGCCTGGATGATCCCTTCGCTGTTGCTCCGGTTGCGTTCATTGACTCCAGCGATAGGCCGGGCCCCGGGCCGTGGGAGAAAGCCGCTGTGAAAGACCGAGTGCTGCCCCGAAGCGATGCGGTAGTGAGATTTGAGAGGAATCGGCGGGGGTCGAGACAGTGACGGTGACTTGGGATCCGAAGAGATGTCACCGGTGCTTGGGATGACAGGAAACCGACTGCTCACTCCGCGTTTGACGGGCTTAGGCGTGTCCAACATGCCCTCGCTGGAAAGCCAGTGTGAGCTGGTGACATCTGGATGAGGGTCAAGTCCGTACCTGATCTCGTGCCTCTCGCTTTCCAGAGCCGTAACGGGCTGTTTGGTCTTCAAGAACCTCTTGAGTTCGGCAGTGACCGCGACTTCTTTCTCATTGTCTGTCATGGTCGAGGGGGCAAATTCTGTCTCAGAGGTCTCGAGAAGCCGTCGCAGGGGGCCCCGCAAGGGGTTGCCGGCGACTTTGAGAATTTGAAGTTTATTCATGTCGGAGATCCCTAGAGGCAAATCGTCAAGGCGGTTTTGCATCACCGATAAAACCCGGAGAGAGGACAGTTTCTTGATTTCTTCCGGAAGGTGGCTGATCTTATTGCGACTGATGTCTAATATCTCAAGAAGCGGCAACTTGTATACCTACATGTAGAGTCAGAGATTACGAACTACCACATAGGCTGGTTGAGTACGTAACACTCACCCCTTTGGGGAATTCTCGAAAACTATTTGCCCGAATATTGAGATAACGAAGATGGGAGCATTCGGCAAATCGGTAGGGGATATGGAAAAGATGGTTGTTCGATAGAGAAAGCCTGTCGGCCGTTAGTTGTCTGGATGCAATAGTCATGGCGATCATAGATGAAGCCATTAGGTCCTACACACCTTTCCACTTCATCCTTGATGGTGTCCACTACCGCCTCGGGTATGCGGACAATGTTGGAGTGGCCCAAATCGATGGTCAACTTGGGTTTCACCACATCGCTGACTGCCTCGCTGCCAGCCAAAGAGCGTTTGGTCTCTTGGATCCCATTCTCCACGGCACGACGTGCCAATTCAATCGTTTCATCCGGTGACAAAAGACGGGGACCCGTCTGATGTTTGCCGAGGCTACTGCTGCGCCCATCCCCGGCAGACCCATTTACTAGTGTCATCTCATCTTCGCTTTTGGTCGCTCCATCGTTGTTAGAGGAAGAGGAGGAGGAAAGTATGTTGTGTTCCGGAGTTCGTCTGTTCACATCATCCTCGTCCACGTCACTGCGGTACGAGCGAGGCATCCTGATGGCGTCCTCCGGGCGGATCATTGTGGACAGCATGGCTGAGGATATTGAAAAGGAGGGAGCCAACCAGTTGACTTCGGTTAACTCCTAATGGAGTCGAAATTCGAACAGTTGATCAGTTAATCAGAGGGTCACCGAGACATGCATTGAAACCGGAACGAAGCATGATCAACAGGCGCTGCAATAGCGGCGGAACCGTCAAGACCGAAGGAGGTGAGATGCCATGCAGAAGTGAAATGGGTGTAGAGTTGACTCCAGGTTCAACGGCGGCGCGAGGCTGGCCAGAGCGCTTCCGTTGGGCTTCAAACGGACGAGGACCCGCTCGGGTTTGAAGGAGGAATCGGAGGTAGGGAGGGACCGTAGGATGAGCTTTTGCGCGATCGCTGGTTGAGCTGTCGAATTGACAGGTTGTATCAGAGGGCTCAATCACCCAGTCGGTTGTCCTCGGTGCCAAAAGATGGGGGAGGGTGAGCAGTGAAACGCGAAGAGGTGCAGCTGTCAGATGAGAGCCACCGCCCGACCGATCATCCAAGCATGCAGGAGGAATGACCTTCAGACTGTGAAAACTCCCGCTGCCAAGGAGGTAGACGCCGATGCCAATGGCCAGGATAATCTGCAGTCTCTTGCAGGCCGAACAAGCCGATTGACAAGCAAGTCAGGATGGATGAAGAACTGCCGTCGCTAACTTTCTGGGGGTGCCGGGCGCGATAAGTCCGCCCCGATGATTGGCCCAGGGGACATCCGGCAAACACACCTGAAACACCACTATTGTTTGAGGTTCGCAGGCTCACGAACTGCCCGGTGACCTTGTAGAAATGTTCTCACAGTTTCAGAGGTGGGATGCAGAGCTACAGCTGCACTTGGCTAGTCAGCATAGCGGATGCTAACATAGTAACAAATCTATACATATGACCCAAGGATCTTATTCACAACCAGGATATAAAGAAACACAGAACAAACAACAGAGAGCAACCCAAGAAGAAAATGAAGACAATCCAGTAGTGTACATAAGCCATAAGAGAGTCTGGCAAAGCCCCTCTCTTCCGGGGTTGACTATACTAAACTCCTAACAAGGACAGCTGCCCCGGGTTCACGCTGCTTGTCCAGCCTTGTCCACGACACCATCTTCCAAGGCTTGTTCTGGTTCCTCAGCAGCAGCAGCAGCCTGGACTTCCGGATTCCCAAGGAATGCAGCCAATCTCTGGTCTGAAAGTTGGGCTTCTGTCTTGGCCCACTGTTTCCAACGCTCATACTCCCGGTTCTCGAGCTCCATACCGATTTCTAGGCGTGTCGGTCCGAACACCGCACCAGTAGCTTCGGCCTCTTCGGCAGCAACACGTCGCTCAATGTCTTCCTGTAGACGGAGGCGGTAAAACTCGCGGCGTGCAATATCATAGGCGGCGCTCTTGGTCATATCGGGGACATTATTAAGGAGCCAGAGCTGTCGCTGAACAACACTATTCGGCAGAAGCCAAGAACGTTAGCATCATCGGACTAGATGCGAGCCCCTCCCGCCTTGAAGAAGAACATAAGACGTACCTCTCACCATCCAGACTCTTTCCCGGTTGCTGGAGCCGGCTCCAGTTATATCTTTCAAAATCCTTGCCGGACTTTTCGACGAGGATTCGGGGTCGTGCCAATTCCCAGGGGTGGTCGCGGAAGAATTCCTTGCGCAGCTGATCTTCCTCGTACTTGATTTCAACAGGCATGAACATGCGGCTTGCCTTCTTCGGCTTGACGCGTTTCTCCTGGACTTCGAAGACGGCCTGCGGCTTCGATGCACCGGGGATGGTTTTCAGACGCTGGCGAACCAGTTGGTGTTGTTGGGGCTGATTCCGCACAAGAACCTGGGCCGGAGGGACGTCGTGCATTACATCCAGCCAGCGGGGGGGATCTGTAACAGCACTACGCTTTGAAGCGAGCTGCTCTGCCACAGCGAGTTTGCGAACCCGGAGGGCCGCGAGGTTATATCTGCCCATCGTGAGAGCCGGTGCAGAATCTGCGAATAACAAGCAGGCAGTCGGAGAGCAGCACCGACAGGATCAATTGGCCGGGGATCGCGGGGGGTCCGTGGCAGGCTTTGGGCGGTTCAAGTGGTGGTTCGGGATCCAGATGATATGAGCGCAGGGTGCAAAAAAGAGGATTGGCAATGCGCGCCTCCGATTGGCCCGCCGGCGGCTCCGCCCGGTGCAAAGCCAGAGACAAGCCCAGCGAAAGCCCATAATAATAATTTGACCCGGAGCTCACCTCGCTGTCTACTCCCTCACCTAGCATCCCTCTGCCCACTGGGATTCCTCCAGGCCACTCGTGCTCCCCCTGCCTTCTTCCTGACTTACGGCCAGCCGCGCTTGAAAAGCAGCCGGCTCCGTCCTCAGTTAAACTGCTCGAGTTTTCCTCGGGACATGCAGGGCTGATCCAATGCCACGATGTCTGCCATCTCATGCCTCCTCCCAATAGGTACCAGAGCTCACCCGACCTGCGACTACCCCCCTCGCAGCAGTTGGATACGAGCCTTCCCGCCCGCTACGCTTCGATGTCAACCCCCGACTCGTTCTCCTACAATGCCTCTATCAGACGACTCGGTTCCAGGCGTGCTCGCCCTACCGCGGCGTCGTTAGCAGACCTTTTCGTCGGCTCCTTGGTCATGGCAGGGTACTGCCATGAACACGCCCCTCGCGCCAGGCGGCTGTCTACAATTCCCATGAATAATCCAGGGGGCAACGTGGTTAGATGGCAGGACCGGCGTTTGGCACACCGCAGGCAATTGTCGTCAAAACATCGTCTTGATTGTCTAGGCGCATCAGCGGGGGCGCTGCATCATTCAAGTGCACAACGAATGATTAATTCCGGGGTTGCATTGAGAGTGGAAGATGATGATGGCCAAGAGAGCCGTTTTGCGAACAGCCCGTCCAAGCGCCCTTCATTCGACAAGCGTTACCAAGGCACGAATACGAATTCAACGTTACAACACCAAAATGCTGGGTTGCAGGAAACATCTCTGGAAACATCTAGCAGACAGATACCAACGGCAGATACGAACCCAACCAGCGCAGATAGCTCTACTGCGAGCCTCAGCACCCCTGAAGGTGAGGGAATGAGCAAGCCAGAGAAATATCGTCACTACAGGAGAACGAGTCCAACCAAGAAGACATACATATCAACCTCGCACGTATACCGAGCTGCCTTTGGTGATTCACTCAACTGGAAACAGGCAGTTGATCTTGTCGCTCATGAGGCACCAAAGGCGTTGCCCGCTATTGATGCCTCCCAGAAGAAGGTGGACAACTCGCGCGATGCCTTGGAGTACCGTTCCGTCGAGATCTTTTTGGACGCTATGTGGGACGAAAAGATCTCCAACCATTATGTCTTTCGACTCTACCGAGATCTTCCTGCCCCCGGAGTTGCGTACTTGTCCAAGAGCTCTCGGGGGGCTCTCTTACGTCGATTCGCCGATCCTCCGCATCGCCGTTGGGTCGATTCTCGGCGCTATCTTGCGTTGGTGGATGATATGGTTGCTGCAAAGCTGCCCATGTCCCTCTCACTGTGGAGTTCCGCTATACATCTTGCAGGCCGGGCATCAGGCAAGGTTCGCCAGCGAGATTTGGTCAAGGCGATTGGTATCTGGCAGCAAATGGAACATTTGGGAGGTATCAAATCCGATGGCGTTGTATTCACCATCCTCTTCGATATTGCCATCAAAGCGAGCCAGTTCACTGTTGCGGAACGACTATTGGAAGAAATGAAGAAGCGTAATATCCAGTTCCGTCGCTTCGGGAAGGTCTCGCAGCTGTATTATTGTGGCATGCAAGGGGATGTTGCTGGCATCCAGCAGGCGTTCGAAGAATTTGTGTCGAGTGGTGAGATTGTTGACACGGTCGTCATGAATTGCCTAATGGCGTCCTTCATTCGCGCGGGGGATGTGGAAACAGCACAGCAGATTTATGCGCAAATGATGGAGGCTCAGGCTACCTTGCAGCAAGCAGGCGACCAGAGTCTCGGGTCGCAACATCCAGGAAGTCCCAATCTTGTGTCAGAGATGAACCTATATCGAAGCCGAGTCAGAAAGTTAGGTCGGGTTCTGCAAGAATCCACATCACTCCAAGGCATCCTGCCTGACCACCATCGGGCCCTTCAAAATTCAGTTCGGGCGATTCCTGACACGCGGACGTTTCATATACTTCTCTCGTTGCACGCCCACAAAACGGCCGATATACATGCATTTATGTCTGTTCTTGCAGACATGGAGAAAGTATTTGTGGTGCCCCCGCGTGGTATGATCTACCTTTTACTTTTCGATGGGTTCGCCCGAAACGGGCGCCACCGCAAGGGCTGGACGGCCGAACGGTTGCAAGTGACATGGAAAGCCTATCTACGTGCTCTCTATGAGTCAAGGGGGCGACTCACTGAAATGTACCGCAGTCATCAAGGGAAGCCGGTTGCGGAGAATGCGTCACACGGTGGCCCCGTCGCTCTCGACGTAGGCTGGCCTTCTATCTCGCGAAAGCCAAGCGGCCTATATACACCATTGCCCTTGGCTGGCACCGCTACCAAGGGGTCTGGTGATGTTCGAAATCAGGAACAGCAAGTCATGGAGCCGTCGGACGAGGATATCGATATTGACGAATTGTTCAAACAGCAAGCTCAGAACCCACAGCCTGAGCCGCAAGCGTCGGAAGAGAATGAGCGTCGGATCGAGAATGGCGTATTTCTCGGTCGCCGGATGATCATCATCATTCTCCGGGCATTTGGCGCTTGCTGTGGACCGGACGAGCTCACGAGGGTCTGGCTGCAGATCGAACGGATCTGGCAGCCCGAGAAGCGCAAGGCGCTGGACGTCCTGGCTGTCAAGGAGGAACTAGAGAGGCAGATGAATAGACTCCAAGGGCGTTACTAAATAAAGGGGACTAGGAATGGGACGGGGATGCATGTATAGTATTATAGACCTGTTATATATACCCTCAGGCGCAGCCTGATTACGGTGTTTCCAACGGCACCCTCGGCGGATGCCGCTTGTTTTCCTGTACAGTGGACAAGCTCATGTGTTTTTACTATTACTTTAGTTTCTGAAATCACTTAAAATGCATACATTTCCAACTCTCCCTGGTAAACTGTCTACTAAATTCACGAATAGCCTGCCTTCCCAATTGGGACTATCAGTGTCACGTGGTCCGTGTGTCGTTCCTTCCGCATTCCCTCACTTCTCCCGCCGGTGGATCGGTTCCTGACTTTCCCCCCCGTGTTTGTTTCCCCTCATCGCCGGTGCCTTCTGCAATGCTGCAGAAATGGGCAGCAGGAGTCTCAAGCGCCAGAAAGTGGATCTAGATTTCTACCTCCGCCGAGTCTTTCAGAAGAAGTCGTTTCGGTATGTTCCAGCCGTCCACCAATCTCTAATCTAGAACCCGAACTAAACGGACTATATAGTCCCCTCCAGCGTGAAGTGATCTCCGCAGCGATTGACGGCCACGATGTGTTTTTGCAGGCAAACACTTCCTTCGGGAAAAGCCTGTGCTTCCAACTACCTGCAGTGATTAGCCATGGCGGTTGGTCCTCCATCATCCGTTTGGTCACTCCGCTTCCCAAAATGCATCTAACACCCTCTTAAGTGACCATCGTGATCTGCCCTTTATTGGCGTTGATGGTCAGTTTCTAAGACAGGTACATTCGTGAGCGGCTCTAATGTACCACGCAGACAGATCAGGTAAAAACACTCCAAGCTCTAGGAGTTGCAGTAGCAACGATCAACTCGACAACTCCCATTACCGAAAGACGTCTAATCTTGGATGATCTACTGTCGGGCCATCCCAAAACCCGGCTCCTCTACGTAACGCCGGAGCTCTGCCAGACCGAGATGTTCCGACGCAATCTCCAAACCATTCACCACCAGGGAGAGCTAGTTCGAGTTGCTATCGATGAAGCCCATTGCATTAGCGAATGGGGTCATGACTTTCGGCCCGCATACAAAGAGTTGGGTTGGTTTAAGCGAACTCTGACCAATCCACCGGTCCCAATCAGTGCCCTTACAGCGACTGCAACACCTCGTGTCCGGGAAGATATCATCAAACTCCTTGGATTGGACGCTTCCCAGTTGAAGATCTTCAATACCCCTTCTGCACGTCCAAACATCCACTATGAGATTAGGTATCTTGATGATTTTGCTAGTGACCCTACAGAGCCGGAAGGTTTCCAGATCAACAACCTTGTCTCATGGCTACAGTCTGTTCAGGCTCGAAGAGAGGCCATAACAGCGGCTGCTCCTGCCACTCTTCCCCCAGTATCCGGGATTATCTACGTGCCTCTCCGAACCGTCTCGGACAAACTTGCCCCTGCCCTCGCAGCAAGTTGGCCAGGCCGCATTCACGCAGTGGCTTACCACGCTGGCCTATCCTCTGAAGATCGAAACCGCATACAGTCCGAATGGACATCGTCCAAGATCTTCCCTCAACACACAGACAATAACGAATCACCACAGGTGCCAGCATTCTATATAATCGTCGCTACTACTGCGTTTGGCATGGGCATCGATAGCCCCCACGTCCGCTTTGTTATCCACTGGAGCCCGCCGCGGAGCTTTGAAGGGTTCGTCCAAGAGTCTGGTCGTGCAGGTCGTGACGGCCGTGCTGCCGCATCAATCGTCTACTACAATACTCAAGAGCGCGACAGGATTCTTGACCGTCTGCAGCGAGACATCGAGAACGCTCGCAACCGCACTGGCGGCCAAATGAATCATCAGAACACCAGGACACAGACCACTGTTCAAAATCAGCTTTCTAGACTCGCAAGCTTCGAGAAAGTGATCAGCTACTGCGAGAATACTACACGATGCAGACACGACCTGATAAAGGATTTCTTTGGAGACATCGAGCTTGAGAAGATGGGCTCCCAGGCCCCTACATCGTCTGGGGCGCATTCCAGTGGGCCAAATGCCTCGCCATGTGACTTTGCTTGCGACTTTTGCAAAGAAGGCCGGCATGCCCTTGCCAAGCGGAAGGCGAAGATGGCACCTGAAAGTCGCCCGGACGACTTTGTCGATATGAACGTACCGTGGTACATGCAAAAGATGTTCCCTGGCGTATTTTCCTGAGACTGAGACCTGGGGGGGGCCTGAAGTCTTGTATATGGATCTCATGAATATTCCGGGATTCTCTCAACCGCTCGGTATAGAGATACTGTATCTTGCAGGTCTACCACTTCAGTATACCGATACTATTATGACCGTTATTTCTCGGATCAGTGTACGGCGAAGGAACCAGTATGATGATTCAATGGCTGGAATGAGATTTTTACGTTGGCCCCCAGAGAGCAGGTGTCATCCTACCAGAAACAACTCAGGGAGAACGCCAGGTAGATCGCTGGGAAAAAACAGCACCAAATCTTTTAAACATCAAGGAATAAGCGCAGACTTCCGACTTTGCTCTACAGACTTTGGCAACGCAGATCAAACCTCGGTTGGATGAGAACGACAGATCCACCAGGACGCGAGGGACTAAAGTTACAGACGGCCGAGATGCGACTATGTGGTCGATTGGTTCGCTGGCAGGCAGGGTATTTCGTTGCGCCCGCATAACATCACCTGCTTCGTATTCGTATATAAAGATAACTTTCCTTTGTCTCTAGGCTATGTTGTGATAGCTCCTTGATCATACTGTCACAGTCCTGGAGGGGGAGGGACCTAAAATTGAGCAAGACAATCAGTATCAGCGCTCGAACACGCGAGCTACATGTGCAAGATGGGACTTACCGCGCTATAGCTACCACCAGGCGGGGGAGGGGGTGGAGGAGAGCCGGATCCCGGAGGCGGAGGCGGAGGAGCCTCGCTGGCCGGTGGGGGCGGCGGAGGAGCAGGGCTTTGGGACTGCTGCTGCTGTTGTTGAGCGGCAGCTTGCTGGTAATACTGGTAATAGGCGACGTAGTTCTGGTATCCGCCGTAGGCCGCATACGGATCGGAGCCGTAGTACTGGGCATACTGAGCGCTGTAGTCTGGAGTGCCGGTTCCCGAACCGCTCGCGCCCGCGGCTTGTGTTGACGGACTCGCTGTCGCAGAGGGCGAGTTCTGGTGCTGATGGTTACTACCGTAACCACCACCGCCGCCGCCACCACCACCATAGCCTCCTCCGCCGTAGTGATACCGGTCTCCGCGCTGGCCGCCATAGCCACCGTAGCTGTGCTGAGGCGGGTTCTCCTTGAAACGCTGGTACTGTTCCCGGACATTGGCTAGCAGATCCTCACACAGAGCCTTTGCGCCCTGGACGTCGTTTGGATCGGGACCGCTGGAAAGTGTTAGATGCTGGGTATAGGTTTTGTTTGAGGGGGAGAGGGTAATCCCACTTACGCGACGTGCAGAAACATCGGCTCATCGCTTTCCCGGCCGGTACTGGGTTCCATGAAGCCCGAGCCACGGCCCTTGATTTGGACCTTGCACCGGGTCTTCTGCTGGATGTGCTTGACGTATGCACCGCCCTGTCCAACAACCTGGGCGCGGAGGTTGAATCCCGGGATCGGCTCGAGATCCACAGGAATCCGCTCCTCGGGCCATTTGCGCTGAATTTCATTAGTCCTTGATCCGGTAGGATAGCCTTGTGTGACCTGGTACATACACGGCCGTACTCATCCCGCTCCACTTGTTCGGGCTCCCTCCGACGGAATCTGCGCTCATCGACGAGATTGGGGAGCTCCTTCTTCATGAGGTCGTCGATCAAAGCGACGGCCTTTTCGAGGCCTTCCTTGTTCGTGCTCGTTACGTGGAGATAAAGCGGGGGGTTCTGCAGCAATGCCGGCAAGGCCTCGTGTTAGATCATGGCGTCCGGTCATTGGAGAAACAGGGTAGACGTACCGCCGCGGTGGCCATGCTCTTGTCCGGATAGTAATTCCCTCTGGTCGTGACATCTTAAAAGAATAAATCATGAGCTTCCTTCTTGAGTCAAACGTTGATAAAGTATAATATGGAATGAAGGCGTACCGGCGCCAGTTTCTTCTTTGATCTAGATATCACGCAGCGGAGGTCAGCAGATGCAAATGAGGGCAAGTGGGATGCTATGCATGATGTTGACTTGGGTAAGCTTTAGCCATAACCACACATAAAAACGAGGACAAAGGAAAGGAAACCAAGCCAAGGCGCAGGGCGACGACGGCAGCTAGCTTGCGACAAGTGTGCCTGGAGGATCAGCGGATGCAGTAGGAGTAATTACCATCTTCTGAGTAGAGCCTTTAGTCAGCGTGTAACGGTTGCGCAAATCATTAATCTCAATATCCTTGATGTAGTCTCCATCCGCAACATATATATCCGTGTTCAACTTTCCCGCAGCGTCTGCGCCGGGCGGCGAGCCGGATGGCATGGGGCTGGCGGTCTAAGTAGGAAGAAGAATTAGCTTTGCTTGCGTGGATCGAGTACCGAAGCAGTATGTCCCATGCTTACCGAGCGAATTGGGGGAACGTCGACATGTTGGATCCCTTCCTTTGCTTGCAACTGGGCGTTGATCTTCGCCGCGGCGGCCGCTGTGAATCATTCCATTAGTTCTGCTAGTCCCGCTCCCAATTCTTGCCACTATCCAATGGTGTCGAACGTACCAGCTGCGGCAGCGGGATCGGCCTTCTTCGCAGGATCTGCGCTAGGACTCCGAGGCTCACGACTGAGAGGGCTGCGGGCTCGAGTCGATTCGGACTGTCGCGACGACGGAGATCGAGAACGGCGATCGAAGCGCGATGGGCGTCGCACTTCCGGCTCGGTCTGATCGAAGCGGGAGCGTTTCGAGCGGCGGTCGTCCATGATGGTCTTAGGATTGCAAAGGGGGAGACAGGAAAGTGAGAGAAATCGAAAGACCCAGGTGAGGTGGGAAGGCAAGGCAGCAAGGTAGGCCCGAAAAGGCCAAGATAAACTTGCAAAGGACTTTCGCAGGCGGTGGAGTTTAGACGATCAGCCCGGTGGACGCTAGTGTAACAACCGCAGAACAGCAGCAGCAGTTGCAGCACGGGGGGGGACGCCGGCCTGGGACTCCGGAGAAGTTAGCGGCCAATGACAGCGCCCATGTAGGTAACAGACGAGAAAAGATTCCATACCGACCGTCTGCTTCCTAGGATCCGGGGGAAAGTGTTCGTCTAACGGAGCTGGACTAGACTGGATGGTCTCGCGAGACTCCCACTTGAATCGTTGCAGAGCGTG
Source organism: Aspergillus ibericus CBS 121593 (assembly GCF_003184845.1). Taxonomy (NCBI): domain Eukaryota; kingdom Fungi; phylum Ascomycota; class Eurotiomycetes; order Eurotiales; family Aspergillaceae; genus Aspergillus; species Aspergillus ibericus. Next base: position 891,539 of record NW_020292100.1, on the reverse strand, counting down.
AATGCCACCGATCGTATCAGACAAATCGATCAAATTCACGACGATGAAGGAGAAAGAGCCCCGATCATGTGATGACCAGGGACTCCGTATAGATACAGGGGCACTAAGCCCCAAACAGGCAGACGGTATGGTCACGGCTGGTACAGACGGGACTGAGTCAGCGCAGTCCCCGAGGTCGGAAGGCCCGCCGGTATAAAATGCGCTCGATGACTGCGGACTTCAATCTCCGCCCCAGCTGAAAAGGACTGCTGCCCATTTCGCTCCGCCTGCCTTTCCTTCGAAGGCCAATCCGCGGCGATCATGGCTTTCCGGCGTCCTCTGATGCTGTCCTCGACAGCATCGGCGCCTTTCCTCTCCGTGACGAGCAGAACCTCGCGACTGGCCGCCTCTCTCCCCCGATTCACCACCACGTCCCTCCGGGCCTCCTCCTCCAGCTCGACCTCAGCCCTGGCTTACAAGGCCCTGCATCGCCGGTCGCCTCTCCCTCTGCCCGTCTCCGATGCCTCGCCGCAATGGGACGCCCCCACGGCCGTTTCGTCCATTCTCTACGAAACTCCCACCACGCCCACCAACCCTCCCAAGCGCCATATCCTGAACTGTCTGGTGCAGAACGAGCCCGGTGTGCTGTCCCGCGTGTCGGGCATTCTCGCCGCCCGTGGCTTCAACATCGACAGTCTCGTCGTCTGTAACACCGAGGTGGAGGATCTGTCTCGCATGACCATCGTCTTGCAGGGTCAGGACGGTGTCGTCGAGCAGGCCCGTCGTCAGCTCGACGATCTGGTCCCCGTCTGGGCCGTCCTCGATTACACCGACTCGGCTCTGGTCCAGCGCGAGCTGCTCCTCGCCAAGGTCAGCATCCTGGGTCCCGAGTTCTTCGAGGAACTGCTCCAGCACCACCGCGAGATCACCACCCCCGGCGATCCCACCGAAGGCCAGAAGGACAAGGCCGAGGGTCAGGTCGCGAAGCCCGAATTCCACCCTCGCAACCTGCCCCACAGTCAGGCCTTGAGACACAAACACGAGCATCTCGATGCTATCACTCGTCTGACTCACCAGTTTGGCGGCAAGGTTCTCGACATCAGCACCAACAACTGCATCGTTGAAGTGTAGGTCCCCTCCACCCCCCCCATCCAAAACAATCACCACCAATACTAACCCACAAACCAACCAGCTCCGCCAAGCCCTCCCGTATCGACTCCTTCATGAAGCTCATCGGCCCCTTCGGTGTCCTGGAGTCCACCCGGACCGGTCTGATGGCTCTTCCCCGTTCTCCTCTCTTCGAGCCCAGCGAGGAGATCGAGAAGGACGCCTCCGACGTCGTCGACGCCAGCACCCTTCCCCCCGGTTAATTGCTATGTCTTATATCCCGCAATGAAAAAGCCGATGTATTTTTTTGCTCCCCCTCATCCTCTGGAACTTAATCCTGGTGTAAATTGGACATGGTCCGTCTGTCGAGTTAGGCTTCTCTTGACTTAATACGTTGAATACGTCTGCATTCTTGCTTCCTTTTTTTTTATTCGGTGTATTGCGGTGTGGTACATAGTGGAGGGTCGCCGTAAAGTCGTAGATTTCGAGCTATGCTATGCTATGCTATTGGTATGGACCCGCATCACCACCTCCAGATAGAGGCGCACATGCACCAACTACTACAATTACTGACCAATGAAGGTAGGTGCTCTATGATTCGTACTGGCGGTCGGTTCTAGGAGCTTAGACCTCGGGTTATACCCATATCATCCCCATATACTGGAGAGGCACATGCACCGCGCCGCCAGGTTAGTCTCTTACACCAAAGGCCACCTAGTTGAGATTCTTTTTGCTGGCATTGAAGAAGGCAAAACGGCAACAGCAATTCCAGTCGCATTCTAGTTGAATTTTCCAATTATCAAGACCAGCTCAATTTTCACCCAATCCTGGACGCCTGATCTATCCTGTAACGCCGCGAAAGGAGACGATTGGAGCCCGCTTGTAAAGCATAAAACAAAGGGAAATGAGAGGCAGAAAGGGAGGAGGAAAAAGGGCTAGAGTTTGACTCGGGCCGTGATCCCCTTGCCATGATAGAACACTACATCCCTATAGTGTTGGATCTGAACGCCAACTTGCGCCACGGCGTCCAATCCGAGAGTCCCTCCGAGGGCTTTCTTCAAGGCATCGTAGCCAATGCCGCCGAGGTTTAGGTCGACGGGCAGTCGGGGAGTGACTGAGATGCCGGGGGGTACTGCGAATGGGACCCGGTAGTCGATGGTGCCGACCTCCTCGTCACCTTCGTAGTAGGCTTGCGCGTATACTGAGGTGATGTGAATGGTGGTATTGGGGAATGGTGAGGATAATGTAAATTCGGCCGTTGATGACCAGAGGTGCATCTAGCAGCGCCCATGCAAGTTAGTTATCCTCTTGGACGGAGCGCTCTCCGGGAATAGATGATCTTATGTGCATGATATATATGGATTATATGTGATGTTCATGAGACATGAAGAGAGACGATATCCATGAAAGTAGATAATACCGTAGCGCCTTGAATAAATCCCGTCGAACCATGATCAGGGTCGTCCCCGGTACCGGGGGCTCGGGGAACGGGCACCCGAGGAATCTGGACCTCGAGCGGGAGCCTGGACAGTGCTTTCCCAAGTTTAGGCAGCCCTGGGATGGTCCCTTCATGGGTCTGAATTGTGACAGTAGTGTTGTACCCTATGATGGGGGTTAGATAGAAAGTGGTTAGAGGAAGCCTCTAAACTCACCTGAGATATAGTCGGAGAGTAACTTGCGACCAGCAGTGACCCCAGTCGAACCATCTAGAGCAAGTGGGCTCCAGAGGAGGTCCACCGGGATGCCGTCATTGACACCTGGCACGATATTGATGTCTTTCGCAGTTATATGCGCCACTTTGGAACCATTGAAGAGCAGCATGAAATCGACCAAAGGCACCGATGCTGAATACGGCGTAGGATTGGTGGCATTGACCCGGGCCTTGACAAGGAGAGACGAGGCGGTAGTAGTTCCCAGCTCCACCGACTCAATATGCGGACTCAACTGGTCCAAGGAGCCACCATAGGGAGCTACAAAAGGTCAGTGTATAGCCTCAATAGTGAGTTCAAGGGAACGTACGCTTCACCACAACTTCCCCCTGGGCTGGTATCTCACGGACGGTAAAAGTGCCCAGCCCCGTGGTGACCTCCGCATCTACACTGGCGGCGACGTCAAGCTTGATCCTTTCTCCTTGGAAGATCAAGGCTTGAAGAACATCGGTCAAGACGTCCTCATCGGTCACCTCAAGCGGCGCTTTCTTGATACCAAAGTCGATATACAACGCTGGCGAGCCATCAACGTCGTCTAACAAGGTTGAGTTGGCCGGCTGCCATTTGTGCAAATCCAGGATTCCAAGCTTACTGCCCCTGTAATACACATCAGCAGTAGCGCGGACCCTGGGAACATCCAACTGCAGGCCCAGTTCTTTTGGCAGCCCAATGAGCACCTTGACCAGTGCGGACACTGTTGGCTGCGAGTCAGGAGAATCGGGTTCTGCAAATGGATCAGGTAGGGAAAAGTGCACATCCGACATTGTGAAGTTTCTGATAAGGTTGTCAAGGGCATGCCCAGTAAAGCTCAACGGAACTGTCACGCTTTTGAGAATATCCACGACCCAGTCAGGGGTCGCTAGAGATGGTGCGTCAGCCCCACGAACATAAACGGTGGTTCCAAGTCCCTGCATATAACTCTTGACTAGGAAATCGAGAGGAGAGCTTTTCTCCCCCGGACATACTCGAGTCAAGTCGTCAGAGAGACCCCTAACAATTCCGGCGACGTCAACTAATGTTGGCTGGCCAGGAGTAACTGGGAACTCTTGGGTCGTGGCAGCAGCTACCAAAATCTGCGGGTCCCCTGGAGAGCAATTGGGGACCAGGATCTCGAATCCGAGGGGAGGGATACTCAGGCTAAACGGCGAATCGAACTGAACCACAACTGAGGCATCAACCGCCATGGCGCCTTGGTGACCAGCGTCTTCTGGATCGTGGACGTTGAAGTTGGTGATGTTGACTGTGGGTATGGCAGGAAAATCGTCCTCTGGAGCCATGTTAGAAGGCTATAGGGAACATTCATGTAGTGAGACTGACCAGTGAAAGTCATAGAATCAGAGAAAAATTGCTGGCCCAGGGTCAGCAAACCCGATTTGAGGTCCACCACTGTTCTCCCCGTAACGGTGAGATGCTCCAGTCTTCCATCTAACCAGTCCAACGCCACGGAGCGGATGCCTTGAATTTCCCCGGGGACCAGCTCTGCCAGGAAATTGACATGGTTTACGTGACCATTCTGCACGTTTACTTTGATAGCAGGCAATGATGCTGTGCCAACGAGGATGTTGCCATACTCTGGAAGCATTACTTCGACTTCTGACTGGCCGGTCTCGACTTCCCTTCCAATCCAGGTGACAAAACGACCAATGTCTCGCACGGGTCTTTTCTTAATACGGCGCGCATCGAGTACCAACTCTCCTTGGATCCGAGCTTGAAGGCCATCCACAGTTGCTGACTCAATTGAGACATTGGTGGGCGTGAATACCACCGCTTCCTTGGCATACTCCTTCACGGCAGCTGGGGCGATAAAGGCGAAGACGAGAATCACGACCACAGCAGCCACTGAAAGGAGAGCGCAGAACACCGGCCACCGTATGCTTCCTCTTCGTTTCTTCAGGGTCCCATCGGGGGAAAGGGCTCGAGTATGTTCGGAAGAAGGTCGTCTGGGAGCGGTCCCGCCGTATCCCAGTAGATCATCATCTCGACGGACGAGGAGAGGAGTCGATTCGGAAGATAGTTCATATGGATGAGGCTCTGAATCCGGGCGATAGGCAGTCTTGCCGATAGATGTTGAGGACCGAGGTGTGGAGGGAGCTTGTGGTTCCTCATCCAGCAGAGGCCTGCTTGCCTCCTCAGCCATGGTGGCTGGCGCTAGGGAGCGGGGACAACGATAAGGGCGGAGGACGACAGAATGACGAGCTCGCGATATCACGATAAATCGCTATTAGAAGGACCGTAGGGATCGATGTGGCTGCTTGGCCAAGGATATGGGGGTTAGGAAAGATAAATAATAAGCAGGGCAACGGCAAGTCGAGGACTCGAGGCAATCATGGGTTGAGCTGGTGTCACGGCGAGGCCCGGTACGTGGAGAGCACGTCGGCCAGTCCAGCCTGCTGATCGCCAACGTAAGGCTGGTCCGGGCGGTGTGGGGATCAACTGCCCTGGTCAGCGCCTCCCCGCCGTTTGCGATGCTGGAATCAATGCTCGGGAATGTAATGCTGGTGTCATTTTCCTGTCCGGTCAAGTGATGTTTCTGTTGAGCCCTGTCTGCTTGACATTTTTGCTGCCGTTGAACCGGGAGAGGGTCGCCTGCTGGGCTCGCTCGCAGTCGGCCCAATCTGCTCCCCAACGGCTATCTAGTGCGACATGGCGTGTCTTTAAATATATACTGTCCAGGTTAGTCTGTTAGTGGCTAATATTCCTCCGGCACTAGGCCGATTGCAATCCGATGGCATGCAGTTGGCCATCTAATAATTAACAATGATCTCAGGGACTGGTACTTTGTAGCAGGAATGGCTTCCCGGATGAAGAATACCGGGAGGTGGCAGAGAACCTCTGGGTCTTGGCCATCCAGTCCTTCCCACCCAACCATTCTTCAACTTCATTTAAGCTTATTGCTAGTTCACCCGTGAGCAGCTCTAAGTCGACTGGAAATCATTTCATCTTTCCCCGTCATCCCGAACGAAAGACCGTCTCGACTCTCCGCCCTGCTTGCCCGCATTTTCACATGCCACCCGCGCACGGACGGAGTCGAGCTCCAGCCGACGGTGGCTCGATCTCCTCCTTGAACCCCGACGATCTCCACGATTCGGTTTAATAGCCCATTGCATCCTCTCTCCATCCCGAATATTGTTCTTTTCCTTTGGCCTCACATTCTCCGTCACACGAGACCACCCAGGGGCTGTTCAGTGCAGCACTCCGCGCCATGGATGTGAGTACATTCCCTTCCCCAGATCCACCCACCCACTGACTAACCCTCATCCACAAGTCTTCACAGCCTCAAAGCGGTTTCCGATCACGCCGCTCATATCCGGCCTTGCATCATGTGTCTCTATCTCCTCTGAATCCTCGATTCCCCATCGACGATGACACTGATGCTCCAGACTACTTCTCTGCCCGCCACGAAACCCCGAACACCCCTAGCGCAACAAGGACCTCTTATCTGTCTAGCTTCTCAGTCCCGGGAACCCCAGGTGTGTTATCCCACTCACACTCCCGTAGCGGGTCCCGCGTTCGACACAATACCCGAAGCAAGAGCTCCACTCGCATCCATTCCAGCGACACCAACCTACAATCCCAGGGCGTTGCCAATGCCCTCCACCACCACAATGAATCTCAACGAAGCAGAACCCCTCGCCGTCACCCAACCGATTCCACCCCTCACCACCACCAAGACACAGAATGGATGCTCCGAGCCGGCATTGCCCTCGCATCCTCGACCCGCGAAGAAAAAGGCCAAAGCTGGCTCGTGAAACGGCAGAGTTCAACCAGCCTTGTCTCCGACGGCCACCAACTTGATCCAGATAGCCAACAACAATGGTCATCCAGGAGCACTCGGCATTCTCGATCCGGCCTCTCCACCCCAGCCGCCTACTCTCGTCGAGCCTCCCGCTCTCGGCCAACCAGTCGCAGATCCAGCAGACCCGATCTCGCCATGACCAGCCTCGACATAACGCGGGCAAGCACAAGACGAGACATGACCACCACTACCAGCGGCATCCACACCCCTCTCGAGACAGACCAAACCCGTCATCTGCTCCCCGATTTCGTGGACGAACGCATCCGCGACGAGATGGCCAACATCCAGCACGACGAAGACGAAGATACCTTCAGCACCACCTCAACCACCGATTCCATGCTCGCCTCCGAAGACGAAATCGACGAACAAGAACTCCAGCGTCTCACCCGAGAACAAGGCTTCGGCCTCGGCAGCTGGATCGACCGAATGGTCGAATGGACCCTTTTCGGCGTCGACGACTGGCCACTCTCCGCACCACCACCCCCAATCGAACACCCCAATCATAACCAACTCCTCCCACAAGAACACGAACATGACCACCCCACCGAAGAAACAGACACCATATCCATCGCAGACTCCGACATCGGCTCGGTTAGCGAAAAACCAGGAGAGCGTGGCGGATGGGAAGATGCAGGATGGTTATTCCGTATCGTGAGACGAGCATTATCATGACAAGCCCCCCTCCCTTTCACCTCTTTCATCCCCTCTCCATAATAAAATAGGATAGGACAGGATAGTTAGGATACACTCCACCCTAAGAAATACACCACACATACCCACTCCGTACTATATACTGTGTAACAACAACTCACAAAAGGTACTTACATCCCCACATAGCATAGCCACATACAACCTACCTACCTACAACCCATGCACAAGCCAAGTCGGGCTAAGCGCATCCTTCCACAAGTAGATAGTAGGTACCAGCACGAACACGTAACCGCATACGTACGCCCAGAACGATCACTGACCAACCAAACCCTACCACTGCATTCTGCCGTCGGATGACTGACTTGGGTTACTTTGTTGAGGTGCCTGCATTATGTACTATATATGTGGCTTTGTATTAGTGGTACTGAATGTTATATGATGGAATGGATGGGGATGGATGGGTTGGATGGGATGGTGTGTTGGTTATACTACAGGATGCTGTTTAGTTGGTTTGGGGTGGTGGGTTTTGTAGCAGGTTATATATATATATGTTTTGTACTACTACGTATCTGTTAGAAGCAGGTGTAGTTGGGCACGTATTTCTGCTGTGCTAAGGAAATTCCGGTTGTGGAACATTGGGAGTTGGATGGGTGGAAGATAGGACAAGCGATCATGCTATGTATAGTTGATGATATTGACTATCCCGGACAATAATACTCCTTTTTATCTTATGCTTTACTGACATGTAATGTAACCTGACCCACCAAAGATGGCAATATATGAGGCCTCCCAAAACCGAAGAATGATCCTGACACCAGTAGTATTAAGGGAAAAATAGTAAAGGGTATACATGATAGGGTGAAGACAAGGAAATGCAGCTGGGCTGAGAGATTGGTGGTTCCACGGCGCTTCGAGTATGTGTCGTCGAGAGAAATGGGAAACATGAAGTGAAAGGAAAAGAGAAAGAGAACGTCGATGAATGAAAGCGGAAACCATGCGGTATTGAAACAATGCAGGGGCATGGTGCAGTTCGGAACAGGAGAAAGAATGAACCTGGGCCTTGATCTGGCAATCTAGAAATAATGATGTTGGCTTCCAGAAATATGACACAAAAGCGGAAAAGAATATAAAGATATTTGCTTGCACACTGTAAACGCCAAGCTGACCCTCAACTCTAGTTCATGCAGAAGGTAATCGTGATCGTATCATACGTGGACGTGCACGGTCGAGGATTTGGACAGAGCCCCGGGTTTCGAAGATGAGATGGTGAGGTTGGAATCGAGGAACAAAGCGGGTGGCGAGTGGCCGTTTGCTGACCACTTCACCAAGGCCCAACTTTGACGGGGGTACCGAGCCCGTATGTGCCCGACAGGAGCTGTTCCCGAATGGTTCCAAGGTCATTACCTCCTGGGCTGCTGTAGCCTTGGGCATCCGGTCTGTGCATCCACCCCAAACTGGAACCAAGCTCGTTGACGGCTGCCTGCAGTTTACCGCCCGAGTTGTGATTGTGCTTCGCCAACTTCTGATCCCAACCGCCGTACTGTAACTGAATTCCACCGCCGCGCTTCGCTGCCTCCCGGATCACCAGAATCCAGGCTTTGCAGATCTCGTCGTATGCCGAGTCCCGCTCGAGGTTATTCTGCGGTGTGTTCCACCGGGGCAATGCGTGAATTATGTCGGTCGCACCGTCGAGATAGCTCAAAGAAACAGACGACTGCGTCTCGTGGGGCGGTAAAAAATGTGGTGTGAAGTCACTCAGGGCATCTAGAAGATTCCCTAGCGGTTGTCGGACTCGATTGTATGCGTAATCAGATTCGGAGTTGCCACCGAGGGGGAAGGATGACTGGAGTGCAGATTCGTAGTTTCGAAGCACTTGAAGGGCAGATGCCACACTCGGTCGAGGTGCCGTCTGTACCACTTCCTCCACTAAACTTGGATGACGCTCACACATGGTCCGAAGTATGCCCCGGAGAGCATCTGTGTCCAAGGTCTCTAGGAGCCGGGGGAGGGCGAGAGGCCGCCCGCTGACATTCGGGCGAGCACGCTTGGTGTTCCGATTGACCGGGAGGGTTCTAGGGGTTAAGGCGGGAGAGTTGGTAGGTGACGCTGACATTCGACCGTCATGATCATTCTCATCATCGGCTTTCCGTTTGCGGTTGTTGGGTGTGTGGATGGGGGTAGACACTGGAATCAGTCAGCCTTCGAACACCCCAGACAGCCGGCAACCCCAGGAGATGCACTTACTTGGACGAGAGGGAGAGGGACGGCAAAATTCGTAGAAGTGATGAGGAGGCACAGGTGGTGTAGCCACCAAGCTGTTCATGATGGCCACAAACAGCTGGATGGCGAAGGGGGAGAGAGAGAGGAAGTTGAGGGTGACCGGGGAAAACAAAGATGAGGGACCGAGGGCCAGCGAGGAGCACGAGGAGGTGTCTAGGGGGGGGGATAAGGAAAGAGATGAAGCAAGGGAAAGACGGAGTGCAGGATGGAGGATGAAGGGGAGACTTTCTGAGGTGGTGGGGAAAGAGAAAGAGTGCGAGAAGCGGTGGACGGCGGGTTGCGGGAGGCAACGCAGGCCTGAGATGCATTTACCGCTCCATGAATTTCCTCCTCGCCATTCTTACAGATATTACATCGTACATACAAGCATCCTCCTGATTTGTGGCAAAAACCCTATTATCCAGGCTCTGCAGCTGCGGCATCAACCGGTCTTGGACCACTTACAGTCCCCCAAGGCCCGCATGACCACATCCTCGTCAAGCGTCAACTTTAAACCCGTCCGATAAACGGAGACAAGTCAACCGCCTGGTCTCACGGCCTGGCTATCGCAAGATCTGAGACCATGATCGGTCTCGTTTTCTCCATTGCCGTCGCAACCTTCATCCTGTCATGCAAGCCGACAGTACTAATCTCAAACATGTCTTTGCATCCAATGTCCACTGGCTGACGTTGCAACGCCATCGTAATCACGTCTGCAGTCTCATTTTTTGGCACCCGGATTGACGACCACTGCGCACATTACTACCCCAGACCAGGAGTTACTCCACAGGCTGCAACCTTGCCAGCCCTGCAGAGAACGGCACCAAGTCTTGCCCTTAGTGGAACATGAAGCTGAAGATGTCCAGCTACCCTGGTTTCCGGGTAGTCGGGATCGTCTTTCAAACTTATTCCCCGCCTGTTCAATTTCCGATATGCTTTTGCATCATTGCATTTGGCCTATCCACCCAACTATTATGGATCCCAGGAGTTGAAGCGAGTGAAACCCCAAGACCATGGGGATTCACATCGTTACTCATCGCGGAATCCGCGATCCCACAGTCTTTACCATCATTGACATCCGACGAGACGTCAGCCGAAACATCATCACATTGGCAACTGATCTGATGGTCCGGACATCCATGTTCCATTGAACTATATCCAAGCCACTCGGTCGACAGTTAGCTAATAGTCGAACGCACACCGTTTGACTTGCGAGGTTCGCTCGTGATCTCGACCAATGGCCCGGGAACTACCCTCCAACGAGTCTGAAACCACATGGAATCGTAGCAGGTCTTAGAGCAGCTCTATGATCCTGTCACTGGCTGCAGAGGAACGACGCAGCCTCGCTCGAGCTGTCGTGAGAGTATAGAATACGGGTGCCCTCCGATATCCTCCATCCTAGCATTCATCATTGGACCCCTTGCTACTCCTCTAAGGCATAGACCCAGAGCGAATACTATCCCTAGAGGTTCACATCAAGAACAAAGAAAAACACCAACATAGACCATCCAAAGCGCAGCACAAAGCCCCTAGCAGTACTCTTTCAACCCCCCCGTAACCCACCCCCCTACGCAACCCCCAAACAATGAATAAATAACTGGATACACACCTAAATCCTCACCCCAGCACCCCCTAGAGCCTCCTCCCCCCATCAGCTATCACCCATACCAGCACCACCCGACACAAACCAAAAAATATATACAATCGACCAACCACGAGCCAGAACAGCCAATACAGAAAACAATCCCAGCCATCCATGTCGCGAATACGATAGGCATACAGCAGTGAAAGGTAAGATTACCGTTGGCTTTAAAACCGAGATGTCTAAGCACCGACTCCTCGCGTATGCATTGACCGGAGTGCTGGGTTGCAGAGGCACGGGGATACTACTTGTATGGAAGGGAGGGACGTATTCTAAATGGGAGGTGACACTTCGTGTGACGGTGGATTGGGTTTGATATATTAGTTGTAGTGGTTGTGGAGGAGGTGGTGGTGTCTTAGATGAGAAGTGAAAGGAACAAATGAAGAGCCAATTAGGATGATGAGATGAATACGAAACCAAAATAAGTCACAAGCGCTTGGTGTCGCTGCTTTAGCTATGTATCTAGGAATAAGGTGTAGGTGATGGTCACATATAAGAAAATCAAAAAAGGAACATCCCTCATTTACAGATAAAAAGAAAAGAAAGGAAGAAAGGAAAAAGCCAAATCCTTTTGGAAAGCCTGACGCCAGAAAAATGCGACCACCCAGACATACCGTGCAATCATCCTACACATCGGGGACGACGAAAATACCGACCCAAGGAGATACAAGAAATAATGATAGCAGCACCTTACAGGTACAGGGATTGGGCGGCGACAATGTCCCTGCGCACCTTGGTCAAGGCCGTCTCGAATTTACCCTCCAGTTCTTCGCTGCCCATGACCTTGGCTGCCTGCGCCATCTGTCGGAGACACTCTTCCAGTCGGCGGAAGACGCGAATCAGACTGCCTTCGTAGACGTCGGTCATTTTACTGCACGAGGAGAAAGCCCGGTTAGCAATCTAATTGCAGAGTTTAAACGTCGGTGAATGGTGGACCCTCAAACTTACCAGATGTCAGCAAACGACTTGCCGTTCGCCCATTCGAAGATGACCTCCATCAGCTCCCAGTGGAAACCTTGCACGTATTCATCCTCGTTGACCGCCAACTTGGACTCCTGCGACACCTTGGCGACGGTCCGAGCCTGCGCTTGGATCTCCCTGAGGGGTTTCGCTAGGTCTTCCCGTGTCAGAGCAGGGGTCTCCTTGGTCTTCTCCTCAAAAACGAAGACGCTCAGGGCCGCTGCCACTTGTTCCGGCGTAAGGTTATTGAAGAAACCGTTGAAGAGGAGCTCGCTGAGCATCAACTCGTCGCCGGTACTAATTTCACAGGCCACGCGCGCCTTCAACTGGACCACTTCGGCCTCGTTGATAAATCCGAATCGCCGGAGCACTCGCTTACGGCATTTCAGTTCATCGAGTTGCATAATGGCCATGGCCTCCGAAATCTTCTTCTTCGTCTCCTTGATCTTACTTCCGAGTTCCACCTTTTCGGAGTATTGATCATATAATTCCGGCAACCGAGGGGAATTGTGCAGGGGGTTGGAGAGGAGACGAGACTCGAGAACTTCGATTTTCTGCAACACGGATTAGTCAATAGCCCTCATGGTCAAAACGGATCGGATTCTTACCCTGAGTGTCTTCTTGAATTCCTCATCCTTAATGCCCATGTTCTCGATAGGATCCAGGGGAGCAAGGCCATCCGGGAAGCGTCTCTTGACTTCATCGAGGGTACCCTTCATATTATTCCGTGCGTCCTTCGAGTTCAAGTCTTTGGGAAGGCGAAGGCAGACGTGTGCAATGCTCTGGATACAGCTGAGGACAAGCGGCACAACTTCCATGCGGGACTTTTCATCTCCCTTGGGCGGCCTGACACCGGAGGGCAAATCCTCGAATGACTTAGTGCCCACGGAAGCTCCGTCAGCAATGTTGAGCAGAACGTCAACCACGTGTTTCTGGTGATCAGTAAACTCTTCGTTCGGATTCTTCGGGATCTTGCGATGTTTCCAATTAACAACGATACCCCAACCGTAATCATCATCCTTGTGCTTGATGTGAACCAATCGTCCCGGGGTGAGATATGAAAGGCAGTGTTCGGGATGGCTGATCACCGCTTGCACATCATCGCCGAATCTACGAAGCTGCTTGCGCAGATCGTAGTATTCACGGATGGTTCCTTCGTCAGGAATGTTCGCATTGGCACGCCTCTCTTCGAAGTCCTCAAGCTCTGTATCCCGGTTAGCAGATAGTATAAGTAGATTGATCAACGAGCACATACGTTTTTCGAGCTCAGCGACACCAGCGGTGTTCTGGAATTGGTAGAAACATTTCTCGAGCATAAACTCCGGCGAGATGCCCTCCACACGCATGAGGTTAAGGATCATGTTGTAACCCAAATGGAAGGCCGAGTTCAGTCGATCCTGCTCACCACGGACGATTTCCTTCGCCACGGCGGGGTCCATCTCCTCTCCGACCATCATGATCACGATACCACGATCATCAAGACCTCTTCGACCAGCACGACCAGACATCTGGATGAACTCTGACGGTGTGACCCAACGCTGGCTGAAGCCGTCGAACTTTCGGACGCTTGTGAAAACAACGGTCCTCGCGGGCATGTTAAGACCAATGGAGAATGTTTCCGTGGCGAAGAGCACCTTGATCAACCCTTCCTGGAAGAGAATCTCAATCGTTTCCTTAAGGATCGGAAGAAGTCCAGAGTGATGGACACCGATACCTCTGCGAAGAAGAGGGAGGATATTCTGGATCTGAGGCAATTCCCTGTCCTCTTCAGACAACATCTCAATTGCACTGTCGAAGACTTTTTGAACCATCTGTTTCTCGGAATCGTCATTGAAGGCCAAGTTTTTCATCTGCAGAGCGCAGTTCTCACACTCGCGCTTGCTGAAACTGAAAACAATCACGGGGTTCAAGTTCTTGAGCATGACCATCTTCACAATCTTGAAGATGTCGCTCTTGTCCTGGTTGCCGCCCTTGTTCAACCTCTTATCCTTGCCCTTTCCTTTCCGCTTGGCCATCGGGTCCGATGGATCGTCGCCCTTCTTGTCCGCAATGCTGCTCATGGCCTTCTGGAAGTTCTCTTCACGGAAGACTCCCTTCTCATCCACTACAAGATGCATTCCCTCCGATCCGGCCGGGAAGAAGTAGTGTTGTAGCGGTGTCGGTCGGAAATCGGTATAGACGACATGGCAGGGTTGATTGTGCATCTTCGTTACCCACTCGGCGAACTGCATAGCATTGGGAATGGTGGCGGACAAGAAGACGTATCGGACCTTGTCTGGCAACAAGATAATGGTTTCCTCCCAGACCACACCTCGGACTATAGCGTATGTCAGTAATCAGTAGATACTTCTCGGATGGGTCAGACGCACTCGCATCACGCATATAGTGGATTTCATCGAAGATGACCCACGCGACTTCACGCATGATTTCAGAACCACGGTACAGCATAGATCGCAGAATCTCAGTTGTCATGACCAAGCAGGTGGCTGTTGGGTTGATAGTAACATCTCCCGTCATCAGACCCGCATCACCGAATTCCTCAGCAAACTCTCGGTACTTCTGGTTACTCAGCGCCTTGATCGGACTTGTGTAGATGACTCTCTGGTTGTTCTTCAAGCACTGCGCGATAGCATATTCGGCGACCACGGTCTTTCCAGCACTAGTATGAGCTGAAACCAAAACACTCTCTTCTCTCTGAATCGACGCGATCGCAACCTGCTGGAATGGATCCAAGGTGAACGGCCACACTCTTGCGGGGGTCTCCGGCGGCTTGTGTTCGGATATGGGCACATAAGGATACTTCGGTGGGATGGCGACCTGATGGCGCACTTGGTGGGACAGCTTGACGGAGGTAGAGTCGTTGACGCCCTGAAGGCCTGCCGATCCAGCAACTTCACGCTCCTGCTCCGTCTCGAATGAATCCGCTACCACGGGTTCCGGTTCCTTCTCGAGGCGCGGGCGTTTCGCATCCGGTTGTTCATTGCTGTCCGCGACGGGGCTTTCTTCGTCCTCCATAACGTCATCTTCTTCAGCGGGCGCATCGACGGGCGCAATATCTTCCGTGGTCTCTGTGGCGGCGCCGTTGTCCTTGACATCGCCATTAACCTGCCGCTTCTTGCTCTTATCCTTCTTGGAACGTTTGGGAGCTCCCTCAGCAGGCCTGGCCGCCTGGGGCTGGTCCTCAAAGACGTCGAAAAGCTCATCCATTGTCGACAGTCAGCCACAAAGGAAGCTGGAACGGACACTGGCCTCGACGGTTGTGACGTTCTGCTCCGTCTCACAGATGGGCGATCGCACCGAGAAATTTCAATGAACCCGTTGAGAATAGCGCCGTGTGATTGGCCCAGACCAAGTAAGGCGGTGAGTGGCTGCCGGCGAAACTTGCCGTTCGGAACGCCATATCACGTGAGCGGACCTCCGGGGGGCAGCCGGGAGTATCGTTCCACTCGACCTGCTCGCACCTCCGCCTGTTGATATCAGTAGGATTGTCTCGACCGTCGTGCTTGTTGCCTCTCTCAAAGTGCGTGAATTGTTCCTATCCCCATTCCCCCTCCCAATTGTCTCTGACAGTAATCAAGATGTACGCTGCTTCCGCCCTCCGCGCCAGAATGGCCACCTCCTTCGTTGCCCGTCGTGGCTTTTCCACCACCCGCGCCCAGCTCGGCAGCCCTTACCACTACGCCGAGGGCCCTCGCTCCAACATCCCCTTCAACCCTCTGACCAAGTACTTCTTCTGGAGATACTGGGCTTTCATGGGTTTGTGGCCCAATTGCTGTGTAATTGTCGCGGATCGGTGTTGGTACTGACTTGCTTACTCTAGTTACCGGTTTCGGTGCTCCCTTCGCCATTGCTGGTATGTTGCCGTCTACCCTGCGGGATCCCACATTCGCCTGTCTAACATATCATTACTACAGTCTGGCAGACCTACAAGACCCGCTAAACGCTCGTTCGTGCTGTTCCACACGCAATGGCTTGGCTGGGCATTGGAAATTGGTCGAGAATGTATCCTACGTCGGAAGTGCTCGGAAATTGTGTATAAAGCTAGAGAATTTATTGTGCTCTGATTCAGGAAATTCCGGGGGTAGTTTCACCCCCATAAAGGTTGTAGTTTGGGAGAAACGCCGTGTGGTGGTGGTTGTCTGATGCCTTATTAGAATATGGATGAAGTCATTGGTCGATTTTTTGTCAGTAGGAAAATTAAAATCTTTGGCTCGGCATCTGATATGGTATTGTTCGCAATTCCGTTGGCGACGCGCGAAGGAAATAAGCTCTCCTCGTGCATTTAATAATCAACTCTATGAGAGTAAATTACCTCTAGATATCATTTTTGATTTTCCTTTTTCTTCTCACCCTCCCCAGTGAAGCTTCCGTCGATTGATGGCGGCGGGGTAGAACAACTACTCTTCAAAAGATGCGCAACCTCAAAACCGTGCGCCTCGCCGAGGTGCAGCTCCAGAACGAGCTTCCTTTGACGTCAACAGCCTGGGATACAGCTTCGGATGCTGTTGTTTGTACCTTTGGACCTACCGCGTCTAACCCAGTCATTGAGCTTCGCAGGAAACGCCATGACGCCTATTTTTCAGATCCCATAGGAGCGGATGCATTTGAGTGCATCGCATCCTGGGATGCGCCATGCCCACTACCAGATCTGGAATGCGACCGGGTTCTTTCTTTGCACTACTTTGCAGACAACCTCACTGCCTGTCTGGTGCTGGAAGGAGGTGACATTATCATTGTCCGTGAAGAGCCCCTCCCAGGCGAGGATAAGATTGAGATTGTGGGTAGTGTTGATGTCGGCATCACAGCGGCTGCATGGTCTCCGGATGAGGAGCTGTTGGCCTTGACCACCAGAGCCAACACGTTCCTTTATATGACGAGGGAATTTGAAAACGTTGCCGAAATCACTTTCACGCAAGAGGACCTCCAAGCCTCGCAGCATGTCTCCGTGGGCTGGGGAAAGCGCGAGACCCAGTTCCAGGGTAAACGCGCCAAAGCTCTTCGGGATCCCACTGTCCCCGAGAAGGTGGACGAGGGAAAGCTAAGTAGCAGTGATGACGGAAAGACGACCATCAGCTGGCGTGGTGATGGTGCATATGTCGCTGTGAACAGCATCGAGGCTGGCGTCAGGCGTGCGATCAGAGTTTACTCGAGAGAAGGAACCCTTGACAGCATCAGTGAGCCTGTGGATGGCCTGGAAGGTGCTCTCAGTTGGAGGCCTTCTGGTAATCTTATCGCGAGCATCCAGCGACGCGAGGATAGGATTGATGTGGTCTTCTTCGAAAGGAATGGCTTGCGCCATGGGGAGTTTACTCTCCGTCTCACCGAAGAAGAGCGCTCCACTTGGGCCTCGAACATTCATCTTAACTGGAATGTTGACTCGACTGTACTTGCGGTGCAGTTTCACGACAAGATCCAATTCTGGACAACCGGGAACTACCATTACTATCTCAAGCAGGAGATCCCAATGGTAGTGAACCCCGAGTATCCTTACCCGTTTGTCTTCAAATGGCATCAGGAGAAGGCCCTGCGATTTATTGCGGGTGCTTCAGGTAATTGATGGATTTCAATCAACTTCAGGGTTACTCGCTAAAGTTTTCCCAGGGTCGATGTTGGATGTGGACTTTGTTTTCGACGTATCTCAAGGCTCTACCACCAGTCCAGATGATGTCGGCGCTGTCGCTGTCATTGACGGAAGTATGTTACTACCTCCGATATTGAGTGGATCTATTCTGACTGATGTAGAAACTCTGAAGTTGACCCCTCTGAGGCTGGCGGGAGTCCCTCCCCCAATGGCTCATAATGAGTTGGCACTAGACTCGAACATTGTTGACGTGGCCTTCAGCAAGTCAGGAACGCGGATTGCTGTCCTTATGAAGGATTGCTTTTCCGTCTTCCTTTGGTCTCTCAAGACCAGGCCGGTCGTTGCGCCAATCCTCGAGTCGAGCTATCCGCTGTCAGAAACGACAGACAGCCGACCCCGGCAAATCGCCTTTGCGAACGAGCATGAAGTTTACATTCTCTTAGACAATGGCCCGAACAATACCTATATCGAACGCACCGCTCTGGAAACACGTTCTACTCAGATTGCGTATCAGGCAGCGGACTCGGAGCAAGTCCTGTCAATTTTCACGTCTCTGGGTCACGATGCCTTGTGGTTTTCCCATGTCAAAGCCCCTAACCAACCGATTGGCTACTCCTATATCTCAATGCCTTCTTCGAATGAGTTCCAGGTTCAACCCTGGCTCGAAAGCCCGACTGTCGATACCCACTGGGCCAAGGCGGTGCAGATTTCTGAGGACGAGGTAAGCCCCTCAGGCATTTGCGGTCTATCAGTGGCTAAACTTTCCAAGACTATCTTGGTGTCCATGGCAAGATCAGGTGCTCTGTATGCCAACAAGCGGCTTCTCGCAAAGAATTGCACTTCTTTCCTCGTTACGCCGGCCCATATCCTGTTCACAACTTCCCTACATCTGATCAAGTTCGTTCATTTGACTACGGCGGAAGGTTAGCAAAGTTGATAGTCCACCTGGCCTTGTGTTGGCTGACTTTACATCACAGAGATGGATATACCTCCGGACACACCCGAGACCGACGAACGGTGCAGAAGCATTGAGCGTGGCGGACGTCTAGTAACAGTGATGCCTACGACATTTGCCGTCATCTTGCAGATGCCTCGTGGCAACCTTGAAACCATCTACCCCAGAGCTCTTGTCCTGGCTGGCGTCAGAACCTTCATTGACCGTAAGAACTACCGGGCTGCATTCTTGACCTGTCGTAGTCAAATGGTGGATATGAATATCATCCACGACTATGCCCCGGAGCAGTTCATGGAGAACGTTCAGCTGTTCGTGGATCAGGTGAAAAGAATTGATTTCATCGATGAGTTCATCTCTCGTCTTAGGTATGTTACTCACCTAGTCCTCAAGAACCCCGGCTGATTATGCTCAAGTGAGGAGGACGTCTCCCAGACTCTCTACAAAGACACCCTGAAAGCGCCCAAGGCGGATATCGCGCAACCTGGACTTGTTGCATCCGCACCCAATAAGGGCAGCAAGGTCAACCGAATCTGCGACGCCTTTTTGTCTACGCTGGAGAAGCGGTTGGATACCAACCTGCACAACCTGATTACTGCGCACGTCTGCAAGTCACCACCAGATCTCGAGTCCGGCCTGCAACTGGTTGCACGCCTGAGAGGTTCGTACGCCCATTCTTAATGCCCAATTATGTACTTACCTCCTGCAGAAAACACACCCGAACAGGCAGACGACGCAATTGAACACATGTGCTTCCTGACGGATGCGAACCGTTTGTACGACAACGCACTGGGTCTCTACGACCTTGAACTCACGTTGCTCGTCGCCCAGCAAGCCCAAAGGGTGAGATTCTCTATATCTAACTCACCCAACTAGACTAACATTACCAGGATCCCCGTGAGTATCTGCCCTTCTTGCGCAAGCTGCAGCAGCTACCCGAACTCCGTCGCCACTTCGAGATCGACAACTACCTCGGACGGACCTCCAAGGCTCTCAAGCATCTGCATGCTCTCAACGCTCATGACGAACTCCGGGCATACACAATCAAACATGTCCTGTACAAGGATGCCATCGACCTGTACAAGTACCAGGCCGAGCAGCTCCGCGACACCACCCACCTTTACGCCGACTACCTATTCGATCGGTCTCAGTACAAGGAAGCAGGAATCGGTAAGCACCCCAATAAACACCCAACCCACATCACCAAACAAAACTAACCACCCCACCCCCCAGCCTACGAATCCCTCGAGCTCTACACCGACGCCTACAAATGCTACCACCTGGCCCACCTCTGGCGCGAATCCCTCTACTGCGCAATGATGGTCCCTCTCTCCGCCTCCGAGCTCGCCAACCACGCAACAACCCTAGCCAGCACCCTCACCGAAGAATCAAAGGACTACATCTCGGCGGCCCAAATCCACGCCGACCACCTCCGCGACATCCCCGCCGCGGCCCGTCTCCTCTGCCGGGGCTCTCGATTCTCCGAAGCGACTCGTCTCCTCGCCCTCAACAACCACCAAGCCCTCATCCCCGAGATCGTCGACTCCGGTCTCGCCGACTCCATGGGCTCCATGACCGACCTCCTCGCCGACTTCCGCTCCCAACTCAACGCCCAAGTGCCCAGGATCCGCGAACTACGTATCCGCCGCGCCACCGACCCCCTCGCCTACTTCGGAGGCGACCCCACCATGGGCGACGGCACCGGCGTCGACATCCCGGACAACGTATCCCTCGCGCCCACCGACGCCTCAACCCTCGCGGGCCGGAGTATGTTCACCCGGTATACCGGAAACACCGGGAAAACCGGCAAGACCAGCTCGTCGCGGCATACGTCGAAGACGCGGAGGAAGGAGGAGCGGAAGCGCGCACGCGGTAAGAAGGGCACGGTGTATGAGGAAGAGTACCTGGTGAATAGTGTGCGACGACTGCTTGAGCGGGCGAATTCGACGGTGAGCGAGGTGGAAGTCCTTGTTGATGCGTTGTTGCGGAGGAATATGCGGGAGCGGGCGGCGGCGATTGAGAAGGCCATGCAGGAGGTGTTGAAGTTGTGTGCGGAGAGTCGGGAGGAGGTGTTTGGGGCTTTGGTGGAGACGGCGAAGGAAGGGGAGGAGGGTGATGGGGAGAATGCTGATGTTGGGGCTGCGGCTGGAGCGGGAGAGGAGTTCCCTGGGGTTGGGGCTCGCGGAGGGCAGAGTGTGTTTTGGGATAGTGTGACGGCTACGGCGAATGTTGGGAAGGGTCGTGAGGTTCCGGCGGTTAAGGAGCTGAAGGTGTCTGCGCTGTTGAACTGAGGTTGTGCATTTTACTGTTTTTGCGACGAGGTCATTAAAAGTCATAGATTTGAAATTAAGGGAATCAGACAGCTAATCTGGTTCAATTAAATGCTTATATGTGGCGTATGGAGCAGGTATTAATAGCCCAATTGGAAGTATATACGGAATTGAATCTCCTAGAACTGGCGATGCTAGAAGACCAATAACCTGGGAAGTTTGCAACAGATGCAAAGCATGGGTATCTTATCTCAAGATGATCCGTTGTTCAGGACTCTTGACTCATTAGTTGCGGGTGTTTCAGGCCTCCCAGATGAGATGCAGTCTCTAGCAAGAGAGAATATCACCCTTCTCGCTGACAAGATGCTCGTCCACCGAGATGGGGCCCTCACCAACACCAGTCAGGATCACGCGGCTCACTCCATCCTTGAGCGACTCCACAGTCCGGGGATCCACCTGGTCCAGGGACACACCCGGGGCGGTGAGGTTCCTCAGAGGCTCATAGAAAGGACCCTCCCAGCCCTCACCCTCCTCGCCAAGGATAGCCTTAATGGTACCGGCAACAAGCTCGGTATCCTTCTCAAGGTAGTAGATGACAGCGTTCGGGCCAGCATCGAAGGTGTAAGCACAGACGGTCCGGCCAACTGCGCGGTTGATATCGTGCACAAGTCTGACGGCAGCACGGGAGACGTCGTTCATGTAGAAGATCGGGGGCCAAGAGTCCAAGCAAGTGGCGTGGAAGCCGTTAGAGTCGCGCATCGTGATCTCCGCAAAGGCAGGGAAATCGCGGTTCTGGATGGCGGTCTCAATGGCAGCCATCCGCTCCGGGACAACGGTGTTCGCGCGGGTAGCGAAGAGGTTGGACGTCGCGACGGTCGTCTGCATACCCTCGGTGCTGGGAACGTCCTTCTTCGCAGCGCTGACAACTAGGACAACGGCGCGCATCTCAGGCCAGTGGGACTGGGGCGCAACCTCCTCTGCCAGGCTGTCACTACCATCCTCCAGACTTCCAGCGCGCCAGGCGACGTAGCCGCCCATCAAGGAACGGCAGGCGGAGCCAGATCCCTGGCGAGCGATACGGCTCAGTTCGCGGGGAGACTGGGGCAGCTTGTAGAGGTCTGCCACGGCGCGAACGAGAGCCGCAAAACCGGCAGCGGAGCTGGCGAGACCGGCGGCGGTGGGGAAGTTATTCTCGGAGACGATGCGGAGAGGGAAGGTGGACAATTTGGGAAGCGAAGAGTCGGCCTCCTCAAGCTCACGACGGAGAGAGCGCAGGCTGGCCAGGCAGGCAAGGGTACGCTTGGAGGACTGGATGTCTTGGAGGTTGCCGTTCAGGGTCAGCTCGTCCTTGGCGGGGTAGAAGGGTGCGCAAGAGGCGGTCGTGAGGGTACGGAGGGAACGCTGCGAAAGCGTGACGGAGAGGGAAGAGTTGGTAGGCAGGTTGAGAACAGCATCACGTTTGCCCCAGTACCTATTTCACCAAGTGTTAGAATCCACAATGCGTACTTGCTATGGGGTAGTACGGGGTAAGCATGGAAGAGCATACTTGATGACGGCGATGTTGACAGGGGCGGTAGTAGTGGCCCGGAAGACCTGGTTGTCGGCGGGAGCAGCCATTGTGAGCCTAAGGGAATGGAGTCTGGTGATAGGAAAGGGGTTGAAGAGGAGATTGAAGACCTCAGGGGATGTGGAGGACAAGCGATGGAGGGGCGGTGGATTTCCCTGTTGGGAAAGTTCGGGGGCGCTTTTGTTGTTCATGGGCCAAGGCGGTGAGCGGCCAGAATTTGTCCGCCTTTCGCCGGGCCCAATCGATTTGCAATCAAACTTCATTATCAACCAATTCCACTCGCTCCAAGTGTCGTCGCCAATCCCCCATTTTTGTTTGCCAGAGAGCCTGATATTCACCTGGAAAATGGGAGCTGGTGCGAGCACTCCATCCCCGGACCCGCCCGCGGCTGGAGTATGCCCCGTTGACCACAAGACGCGCGAGGCCTGGCTGCAGCAACACAAAGCATCCGGCGGTGGTGCTCCTCCTCACCCTCTACCGTCAGAAGATGGACAATCGACAGGAAGATCCCAACGGCCCCTTTCTACCGACCGTGAAGTGAGCAGTATACCGCGAGCCATTGACCCTACATCCCAGCCGTCGAATCCCGAGTCCCCGTATGCGCCCGCATCACCATACGCCTCGTCTGCCGCATCGCATGGATCTCCCTCGAATGCCGAAGCTGAAACTGGCCATGATCCGAACACCGGGAACTGGATCTATCCGTCAGAGCGACAATTCTTCGAAGCGCTTGTGCGCAAGGGCAACACTCCCAACTCCACCCACTCCGCCTCCGAACTTGCAACCACTGTCGCATCGATTATTCCTATCCACAACGCCGTCAATGAGCGCGCCTGGCAGCAGATCCTGGAATGGGAAAACCGGGCCCCCATGTCCGACCCTGGTAGTAAGAAATGTGGAGGCCCGAAGCTGTATGCCTTCCGGGGTCTGGGCGTCGATCCGCAGTTTCTCAGCCCTCGCGCCCGTGTAAACAACTTGATGGGCTACCAGCTCCCCTTTGATCGACACGACTGGGTTGTAGAGAGATGCGGTGGTGAGAGGATTGAATATGTCATCGACTTTTACCAAGGGAAAACTTCGGGTGGAAACAATGCGGCTGGCCTGGCTGCGAACGCTGGCCCGGGCAAGCTCAGTTTCTACCTCGACGTACGGCCTAAGTTGAACTCGGTGGAGGGCTGCCGGATGCGATTCAGCCGTTTCATGGGGCTATAAGGGTCCGATGAGTCATTCTTGCGATGCATATAGAGGCGAAAAAGGAGTTTGGGTACGGTCTTGGGTAATCGTCGCAGTGTACAGTTCATGTATAAAAGAAGCTATGTATGATATAAGGCATGGAAAGATAGAACGACAAATGTAAATAACACATCCTCGCTCCGGATGCGCCTGCGAACCCATAGAGATCGACATGACAGAAGACAACAAGCCACCTGCAATAGTAAAGAAGCACAAGCATATGCATAAACGTACATCGAGAGGATATCATCAAAGAGAGGACAGTCATGACATGCGACACCGAGTGTCGTGGTTGCGCAGTGAATCAGAAGGGAAAATCGACACTCGGTTCTATCCCAGAGTCGCCGCAAGAACAATAATCAGCAGAATAACGGCAAGGATGACAAGCAGACAGCACGCCTTGTTCCGCGCATTCTTCTGGTATCTGCTGGCGCTACGGAGCTCGACGTTGGCCCCCCGAGTGTCATCGCCGACTCTCTCGACATTCTCGCTGATGATGTCAAGTTGTCCACCTTGCTCATGAACAATATGAGCCACATCCCGAAACAGTTCGTTGAGTTCGCCAACGCTTTGCTCAATGTTGCGAATCTCGGCCTCGCGCTCGATAATAAGGGACTCCTGGAAGTCCACTTCATCCTGGTTCGCCAGTCGGGGTTGCTCCTCCAGTAGTTGCTCCTGTTGTTGCAGCTCATGGTGACCCCCCTCGGCCGTAGATTCCCCCTCCTCCACGGCAGTCCGAGCCGCCACAGCGGATGCGCGTTGCTTCTCTAGGGCACGGCGCTGAACGGTTTGAAATTCTTCTAGTGTAGCCTTGAATTCCGAAGACAACTTCTGCTGAGTCCATTTTTGGGAGGGCTGGTTAAGGTAGGTCAGCATTGCTTCACATGTCGCACTGCAACGGGGGGTGTGGAGCGTAACCTACATTGACATCCTCCCATGTTTGAACCTTCTTGATTCCCTCTCCGACATCCTTGAATCCCAAGCGAGTCTGTTCCAGCAGATTGTGGACTCGTTCGCGCACACGCTCCGTATCCCGCCTTGTCCCTAGCAGGGCGATCTGGTCGGACAGTCGGGTGATGTTGGAGGTCAGGGTAAACAGGCGGTTGGAAAGACTCTCGGTCAGGCGGTGGAATTCAGGGTCATCTCGATACTGAGGGTCGTCGGAGCGACGCAAAGTTGTAGGCTGTGCCTCTAGAGAATTCAAGCGATCAAACGACATGGCGGAATGAGATGCGACAGTGATGGATGAAGGTGGGATCACTCGGCCGATGCAACCGGGTCCCTACGTATCGTTACTTATCAACGGTTGCCTGGGTTGATGCCATGATTCGCAGGCCGCAATCACCTGACGTATGATGGCTGGTGGGCCCGTCACCTGACTCGGCGTTTGTGGCTGGAGTGTTTTGATGCTTTGCCCGAAAAGCTTCAACTCTATTGTCGCATCCGCCGCCGCCAGTCCTTGACCAAGCTCCACCTGCGCCCTCGGAGCTTTTTCCACAGGGCGACCGGACTCCCAGTTTTCTCCGCCGTCTGATCATGCAGTGAAATTGCTTCGTTTCTTCTCTCCTAGAGACCTCACAGTCCCTCACCCAACTCACACCATGGCTGCTGCAGCGCCTCGCCCATATAGGCGCATCTTGACCTCCGCGCTGCACAGACGCTTCGTTCATGCTTCTGCACTGGCGCTTCTGGTCTGCTATATAGTGGCCTTTGCTATTGGAGACAAATCGTCGTGTAAGTCCGGCACCGGCGGTGTTTGACAAGCTGTGATCGCTAACCAGCCGCGATACCCATTAGTCTTATGGGCTTGGTTCCCAATTGGAGGATGTGGAATTCGCACTGTTCTCCTCTTCCTCTGCAGTCTCGTCGTCTTCGTTCTCCGCGTTGGTCAGATGCACATCGGCTCCAGGACGACTGCCTCCCCACTTAGCACCTTCAAATACCTCGTCCCCCTCGATATCTTCCAGACCTTCGGCTGGTACATTTTCTCCGCATGGTGGTTCAATGAAATCTACAGATGGTCTTCTCCAAGCAGCGCACACTTGGAATGGGTAAACAGAGCTAGGTACGTGTCTCCCGAAGGTGCGCTTCGGCAGATTCTCGAGTTCGTCTAACACCGAAGCTAGACCCCACGAACGAGCGAGCTTGAACGAAAGGGCGATCTATCTCTACACCTACCACTTCCTCCTGGCAATCGCGCAGTCGGTGGCCCACTTGTACTACGACTATGACCGTGTCCCTCTCCCCGTTGCCAGCCGTGTCGCCGGCTCTGCCGATGAGGATAGCCGTCAGGTACAATCGATCTCCAAGCGTCTTCAAGCGGCGTTGCCCCAGATCATCAAGGATGGTCTGAGACGTAGCGTCATGGTCGCCTTGCTCTGCCCGATAGCATACACTTTCTTCCTCCGGCGCCCGGCGTGGAGCACCACCTTGTACTTCGCAAAGCTATTCTGGGATTTCCCAAGATCCGCCGCCGATCCTCCGGGCATCATCCCCCCAATTCGTCCCGGAATCTTCATGCGAACTGTCATCTCCGGAGGACTCCTGGTCCTCTGCTGGCAGACCGCCAACCTCTTCTTCTCCGTGTTCCTCAGCAAAGAGCCCCTCAAGCGAGGGCAGCCATTGACCGCTGAAGCCAAGGACCCCAACGGCAGTTTGTTGAACGGATTGAAGGCGAAGAAGGAGACCGTCCGCGCATTTGCGTTCTGGGAACTATACTTCATCAGCCAGCAATTCCCTGACCGTCGCAAAGCCATCTTCAACGACATCGATCGCGAGGAAGGACCCGCTTGGTCGCAGATCCTGCAAGCCGCCACGGACGTGATCAAGGGCATCCCCACCCGAATCGACGAGGCAAAGAACCCATCGTCAGGCCCCAAGCCCGCCCCGGTCCAACAATCCTCCCCCGTCCTTCACACCCTGCCACGGTTAACCGACCCTCCCAAGGAGGACGACATCTTCGCCCCGTCCCCCAAGGCAGCAACCCGCCCTCAAAAGTTCGGCGAAGCCTTCAGCACCACCGCCAAATCCTACGGCAACTCCCCCGACTGGACCCCAACCGCCCGAGCCCGAGCCCGCGATGTCTTCGACCGCGCATCCTCCGTCATGCTGAGCCCCGAGCGCAAGCAAAAACTCCTCGGCTCCTCCCAGGAACTCAAACTCCTCACGGCCCCATCCACCAGCAAGCCCGAGAACCTCCACCCCTTCCTCACCCAGCTCCTCCGCTCCCCTCTCGGCCGCCTCTTCCGCCAAACCTACGCCCGTCGCCTCTCCGGCATCGTCCTCGGCACCCCCCACGCAAACCACTGCTCCATCATCGACGCTATCGAATCCCTCACCTGCCTCCTCATCAAGAGTCTCCACGAAGACCAATACGGCAAAGTCCAAGCCGACGTAGCCAGCGTCATCCGCCTCTTAACCGACACCATCATGACCCTCGAACCCTTCATCCACGACGGCCTCGACGCCCACTGGACAGACGTCAACTTCCCCCCCTCATCCAACCCCGAAGCTCAAGCCACGGCCCGTCGTGTCCCAGACGTCGACCTCGTCCTCGACACCCTGAAGCGTTCCCTCAAAGACCTCCTCTCTTCCTTCAGCCCCTACTCCAGAAACGTCGGCCTCGTAGCCAAGGATCTCCGTTTGGCAAAGGAAGCAGCCGGTATCACAGATGAGGATATCTAAAATGCGCGTGTGCTAGCTCGTATGTGCGTATTGTATATCCGGCGTGACCTTTGGGAGTTGGAGGGTCTCGCGACAGTACCGTTGTTTGTTTGTTTGTTACTTTCAATTCAGACTTGTTCTCATCCGTCACGTGTTGTAATGGGGGTTACTTACTACGATTCATCTTCTCCCTTTTCTTCTTGTTCTTTCTTGTTCTGTGTTGCCGGATTTCATAATGCCCTTGGAAAAGTTACGACCTAGACTAGTCCGTTTTTGGCTATGCATTGCTCTGGCGTTCGTGGGCAGTGTGACTGTATGTATGTACTGGTGAATCGAGGAGAGATTCTAGATATCTTTGTTTGAAGTCTAGTTCCATCCGCATATGGAATTTCATCTAGGTATATACATATACCCAGCATCAGCTAGGTCGGTAATGTTCTAACATGGACATATTCCAAGACAGGAGCACTCTCGCCGTATAATACTCGAGGCTCACCAAAAGATGCGAAATTGCGAATCAAAGAAAACGACCATTAGTTCAAACCCAAACACACGATCAGCCGCCCCGCCAAAGACCATCCGTCCAGGACTCCAAGTTTTGTACCGCCAAAGAAACACACATGAAAACTTGAAAATATAGAATGAGAAGATGCTTCCGTCATGTCACATCAATACCACTGTGCCCCCGGTCCTTTTAAATTTCCCCTTTCCCGGTAGATTTTGATACCCAATTCCACTATATGCTAAACGCGTCGATGATTTAGACTCAGGAAATGATGATGAATGTCCCCGTTGAACGCCAAGTCGGAACACGGGCGCATTGATGAGATAAAGGTAGGGATAAAGGTGTATGTATAAGAAGAGAATATGAAGCATGCTCTGGCTGAGCATCCGAGGCTCCAGACACGAACATTGGCCTCGTTCAGTTAGCCGGCGTGGACGCCATGGTTCCTCGGATGAACACATTGCTTGTCAGCAACCACTCAGAACCTCGCTGATCTTATTTGATGCGAGCGTTCCGGTGCCTCCATTCCCGCCGGCATTTTTCGGCTCTGGGGCCGGTTCTTCCTTCATGCAAGCATTCTCCAGAATATTAGTCCACTTTCCGCTTGTGCCGGCGTGACTATGTTTCAGATGCTGCCGGAAGTGATCTGCTCGGTAAAACTTTTTTGCGTTGTTGCATTCGCCGAATTTATGTACCGCAGTGAGATGTTCAAATCTGCGATCCCAGTCTGGCTGGGGAAAATTGGGGAACTCGTCACCACAGTAGCCACAAATGTCGTGGGAAGGTCCAGCGTTTGTTTGAGCCGAGGAAGACGAAGGATGGAAAGCTGCCTGATATCCCGGTAGTGCTGCACAAGACCAAGAGTGACGCCGCAAATGGAGAGAATTCTGATGGCGTTCGGCCTCGTTTTTGTTCTTGAACCGGTTGTTGCAGTACAAACACGAGTATTGTTTCTCCATCTCGTGAGCGCTAAATGAATATGTTAGGAGCTGCCGATTGACATCGCAAGTCAGATAAGACTTACCGAAGCTCTTCTGGACTGTCGAACTTTTTCGGCTTCTTGGGACAGCAGTCGCAGATATACAATCCGCCAATTTTAGGCCCTGCGGGCTTCGGGATGGCGAGAGTTGTTTGCATAGACACTTTCCGAGCAGTATCAGCACTAGATGGTTCTAGTGTACTAGTAGTCGGGATATTTCTCGAAATGGATTGTCCAGTGAGATTCACGGGGGAGCTAGGGTTGAGGATCGACTTGTCATGGAAGGTATCAAGGTCGGAATTGGGTGACAGTCCCCCAGGTGAGCGATCATAGCTCGTCATACTGCTTCCTCCCAAGGAGAAGCCCGCTGACGAGTAAGATCCAGAGGTTCGCAGGCTCAAGGATGAAGCAGCGGAGTGACTTCCATGGCTGGGGGCATAATTAACATTGACTGAGAGAGAGTTTGTGAACGGATGGCCGCTTGTGCGCCGCTGGGTAAGATCACCGTTGCTCGTGGCAACGTGAAGGGCGTTTCTGTCCCCATTTATCGGCTCACGGGGAGGAGAAGATGCTCTCCGCTTCATGCCCGGTTTAGAAGCTTCCAGATAAGGTGGCGTTGCTTCGCGAACATTGAAGATTCGAGGCGGCATCGATTCATCAGTCGAAAAATCCCCTTCAATATCAGAGAAGACCCCATGATCGTAGCTTCCCCGGTTCGATCGACTGGGCAGGCTGATAGTTTCGTCAAACAAGGGAGTCGTTCCACCTCCGCGACGGCGTGACATGTCGCGCAGATAAGCCGGTTGATCGTAATCCACGGCAGACGACGGGGCGCTGCTCTCAACGCTTGGGCTTCGTCCTCCGACATAGTCCCTCCAGCCTAACTTAGTCCCAGGCGATATCCCACCTGATTGATAGCTGCTGGGCCACCGTACGTCGAGACTGGAGCCTTCAGATCCGCCGGGAGAAGGTAGGCCTCCGAAATTCCTTGAAGGGATGGTGAGTGTCGATAGTAAGCCCTTGTTCTCACTACCAGCGCTGATCGATTGTCGGGGAGAGAGCGGTTTCCCGATTTTCGACAGGAGGTGTTGGTCGTACGCATCTGAAGAGTCCTTCAAACTTCGTCGAGAGAAGTCTCGCTCTCCCTTCAAGATCGGACTCGGACTCTTAATCGATATGGCATTTCGGAACCCTTCATCCATCGGGGGCGGAGGCTCGATTCTGATATGAGCCTCGGGGCTCCTGGACAGGGGCAGACCACTCTGTCGGCCATCCAATTCGTCGATGGCCATTCGATCGCTTTGTGGTACCGCTTCCGGACGACGGTGGCCGCCAAACAAACTTGAATTGGGGCTGATCGGGGCGAGTTTGTGGGTTCCTCTCACATTCGCATGCAGCCAGCCCGCATCATAGCCGTCCTCGAGGTCACTGATTCGTGGCGGTGGCGGCAATGGCGGAGGAGCAAGATTGGTCATTGAATTCGTTGGAATAGGCATGGGTCCACGTGAGGGAAACGATTGCCCGGGCATAGCACAAGGGGATCTTGCAGCGGAATTCGGGCGGTCGAAACTACCACCGTTGAAGTCATACACGTTAATCGAAGGAGGCGCGAGTCGCGGGATGTCCATCGTACACAGAAGGCGAGGGAAAGCTGCTCATGGACAACAGAAAGATTGGATCGGGAGACAGGCAAGTTTGCACTAGCATCAACGAATTCGAAGCCTTGAAAGTTGCTGTGAAGGGTTTGCCGCGAACCCGTTGCTTAGGGAGACGACGATGAATCGAAGTTTTCGATAGAAGATCCTGCTTCTAGATTTGGTCCCAAGTACTGCGGGAAATTCAAGAAACGAGTGGACAAAGTTAAATGGAAGTTCTGCAGCCGAAGAAGTGGTGGCGACTCGGGAAGAACAAGCTTAAGTACTCAGTAGTTAGATGAATTGGCCGCATACGTATATGACGAGAGCGTCCTACCTCGTAATAAATCCTCTCTTCTCTTCTTGAGGAATTTGTTGAAAGTACCAGCGATCAGCTATGTAATGGCTCTCTGTAACCGTCGCGCACAAGCTTGCGAAACCGTCTGTGTGCCATGAAATTGCCAAGTAGCGGCAACTTAACAACGAACAACGGCGCAAAGACCACAGAACATACTGGAGAGGTTGATGAGTGACTGGCGCTGGAAGATAGATGCAAGGATGTATATATATGGTTGAGAAAGAGATGCAGTGGGAACCGGATCGGTTATGCAGTGTCCGCACCGGCAGGTATAAGTTGATTAATACCGCAAATACCACCTACTTGATGACTGAGCCCGTTGGCGCAAAGGGGATCGAGCCCGGAGTAGAAGAAAGACGAGAAAGATGCGAAAATGGAACGTTGGCAGGCGACCGGATGTCACATGCACCGCTGCTCAGCGACAAGAGGCGGCGGGTAAAGGCGCAATGCCAACGGCGGAAGGAACGGCTGAGAGACTGAGGTGATGGCGGGCGGAGGTCGCGGAGGCGAAACGAGGACCTTCAAATCCGGGAAGTTGTGGTGGTAATAGTGAGCAGCTGCAGTCGGCGCAGTAGGTTGGAAGTCCGAGGCAAAGGTGAATGAATACGGGGTCAGGAAGTAGATAAGTATGATGGATGCAGGCGAAGTGAAGTGGTGCAGACCCCGGCCTTACTGGTCCCTCCCTACAAGGCTCGGGGAAAAGAAAGGACTGTAATTCCCCAGTGGGTTTCCCTGTTTTCGGTCTGTCTCACAACTCAAGGGTCGATATGACTCGTGCTGTTGGCGCCCGGGAGAACTGGCAGGATTCGAGACAGGGACGAGTGAGGATGATAGATGGTCAGTCGGTAGTCAAACGACCTGGCAGAGGGATGAAGGAGGAGAACGAGGGAGAGAGCAAGAAAAGCAGGCAAGATTAAGGTCGCCGGCGATGATGATACAACATTGGTATTTGAACATCCGTTTCAAACTGGAGTTTGGTCCGAGTGGGCACCTTAGGCGTCGGGCTGGCCAACGAGAGCAGCGTGCCTTTCAATGTCACGGCGGTAATGCACGCAGCGCCAGAGGCAAATGAAATTTGCAAGGCCCGAAAATGGGGGACGATGGAGGAGGGATGTATAATAACCCCCCCAAGGATAAAACAGTGATCGCAATAACATGCTTCTTAAGGCCACCTTCCTCCCCCATTCATCATCCCCTTTTCCACCTCGTTTTCACCCCCTCCTTTGCCCTTGCCTGGTTGGAACATTGACGGCGAAAACAGCTTGCCGCTCGTCAGATTACCTGCCGAAAGTATCTTGCAGAACCCCGTAAATTACCTGATACATAACATACATACATGACAAGGGCCTGCACAAAGTCAAAGCAGCCTGAAGGAATCATAAACATCCCAGAATCTAATCAGACAACTACCACCACTACTACTACTACCCCCCAGCCATTCAAGGCAACTACCACGAACAATCAGTGATATCCATTTGGAGGCCGTCTGCCTGCCCCTCAACCTAATCTCTGGGCTCGAGAACCACGCCGTTGCCACAGCCCGCGCGGGATGGCAGGGCTAGAAGGGTAACCGACCAGTTGGATGGATCGGTCAGGATATTAATTAGTCGGAGGGGCTTTAAAGTAAGCCATCGTAATCGTATGGATCTTCCAATATCAACTTTAATGCCTCTATCATATCTTAGACCCCGAGGAATGTTCCCCTCTATAGAACTTACCTTCCTCTTTGGGTGCTGACTTACAAAAGTCTAATCCGCCTTATGTCTTCAGACCATGCTTATGCGTGTCCGTATCGACTCTCCACCTTGCATACTGCCATGCAGGCGGGATTCCCTACGGCAAGTGCTTCAGGAGGAAAATAATTCGTCCGCCTAAAGGGGGTTGTTGTGTGCCGCTGAGGTGTGTGGACACTGGAATCTTGGACTGATGGTACCCCGTCTTCCCGATATCTCCATCTTCACCTCGGCTTAATTAAAGGGTGAAGCTGATCAATCCTGAACCAGCTCACAGTGATGGGCAGTTGACGACAGAAGAAGGGGGAGGTTGGATCTCACGGACCAAGTATCTCCACGTGTCTGGAACTCTGGATGCTTTTCCTCCACCCGCAAGGCGTCAGGTAGACAAGCGAAATACGTAACCGGACCCAAGCACCGAAGGCATCAGAAATAATAATCCCAGCATGGATGATGGAGCATGAATTAGGAAGCCTGGGGGCAAGCGACAGAACCGAGTCAGGGAACTGCATTATTCCAGATGCAGAGCGGTGAGCGGCAGGCTAACCGGATTGGACCTGACAAGTGCAAGGACGACTGGGGACGGTTAGATTGGAATGAGGCAGTGCTGGTAGTTCCCCTCTACTAGTGGCCCTTTGTTGGATTGTCCCACTGGATACCAGCCATTACCACTGGCAATTGTCCCATAGGCCGTCCCTTTTCTCCAGTCGGCTCCATTATTCCACTATCGGGTTGTCTGGGAGTGGTGGACGCACAAGGGAAATCAAGGTTTTTGCCGTCATCAGAGCAGAGGTGCGAAGTATATACTCTATTAAGCCGAAGTACAATTTCATGGCGGGCTATGGCTAGAGGCCTGTTCTCCACGATGGTGACTCCTTCTAGACGAATGTTCCCCAGGCGATAGTAAGCAATTTCAACCCTGACGAGTAGGATTTATCCGCCACAAATAAGACGGTCAGCCGAGTGTACTGTCAGTCTTCTGAGACTCTGGGTGAAAGCTGAGTTAGCGCTTGCCCATACTCGGTACAGTGTTGAACTGCGGGTCATAGATACAGTAGACAATGGTACACTGAAGCTGGCCTTTCATTCTGAAGGAATGAACGTTTTGAACTGGAGAAGTACGAAAATACGGAGTCGAGAGAATCCTCCGTGTCAACCAACCACTGAGACTTTTCTTAGTTTAATCTCAAGTAGATTATTCCTTGTACCTACCTACGGGGGTACCTTCAGCCTGGGAAGGCATGCAGTGGTTAGGTAGGTTACTTTTTCCCATAATTATTTTCTCCGTCGCCTTACCCGCGCGCGTCCATTTTTCCACAATACAGGGACACACCCAGCTTTGAGTTTTACGAAAAATACCGACTACCCTCCCCCAGCATCGTCATCATCATCATCGGCATCATCCGCACGCCTCCTCCTCCCCTTTGCTTTCCTCCTCGTCATCACACCCCCATTCAGGATTGGGGGTGATTCCAGAAAAGAAAGGAAACCCGAACGAAACGCCCATCCAGGAATTGATTGATTAATTCCATGGCCCCAGACGGGGGGGCGACCGGTCGGACCTGGCTGGGTTTTCTAAACCCGATCTCCGGAGTAGGGTACCGAGTGCATACTAGCCGGTACTTTTCCAACCGACTCCAACATCCCAAGAAGGGCCCCACCGTGAGTTGTTGCGGAAGAGCGACAATGATTATTAGTGGCCCTGTTGGGCTTGACCCACTACCAATGCTGGTCTAGTGGGACCCACCTGGTCCTTTAGATACATGCACTGCCACATTGCTGTCATTTGGCATTTCCCGTCGCACCTTGCGATCCGAGGGGGACGGACTGACTCCCTGGAAAC
Source organism: Aspergillus ibericus CBS 121593 (assembly GCF_003184845.1). NCBI lineage: Eukaryota > Fungi > Ascomycota > Eurotiomycetes > Eurotiales > Aspergillaceae > Aspergillus > Aspergillus ibericus. The sequence goes on along the minus strand of NW_020292100.1, from coordinate 857,118 downwards.
ATCCGGATTATGCTCATTAGACAGAGTCTGGGAGAGAATAGGGAAGGGAGGGGGGGAAGGCTTCTAGAAAAGACTGGAAATAAGCGAAAAGGGTCGGGAATCTGAGGTTCGAGGGTCGAATTGAGTTGCGTACTATAGTCAGTACTCGGTCCATAGAACGGATACGCTTTACGGTGAAGAAAGGAAAGCGACAGGTTCGAATTATTACTACTACCCAGATGTACGGGAGTAATATGCCAATCAAAAATTGGATAAAAGTGAATAGAGAGAGACACTGCTCCGTAGAAAATTCTGAGCAATATTGTTGCGGAGTAAGTGCCATTCTTCGCATTGATCTTGTTTTGCTCCCAGTGGATCAAGTTGATTGCCCTCTCTCGTTTTATTTTCCCTGGCTCTCGGCTCTTCTTGGTCTGTCTGGCGTAAATACAATGTCTGAGGACTCGTGTCCGTTGCGTTGCCCATGTAATCCAGAATCCATAATCCGGCTTTATCGGATCGGATGTAACAAGCGAACAAATGAGTCTTTCTCCAAACAGATAATTGGCGAGAATAACAATAATCATAAAAATAATAATAAGGTACCAAAAAGGGATCAGGATCAGGAGAGAAAGAGAGGGGCATGATGGATCTACACAAGGCAACTTGCAACTTTTGCAACTTCTCCTGATAATACTGGAGGTATCGTCAGATGCCTTTTTTCTCCCCTCCGTTTTGCCACAAGCCGCCTGAATTCCTCGCAATAATCATGACAGAAGCGCCAGCATTTATTTAGTGCGCACCGTCTGCGGTAATAATCATAACCAGAACAATCCGTCCACCACTCGAGATGGGAGGCCAAGAAATGGGGCTGGGCTCAGTAAAACTTATCCCTATTTCTGATACCTTTTGCCAGTCTTACGCGCCCACCGACAACCATCGCACAGACTGAACACGCACACATGCATCCACTGACCAGGTGGTGGTGGCAATTCAGGAAATTTGACCGTCGGTGACCTTTTCTTTAGCTTCTCATACCAGGAGGTCATCTAAGGTCATCATCAAGGTTTTCGGACCAGGTCTCGAATGCCCGACCTCATTGGCCGCTGGGTGCAGGGCAGCAACACGATGGACAACTAATTTGGCACAAGGCCAATAAGACCCCGGTCGGCCGTCCCATCCGCCTAACGCCATGGGCACTAGACAAGTGCAGCAGGGAAGATAAAATCAGATAACCGCGTCTCTTCTGGTGCTCGTCAGATGGCCGCCCGATGTAACAGAGACCCCCATGTTGTACTGGTAAGGCGACAGAGACAGACAGACCGAGACATGGTAAGGCAACCCACCCAAGCAAGGAAAGAACGAAAGAAGCAGTAATTGTCCGAGGCAGGTCGGGTTAGGCTTCGTGTCTTCGTACAAAAGTGCCGTCAGCCTTAAGCCTTAAGGGGCTGCAGACTAAATCTCGTGCACAGGCCGTGTCTCGAATTAGTGGTCGATAGTTGATAGGTATCATGATAGTAGCCGGTTCTGCAGAGCAACGACCACCCCGTAGCCATATCAACTACTTCCTACTTATTTGGTATTAATTCTCCGTTGCGTTCAAAATCAGCGCAATTGTAAGGCTGCATAGATTGGAAGCCAAGTCATCCGACACCCTGCAGACCGGTCTCTGTTTTCTGCTAAACCCGCGGGGTGGTCGGTTACACCGCGATGATAAGAACAAGATAGCCCTTGTTCGGGCTGGAGCTGTGCAGAATGTCTTGGGCGGGTAGCAGGGTTCCAAAGCGCTGCATGCTTGCTTCTGGGGTCTATTATCTGGTCTCTTTGATTGGCCCCTGCAGGCGGAATCAAGCATTGTCTGCTAGCAATTGCCTTTGAATGCGCAGAGACCAAGAAACCCGGTTGCTTCTTGGCGTGTCAGCGTTGACGCTTGCCTGGGTCCTATCCATGTAGTACCAATAAAGAGCGATAATGGGCCAGGTATGGTTGGATAGGAAGAATACACATCAGTCCGTATAGGTAGTACTCTTTTAGACTCGGGCACACCACGTCCCGCTGAACAGATACATCAGGCGCTAAGGATTCCATCCACCAAACTATAACCACGCATAGACCACACAAGATCACACTTTGGGCCAATTGACACCACTGGCATCCGACGCGGACGGGATTCGAAGCGATCTCGATTTGAGGCCAGCTCTGGATGCCTTGGCGGTAACAAGGGCTCAGCAACTACCGTAGCAAGCCATGAAAAAGATGGTCGGACGCATCTGGAGGTGAAAGCTGCTTGGGTAGGCGCTATAACTATCTATTTCTTGCATCGGAGCCTGACCGAAAACTGCACAGGATGGCTCTGGCCTCCCTGGCTCTAATGTGACGAATCAAACGACTATTCGCTTGGTCGAGATCGTCCGCATAGGTGCAGTAGTACGAAGAGTCTTTCCTGGTTCCCTTCAAGAACCATCGCTTCAGATGACTATCCAGCGGCGCCAGGCCAACTTTGCTCCGGACATATCATGCCGTCTTAGCCATCGCCTTGGTGCCACTAGGATCCGAGTGAGCATCACGCTGTCAACAAGGGGTTCGGAGGATCCTGGAGCCGAGTGCGTTGGCTAGGGTAAATGTTAGTGGTCACACCTCTTACAGACGGGAAGAATGAGGGGTCGTGAAGTGATCAAAAGATCCGAGGGGGCTGTGTACTCTAGTCCAGGGGAGATAGCCTAATTCCTACCGGTGATAGGACGAGTAGGTAACTCGCGTTGGGCCGAGTCCGTGCGGCGTGCTAGAGGCTAGAACAGGACGCCAAAGGAACGGCCGTTATGCGGGGTCTCCGGTGTCATGCCTCAGGTGTCTAGGCCTGCCATGATGTACCCTTACCCTTGCCCTACACCCTAAGCGTCCCTCCCGTGTCCGCCATCGCAGTTTCGCTATCCACCAATCACATCGAACCGCAATGTCTTGGCATTATATCGCCGGAATGTTGAGTCGGATCTTGGCTATCACCATCACTTTGCCTCTTATCGTCGTCATATCCCCCATCATCGACTGGATCGGAAGGCATTGTCATTCATTGTATTTTAAGTTAAATTTTCTGATAGATTGCCGCTATGGCGATGAATCAAATCCCGGGACAGAATATCTATGTCGGAGGGTTAGTTGCCTCTCCCTCACTCCCCGCACCATACTATGCCTGCCTTTGGCCTGTCATATGATGGGCCAGGGCCAGAGGGGATAATGATTTCTCCAGAAACTTGCTAATGTCGAGTCGCATCTAGCATATTGTCACTCAAGAACAAAGCAGCCTTGGAGCGAGCAAACATTACACATGTTGTCTCTGTGTTACGTTTACGACCAGATGATACGCTCTTCGATTCTTTCCAACATCACAGCATAGAGGTCGACGATGTCGACGACGAGAACTTGCTAGAACATTTCCCCGCTGCTGTCAAGTTTATCCAGTCCGGCCTGGATGCAGGTGGAGGGGTGCTTGTGCATTGGTCAGTATTCCCTGTCGTTTGCTCCGTTCGGAGCATCCTTCCATCCCACTACCCTAAGTATCATCTTGGCACTGTCGTCCAGATCTACAAGGATTGGGTAATCTATTGTTTCTTCCCTTGACAATGCTGGTTCATACGAATGCTTGTTGTCTGGACAAGCAGTGCTTTATTGTCACGTGCCATTCACCAGATCTTGTGTAACACTGGTAGTTCTTGCTCTAGTATGGCATGACATGCTGACGGTCAATAGTGCGATGGGAAAGTCCCGATCAGCGACCGTTGCTATCGCGTACCTGATGCACCGTCAGCCTAGCGCACTGACGCCGGAGTCCGCGCTTGCTATTATCCGACAGAACCGACCTCTCTGTGAGCCCAATCCTGGTTTCATGGAACAGCTGTCGGTCTATCATCAGATGGGATGTCCAGATGACGTTGTCGACCACCCACTCTACAGTCGCTGGCTCTATCGCCGCGAGGTGGAGGAGAGTGTCGCATGCGGTCGAGCGCCTGAAATGAAGTCCGTGCTGTTTGAAGATGAGCAGCCGCGTCAAGCACAGGAACCTGCCGGTCGTATGACGGAGATCAAATGTCGCAAATGCAGGTTAGTCTTGATCATCTGGAAAGCTTATCTATGCGTTCCTTCTGACCAAGTCACCAGGTGCAAGCTGGCGACGACACAGTTCATCATCCCCCATACCTCGCAAAAGAACGTCAGAGCGCCCGCTGATTGCGCTCACATCTTTCTACATCCGCTGACATGGATGCGCCCGTCGCTTTTTCCAAATGCTGACTCGGACGTTCTCGACTCACCCTATGGATCAGACGCCCCGTTGTCTGGCCGGCTGACCTGCCCCAACTCTTCTTGCGGATCTAACATCGGCAAGTTCGCGTGGCAGGGCATGCAATGTAGTTGTGGCGAGTGGATTGTCCCCGCAATCGGCCTGGCAAAAGCCCGAGTGGATGTCTTCGAGCGAGTCAACATCGCTCGTGGGCCGGGGAATCTGCCTGCGGCGATGGGGATTCGGCTACCGCCAGGAATGCGGCCTAATCCTGTCGATGAGAATGGCCGCGGAAATCTCTGATCGCTGATGGTGCTATCTAACTGCTCCGCCAGGGGTAGCTCAGGGCAGCAAGGCTCCGTTGGGAGCGCGCACGTTCTTTGGTAGGCTTCCTAGCCACGCTTCATCTACGAACCAGCTGCCTCACAACCACCTACGTCACCAGAACCAAACACCGCTGTTGTTTCACGAGGCTAGCAAGCCACGGGTCAGCGGCAACAGATGCTTCTGGATCCGCGGGCAAAACAGCGTAGCGTCCAGTGCCTTTGCTATGTAGGACGCACGGAAGACTGCGGATCGCCTGGATCCGTACACTCTAGAGCAGGAATAGGAGGTTTACGCAGTCACACGAGATAGACTCAGATCTAGACTAGATTTGGGTATGGTTGGTGCTGGGGTGGTTTCAGACCCTGATGCCGATCATCCCGCGGCCAGCCGAACAGCAAGGTCATAGACATACTGGCGCGCAGCCAATGCGAAATCCATCTACTGGCTCAGCTACATAGAACACAGTATCTACATCGTGGCTCAGCTACATCTACACAGTGGCTCAGCGCCTACATAGTCCGATCTTATCAGACACAGCACTGCATCAGTTCAGCTCGTGTCGGCCTAAGCGCTAGGACCTGTCAGGATTCAGGGCATAACCCCACCAACCCCACGAGGCTGTTTTAAGGCAGCCCCACGGGCCCCAGCTTCGCACCCAATCAGGCGGTGACGTAAGTCCCGGGATCTGCGGCCAGAGGAAGATCGGGGAGAACAAAGTTCCCGGGCCTTGCACAGTTCCTGGGTCCGATGACTAAGGGCCGCCGGCGACAACTGTAACTGCCAAGCCAGTTGGTGGTGGGCCAAGTCGCAGCAACTGGGGCTAGCAAGGTCTAGGCTGCTTCACTAGCGCCGGCACGGGGGCTGTGCAAACTGCTCTTACGCAACTGGGGCGCGCTAGCCATGGATGAGCTGATCCCGGCGTGTATGGTGTGGTAAGTCTGTGTGTATTTTTAATTGCCATAACCCTGTAAGATACTTCGTATTGTGGCGAGCACCTACTTACTTTCTATCGTACTCCGTACCAGGACACTGTATAAGTAGAATAATGATAGGACAGGACTCCCATTCATCCCTTATCCCCCAGCCCGCCACATCGACGAGTCAGTAGATACAACCACCTTACATGACTCGACAGAGTGTAATACACTGAGATCCCATCCTCCCTGCCATTTATCCCCAAATATCTACACAGTAAGTACGGAGTCAGTAAATAGGCAACACCAATCCAATCCAACCAAGCAAATCCAGAATAAGAAACCCGAACGAAAGCATTCTAGTCTCCGCTCGACATGACGTCAACAGGATCATCACATACACACAGACATATACAGTACTATATCGAGTAATCCGTAGAAGTCATCATAATTCCTCCTATGATCAATTCACGTCGTATTAGTACCCTCTATAGCCAGAAGATAGATAGGTAGGTAGGTAGGTTCAGTGTAGGTATCGTATACAAGTCCGTATACGAAACCAAAACGAATAAATGAACGGAACAAATAGCCCTACAGGGCAACTCCTACCCATGGTCTGGTCCGACCCATTCATTGATCACGCCTTATGGGGACGGTTCAGACCAGTTCAATGCACCCAATCCAATTATCCAGCCAAAGGAAACTAACCATGTGTGAGAGTATTAGTTTACCAACTATCTACCAAGTAGATAGGTTTAACTGAATGCTACTATAGACACCGACACCATAATCTAAACCATGAGTAAAGTAGACACATACATAGAATCCAAAATGAGTGGATTATTATTCATCCCGGACAAGGGGGGTCAGGAAGCGACCAATCTTGAGTCGGAAAGTTACTAGGTAGGGGAGGGAGGGGAAAGAGGCTAGTTGCACTGCCTCGTTGAGGGATCCACTGCTCTGCATGAGGGAGTCTGGTGCAAGATCATGCTACTACTACTTAGTGTTTACATATTTAGTAGGTTCAAAGATTACTGTGTAGTGATGGGGTATTTTGTCTTCCGTACGAAGTATGGTGTATCTATTTGCTTAATTTTTTTGATAAGGGGTTGGATATAATTTAGGGTCGGGAGTTGATTGCAATAGTATTGGTATAGCAGCGAGAGGTACTCCGAAATGAGTTTATCTAGTACGGGGTATATGCATCAGTGCTTAATTGTCGCTTATGTAGGATGGATGGATCACGGTGCATGTGACGGGTCTGGGCACAATCCTGGTTCTTTCTTAGGGCGCTTATTTTGTGACTGTCAACGTACGTACTCGGAATACGAACGAAGGATTGCGATTAGAATTTTTGAATAATCGCCATGGGTCATCGGGTCGTGTCACTCTCCTGAGTCCTGAGAATGGGTCGCGTTAGGCTCAAACGGTAGCCTTGTACATAGTAGATAGTGTAAGGCTGGAGCACGTCTTGCCTTCTTCATTAGGTAGGCAGTTCGGTGGGCTTATTCTGCCTTCTAGAAGCCATCCCAGTTCCAGAACCTCTCTAAGGCTGAGCCGTGTTACCGCTTCCGCTCATGCCGGCCATGAGCGGTCTACTCTTCCGAGTCTGCCGTAGCAGACAGCTGTTCTGCGGGTCTTGGTGGATATAAATATGACGGATAATCGGAGCGACAGTTGGCTATGCTGAGTAGGAGTGGCGGGTGATTAGGTAGGAGCAGCTGTATTCGATCACTTTGGCGAACCCGACGAGTATATCTCCAAGCGTGGTGAAAGGGTGTCAAGCCCGTATCGTAGGCATGGTTCAACAGCTGCACCATCTGACTCGACCATCTCAGATCCACGATCAGGCGTTCATGCCACGTCATGAACATCAGGTCAGGACAGCCTCAACAAGCCAACAGCAGCCAGCCACAGTCCGGATACCCGACGCTGACTATAGGCCACCCGAACACGGCGTCAGCATGCAACGACCAGCCACAAGAGACATCATCTTGTAGCTATGTTGCCTCATAATCCGCCCGTCGGAACAGACGGGAACAGAGAAGGATCCTGTAGACGCTGACGATTCCGTTTTGCGATCTCAGCATTGCGCATCCGGTCGATGCGCATTTGATAAAAGTTCCTATACGAGGTCAGTCCTCCCACCCAAGACATCCCTGGAGGAAAACTAGAAGGAAAGAAATACTTATGCAACGCAAAAACCCTCGGTCCGTCATCCGACGACGTGCCTGATTTCTTAATATCCTCAATCTAGATGCCACTCATGTCAGCCATCCACATCCCTAACCAACCCAAAGAAAAACACAAAGAAAGAAAGACAGAAATGAAGAAGTAACCAAACCTTATCATCCCGCTCCTTCTCCATCGCCTTATCCTCCCCATCCCCCTTTTTCGTACCATCCTGATCATCCCCATCTTTCTTATCTTTCTCCTTCTTCTCCTTCTCCTTCTCAGCATTCTTCTTCCTCTTCTGCTTCTCCTCATACTCTCTCTTCACCATCTCAATCTCCCGCGCCATGGCCTCCTCCTTCGCCTTGGCCGCCACAGCCTCTGTATCCACAATCGGCGAACAGAAATGGCGATCTGTGAGATGAGAAGGACAGACGTAGAAGAAGTCCTAACATACCACCCACCCTTTCTTAGCTATGATTCAACCGGTGTATCTAACCAATCCAACCCATGTATCAATATCAACTGGGGAGGGGGGAAGAAACATACCCGATTATCAGGAGTGATTAGAACACTACTCGAGGGTTTATAGCAGATGTGGCATGCTTTGGCGGCGGTATCTGCGACCCGGCGTAGGTGCCAGATGTTTTGGAGGGTCGTTGACATGTTGGGTGTAAGTGTACGGGGTGGGGTTGATTTGGTTTGTTGGAATCGGAAATTGAGCTGGGGAAGAAAGATGAAGTGGGAGGGAGAGGAGGATTGATAAGATTAGGCGGGGAAAGGCGGATTTAGGCTACTTGGGTTGGGGATGTCATGTGACGGGGTCGAACGGAGGGTTGGGATTTGGTGATGATGGGGAGATGGTGCTACGTTTATCTGGATATTGTTATCTAGGTGAAATTTAATTAGAGTATTAGTGGTAAAGCAGACGTGGGTGTGTGATTGTGATTCTTGAAAGTTATTGGTGGTGCGGATAGTATCTCCAGTGTGACTCGATAAATATGAAGGTCGTGCAGGCGTTTTAGTTCCTGTCTTAACTTCGTAGCTTACATTGAGAGAGAGATTGATTTTATGAAAGCATGGTATTATAGACTGTGTGTCAAACTTCACCTTCAATTGTAAACCCTAATTTGTCATCGTGCAGATAGCAAGTCAGCTCCCATATGAACTCCCGATCAACAGCCGCCCTACCACCTTTGTCAAGGCCTTCTTTGTCTGTTCAGACCAAACTAAATCGCTGACTTTCAATGAATTCATACTCTGCTGGGACTTGGGTCCCTCGGACAATACTTCTTGTTTGAATTGCAATTCCAAGTAGTCCCACACCTGTGGAACTCTAGTGTAGTCTCTTGTCATACGCCGTAACATCGCCAAGATAGTTTCCTGGCCTGAGCGCCTTCTTGTATCTATCACTTCTGCCTCTACCAGGATTTTGCAGTAGAGGAGTAAGCCAGCGAAGCCCGAAGCAATTGCGGTTGCAACATGGCCCCCCGACTGTCGTGAAATTCCATTGCTACTTTTGACTGGAACGTTCGACCCTGGGAAGAGATATACCTCATAACCTAGAGGTATGACGGATCGAAGGGGGCCGGAAGGGCATACTGTTATAAGTCCCGGATGATATGGGGGTTTCCCGCCATTCGAGTGGATAATGGCAATGCCCGCCTCCTGGGCCCTCAGGAATGCGAAGGCGAGACAACCGGGGACTTCAGCAGGCATCCAGTCCACAGAAACTATGTCTACTGCACATTTCACTGCCCATTTGATCGCCTATCGAATGTCAGAATGCTTTGTCAAAGCGTAGGTCAGCAGTAGAGCTCTCACGCTTGCGACCGATTCTGCAGTGTGTTCGATGTCGGCAGTATATAGTTGCGATTTGGGGCAGACCTGGCCGATAATTGTCGCCATTGTGGTCACATTTCTATATCGTTCTATAAGAAATCTTTCCGTGAAACCCGGTGAACAGAATGATTTGCTCCAAACGATTCTTCTATCTGGGGTATCTGGAGACTCGTCGATGCCGTTGCCAATGACTGCAATTTTAACTGGATGGGAGCACTTATCGGGAATTGTTTGAATGAAAGTCGCGAAATTATTCATACAGTCCCACCACGAACTCTGCCTGCATGTCATCAGCGCCGTGGCAGCAGGAGCAGCGGTCACTGCTCAACTTACGTTTCTGATATCGTGGCTTCTGTACCAACTAGTATAGATCGACTTTTGAGAGGCACAGATAGATATCCAATGGCTGCGTTAAGCTTCTCGCGACGACGGATTGCGTCTGCCTGTCTGATCTCGCCAAGGGCCTGTAGCACGCCTGCTAGGTTCTCAGATCGTATCGGTATAGAAGGATCACTTTGCCCCAGGCCCTCCTTCGTCCGCTTCAGGGCTTCTCGATATAAGGCTTCTGCCTCTTTGAGCCTGCCCCGATCTCGCAAGGCTGATGCCAAACCGTCAATGCTTGTTAGGGTATCAGGATGATGAACTGCTAGAGCCTTTTCCCTTCCCTCTAGTGCTTGTCGGTATAAAGAGCTTGCTTCCTCGAGCCTGCCAAGAGCCTGCAGCACTACGGCTAGGTTGTGAGTGGTTGCAAGTGTGGAGATATGTCTCTGGCCCAATTCCTTCACCTTCCATTCGAGCGTCCGCCGGCATACTGCCTCTGCTTCCTCAAGCCTGTGCAAAGTCCATAGCATGGATCCCAAACTATCAAATCTTTCTATTGTATCAAGGTGACTAGCTGGCAGTATCTTTTGCCTTCCATTTTTTGAGTTCCGATTCAACACTTCTGCTTCTTCGGCCGTTCCGCGAACCCCCAGTATTGCAGCTAGGTCGCTAAGCGCCGTTAGGGTCGAGGGATGCTCTTGTGCCAGCTCCTTCAGCTCCCGCTGTAGCGCCCGTCGATGTAATGCTTCCGCTTCTTCAGGGTTGCCTAGATCTATCAACACGGACGCCAAGTTGTAGATGCTTGTCAGCGAGTCTAGACCGGAATAATCATGTCGCAGGCTTGACCTGGAAGACGCCAAGGGAGAGAACACCTGTATTATCTCCGGTGGTACTTTTTTGCGGATATATACTGTATGGCAGTCATCCGGGTCATAAAGTATATCGGGGTCCAGGGTAACATGTTCTTTTGTGACACACCGATAGAATATCCAAGAAGCTTGATCGGTTTTTGAGGCGGCATCGGGGATTAGAATTATAGCAATTCTTCGAGCCTTTTCTCTTTCTCGGGCGCAATTGAGAATGGCATGATGGGTCAAGTGCTTCACGTTTCCCTGACCTATCTGGGAGGAAGCCACAGGTCTCAAGCGCAGAGTCATTCGCAACCCCTTCTTCGTCATAGCAGACAATTCTCCGACTTCCTCGTCGACAGGGATGATGTCATGGGAGTGAGCAAATTTGGCTGGGGACTGGGCGAATATACTGTCCACTTTGAACGAGATACTTTCATGATCTGGAATAGTCCAAGCGAACAGCGAGTGGTCGTCAATCTCCTTCATAATCTCCTCCTGTAATCTGACGAAAGCCCTCGGTCCTTCTCCATATAGGAGGGGCATGTTGACATCGAAGATCCCTAGCAAGGAATATGCAATATCTTCCACTCTTTTGCACTGCCTCCTCGATGCCCAGGACATTCTCTGGGCTACACTGTAGGAGTACAGACTCTTGTGTTGTGCCAGGCATTTTTCGGGGATGCCTGTGATGTCCTCGAGCAACTTGTCCAAGCGTCCCCATGCTTTATTTTTGATATGTGGATGCTGCGATGACTCGGGGGAATGCTTGGCTCCAATAAATTTCCAATCCCGGTTGTAAAAATGAATCTCCTTTGGGGCTATCAGCTCTTGAAGAGTCCAGCCCCGAGTGAACCAACGACTGTTTCTGAAAGCCGATCCCTCGGCAAACGGATCAGCAATAGGGGGCACATCAGCGAGGTATGCGTAGCATAGACTAGCCTCACAATACCATGTATACATGGAGTTGATGGCCTCTGTCAACTCAGCACTGCTGGTTTTATCGATGCAGCACGTGTCCACCCACGCCCAATTCAGCCCATCCAACCTAGCTTGCTTGCAAGTAGATACGACTTTCTGGAACCCTTCTTTCGTTCTGATATTATCATCCAACTGTTGCATGTCCCGAAGAGTGACTTCCTGGTCATCACTAGCCCATGTATGAGAGAGAATCGCATATTTCGGGATATCGGCTCCGAAGAACTCGTGGATCTTGTATCCGATCGTGTCGTTTGCGTCTATAAGGCGCATGTTGAGAAATATAATGATAATGTGACTCCTGAGAATGCTAAGTGCCTGATGAAGACAGGTTAGAGGCAGGTACAATTCAGGCCGTTCTCCAACCAGGAATGTGGATGGGTTGTCAGGGTGCAGCTGCTACCACATATTAAATATTACAGTTTTAATCTCACGCAGCCAGTCAGATAGACATTTGCAGCGTGGTGCATGTTAGCCTCCAGCTATACTAGTGCGGGGTTTCAGCAGTCAGCTCAGGCACTTTTGCATCTGCTCGGGCAGACTACTAACCAGATGTAGCCTCTTCTTTCCAAGGACAGGCATGACAATGCTCCCATGACCATGTGCCTTAATGGACTCTAGGGAGGGGGGCTCGACTGACTAGGTAGATGCACGATAGCTTCACCTAGTGACCCCCACCAATAAGGACACCTCATCCTATCACCACAACTGCTAGCGCAACTGTGACTGTTCTGATTCGTTAGCAAAGCTAGTTCAGTGGATGAGGACTCACCTGAAATACTCATCGTTTTATCGATATGATGCAGAAAGCGAAGTAGTCAATAAAGTGATATACTAAAGAAAAGATATTGAAACAACCACCCGCCAAATCTATATACACCTAGTATCCCCTACTCCGTAACACTATCCTTCAACCCCCTCAACGCACTCGGCTCCTTCGAACCATGCAACATGGCCGCCGCATTCTCCGACCTCCTCCGCGCATCCGTCCACACCATAAACTCACTATAACTCTTCGGCATCACCTGCACATCCTTCTCCACCAAGAACGTATAATTAAACATGCCCGTCGGTTTCTTCGTCCCATGCTCCACGTCCCGGACCTTCGTGTCCACCCGCACCCGCACCTTCGTATACTTACTCTCCACGCCTTCGCGCTCCAACGGCTCCGTGTACGCTACCGTGGCGCGGAGATACAGGACGCTGCCGACGGGAACGGAGTTCTCGAAGGTGCTCGGGTCCAGGGAGATGAAGTTGGGGCGGGAGTGGGAGAAGGAGGCGGCGCAGCAGAAGGCCAGTTCGAAGGTTTGTTTGAGGAGGAATCCGCCGAAGATCATGAAGTTGTGTCGGTTGCGGTCTTGCGGTTGCATGATCATGGCGGATTTGAGGACGGTGTCGCTCATGAAGACGTCGTTGGAGGGGCGTTGGGCGGGGGATTCGGGGTCTGGACGTGTCATTAGAATGGGAAAAGTGAGAGGGTGGAGAGTGGAGGGTTCTTACTGAGGTAGGACATCTCCTTGGTCCACATGGAATGAATCAGGTTACTCTCTTCGGCGTCCGGGGCTTGCTCGAGGAGAGACTTGGATCGGAGGGCCTTTTTGGCTTGGTAGTTCTCTTCGCCTTGTTTGAAGAGGAGACGTTCCTCGGGGGTTTCGACAACGAGGGGGGCGATTTTGGCGGGTCTAACCGTGAGTATCAATTCTTTGCACGTAGAGGGGGCTGCAAGAGACATACTTTTTCGTCGTGGGGTCCAACGACACCATCGTAAACGCACACGTGATGAGCACATCTTCCGGCTCGACCTTCTTCCCCGGAGCAGGAACCTTAGCCACCTGAAGGGAGACCTCCATACTGGATCGACCCGTCGCATACGTGACCTGGCCACTGAGCTCGAGATCGCAGATTTCCATCAGCGGGTGCTCAATGGTGATCCGATCGACGGCAGCAGTCACCGTGGTGACAGAGTCGCCGGTGTGTCTGTAGGCGATGACGCCTGCCATGGCATCAAGGTCCATCAGCAGGGAACCCAACCTGACATTGTTAGTAAGTCACCACGAAGGATTCAGGGGTAACCGCACCGAATATGCCCCGAGGCATTAAGATACGTATCAAGAAGCCATTTATCTTGAGCCAATGGCAGGACCTAACACATCAGTTAGCATGGCAACATGATCATACGAGCTACACTCACAGCGCTGTAATAACTATCCGACATCTTCTTCGGCGTGAGGTCAGGTTTCGCCGACGGCGCGGGAGCGCCCTGACCGGACTGCGCCGCCTCGCGGCTTTTCGTGAGCGCATCAATCCAGGGTGTCTTCACCCGCATAGGCATCCACGTTGGTCGGAACGCCGCATTAGACCGACTGGGATGGAAGTCTCGGGCTGAGAGCAATGACCGCTGTGCTGGGGAGCGGATACTGGTACTGGTAGTGGTGGTAGTGGTGGTGTTGGCCAGGCATTTGGAGCGCGTCACGGCAGACCGCCTCGTACTTAATCCGAACATGATGATAAAGCCTCTTTTTCTCGTGGTTGACGATTTGTTGATCGGTTGTAGAGAGGAAAGGGTCGAGATGCTTTATGGACGAGAAAGACTCGGCTTCGGCAGTTGATTCATCTCCCGACGGCTTTTCCGGCTTCGGCTTTGGATGCGGAGCAAGTCGGTAACACGATAAAGTATATTCCTTGCTGGGATGCGGAACCCAGTGGCTGGCTATGTGAATGAATGGGCTATATCTACGTTCTGAGCATTGTATAGCTATATAGGGTCTGTCCTGTTAGTATCGATGTAGAAGTGCAGGGAGGTGTTCGGGTTCGTTCGAGACGGTCCCGACTGCTGTGTGATGACGTCATCACCTTGTTCTCCGATATCAGCTCACGATAGAGATGAAATGGACAGAATTGCACTGGAAAGCAGACCCTGAGCTACATGCTGCGTGGTATATCTGTTGCATGCCAAGCAATTGGTTGATGGGCCCTGTAAGATGATCTTCATCCAGCTTAAGTCATCTAACCGCATCAGGGACCGGCTCGTCTCTCGGACGAGAGCTGCGTCAAGGTGAAATCATCCAGCCTATAAATTGCCCAAGTTAGATTGTTTCTCCGGCTATCCAATTGCTGGGAAGCTTTTGTACATCTCTTCTACTGATATCTGTCTAAATAATCTCGTTAGATAAACGTTATTAGAATCTTTTCATACATCCACATATCCATAGATATAGCTACCTCAAACCATGAGTGACCCAACCAACCCCAACATCTCCAAACGAACAACGCCCCAATGGGCACTCTACCAGCGCGAGAACTTCTGGAAAGTAAACGACGGCCAAACAGCCCCATTCAACACCGGTACACCCACCCCCATTATCTCCCCCGACACCCCCTAACAAGCCCCATCTACCAGATCCAAAAAAACTCGAAGAAGAAGCCCACAAAAAGCTAAGCCAAGGCGGCTGGTACGCATCCCATCCCCTCCCAATACACCAACCTCCTACTAACCATCCCAGGTACTACGCCTCCTCCAACGCCGGACAATCCCACACACACCTCGCCAACCGCCAAGCCTTCTACCGCCACCGAATCATCCCCAACCAGCTCGTAGACACGAACCTACGCGACACGAGCACCGAGATCTTCGGCCACCGCGTCTCCGCCCCCATCGGCTTCGCCCCCATCGGAATCAACAAGATCTACCACCCATCCGCCGAACTCGCCGTCGCCAAAGTCGCCCACGAACTCAACCTCCCCTACTGCCTCTCCACCGCGGGGAGCTCCCCCATCGAACGCGTCGGCGAAGCAAACGGCTCCGGCCCCCGGTTCTACCAACTCTACATGCCGCATGACGATGAGCTCACCCTCTCGTTACTCAACCGGGCGTGGAATTCGGGCTTCGACGCCCTGATCCTCACGACGGATACGTGGCAGCTTGGCTGGCGACACGACGATATCGCGAACTCGAATTATGCGTTTTATCGCGGCATCGGGGCGGATCTGGGGTTGACGGACCCGGTGTTTCGGGCGCGATGTCGCGAGGCAGGCATCGATGTAGAGAGGGATATCGTCGCGGCGTCGACGAAATGGATTGATTCCGTATGGCACGGACGGGCGTGGTCATGGGAGAAAATCCCGTGGTTGATGGAGCAGTGGAGACGGATATCGGGGGGCCGGCCGTTCGTGATCAAGGGGATTCAGTCGGTCGCGGATGCGAGGAAGTGTGTGGAGTATGGGGTGGATGGGATCGTGGTGAGTAATCATGCGGGGAGACAGGTGGATGGGGCGATTGCGAGTCTGGATGCGTTGGAGAATATTGCGGCTGCGGTGGGGGATCGGATTTACGTGATGTTTGATTCGGGCGTGCGCGGGGGAAGTGATGTTGCGAAGGCGTTGGCGTTGGGGGCGCGCTTTGTGTTTGTGGGGAGGCTGTGGATTTGGGGACTGAGTATTATGGGGGAGGAGGGGGTGCGGCATGTGATGAAGTCGCTGTTGGCGGATTTTGATATCCTCATGGCGGTGGGGGGGTTTAATAGGGTGGAGGACTTTGATAGGTCTGTCTTGGGTAAGTATTTGGGGTGTGTTTGATGGGATGGATGCTAATTGTTGAAACAGAGTCGTATCCGAAGTCGTATACGCTGCTGCCGGATAAGGTTCTTTAGGGTTTCAGTGGGTTCAGAAAGCGGATGACAGGTATTCATACAACTTGTTAGACACGATCAACCCATGCAAGAATCGATGGGTTGGAATGGAAGTTAAGTGACTAGAAGAGATAATGGAACAAAGCAATATCAGGCAGCAGCGCACTGTTGATAGTCTCAACATGTATATGCAGATACAAAACAACAGCGAATGTGATCAACGATCTATTCTTCTAGCTTCAACCATTGAGACGTGAGACGCGGCTACTATAGCCAAAGCATGCATAGAGCAATCGCCAACACAGAGTAGTACTGAGAGGGGATAATGGCCGTTGCTCCTGACTTGGAATCGGATGAGCTACTGGAGCCAGCAGAGCCAGTAGTCGTCGAGCTGCCTGTGGAAGTGGAACCTGAAGCACTGGACGTGGAGGAGCTGGTAGTGTTTGAAGAAGAGCTGCTGTTGGAGGAACGCTCCGCAAAGCCAACCCGTTCCTCATCGTAGTCAAACACGGCGTACACATTCTTCAGGAAGACATCACCCAGGAGCCATACGTCGTCGCCGAATAGGTCATAGCTCACGATGTTTGAGACGCATCCAGAGCCAGATGTTGATCCAACGTAGTCCTTCGGAGAGATGGTGTAGTTGACCCCGGAAAACGCCACCTGTAGCTTCGCAGTCGTGTTGCACGGGATGATGAAGTAGTCTCCAGAGGTACTGGAGCCGGGAATCAGCGCATGCAGCGTTTTCGCGTCGTCCGAAGGAAGCATGGCGTAAGACGTTCCAGTATCGATGATGGCCGACTTGTTGGAGAAATCACATGAACTGCCGTCAACATACGCATCGTCCACGGGAATGCGCCAGTAGCTTCCCGTTCCGACGGTATCGGTGTAGGTGATATCCCCCGTGTACTTCTCCTTGTCAGCAGTGCCAAAGCTGACGGTGCCGTCCGTGGCAGGACTACGCGAAAGGGCAAAGCCGACGATGTTCGATTTGAACAGGTTACTGGTGGAGACAGCATCCATGAAGGTCGGGTTGTCGTAGGAACTTTCGTTGGTTCGACCGAGGCCGAGAATACCATCCATGGGATACGATTCGAAGTTGTCCGATGCGTTGGAAGCCAACCCGAAAGTCATGCGGACAGTCGTGTTGGCGATGGTGAGACTGTCCGTCCCCAGCAAGCCACTGACCGATCCGGTACCGTAGCCAACACTCCACTCTTCAGAGGTCATTTCAAGGGTCGAGGACGAGTTCGCTCCAAACGTGTTGTGCATCGTGCAGGCTGTGACTGTGCAATTGGAGCCAAAAACCCATGTATCAGAGCCCCCAGTGTCCAGCAACATGTACATGGCTTGCTCGTCAGAGCCGATGTTGACAACTGAGAAGTAGGACAAATCATCGCCATCTTGGTCGAGAGCAGCGGTGTTGGGCCAAGAGGGGGTGTCCGCCACTACAATACTGAAATCATTGCCACGGCGGACGGGAATCCTTTTGATATTCAAAGTCAGGGACTCGTCATTGGACGATGACGCTGAATCATCTGTCAGTGCGTCGCCTGGCTTGGGCAGGGGCAGAAAGCGGCGAGACAATGTATCATCACGAGCTGAATTGCCGGTCGACGTATCAAGTTTGATGGTGTATGGGATAAAAGCCGTGGCGCTGGCGCAAAGACATGCTGCTGTAACAAGACGCTGTGGGAGATGCATAACCAGGATAATCTAGCAAACAAGGCAAGCAAGCAGTGATCGCACGAAGTGATGTTGAAGATGTAGTGCTGGGCTCCTATTCAATGAGATCAGACGATACTGATGTACAACGATAAAAGTAAAATTGAAGTTCCAAGTCAATTGAAAGAATTGTTTGAATGGAATTGATGACAGTGACAAGAGCGCGATAATATTCTAGGTTGATCAACGAGAGAATGGAGGAAGTGGACAGCTGAGATAGGAGATCAGGCGATGTGCGCTAGGAAAGAAGGCTTCAACACAAAAAGAATGGGGCGAAGTAATGGAAGGAAAGGAAAATCGATATATAACCAATAACAAATGATGATAAGCAGCGAGGGAGACAAAGAAGAAAAGATGCAAAGCTACGAGGGGCAAGGAGGCATCAAGTGCAGTCCATGCAGTTAATAATAAGGTATGCTTACATCGTGGAGAGACGCAGGCTAAACGGCCCACTCGGCAGGTTTTCTCAGTGCGAACCAGCGCGGCGACTGGCTGCGGGCGAACTGGCCAGGCCCCGATCTGCAGGCCTTTTCGGGCATCGGTGGAGCTTTTCCCCTGAGCAGAATCCAGAATGGCCTCGCAGTTGACGGCGGTTTCTTTGGGCAGGGAGGAGTCCGTGAAACCTCTGCTTCCATTCTTAGTAACATAGATGCTACTATGAGTTTGGGCAGTGATGATTAGATCTCCGGTGTCCTTGGTAAGAGTATACATAGTATACAGTCTCACCCAGTGTCTAATACCCTCTACTGCTGCCTACTTCGGCACTCCATCAATGTCGTCGGCTAATCTTAATGAGGGTCTCCTTAATATGTGGAATGACAACCCGGAGGCCCGTTCATTTCGCATCTTACCTAAGAGGGGCTGTCTCTGCTGTCCACCCACGCGATGACGACTCCCGCGCCACTGAGTGCTTCTTGATGGAGTCCCGCAACGCACCATGGTGGCTGGCCTTATGACCGGCGAATCCGACCATCAGGAACCTGCGGACCCAACATGCACCGATGTACATGCGAAAGATATTACCAACCATCACAAATAATTATTTGAAAACATGCACACTCGCGATTGTCTCCAGTAACAGAGAAGTTTATTAAAATATTCTCACAAGAAATCGGTAGAACCGACGAAATGTTCCTTGCGACTGACTCACCACCACCACCAAGGCACCTACCATGGTGTACTTTGTGCATTCTAGATACTATGAGTCTTTTCCGACCCGTACTCAGGTCGGTAGGGCATCCCATGACAGCCGGAGCGGACAAATAGGCACCGTACGGCTTGACGGCCAGTTGGCTGTAAAGAACAAACCAAATATGACAGGTCAAGTGAAGAAATTGATTGGCAGATGAAGGGAAGTCTTTCACGATTTCAGCCCCTTCAGTGGAAGAACGTTGACGGGCCATAAAGCTTGAACAGATAGTGCTTCCAGGCATCCATCAAGTTCTACCAATGAACGGTTGGGGAAGTCACTCATTCAGTGAGGTGTTCGTTGGCCAACGCTGAGATCTGATCGGACAAAGCGTATGGATTAATGCTTATCGTTGTTCCGGGGCTGTGCACGCCGGGTTGACAGCCACACTACCCACGGTTTCGACTGTAGGAAGATGATCGACAATAACACTGATAGATTGTAGAGACATCATAGACCACTTTATCATATTTATGTGGAAAGTACAAAGCATACTGAATAGAAGCAAGCACAAGGACGACAAAGAAGGGGTTCCCAATTTCCGGCGGGCCTCAAGGTGAAACACCCCAGCATAGCCGAGGCAGCCACAGTGGCAAGACCCGACCAATCTAGACTCTCTCAATTACAGATGCCATGAACCACCACTATTCAGTGACATTATTATAATATAATAATTGTGCCGGAGATTGTTTTCCGGGTCAGACACACGGAGGAAAATGTCCTTGCATTATGCATATTTCAAACATAATTTTTATGCGCCCAAGCCGCCGAAGTTATGCCGGCTATGGACTTCATGATGTATATGGAGTAAACACGCCACAGTTGATGAGCTTAGATAGGATAAAAGCTTCACAATTGTATGGAGTTGCATAAGTAAAAGAGTATGATGTTGTATAATAGTATGCGGTGTTTCTTACCCATCATATGGCATCTTTAGCCACCAATTCACATGAGTGTCCCAACGAAATCATGTCGGAACAGATCGGGGACCACCATCAGCCCACGACTGAGGCCGGGAACGTGATTGACTTTACCCATCTCCGGACCCCCGGAGCCTTTTTACCTAGGTTAGATCGGAATGATGATGATTCTGCCCTGCTCTGATCTGATAAGCCTTGTCCCGGGGCGCACAAGATACCCGACGCCTTACCATGCATGTACCCCGTCGTACCTAGGTTTAGGTTAAGCCAGCCATCCGATTACCGAAAGGCCCGACTGAATATTCATTACCCGACAGCTCACCTCTTCGATCATCCGGGCATGGTCGCGTGTCATCACCGATACTACGTAGAAGTACTAGATATACTGTGTGCTATGCATGGAATGAACCAGACTGAATTGATAGCATCATCCAATGGAAGTAGGACTATGCTGTATTGCCAAGAAGGCTTAATTGAAAAAGGTAGAAGAGCCCTTAGAAAAGTGACCATCACACATCGCTAGAAACGAGACACAATCAAAACCAAACATCAAGGGAGCATCAGTGCTTCTGCGCGTGCGGCTGCTTGGGACCTAAAAGATCTTCCAAGAAACCGCTCCAAAGTTCCCGGACTACTCCCGGTTCGGAAGAGCCGTTCTGTTGCCTGTTCAACTCCTGACCGAATCTGGATTTCCCAACAGTCTCGGTTAGAGAGAATGGGTCGATATCAACCGAGTGGTTGTCGACAACCTCGGTCATGGGGCTTGCCGAAACATCTGCTCCATCCCCGGAGACAGTATAGACCTGGGGTTTCATGGGGGCATCCTGGGACTGGGTCGCGTCATAGTGGGTATAGATATCGGAAAGGATCGGAATTTGCGGATCGGCACGCGCAGCAGCTCCATCAATCTCCGCCATGGAGGGCATGTAGGCGAAGTCAACGGTGGATGAGTCATTGACGGCCTTGCTGGAACGGGAGGTATTGAATTGGCGATCCTGGCTCTTCCTGTATTGGGCAAGAACGTTAGTTCCGGACTGCGATTACCGAGGTAACAGGTGACGATCAACATACCCTGCACTAGAGCTGCCGTTAATCCTCCTCATAGCAATACTGAAGGCGCGAGATTGAAGGAAGTCATGGTTGGAAAGGCGTTCAACAAGCTGAGCAAGTAGACGACGGTCAGCCTAATGAATGCATGGGGTGTAGATTTGAATTAACGTACCTCAGCCTGTGTGCCACTAGATCTCAAGGACCGCTTCGAGCATTCATTCTTGAGATCGTTCAGAGTGCGGCTGGCATATAGAGAAGCCCGGTCCGAGACATTGGCGGGTTGTGCAGAGTGGGCGCCAGTGATGTGCAAGCCCCGACGGATGGATGGGGTGGAGTGCTGCTGGGAGAGCAAGCGCAGAGCACGCAGAGAACTTGAGCGAGGAGCTGCCATTGAGGATATGATGGAATGGAAGAGTAGATGGGCTTGATGTGGACTGGTCCGGTGGGGGAGAACAGTTATAACCGCCTGGGTAAATAGTTGAGCTCAAGAATGTAGAGCAACAATTTGAGGAAGTACTGTAGATGGAAATGGCTATGTACACGGAAGCCAAGGGAGTTTAGGCAGCAGAGAAAAGAGATGGAATGTGAGGGAGAGTAGGAAGAAGAAAGGAAGCTGGAGGGGGGAAGCTGGCGGTACTTGAAGGAAAGGCGATGCTGCAGTTGCAGGAACCGGTTGGGGGGGATGAGCAAGCTACCTTGCCTTATCCACACCCCTACGTGGAGTGGGCACTGAGAGTCTGGGACAGTGGACACTGGGGCCGGCGGTCTAGCCAAGTCTGCCGGATGCTAATAGTAGTATGGGACCACTTAGCCCCGACCGAATAGATCGATCGATATCTTCCTCTGGGCGGACAAAATAGGTAAATCAACCCTCTGGAATGTTACTCTAGTTGGTTCTTGTCCAGACAATGATCGACTGATTATTTGTTTTCTAATAATTTGTATGCGTTGTCCACACGCCGTCCCCCCCTTTTTACACAGCATCGTTACAAATCCGATGTGTCCGCGGTAAACATAAAACCAAGCATAATAGATCGTGAGGGGTAGGCAAAGTGTCAACCATGGTAACAGGTACGAATGACCGGTCCCCCGGCTTTCCAGATCATGATATCCACCATTTCAATACGGCTGGGACGCTGCCACTGCGCCAGCCTGCATAATCCCCGGCGCTTTCCTGCAAAGCGCTGGTCGGAGCAGCCAATCAACGGGGTAACGTGGACATTTCTATGACTACTCGGCACACCGGGGACACTGATCAGTTGATGATCAAGGGCATTGGAAACACGCATTGGCCTGGCCGGTTGCAAATGGCAGATAGATTAGGTTCCCCTCTCGCATGTCCTCCCCTCCTTCTGCAACAGCGGCACGGTATTCCTCGATAGATGCCGCAAATATAGCATCGATCACTATTATCTAGCGTGATGCGCCGGAGGGGACAGATGATCCCTTCTTTTTCCTGAAGGCCTCTACATGGTGTCGTGCTGCTTCCCTATTTCCACCCCCGCTAGTTTTCCGCTCATCACTGACAATCGGGACTGGTGAAACCCTCCGATTGCTTCGTATTACATCAACCACTTTGAGTTTCCAGCGCCGGACGCACCTGCCCACTTTCCCTCTTCCCTCTTCTGACGTGGATCGTCAAAAAAATGCTTGTAAAAAACCTGAGCGAGACAGGGCAAGCACCACCGTAGAGCTTGTCTGAGCCTGTCTCCGTGTACAAGGTCCGCTGCTTCCCAATGCAGTAGGTCGCCCTCCTCCGATGTGCCTTCTTTCTCCGTACTCCGTCGCGCCTGCTGGAACTCGGCGCCCGTGACGCAATAATGAAGGAACGGCCAACGACATTCGAGAAGCTTACTAGCGCCAGCGGGAATAAACCAGCCAATACCGTACTTTACTATAACCATTACCGAGGGGGATGCGTGTACCGGCCCAACAACCGGTGCTCATCCTCCTACCGCCTGGCTGATCATCAATCGGATGATTCTCAGCGGGGCGATGATTGGCAGGTTCGATGGGACGATGGATGTCGATAGCATGATGCCAGCGCCCATGGCCTGGGGCTGACCCTCAATTGTTGAGGCGTGAGAGGCGGTGAGTGGGGACGGGATGGGGCACGTGAGGGCGATCTGGCTTACCGGCAGCCTTCCCCGTGGATCCTTCCCCGACTAAATTTAAGGTACTCTGATTTACGCTGTAGTCCCCATACTCTACGGAGTTCCTCACCCAACTCCAGCGCCTTCCGAAACAAGGTACTCTGATATACGCTGTAGTCCCCATCCCCTACGGGGTTCGCTTCATCTATCTTCGCTCAGCCCCTGATCCTGCTCGGATTCAACAAATGTGGCGTCAGCCAGGATGACTTGTTGGTGACTGCATCGGCTAAGTTGATTTCTTTTTCCGTTTGGAAGATGTCTGGGGGATGCCTGTGTCCTCCGCAGGATTCCGGTTTCAATCCATCCCTCTTGTCCACTCTGTGTGTTCAATTTGCTCAAGATGTCGCTCTTCATGCTTCGACCTCTGAAGTTTGTGACCTTCCATTTTTGGTTTTCGGAGAGTGCAGCCCGGGTTGACTGGGCCACGTTGATAAAGGACCTGTTTATCGGGACCGTCTATTTGCTATCGCGTTGACGGGGCTAGGCCATTAGTACTTGGTAGTTATCAGCATGTACGGAATAGCTACTTACGTGCTAGCTACCTAGTCGATATGACCCCTCAACCGTCAACCGTGACTTGGCTCGCGCTGACCAGGTTTAATCCATGCATGATTCCAGCAGTCCATGAGTCCCGTCCCGCATTAGCCTGTTTTCATATGCACCTGGCAATCTGCATTTGATAACCCCTCCAAGCATGTGAATCACCTTCATGATCTTTATCAGGACCCTATTGCGGCATTTACATTGCGGGCCCCCTTGTCCAAATATACACGTTTCCAGTTGTTTACCTGCCAAGTTCGAGCAACCGTATATACATCCCCTGCATATGCATAGCATAGCTTGAACCCAACTGGCAAATGGCAGCTTCCCCCCTCCCTCTTTCGGATGGCTGAGGCAGCGCTCTAACGTCTGGATCCACGCAAGCGTCCCCCGGGTACTTCCACGTATCCGCATGTGAATATCTTTTGCGTCGATTATATATGGATCGACATCACTGAGTGTGGCAACGGCTGTTATGCATGTCTATTCTAGCATGCCCTCGTAATAGAAGCATCGTAGCGTGCAGGATACTGATGAAGCATGGAGTATGTGACGCTTGTCGAATAATCAACGGTCCCCCTGGCCATGCTTAATCGCCTGTCCCGTAGTGATGCTACTGCTACCTGTCCCATGCATGTCTCTATACTCTGGTGAATCTGCGATACTGTTGCAGAGCCAAAGAAAAACACGAAGAATTGACACATGTTCAACTATCGGTGATGTTACAGTATACCTTCTACGCAGGACGATTTTCTTTAGACATCGCATACCTCCTATGCGTAGAACCGTATGCTTTCACCTCGGTATCAAACCATCGCCTAACAGTCAACCCGCAAGGGTACGTACCTTTTCCTCCCACATGGCTCAAATAACCTTCTTAATACAACTCCTGCACCTGTCAGCAATAGGTAATACACGGACCACCACATCATATCTCTCGTCCCACAAGCACAAGTACAAGCACGGACAACCCGGTACGGCGATCACCAACACCCAACAAGTATCAATATCAGAAACTCGGAATAGATCCCTCATAGTACTCCGTATCGGAGTCAACCCCCCGAACAAACATGACATAATCAGCACCGCCACAGCCACACTGTCCACCTGCGCCCCCTGTGGCTGGGCTGTTAGGCGCGCCTGAATCTCAGGCACCGCACCGCACCGCATTTTCATTGCAAAGCCCAGGGAGAGATATCGATATCGAATTTCCTGTCCCGTATTTTGGCCCTTTTGCTTTCGCTTTCTGATGCACGTGGTCACCGGTGTAGGCCATCTGCTGCGGACATCTGGAATTAGTAGTAATTTTTGGGGTCGGTGGTCGACGTCTTCTCTGAAGACGGATAGACTAGGTATGTTGTGATTTTTTGGCTTTGGGGCTATGTGGACTGGCCCTTGTTTTTTTGTGTGGTTTGAGAGGGCTGGATGGGGGATGTTGGTTGCGTATGTGTGGAGGCTTACGAGAATTAGTGTCTGGGAGTATTATTAGAAGTGGTTTTGTGCTGCAACGTGCTTCTTCTTCTTCTCCGTGTTTTATACTAGGTAAACTGGGTTTTTCTACGCATGCGCAGAGATACTCGGGTTCAGGCACAATGAGTGATTCTAGTAAACCTATCAGATATGTTGATGTAGGTTGAGTTATGATCTTGGAACCCTTTGCTGTTCTCGCAGCTAATGGAGATTATAGATTGGAATCAACCTGAGTGATCCGGTTTTCTCAGGGAGTTATCATGGAAAACAGGTCCATGATAGTGACCTGGATGACATTGTACAGCGTGCAAAGGATATCGGGTGTCAGAAATTTATGGTGACCGGTTCTGATTTGGAGGAGTCTCGGCGTGCGCTGCAACTTGCACATGACTACCGTATGTTTGGTTGCTTCACTGACCCCTCGTGACGCTGTGAATTCTGACTTTCCTTGCAGCGGGTTTCTGCTATGCAACCGTTGGTGTTCACCCTTGTCAGGCAAAGCTATTCGATGAATTCCCTGGTGGCCCTTCCAAGATGCTGGACGAGCTTAGAACCCTCGCTTTGCAGTCCAAGGAAAATGGGCAGGCGGTTGCGTTTGGTGAGATCGGCCTGGATTATGATCGATTGTTCCTGAGCGCGAAAGAGCCTCAGCTGAAGTATTTTGAGGCGCAGCTGGATATTGCGGTGGAGATTCAACTCCCTCTTTTTCTTCATTCTCGCGCTGCTAGCGAGGACTTTGAGAAGTTACTGGCGCCGCGACTGGCAAAGCTCCCTAAGAGAGGACTCGTGCACAGCTTTACGGGGACGCTGGAAGAGATGAATCGGATGGTCGCGCTTGGCCTCGACATCGGAGTCAATGGCTGCAGTTTGAAGACCGAGGAGAACCTTGAAGTAGTAAAGGCGATTCCGCTGGATCGACTTCAGATCGAGACCGATGGTCCCTGGGTATGTCTTCCCCGTGTCCCAACTGATTCCTTTATTAATAGCGACCGTCTAGTGTGAGATTCGTCCTTCCCACGCCTCGTCGAAATACCTCAAGGGGGCACCAGAGCTTCCAAAGGCAGTCAAGAAGGAGAAGTGGCAGAAAGGATTGATGGTCAAAGGTCGCAATGAGCCCGCTGCGATAGCCCATGTTGCCTACGTTATTTCCCAAATCAAGGGAATCACGGTGGAAGAGGTCTGCGAAGCGTAAGTATTTCCACATCTCCACAATTGCTGTGTCCCCTGTCTCAGTGGCTAAAAAATGACATTCTAGTGCGTGGAGTAATTCGATCAGAATGTTTGGACTTGGGGAGGATGCCGAATGAGGCTGCTTCCGGAAAGTATAGGTGCCGTTGCAAGGCTGACACTGACCGCTTTATAGCCCTTCAATGACGGCCTACCATCTCGTCAAATAAAAGGATGCTAGAAAAAGAGAAAGAAAAAAAAAGAATATTCTGCTTTGTGATTGTCATGACTGCGATAGATAGAGAATGAGGAGCCGAGTCGCTTTATGTTGTTTTTGTGCAAGGCTGTTATGTGATCCTAAAAAGCTGAGTCAGGTCGGCCCCAACCATGGTTCCTCACCACGGCTAGACTCCTCTTGCTGGAGCTGCTCAACGCAAACTCTATACTGCGACATCGCCCCTTCAGTGTTTATTGAGGCATGAAGAACGGCAAGTCAGGCCTCCGTCAGTCTGTGATACGTGCTTTCAGGGACGGACCTGCGTGGGTAGTCATCTGGCTTTGCCCTGCCAGTAGCCGCTCGCAGACGGTCCTTCTTGCTTCACTGAGGTGCACGTAGTGGCGCGCTGCACGTGTCGGTTCCTGCTTAAGGACCGGGCTCGCGTGCGTTCTGACGGCAGAAGCTAGTTCTAGCCCCGTTGGTCTTCTTTTGCAGCAGCTCACCGCCCATACCTGTAACGGCCTCAGACTCACTTCTCTTTACTTCCCTCCCTGACTGCACATCGGTTGGTGAAGAAAGCCTCGCTGGCTACCTCAGCGTTGCATCTAATCTGCTTTTCTGACATCGCCACTATGTCTCTTTGTCGGGTCTCTTCTGTTTGAGGCCTGCGAGGCTTCTCGAGTCTCCGACACTCCTCCATACAACTCACCTTTTTGAAGTCAGTTGCCAGCTACTGAGCTGGGGACTGACTGTTTGTTTTTCTGGCTGTTTGCCGATTACCCCTCACTCCTTTCCCCCTGGACATAAGAAGCCATCGTGTCTTGCTGCCCATATACCGGAGCTTCAAGTCTACAGCCGCTCGCTTCCCAAAACTGCTATCAAAATGGCCAACCCGTTGACCGAGAAAAATTCCAACAGTTCTCTAAAGAGTGTTCATGGTGGGTATTGATATATCTACAATATGGGATATATTGGATTCCCTTGCTTGGTTTCGCCTGTGTCAATCATAGGAGCTAACCCATCCGATAGAAATGGCCCGTCACAAAACATCCTCTATGGAGTCGGAGCTCCCACAGTCGGATCTACCAAGTAATTTCGGAGAGGTTGTGAAAGGAATATACCGATCTGCCTTTCCAAATCCTTGGAATCTTCCAGCACTTACGAAGTTGGGACTGAAGACCATCATGTGCGTATCCCCACTGCCTGCATAGCTATGACGTTTGACTCACAAGCGACTAGCACCCTGGTTGATGAACCTTACACCCCCAACCATGTGGTCTTCATGAAAGAGAACGGGATCTCACATCATCGTATCTTAGTTCAGGCGAATAAAGACCCTGATGTCAAGATACCAGATGCTGTTATGTGTCGAATTCTGGAGCTTATGCTCGATAGAGGCAATCACCCCATCCTCATTCATTGCAACAAGGGAAAGGTGAGATCATCATGATCCTTGTGCTCGACATATGACTCATGATTATCTATAGCATCGTACTGGATGTGTGGTTGGTTGTTTCCGCAAACTCCAGGGCTGGGAATCGCGCGACATCATTAGCGAATACCTTCAGCATTCTTACCCGAAGTCTAGGCTGCTCGATGAGAAGTTCATCAACGAATTCGATGTATCTCAACTTTCTCGACTTGCCCAATTTTCTGACGTCAGGGAGTGGCAGCCGTCTGGGAACTTCAAGATGCCGTCAGAAGAAAACGACAAGGCTTCTTCTAAACGCCTTCTCCCTCCCATCCTCTGACAGGTCTGTGTGACTCCAAGTCTCTAATAATGATTTTGGCCAAACTTCCGCCATCATACCCTCTACTGGTCATTATGACCCCCGTTCTGGCAGTCCGATGCTCCCAACAGCAAACCCGCCCGCCATGAGTCCTTCGTGCAGGACACCCGGACTAGTCGACCAGGGAGCTCACCCGATCTCCTTCCTACAAGAAAATTGTCTTTTCCTTACTTGCTCCCCTAAAGCGAAGCAGAAATATCCTTGCCAACAACAACAACAACAACAGGGTTGTGCTTACGCAGCTTATCGCTCTGTCGACGGACCCAGGCTTTTCCTTTGTTGATGGTATTCGACACTGGAACAATCTTAAAGATAGACTAATGCGTGGTGACACTTGCTACCACTCCGCCTGTTAATGCAGTATTTAATCTGGTGGTGTGGGGCTTAGAGTGTAGAGGATCAAGGAAAACCACAAAAAGCCACTTCTGAATGGTTACTATGTATTTTAGATAAGTCGCCTCTTTCTATCGGAGAAAATACATTCTAGACAGTTTTCTTTCTTCGTTTATGGTCGCCGGTAACATTGTAGCCTTTTCTTTAGAATCGGTATACATGTTCAGTCATCTAGTATATAATATATAACATACACGAAGTTCATACTGTCTCCGGAACACAGGCCATGGTATAATACTCAGATATAACCACACAGCATATCATCTTCATAATCTCCGAACTCTTCATTAAATGTCAAATCTTCCGAAAACGGTGTCGGACTCAGGATATCTTCCTCTAATTCGGATATAAGGTCGTCATTGCTCTGGGAGAACCGTAACGACCCGATCGATGATGAAAATGCAGTAGATAGCATTTCACAGCTGACCTCATCGGACTCGCTGAATCCCAGGAGATCTTCTTCCGCGTATTCTTGGTCACTGTTGACATCGTGATGCTGTGTATGTGCTACTTGGCTGCCGGTAATCGTGCCGTCATCCCAAGACTGCTGGTGCTTTCTGTCCTGTAACTTGGGCGGTGATGGTGCAAGGAGACGCAGCTCACGTGACGCTTGTGGTTTGTAGAGCTGTTTCTGGGCGATACGCCATAGGGCTGCTTTTATATTGTTCCGTGTATTGGATGGGTTTATCGAAAAGGGTGGAGTGGTGGCTGATGCAGTTAGATTGTTAACCTTGGGGAGTAAGGATTGGTAGTTAGGGAGCTTGATCATGGATGATAGTGATTTGGCAATTGATGGGATTAGTTGCGAACGTTGGCTCATCTCCTGGTGCGTGGATTAGCTCACTTCAAACGATAAGAGGGATGTTCACGTACTTTGTAATAACCTGGACTGAAGGCTGAGGGAAAGAGTTGTGGAAGGCTTTGTAGGCGTTTCTCGCTTTGAGTGTTGCTCTCATTGTGTCCGAGGAGGAGAGATTCTAGGCTTGTAATGATTAGGGAATAGAATTCCTCGTGCTGCGTATCTTGGGGTGTTTCTTTGAAGAAAGATTGATCGAAGGTGAGGATAGATGAGCTCTGCTCACTTTCATGCAGCTCTTCGAGCTCCTCGATGAAAGCTGAGGCTTCAGTGGCCTCATAATCCTCTGTCTCCTTTTGCCCAGGTCCATAGAAAACCAACCCTTGTTCGTGTTCATCATAGGGTATAATGGAAATGGATTGAGTCTGATACTGGCATCCTAGGACTTCTGATTTCGTCATGGAAGTAGGTAAATATGAATGTTCAGGTACATTGTCATAAGCGCAAGTCAGCATTACTTTGATTGTAGACAAACGAACAGTTGATATATTGCTGGGAGAACTGAAATTATCCTGGTAGTCGAGCACAGCTGCCCTTCGCACGTTTCTCGGTTTCGACGGTTGTCTCGAGTTTCTTCGAATTCCAAAGGAGAGCTGCAGAGACGGGGGGTTGTTTTGGTCGTAGCTTTTGAATAGCAAGACGAGGCCAAGGTCTGACCAGAGCTGGAAGCAACAATTCAATTAGCTTTGTTACGATTATGAAGTAAATCTCTTGTCATCTTAATAATACCTTGGAGCTACAAAGAATCTCCCCTATCCGTGACACGAGAGCTGAGGGCGAGAGGACCATGGAGATACTGTCGGAAATTGAAATGTTAAGTCCGAGTTCTGGTGCTTGGGATACCCATAAATCACCAGATCTGAGCTGCCTTTCAATGTGAGATGGATCCGTTGGGCTGGCATGCACATCAGAAGGTAGTATGTGAGCTGAAGCATACAGAGTCAAGCTAATGCCTGATTTTGGCGAAGTGAAATTATCCTTTCCAAGATCGATTAGAAAAGCCATCCTATGCTTAGTATCAATTGCGCAGTCACAATGACTAATGATTCGTAGAGGAAGCTCCTGGATAGCAGGAGCCTGTGGTAGATCAGGAAGGTGGAATCTGTGACTGCGGAGGCGTGTGGGATGAGTTCCACCCGCCATGTGGAGAGTATAGAGCAGGACTACTGTGAAGCATCATGTCTACATCTCGACAATATATGGGGGAAAAAAATGGAAGAAAATCGTTTCAATATATACACTAGTAAATCGGCCAGGTGCAGGTCCAGACCAAGCAGTACTTTACCTACTTTGACCCCCACCTCACAGCTTCATAATTGGTGACAGAAAAGGCATAAATGCTATTCAGGATATGGCGTACCAGCTGGATTTTAGCCATATGCGGGTTGTTCCCGTGTAACTTCGGTTGTTAAGAGAAATATATCCGCTTCAACTGAATTCATTAACCTGCGTACTTCAATGTCACACAATATGACGTAGTTTTCTTCATGAGAACGAAGCAGATCATGCTGCTTTTTTCGTATGGAGGTCTCCCGTATTTAGGTAGCCTGATTTTCTGAACATTGCCAGTCGAGATTAAGGGTTTGGAGCTTATCGCAACTCTACTTCCAACAAGGAGAGAGAAGTTAAAGAATTGCGACTAAACTCCGATGAAGTGGCCAGACGAGATACTAATAGAAAGCAATCAGATTATTATCTAGCCCCGCAGACCCCTGAAATAGTTTCCGATCACTATTCGAAGGTTATTGACCGATCTATTGAGGTTTATTTTTAGCCTGCTTATCGATAAGGGCATCACGTGCATGGGGATTGATTACCTGGCCCCTAAGCATCCTCCGCATCGGGGTACCTTGATTTCAGGAGCTTCACAATCAGCGATGCCCAGTGATGAAGGACAGCTTTCTCTCTTGGCTGACCAGAATGGCCCTGGTGGGCCGGAAATGCAGACTCTCCTTTCCGGGTCACCCTCGCAAGACCACGAGCTTGTAACCCATACGACCCCGGCTAGCTCGACTCCCCGCGGACAGCCGCACCAGTCTTCTATATCTCAGCCGGCACCAGAAGGACAACGCCGCACTCCCCGAACGCTGAACCGTGTTCGATTTGATCTCGATTCCGATACCGAAGATGAGCACCGCTCCAATGGTCACTCCCGCGCCTCAGAAGACTCATGGCTGGAGGAAGAGGATTATGGCCGCGCGGACCGCAATCGGTCAGCAAGGCAAATGGTTCCTCTCCTGACAGACATAGAGGCCCCAAGCGTGACCCTGGCTACTTCTGATGAATTCTTTCCCGAAGAACACCTAGAAAATGCGAGACCAAGGAGCGGGATGCGCATGGCGTTCATGAACATGGCCAACAGCATCATAGGAGCTGGTATCATAGGGCAGCCTTACGCGCTCCGGCAGGCTGGCATGATAATGGGGATAGCGCTCCTGGTCGCCCTCACTATTGCGGTGGATTGGACAATTCGTCTTATAGTGGTCAACTCGAAATTGAGCGGCGCGGACTCTTTCCAGGCGACAATGCAGCATTGTTTTGGCAAGAGTGGACTCATCGCCATATCGGTTGCTCAGTGGGCTTTTGCGTTTGGTGGGATGATAGCATTCTGTATTATCGTTGGAGATACCATACCGCATGTGTTGAGTGCTATATTCCCTTCTCTTCGAGATATGTCGTTCCTCTGGCTCTTGACCGACAGAAGAGCCATTATCGTCCTTCTTGTCCTCGGCATCTCGTATCCACTGTCTCTCTATCGGGACATTGCCAAGGTACAGTGTGGACTACCCACGGAGCTGGGTCATGCAAGGCTGACGATTCGGTGTAGTTGGCAAAGGCGTCTACATTGGCGTTGATCAGTATGATAATTATCGTGGTAGCTGTGATTACCCAGGGTTTTCGTGTACCCCCAGAATCACGCGGGGAAGTGAAGAGCCTACTCTTGATTAATAGTGGGTTCTTCCAGGCTGTTGGAGTTATATCATTCGGTATGTGTTGGCTATTGCTCGACTCGGGGTTCGTGAAACGGTACTAACTGTATGCAGCTTTCGTATGCCGTATGTAGCATTGCCCTCTGCATGATGCGAAGCTAACAGCTTCGAAGACCACAATAGTCTCCTAATCTACGGTTCCTTGAAGAAGCCGACCATGGACCGATTTGCGAGGGTGACTCATTACTCGACCGGTGTTTCGCTTTTGATGTGTCTAGCTATGGGCGTTTCTGGATTCCTTTTCTTCGGGTCGCAGACCCAAGGAAATGTCCTCAACAATTTCCCATCCGATAACATTCTGGTTAATATAGCTCGACTGTAAGATCGGGGCCCTTCTTCCCGCGGAGATCCATCAAGCTAACTCGAACCAGATGCTTCGGCTTGAACATGCTGACTACCTTACCACTCGAGGCATTTGTATGTCGATCAGTTATGACAACTTATTACTTCCCCGACGAGCCGTTCAACATGAATCGACACCTAATCTTCACAACCGCCTTGGTTGTTACGGCTATGGCTATGGCCTTGATTACCTGCGACCTCGGTACAGTGTTCGAACTGATTGGCGCGACTAGCGCTGCAGCACTGGCCTATATTTTCCCTCCCCTTTGCTATATAAAGCTGAGCAATGCCTCGCACAAAGCCAAGATTCCCGCATATGCGTGTATTGTGTTTGGAGTAACTGTAATGGGGGTCAGTCTGTTGCAGGCAACAATGAAGATGATAAGCAGTAGGTTGATCTATATACTTCAGCGTCCCAGGAATGCCTTGCTAACCAGTTCTGCCTGCCGCCATAGATGAAGGTGGCGCAAGCACTTGCAGTGCCCAGTGAAAAATTTTCTATATCTAGTATGCGACTATCTGTATGCTTACTTTCCTGTACGATAGACTTCGTTTCTTCCCGGCTGTCCCGATACAGGTGTACATACAATCGTGCTGCCGGCATATTTTTCTCAATCATCCTTTTTTCTTTCTACCCTTTTCTCCTATCACCTTTCATCTGTTTCGGAGAGTCACCAGTGTTACTAGACAGATGGCATTGAAATCCACCTACAAAAGCCCAGAACCCCTGGCCAAGGCCCAATAGTCCGTACCCGAATGTTGGCTGTTACCTCCACTTGACTCACTGAGAGGACACTGGAGCGTTGCTTTTTGTTCCACCATTTTAGGTGTGATGGCTTAAACCTATCCAATCAGTCTAGGCTCTCCCCCTGTAGTGCAAATCTGCGTTTGCATTCTGCAACAACCCATTTTCCACCATTCAAAGTTTCACCCAGCGTTTGCCTGATCCTCACGCC
This sequence comes from Aspergillus ibericus CBS 121593, assembly GCF_003184845.1. Lineage (NCBI taxonomy): Eukaryota > Fungi > Ascomycota > Eurotiomycetes > Eurotiales > Aspergillaceae > Aspergillus > Aspergillus ibericus. Next base: position 823,078 of record NW_020292100.1, on the reverse strand, counting down.
TTCCCTCATCTCAGAATACCGTCGCTTGATTCCACCGCTCAACCACAACCAGCTGTGCCTTAGTCTCACACCTTCGCTCTTTCCATAGTTCTGGCTTCCTCACTACCTGTTCGAGCTTTAAACCCTATCCCTTCCAGCCTGGCAGTGATAGGTAGTGTTTTCCTACCAGCTTTATTTCCGTTCCTTTCCCTACATTTTTCCCTACCTTGTCTTGCTCTGAAATGCCATTCCCTTGTGCCAGAAGGTGAGAGGTGAATACGTGATTTTTGTTTACACACTCTCACCTACATTCACTGGTCATCCTACCTACGCGTTCTTTTATCCCGTCTAGTTTGTGATATTTCTATCAGGTCTCGTCTCTGCTCACTCCTGTTCATCTCAGATAACGTCTAACCCTTTTTCTTCTTTTGCAGCTGAAGATACTCCTCCAGGAAGATGCCACCCAGCCCTTCAGACCGCCTCAAGAGGCTCCAGATGGTTCGTTGCACATTGAGCCAGCTCTTTGTGCTGCCGCAGCTTGAAGCAGCATTGATGGCTAACCTGGCCTATAGGAGGACCTTGGGACCGCACGACGAGAACATATTTCAACGGCAGACGACCAACTCCATAGGCGGACTAGACTACAAGACATCGAAGCAGGGAGGTTGGCGAATGTACCAGGCTCAGAGGCCCAGCGAATGGCCAAAGAAAATGAGACGTTACTCGCGGGTTGGGCAAGTAAGTCATCGAAGAGAACCTAACTCCTAGAGTTTGTGTATCTTACTGAACCACCATCTCAAGATGTCTATAAGACAATAGGTGATACCGAGGACCTCGAGCATCTCGACACCCTCTTGGACGGTCAAACCCACCGCCTTGCCTTGAACGCGACCATCCGTGAAGGCGGTGCGAGGGCTGGAAGAGGGGATGGGAGGCATTTCGGGGCTACTTCATCGACCAGGGCATCGCGCTCGGTAGGCCGCGGCGGTGGTGTTATGGGAACTCGAGGACGTGGAACAACTCAGGGCTCCATGGCGTGAGTATTGGCAAGTTTATAACCATTTATGGATATGTGACTAAAGGGTACGCATCATTCCAGGTCATCAAACTCAACCCTCGGACCTTACCGGGTTGTTCTACCCCCAACGAGATCACACCTAGACCCAGCTCTTGATAACTCCAACGACTTCTACAGGGTGACCCGCGAAGGGAATGCGTCTAAGAAAGAAGAAGCAGTGAAAGGGCATCAAAAGCAACTCCGTAAGATATTGACTTTAGTGGTGTCAGAGTCTAATTTTCCTAATGTGATCATCTAGATGTTCGAAAGCCAACACCTGCTATCCGAGCCAGAAGGCCTATGTATGTTGTGAGCTATCTTCCCCAATCAGACACAGTCTTACACCTCGCAGGGTTGACTATGGGCGCCTCATCAGCCCACCTGAAAGTTTTTTGGCTGCTGCTCGCAATGTAGTTAGCACAACAACTGCAGGAGTCGCTCCCACTGGTGCTGCCGAGGCTTTTGACGATAATAGGCCCCAGGTCAGTACAGAACCATGCGATACAGCAGGTGCCAGTGACCATCCTAGCCCTTCGAAGGTGCTGGAGCGCCTGGGATATCAAATCCCTGCACGCCCTCAGGCTGCCACTCGTTCAGAAGACCCGTTCACTACTCAGAGAGCGTCTTCGCAGCGCCAGGATATAGCCAGAGAACATGAGCCGCTCCCCCTTCGACTGTCTCCGACCGTACAGGTTACAGCATCCCAAGAAGAAAGATCTCCATTGATGAGCTTAAAGACAGAAGAGTCTGTTTCTGAGTTGCTGAAAAGCCAAACTCAGGTGAAAGAGCAAGTTACGTCCGGCATATCTACACCAAAGAAGATTGAGAAATTATCGCCAGGGGAAAATCCTGCAATCGGAGATGAAGGTAGCAGATCGATAGCTGCCAGCAGTGCCACCGATGCCCTTTTGCTTGATATTAGTCTTACACCACCGAAGCAAATGCCCCTTGGCCAAAGTCCTTTTTCCTCGGCAATGCTGAGTCCCACTTTGGAAGATCTGAAAGGCCTTACATTTGAAGACCTTGAGCCTCTACAAGACCCAGTCTCGCATGACTCCGCCCCTAGGAACCAACCTGGTGAATCGAAGTCTGCATATAATTTGCAGCGTCAAATTGACATCCTTTGCGAACTCTTGGAATCAACTTCGCTATCTGATGTGAGCCGTGAGAACTTGAAGCAATGCAAGGACGAGCTCCAAGGAAAGATGAGCAAGCATAGCCCCACTGATGAAACAAAAGGAAAGAGGGTCCTTTTTCCCGGAGAGCACATCCCTCAAGGTCTCAAGACGGTAGCCGAACCAGGCGATCAATCGAGCCTCGATTTGCTGGACATGCAGGATACTCCCATGGAGAGTGTAAGGCTAGATACCACTCAGAGCCTGAGCCCTCAAAGCCGACTGAATGTGACAGCGCCGCCATTCTTTCCTCTCATGCCGTATCGCTCCCCTTCAGGTAGCCTTTCAAGTGAGTCAACATGCATCCCGCAAACGCCCTGTCCACACCGTCGGGTTGCGGAAGGCCATCATATCATCGGGGATCATCTCCTCCCAGGGAGGCATTCAAACTCCATGGTTACTGGTCCTGACCCGCTAGTGGCGAAGCAGCTACAACCCGGTAGTATGTGTCGTATTTAGTGTTCTCAACCCGCAATGCTAACATTGACCCTAGTTCATCCTGAGCCTCGTGTCAAGTTCTCGATCCCGCAGCAACCTTCGCTGACATTGGCTCCTAAACCTCCAGTTATGGAAGCGTTTCGCTCGGATGATGCCGTTGAAAATATCCAGCCACGCACCAACCCCTCGCCTGAATTACAGCGATCAATCCATGCCCCGAGTCCGAAGCCATTGCCGAGGCCATTGCCGAAGCCCAAGGCCTTGGGCGGCCTGGAAAGCTCTCGGTACGCAAACCCCTCTAGCAACAAGCCGTTCCGCTGAGTTGCTGAGGATAAAAGTCTACGCGGCAGTTCCATTTGAGTCACAGTGTAGTTAGTATTCAATCTAGGTAGTTAATGTTAAGTAGCTGTGCAGTCTAGTACTGAAGCGGCATTCTCAAGGTTTCCTCGTTTACCTGGTATATAGCAAGATGGATGGACAAGTAGCATGTTCGATATTGAAGTCAACTACGATTCGTACTTTTTGTACTCTAACTAATCCTCTATGGCCATGTAAACCCACGCATACGCATACAATTACAGCTTCGCCTTAACCTTCAGCATCGCTTCCGCTACCTTTCGCCGTTGGACCTTGCCCGTTGCCGTCTTGGGAATCTGCGGAACCAGCCACACCTATATCGCGATGAGCCGGTGTCCCGTATACAACTCCAGAGATAGTATGATTAGAATGACTTACCTTCTTAGGTGTCTTGAACTTGGCCAACTTGGACTCCACCCACGCCTTCAGCTCCTCTTCAGTAGCACTCACTTGGTTCTTGAGCACGACCGCAGCGCCAATGTCCTCACCATAGTGTCCTTCATCCGGGATAGCGAAGCATACCGCCTCTGCTACCTTCGGGTGGTGCAAGAGCGTATTGTCCAGCTCAATGGGGCTGATCTTTTCACCGCCCTTATTAATCAGCTCTTTGATGCGTCCCGTGATGATCACGTAGCCATCGGCATCTTTCTTGCCTTGGTCGCCGGTGCGGAAGAACCCGTCCTGCGTGAACGACGACTTGTTCGCCGCTGGGTTGTTCAGGTAGCCTTTTGTTACGTTTTCGCCCCGCACGCAGATCTCGGCTTCTTGGCCTTGCGGGACTTCGTTGCCGCTTTGGTCGAGAATTCGCACTTCAACGCCCTGTCCGATGCCCACGCTGCCGGGTTGGCGTTTTGCCGGGGGCAGCGGGTTGCTGGTCATTTGGTGGGCGGCTTCTGTCATGGCGTAGGCTTCTAGGACTGGGGCGTTGAGTGCTTTTTCTAGATCCTGGAAGGTCTTTGGTGATAGTGGTGAAGAGCAGGAGCGGATGAAGCGGATTTGAGGTACCGGGTTGGGTAGGGGGTTCTTGAGGAGAATTTGGTGGATCGTTGGTACGGCTGTGTACCAGTTCGCCTTGTAGGTGATGAAATCCGACCAGAATTCTGACGCCGAGAATCGGACCGGGACGATTACAGAGCCTCCGGAGTATAGAGGGGCAAGGAATGCAGCCAGTAGACCGTGGACATGGAAAAGTGGCATCACAAGGTATGTCCGGTCTGCTGGGGTGAGGTTATAGGTTGCTTGGATGTTCCCTGTCGTTGATTCGTTAATGGCTGTCTACATGGGCTTGTGTGTGGCGTCACTTGTACTACTACTTACTCATCGTGGTTGTCAGGTTCTTGTGCGTGAGGGGAACCTGGATGGGTATGTTAGCGATGTGAGGTATCCAACGGGGTGGTGGCGCATACAGCTTTGGGCCTGCCAGTGGTTCCACTGGTATGTAGCACGAGTGCGACATCATCAGGCTGGGCTTCCTGGATAGCCACGCCTCCGTTGCCTGCCAGCTTTCCATGTTCCTTGACGTCCAAGACGATCTCGGAGCCGTTCCAGTAGCATTCCGCAATGGCCGCCTGGTACTTCCTGCCCGCACGAACGGCGGGTCCATCCTTAATGTATGATCCTTTCGGAATTAACACCAGTGTGGAGCTCAGATCATCGATGTAGAATTCAAATTCCTCCTGTTTATAGGCCGGGTTCAAGGGCGCGGCGATGGCTCGCTGCCACGAGGCGGCTAGAAACGCGACTATGAACTCATAGGAGTTGACCAGGGCCAGTGAGACGGCGGCGCCATGGGCGACACCCAGGCGAGCTAACTTGGCTTGGAAATCGGCAATATGGCGGTGCAACTGCTGATAGGAGATCGATAGCGGAGTGGGTTTATTGGGGACTAGGACTGCGAGGTCAGCACTATCGGAGGAGAATGACCGGGCCAAGGTCGCCATGGTCGTTAGTATGCTGCACGGCGGTACCGCTTGGGTCTTGGCTATCAGGGATGGTGATGGAAATCGGATCAATAATATCAATGATGACTGGACGCTCGTAAGTTTTGTGTGAGGAAGACTTCCCCATCCCGTGAGAATGTTTATCACAGCAATGCTGAAAGGGAAACCTACCCGGCTTGCCAACACCTCCTTTCTCAATAATTCTCCGGCCTCGGGATCTCCTCTTTGGGCCACATTCCTTCGTCACTTCCCGTTTGGGATAGCTTATGCGGCTGAGTCAGCACATGCATATGCAAACACAACAAAGGGTGTAAACCGGACAAACCCCCCATGCTATCGGCCCCATCCAGATGGCTCGGCGATTGCACGACTTGAAGCCCATCTCATTAGGACCGTTGGGGGCTACATGGATCTTCTCCATGCTTGCTAGACACTTCTTTGCTTCTAGGCCAGCTTTGCAATGAATTCCGACTCCACCCCCTCCAAACCTGGGGCCACCCTGTCGCTCTACGCCAATCTGTTGGATCCCTCCGCCGACAACTCGCCCGGAACGATTGCTCGCGCCCCGGTAGTCTTCAAGCAGAGTACCGAAGGTGACTCTCAGTCAGATGAATCCGCTGCCAAAAAGCAGCAACTCAATGCTGGTAGACTCATACCCTCTTTTGTTGACTGAGCCTTGCTCCTTTGCGTTGCTTAACCGATCGGATTGCTCACCTGCCCACCCGGTTATTCTTGTGCAGCTTCTCTCAGATTCCAACCTACCAAGAGACCCCAACTAGCGGCCCAGAAACCGAAACCGAAACCAACGCTACCAAAGGCTGTCGCAACACCTGCAGCCCCAGCAGCAGCCCCAGTCAAGACCACTCTTGCGGATTGGGCAGCCACAGAGGATGACGATGTCAATGGATTCTACGCCGGCCCGAAGCGGCAGCGAGGTGGTCGCAAGAAGCGCAAGAAGAATCGCGAGGCGCAGGAGTTCATGCAGAACTGGGACGATATCTATGACCCGTCGCGACCGAACAACTACGAAGAGTACAAACACAGCGACGAACAAATAGCCGAAATCCGCGAGTGGAAGGACCGTCTTTACGCACATCGCATCGCCAGATCACCCAGCAGAGATTCATACAGCGATGATGATTATGCACGACCCATGAAGCGTAAGTTGTTTGCATCTAGGCGGAGGAAGACCATTTGCTCATCTGAGTTCCAGGACAATTTGCTCCTCCGAGTAGCTTCGCGCCGCCCCCGAATCTGAACGACATGCCGCCCAGACCACCCATGGCATCGCCGCCCCCAGAACAAACAAGTGAAATCCCAGGAGACATGTCTATGTCGGATATTATCCCACCGCCACCCCCGCCTCATGAACCACCAGCCCAGATTCCGGATGACCCTACAGGAGAAGATGCCTACTTGCGGCGCCTTCAAATGTCGACGGGCAATCAGCCCACGGGGACCCCCGCTGCTCCACCGCCACCCAGACCTCTGGAAGCCTTACAGCCAGCCTCTGCAACTATATCCCGTGCACCGGTTCGCTACACGCTGCCTCCTCCGCCCGAGGATATACCTGCGTCGGAGGCGGAACTCGAAGAAGTCTTTGCGAAGGAGCAGCCAGTGGAAGATGAGCCAGATGATGATGGCCAGCGCTCGCTGCGACCTGGGCAGAAGGGGTTCGCCGAACGACTCATGGCAAAGTATGGCTGGACCAAGGGTTCTGGCCTGGGTGCAACGGGATCAGGTATCGTCAAGCCACTGCAAGTCAAGGTTGAGAAGCAGAAAAAGCGACCGGACTCCGAAGGTGGTGGTTTCGCTACACCCGCTGGTCGGGGCAAGATCATTGGCGGCGCAAGGAAGAATGAAGAGGAGGGGAAGTTCGGTCCAATGAGCGAAGTCATCATCCTCAAAGGCATGCTTGATGGGATGGATGTGGATGCAGAGTTGGCTGGAGGTGGCGAGGGCGGTGGTCTGATGCAGGAAATTGGAGAGGAATGTGCGGAGAAGGTATGTGGATGTCATCTGCTTGCTGCGTCCATGATCTAACATGGTACAGTATGGTCGCGTTGAACGTGTTTTCATTCCCCGAGACTCGGCGCCTCCAGTGCCAGTCTTCGTCAAATTTACTAACCAACTGTCAGCTTTACGGGTAAGTGCTGCGCTTATCTTTGATAATATATTGATACTAAGGACATTTAGGCTGTCAACGCTCTCGAGGGTCGGATATTCAATGGGAACGCAATCACTGCCCGGTTCTATGATGTGTCCAACTTCGAACAGGGGATATACGATAGTTGATGGCGAGAAGCAGCTTTGTACATGATACCTAATAACCCATGGAATGAAAACTTTAGACGACCGTGTAACCAAATAGAAATCGCAGCACCTATCACCCTCAGAACGTGATATGATCGAACACTGCAAAATTGTCGACCAGGTCATCTCCACGTGCGTGACTCATGGGAGATACATCGAATCTACTCAAAACATCATCTTCATCGTCTTGTGTCATGATAGAGGAGGCCTGGAGTTCGCTTTCTATTTCTTCCAAGTCGGTGAAGGCGTCATCAGATCCGCACTGGGAACATGCTTCCAGAATTGGGATGCTTAACACCTCTGTATTGCCGCAACCCTCGTCGGGCTTCACTGCTTTAATGCACCAGATATAGAGGGTATAACGTTGATTGGTATAGCCGCAACGGACATGACACCATTGAATTTGATGGCACATTCTGAGCTTTGTGACAGGACGCAACTGCTGGATACCAAATCGTATATGGATACAGTGATATCTGAGGCCTAGCGATCTTTTTATACACTTGACATGTAATTAGCTACGGGACATGGCTTGCACGGACGACACTTTAGGCGAAGTTAATAAAGAAATAATAGTAACAGCCATTGTCTGCTTCCCATGGGTGGCCCCGGGCTGGATAGGGCGACTGCCGGAAATTGTGGATTTCTTTGTTGCGTGTACCTGTGCACTTAGTCTTGTTCCAGCACAACAGTCGTTTAGACTTTCAACAGGGCATCAGTCCCGCTAGGTACCTATGCCACCTCCTACAACAGTGCCTAAGCAAGACGTGCAGGGAACCCTCCGTGTGTTCCGTTACCCAGGGCTCGGGAGGAGACGACTGAACTCCAAGGCAGTGCCAATCGACTGATCGATGCGGATCTATAGGGGTCATGTGACGGGGATGACCTGCAGCGCCGCCGGGGACTGATTGGCTGTGGGGCATCAAACCCAGCGATGAGCTGCTGCACGCCCAAGACAGTGTTACTTCCTCTGCAACTTCACTGCTGGCCTTCCTCTGTTCACGGCCCTGGCTACTATATAAACCCGACCTTCTTCTCTCCCCTCACCTTCCTTTCTCCTTGACTTCTCTTCCGCGAGGCCCTCATTGTTCTTCCCGTCTTCCTCAACTTACAACCCACATACGTAATTCGCAAACCGCATCCGCCATGTCCTTGTGCCAGAACCGTCTTACGGAGGAAAGGTACGTGTCCGATAACACCGCATATGCCCCTTTTGTTATCTCTTCGGCTCAGGCCCGTTTATTAGCTAACTGCGATCGCAAAAATCTACAGGAAGCAGTGGAGACGAGACCACCCTTTCGGATTCTACGCCAAGCCGCACCGAACTCCTCAAGGCACTCTCGATCTGAAGAGATGGGAATGTGGTATCCCCGGAAAGGCGCAAACACTGTGGGAGGGTGGACTTTTCAAGCTCGATGTGACGTTTCCTGATGGTGAGTGGAGGCTCGAGTATCGACCAGCACTCTATGCGACAGGCCGGCTAACTTGTGTTCCGTTGCAGAGTATCCCACGAAACCGCCAAAGTGTGAGTTCTCCCCTCACTTGATGCCAAAACAGAATCCAGTCAACTGCGCTGTTTTGTTTCCATTCCCCACATCTTGATCATCTCGCGCAACGAGCTAACCGTCACCGTTCCAACAGGCAAATTCGTCCCTCCTCTCTTCCACCCCAACGTCTACCCCTCCGGCACCGTTTGTCTCTCCATCCTGAACGAGGAGGAAGCGTGGAAGCCAGCTATCACTATCAAGCAGATCCTTCTCGGTATTCAGGACTTGTTGGATGACCCCAACCCGGAGTCACCGGCGCAGGCGGAAGCATACAACTTGTTCAAGAAGGATCGCCCTGCGTATGAGAAGCGCGTGAGACAAGTCGTGCGGGAGAATCCAGCTCTTTAAGTTACGTTGAACGACGACATGATATATCATCACCCCCATACGAAAGCTACCCTTACGCTCGTCACGTTTTCTATACCCCCCTTGACTATAACCCAGCTCTGCGATTATCACGGCGCATACGGCGGTTTGATTGTTATGGGCAATGTATTCCCACGTGGGATGGAACGGCGAGGAAGCCCTTTAAAGAGGAAGAGCGCGGATGCACCTTAGGATGATGCCCACCGCGCTCGTCCGGTCAACCGGTTTAGGAAGGTCACGTCAGGGTGTATCTTTACTTTTCCATCTCGCGGGTTGATCCATTTGGTCGAATACTTTGTCATAGGACCGATCCCTGCCAGATTTTTCTTCTTAGCGAGCAGCGTGGCGTACTTAGAATCGACAAAACTAAGGCGGTTATGGACGGCGTTTGACCAGTTTATTTGACATTTACCCGATCATCATTCCCTTTATTATTTTTTTCTTAGGTTTCTCATGTTTTCTACCTACATGTACAGCGGATGTGCGTCTGTTTTATTTTCGCGTGTACCCAATGGTCATAGAAAGCCGCGTGCGCCCCTCCAGTGGGGATGTCTTAATTTGACTCCAAATCTCTCCAACGCCAACGCAAATCCGGAGATTCTGACATGGTTAGTGCGAAAACGATTTCCAAAAGAAAGCAAACCTGGAGAAGTAAATATGTGGGGGTGATGCGCGCAAGCGAAGCCGACAAAGTCGAAGGTAAAAACCCGTAAACCAGGGCCAGGCACAGGCACGGCCAATAAGGGCGTCGTCAAAACGTCCGATTCAGTAGGTAGCGGCTATCTTATCGGAAGTGAGTCACTGCAATTTGTGGCCGAAATCGCCCCTCGGGTTCCGCCCCGCCGCCGCGAACGGTGTCGCTTTTCATCCATATTTAAGATTTCCCGCTTCGCTCTTCCTCTCCAACGCTTAGTCAATTCCCCCTCCTCTTCGTCCTTTTGCTGTCTGCTTTTCTTGAGTCGTTGCTCAATTGATTGTAGCCAGCATGTGTGGTATCTTCGCGTGTCACCAGTATGTTTCTTGCCTTGGATCTTTTCTGTGCCCTTTGATTCCTTTCGCGGTCTACCCACTCACTGCCCCCCGCCACCGTGGTTTGGCTCCTTTGACTCAACCTCTGACCTGATCTCGATAGTCATCCCGATGTGCAAAAGTTCAAGCCTACGGCCCTGCGCATGGCCAAGGCGTAAGTTTCTCCGGTCCTCTTGAGAGTCTGCAGGAATTGGAACTGACTGATGTTGGCAGTTTGCGCCACCGTGGACCCGATTGGAGTGAGTCATAGTGCTATTGGGATCGCTGGTAGTAGGGTTTTTCTGACACAAGTCTAGGTGGAAGCTTCATCTCGGAGAGCACTAGTGAGTTGAGCAGCGTTGTGCTGTGTGCAATGTCGAGACTAACCTACCTGCAGTCCTCGTCCATGAGCGTTTGAGTATCGTCGGTGTCGGTATGTGACCAATCTCATGAGGACTCCGTTTGAAAATTCTGCTAAGACATTCCGTTCCAGACTCCGGTGCCCAGCCCCTCGTTAACGACGATGGCTCACTCGCCCTGGCCGTCAATGGCGAGATCTATAACCACCGCATCCTGAGAAAGGGACTGAAGGCCGACTATGAGTTCAAAACGCATTCGGACTGTGAGGTCGTTATTCCGCTGGTATGTGCGAAGGTTTCCCTGGGTGTGCCTCTCGAGTGCAAACGCTGATGGATTTAGTACATGGAACACGGTCTCGATGCCCCCAAGTACCTTGACGGCATGTTCTCCTGGGTTCTCTATGACAAGAACCAGGACCGGGTTGTCGCTGCACGTGACCCCATCGGTGTCACCAGCTTCTACATTGGCTGGTCTTCGGAGACTCCTGGAGCGGTTTACTTCGCTTCTGAGCTGAAGTCCCTGCACCCGGTTTGCGACAAGATCGAGGCCTTCCCTCCTGGTCACGTCTTTGACTCCAAGACTGGAGCTTTCACCCGCTACTTCCAGCCCAAGTGGTGGGACCCGGCCAACGTCCCCTCCACCCCCGTCGACTATAAGCTTATCCGCACTTCTCTGGAGAAGGCTGTTCGCAAGCGTCTGATGGCTGAGGTCCCCTATGGTGTCTTGCTCTCGGGTGGTCTTGATTCCAGCTTGGTCGCCTCTATCGCTCAGCGGGAAACTCTGCGCATGCAGGAGGCTTCCCTGGCTGCTCAAGCCCAGGGCGCTGATGTGAACGAATTGGTTGGCATTGACGACTCCAACGAGCTGTCCACCGTCACTACCTTCCAGCAGCTGCACTCCTTCTCCATTGGTCTGCCTGGCGCTCCCGACACGGAGGCTGCCCTCAAGGTGGCCAAGTTCCTCGGAACTAAGCACCACGCCTTTACTTTCACTATCGAGGACGGTCTCAACGCTCTCTCTGATGTCATTTACCACCTGGAGACTTACGATGTGACCACCATCCGTGCTTCCACCCCCATGTACCTGCTCAGCCGTAAGATCAAGGCTATGGGTGTCAAGATGGTCCTGAGTGGTGAGGGTAGTGATGAGATCTTCGGTGGATACCTTTACTTCCACGCTGCTCCTGACCGTGAGGAGTTCCACAAGGAGACTGTCAGACGTGTCAAGAACCTGCACTTGGCTGATTGCTTGAGAGCTAACAAGTCGACTTCCGCCTGGGGCTTGGAAGCCCGTGTCCCCTTCCTGGACAAGCAGTTCCTCGAGACCTCCATGGCCGTTGATCCTGCCGACAAGATGATCACCAAGGAGCGCATCGAGAAGTACATCCTGCGCAAGGCGTTCGACACCAGCGACGAACCTGACGTCAAGCCTTACCTGCCCGATAACATCCTCTGGCGCCAGAAGGAGCAGTTCAGTGACGGTGTTGGCTACAGCTGGATTGACGGCCTCAAGGACCAGGCTGAGCTGCACGTTACCGATGAGATGATGAAGAACCCCAAGCCCGAGTGGGGTAGCGATATCCCCGACACCAAGGAAGCGTACGTTTGGACCATTTGTATTTTTGCATGGTTAAAGACAGGAACTGACACACATTAGCTACTGGTACCGCACGATGTTCGACGAACTTTTCCCGCCCACTTGCGCCGGCACTGTCGAGCGTTGGGTGCCGACCTGGTCGAAGCAGTCCGACCCGAGCGGAAGGTAAGCATATGATGCATCCAACTTTGGAACATAAAAAGACGGGCGCTGATACATTGATAATTTAGAGCTATTTCGACTCACAACGCCAAGTACGAAAACGCTGTGTAATTTCTGGGTTATGAATTTTGCGTGTCTTAACGTCTTGCGGAGAGTTTGGGTATAGAAACATGTATAGATGATTTACCAGGGATACTCATTGGGACGCGAAAAAAGCGAATTTCAGTCAGATGCGTCGGGATCACCGCGTATTGGCTTTACCTTCTTCATATATCATGTCTTCGTTCAGAACCTTGGATGGGCAAGAATTGTAAGAATGGTCGAGGTTTACCCCAGCCGCGGTGCTGATCAAAAGGGATCATGTATTGGCATGGTCTCGGGAACCCCATGTGGTTGGGCTGGGTACCATGGTAGGTCCATGCATTCAGTCCCAATGGGAGACGAGACCTGTCATGGATGCTTTCGTGAGGGGCGGTCAAGTCCAAGCAGATGTACGGCGGGGGCTAGATATGGAGTAATGAGAACAGACCTGTTCAGTCCGCATTATTGAGGCCGTCGAGGCAGGACATCGTTACCAGATCCAGGACGAACGGAAGCAGAAGAGGGACCAGTAAACTCCGCCCGGCGAACTCTCGAGAAACCTTGGAGACGGACCGGTTCGTAAGACGTGCTCGCACGACTGTAGGGGAAAGTAAGGCGCGGAAACCCGGCCCCAGGCATCGACGTCACGGGACTTAGCGGCTTCTACCGGCAACCGAGCACCGACCAATCAGGGTGGGGGTTTTCTCCCGTGGCTTCCCCATTGTTTGGCGACTCAACTTCGACCTCTTCCTGCCCGGCTTCCCCATCGTTTCCCTTTCCTTCCTCTCCCCTCACCATCTTCACCTTCACTCTACCTTCCAACCCACCTCTGACGTTTTCGTCATCTCCATCTACACCGATTTCACAATGTCTGCTCCTGCTGCTTTCTCTGACATCGCCAAGGCGGCCAACGATGTATGCTGCCCTCAACAGTTTCTCTGAAATTTGTTACCTTGGAAGACAGCTTGCCGGGAAGGGATTTTCGTGCTAATACCCAGCGCAATAGCTCCTGAACAAGGACTTCTACCACAACAGCGCCGGTGAGTCTCCTGCCAATTCTCGCGCCCACTAATTGGGCAGGTTACTTTTTCTGCGCGCGACTCAGCTGACTCATGGTGCTCTAGCCAACCTCGAGGTTAAGTCCAAGGCTCCCAATGGCGTCACCTTCAACGTGAAGGGCAAGTCCGCCCACGAGGGTCCCATTGCTGGCTCCGTAAGTGCACCTGATTGAGTCCCCTTTGGTACAGACCCCCATGCTGATGGTTATCTATCTACAGCTCGAGGCCAAGTACGTCGACAAGCCCACTGGTAAAGGCCCCAGAAAACGCAAAAAACCATGCGAATCTCCCTTGCGCACACCACCCGTCCCTCCCCCAAGAGTGCTGGAGAACAGGTCCACGTTCATGTTTTCGTGTGGCCGTGTTTCATCCCAGTGCTTATCATACCTCTTCATGTCCAGGATATTGGAACACGCAGTAATGCTAATTATACGTCCCCGCCCAGGCCTTACCCTCACCCAGGCTTGGACCACCGCCAACGCCCTCGACACCAAGCTTGAGCTTGACAACAACATCGCCAAGGGTCTCAAGGCCGAGATCCTCACCCAGTACCTCCCTGCTAAGCAGTCCAAGGGCGCTAAGCTCAACTTGTACTTCAAGCAGCCCAACCTGCACGCCCGTGCCTTCTTCGACCTCCTCAACGGTCCCTCCGCCAACTTCGACGCTGTCCTCGGCCACGAGGGTTTCCTCGTCGGTGCTGAGGGTGGCTACGACGTCCAGAAGGCCGCCATCACCAAGTACTCCGCTGCCGTTGGTTACAGCGTTCCCCAGTACTCTGCTGCCATCACCGCTGGCAACAACCTGACCGTCTTCTCGGCCAGCTACTACCACCGCGTCAACGCTCAGGTTGAGGCTGGTGCCAAGGCCACCTGGGACTCCAAGGCCGGCAACTCCGTTGGCCTTGAGGTTGCCAGCAAGTACAGACTCGACCCCTCCTCCTTCGCTAAGGTATGTGACAACCGCCTCAGATACAGAAGCTCGATCGTTAACCTGCATCCCTTTATAGGCCAAGATCAACGACCGCGGTATTGCCGCTCTGGCCTACAACGTTCTCCTCCGCCCTGGTGTTACCCTCGGCCTTGGTGCTTCTTTCGATACCCAGAACCTGAACCAGGCTGCCCACAAGGTCGGCGCCAGCTTCACCTTCGAGGCTTAGATGAGTTCTCCTTGTCAGCACCCACCCATGCCTAATTCTATGTGCTCCGATGCAAACCGAGTAGAGTAATTTTGGGAAGCCATTTGAGGTAGAACTTGAGTGGTTCCTGGTTGTCTCTAGACGGATCGTTGGTATACACAGGAACGGAGTTATAGTGGGCGCGGGTCTGTTATATGGATGTCTAGTTAATAATCATGTATCACACCCTCCAATGATGTGTATATCAATCAAGCCTACATTTCTTTTGTTCAGGTTAAGCAAGTCTATCGTATATAACACAAGTGGACTCTGAGCCGAGTCGTGGGTATAGAACCAACCGTACTGCATGCACATCGCATCTGCCCTCCCAGACAGACCAGCGCAAGATGAAAAGTCTATGTATTCAGATAGCCAGCTCCGAAGACAAGCAACCCAAAAACGAGAGCAAATGACCAGCAATCAATCATCCCTCCGCCGCATCGGCTTGGTTGCCTTCGTTGTCGAACCACTGACTCGATCATTGTGAAATAACCCCGTCATAGCCCCGGCCCCCATCAGGATGCCGCAGACCACGGCGAACCGCATGGCCAAAGCTCCGGGACTCCCAATATACTTCTCATTAATCGAGGCGCCGGCCTCTTTCGATTTCCGCTCCTGCCTCCTCTCATCCTCCCTCGTCTGTGTCCGATAATGCCCTCTGGCATTGAAATGGTACACCGTATTCCGATGAATAAACGACGTCGGATCATCCTCTTTCCCCTTCTCCCCACCACTTCCCCCTCCATCTCCTCCTCCTCCCGCCGCACCCTGCCCAGGCCTCCTACTCGCCCCATACCCCCCATGCGCATAAAAGCTGGGCGGGGGTCCCCGAAACGCGCCCCGACGTTTACTCAACCCACTCGCCGGTCTTGACCCCGCGTACGACGCCCCCTTGGTGTGTAGGTTCGCGCTGTAGCTACTGTAACTACCCATTGGATGTTGGCCTGGGTTTGCGGTGCTGTGGGTGGAGCTGTGCGTGTGGATGTTGTGGTCGCGGTCGTAGATGGAGCGCTTGGAGGCGTTACTGAGGATGTTGTAGGCGCTGGAGATTCGGGCGAAGCGCGTGGAGGCGTTGGGGTCGTTGCGGTTGCGGTCCGGGTGGTGTTTTAGGGAGAGGGTGTAGAATTGTCTGGTTGGTAAGGGGAGGGGTTAGTTAGGGTTTGGGGGACGGGGATGGGGGATGGAGGAGGGGACAGGAGGGGGGGGGTTTACTTTTTGATCTCGGATTGGGAGGCGGTGGGTGGGACGTCGAGGATTTCATAGTAGGTTGGCTCTCGGGCTGCGGCATGGTGGGTGTGGGAGGTTGAGAAGGGGGATCGGTGGGTGGTTGTGTAGGATGTGTTGGTGGTGGTGTTGATGGAGCTGGGGTGGTGCGTGTTGATGCTGTATCGGAGGCGGGTGGCGGTGGGCCGTAAACGTGGAAGGGACATTGCTTTGGGTGTGAAGAGTCACATTTATGTTTGGGATGGGAACAGAAGAGAAAGGAGGGAGTGAATCTCGTGTTGGAGCGGAGTGGTCGGAGAGGATGCGATGGGAGGAAATCCGCCGCTCTTCGGAAGGCGGGCTGCGTCATCGGTCGGTTATCTGATCTGATATGGTGGATCGTGCTTCAGTAGTACTACCATTCCATGTTGGCGGCTGACGGTTTACCAGTGCGTTGGAATTGAGGGCTTAGGCTTTATGTATTGAGTTCTTCTGTAGTTTCACCTTTTTCTAGTTTGTGGTGGTATCTAGGTAGGTGTATGTATGAACTTTGGCTGGGTGGATGGCTGTTTGGGATGCCATGACTGGTCAATCGCAACATTTGATGGCATTTCTAGGCTCAGATAGTATCACCGAGTTAGTTAGTTATCTCTCCTGCTCTATTTTCGACGCATTGGTACTGCTCTGTTGAGACTACGATGTTTGCAGCGGATGCCGACTTCCACCCAACCTCAGGCTTGGCACCGTCTTTTCCCCGACGGCTGCCGCAGCTCTTTTTTCTTCCCCTCCTTTAGCCCACCACCAACCCACCCGGTTTACCAGCTTTTCAACATGGCTGCTCAGGCTAGTGAAAAGCTGCAGAAGCTCGACCGTAAGTCACCCACCCGTCGCTGATCTCTACCACTTTCCGTCCGCATGTAACTGATAAGATTTCCCCCGCCCACTTTAGTCAACGGTCAGAGTGGCGACGCGAAGGCGGACGTCCCTGCCGCCGGTCAAGCAGAAGCCGGAGAGGCGGAGGATGATTCCGATGACGACGAAGTCGAGGACGGAAACGCTGCCCCCGAGGGTGCAGCCAACGGAGGTGCGCTCTCAACGGATACCCTCGGCCATTCCTAGAATCGCCCCGCACTGACCAAATCCGCGGATTGACAGCCGCCAAGAAAAAGAAGAAGCGCAAGTCCAAGAAGAAGAAGGGAGGCGCCAAGGTCCAGAGCTCTCCTCCGCGCGTTCCACTGTCGACTCTGTTCGCCGGCAAGGAGTACCCCGAGGGTGAGATTGTCGAGTACCAGAATGAGAATTCGTACCGCACCACCAACGAGGAGAAGCGCTACCTCGACCGCATGAAGAACGATTTCCTGCAGGAATACCGTCAGGCTGCGGAGGTTCACCGTCAGGTCCGTCAGTATGCGCAGAAGAACATCAAGCCCGGTCAGACTCTCACGGAGATCGCGGAGGGCATTGAAGACTCGGTCCGTGCCTTGACCGGTCACCAGGGTCTGGAGGAGGGTGACAACCTCAAGGGTGGTATGGGTTTCCCCTGTGGTTTGAGTATCAACCACTGCGCTGCCCACTACACCCCGAATGCTGGCAACAAGATGGTGTTGCAGCAGGGTGATGTGATGAAGGTCGATTTCGGTGCCCACATTAACGGCCGCATCGTCGACAGTGCTTTCACTGTGGCCTTCGACCCGGTGTATGATCCTCTCCTGGAGGCTGTGAAGGATGCTACCAACACTGGTATTCGCGTACGTCTACAACATCTCTTCTGTATTGAATTCCTGGGTCCACGATTACTAACAGCTTATATAGGAAGCGGGTATTGACGTCCGCATGAGCGACATTGGTGCCGCTATCCAGGAAGCCATGGAGAGTTATGAAGTGGAACTCAACGGGACCATGTATCCCGTCAAGTGTATCCGCAACTTGAACGGTCACAACATTGACCAGCACATTATCCACGGCGGCAAGAGCGTTCCTATTGTCAAGGGTGGTGATCAGACCAAGATGGAGGAGGGTGAAACCTTCGCCATTGAGACCTTCGGCAGTACCGGAAAGGGTTATGTGAGAGAGGATGTAAGTCGATTGAGATTGCTCAGCAAGCAGCTTTGGATCGCTAACATGTTCTGTATAGATGGAAACCTCCCACTACGCTTTGATCCCTGATCACAGTCAGGTGCCTCTGCGTCTCTCTTCGGCGAAGAACCTGTTGAACGTTATCAACAAGAACTTCGGCACTCTTCCATTCTGTCGCCGTTACCTCGACCGGTTGGGCCAGGACAAGTACCTCCTGGGGGTGAGTGCGATTCAGTCGTTTGGCGAGGGTCTATGCTAATACATTCTTGCAGTTGAACAACCTGGTTTCGTCGGGAATTGTCCAGGACTACCCGCCTCTTTGCGATATCAAGGGCTCTTACACTGCCCAGTATGAACACGTATGTTTCCCCGGCTATCGTGTATGCCTTGAAACCGCCACTAACCCGGTGACCATAGACGATTGTTCTTCGCCCCAATGTAAAGGAAGTGATCAGTCGCGGCGACGACTACTGAGACGGACCTATTTTTGGCCGGAGGATTGGGGAATGTACAAGTCTAAGCCTTCTTATTTGAAACGAACCAAGCATATGAAATCCACAATAACAACAACTACCATCTGCCTGAGTGGAATGATTGAAATCAGTAGATCGGACCATCCGTCTTGCCGGGTAGCCCCACGTGGAAAGCATCCGCTCCGAGACGCAGCTTGCTAATCCCGGTCCTCTCTGTCCTCCATCTCCCCCTTCACCCCATCGCTCTTCTTTTTTCCTTCCCACTCTTTAGTCGGGCTCATCCATGGCGTAGATTGCCCCTTGGTCATTTTTGAATCTCATCCTTCCCTTTTCCCCCGTCATGTCTTCGTCCGTCGTCGAAGCCACCGCGGATGCTTCACCGCATCTCCGCGTATCCGCAGCAAAGAGCCAGGCACCGCCAACCACTACGGACAAAACGCAGCCTTTGGCCAGAATACCCCCTCCAGAGCAGTCCGCAGTCGAAGATCAATTCTTTTGGACCTACACAGAAGAACCGCATCGCTCAAGGCGGCAGGCCATCATCAAAGCCCATCCGGAGGTGCGCACATACTTCGTGGCCTTTTCCACCGAACAATCGCTGACAATCTTGCCTTCACATTAGGTCACCAAGCTTTGCGGACCAGAGCCCTTGACTAAATATGTTGTTCTGGGTGTCGTCTCCCTGCAGGTCTGCTGCGCGTACCTGCTCCGCGACACCTCCATGTTCTCCTGGAAATTTCTCGCGACGGCATACGTGATCGGAGCCACTGCAAACCAGAACCTCTTCCTCGCCATCCACGAGATCTCCCATAACCTGGCTTTTCGGTCCGCCATGGCCAATCGCCTGCTAGCCATTTTCGCCAATATTCCAATCGGGTTGCCATATAGTGCTGCATTCCGGGTATGTGGGATGATCCGCAGAAGGGGGAAGCAAGCACCCCAGACAAGTCACAAGATTGCTGACTTGAAATGTTCCGCAGCCCTACCATCTTACCCATCACAAATCACTGGGCGTGGCTGGCCTCGATACCGATCTCCCCACCGCTGTTGAAGCGTTCCTCCTCGATTCGCTTCTGGGCAAGGCCTTCTTCTGCACATTCCAGATCTTCTTCTACGCCGTCCGCCCTATGTTCATCTACAGCCCTCCCTTCACTTATATCCACCTCCTGAACCTCGTCTTCCAGCTCTCCTTCGATTACGCCCTGACCAAGTTCTGCGGCGGCTCCCTCCAGCCGGTCCTCTACTTGCTTCTCAGCTCCTTCCTCGCCGGCTCCCTCCACCCCTGCGCCGGCCACTTCATCGCAGAGCACTACTTCTTTTCTAAAGTCGACCACGGTACCGAATCCATCCAGGAGCAGAAGAGCCAGCAGAAGACCTCCGAAAAGCCCCACCCTCTCGACTCTCTTCCCCCGCCGGAGACATACTCCTACTACGGCCCCCTCAACTTCTTCACCTACAACGTAGGCCTTCATAATGAACATCACGATTTCCCCGCCATCCCCTGGACAAGACTGCACGAACTTCACCGCATCGCCAGCGAGTTCTACGAGCCGCTTCCCTGCCACCACAGTTGGGTGTGGGTGATCTGGACATTCATTCTGGACAAGAACGTTGGCATGTGGTGTCGTGTGAAGCGTGCGCAAGGCGGTCGTCTCGTCGGAGGCGGCAGCGGTCGTGCGGGTGAGAGTATTTCGGCTTCATCGGCTGGTCCGGAGGAATCGGGAGATGGATGGAAGGAAAGCGAGATCCAGAACTGATGATCTCATCTGCCTTTTCTCTCCCATCTTCCCACATCCAAAATCTACTCTCGCTCCCCCTTAGACGTACCGTACATACGGTGTTGATTGATTGATTCATGACCCCTGTGAAATATACTAGAGATGATATCCCCCTGTCTTCTGGTGTTATTGTTTCCATGAACTGACGGACTGCTCGGTACCGGTACCGAAGTCTACTACTATTTGGAACGGAAATACTTTCCTAGCATGATGTGACATACATATGCGCTTACTAGTCTCGTCTTGTATTGTTATGAAATGAATTAGAATTATAGTTTCACCTGCTTAACGGTCTGTAGTAGTACGTAGGAATGAGAATACTCTAAGTGATAGAATAGGATAGAATAGAACATAGCACGGAAAGAACATGCAGTATAGACATTTCAATGGCATCATCATGATTAGCTTTACTGCCTGACTATGGACGCGTTGCATTCGTCTAAACAGTTATGTGTGTCGCTGGGAACAATTGATATAGGAAAGAGGAGAAAAGGAAAGGGAACGCTAGGATCGAGTCAGGGGCAGGACAGGGTCCGACCAATTGGAAATTGCGCGTGGGCAGCGAGAGGGCCCATGCATCAACACATTCATTGGAACGGGGCCCTGCCGCCATCTACATCATCTCATTAAATTTGCGAGGAACAATTTCAGAACACTGGGGTGTGGTGGGTGAGAGGGTGTATAATAAAAGCAAAAAAGAAGGAAGTGAAGTAGCAGCCGAACCGAGGCACCAGATAAGCCAGCTGTGAACGGCGCGGGGAAATAATAAGGCAATCGAAATCAGACGGACTCCATTGTTGCCGAGGTCGACAAAGCTGTTCAAGGAAATTGGACATGGACACTCCAGAAGAGAATACAGTTGGTTCGATAGAAGCGTATGGTGGCACGATGGTAAGAAAAGAGGAAGAAAGCGAGCGCGGGAGACAAAGCAGACGAAGTCAAACGATAACTAGAAGAAGAAGTATGCGATCAGGAAGCTTAGCAGGCACAGGCCAGCCACGATCTGCACCGGCACGCCGGCCTCGGAAGATTGCGGTGTTTGCTGCACCAATGGCGCCGGCGCCTTTTCGGACTCGCTTCCGATCTTTCGCTGCCTCAGGCCCTGGTCGGCCAACTTCTCCTTCAACGCCAGAATCTGCGCATGAGCCTCGGACAATTGGGCCTTCAGATCATCGTTCGAGCCTGTTGTTCTGCCTGCCGGGGGCAACTTCGAAGACGTGGCTTGGTCCTCATTCGCTCGTGGGGTGGGCACTTCCCGCTTGGGCTTATCGCTGAAGTCTGGCGGTGGGATTGGTGACGTGTCGTTAGTGCTCTTGGAAACTGCTGCAGCCGGAGTCTCAAAGTTGGCGTTGGGGGAGGTGTAGGCCGGCGGCTCTTCTTCCGGCATAGTCTAGAGGGGAAAATTAGTTATTCAGTGGCTGGAAACTCGAAAAGGGGTCGGTGAGGGGTTGCTTACGCCGTTGGTTTCGGCGGCTTGTTCGGTAGCTGGGGTATCATCTGCAGGGAGCCAGTTCACACGGATCTTGCGTTCTTGAAGCGAAGCCTTGGAGGCTTTCTCGAACTATGGGGCTCTATTAGATCGCTGCCGGCAGACATCCACATATGGGGACAGGCATACAATGGAAGTAACATTCGCAAACTCCATGTCACGAGTGACCGCGACAGTCTGGACAAGGAACTTGTCCTTGCATTTGGCATCAGACGCAGGCTCTTCCTTCATAGCCTGTAGGAGGACTATCCAGATCGTCAGCCATTGCGCCAAGGCAATGGTTGTACGGGGCGCCGGGAAACCAACCTTGGACATCCACATTCTTCCCAGGGTCTATCCGGCCCGAGTTCGGGCGAACACAGTAGCTATGCCTTGGTTAGCCGGGTCACACCGACATTGGTATGTCAACTAGCGAAGAGGAGTGGCCACGTACTGCTTAGGGGCGGTCGTTTTGACCTAGAGGAGAAGCGAAGATTAGCCTAAGACAAAGATAATCCGATAGAGTAGGAAGATCGTATTAGTACATACCTTGAAGACCACCGGCTCTGCGTTCTCATTCTTGAGGTGTAAAATCTGGCAAACTTCACGGTCGAAGGGACCTGGGGATTTAGTCAGCTCGGATAGTCCACAGGGACAAGTATACAGAATGTCGGAGCAGGGCATACGCTTGAATCCCAACTCCGGAGGCTCGAGAATAATCGACATATCGAATAGGTAGTAAGGAGTATGTGACAGGAAGGAGAGGGATGCGCAAGCGACTAGTGTACAGGAGATAGGCACAGCCAGGCGGGAGGATCGTCCTTAGAAGAGAGTGCGCTGAGGGGGGAGAGGATCAGTCGCAAGCGATCAGAGCAGCTGGGCCCGAGGAACAAATAGACAAGTAGGTACCTGACGAAGACTCGGAACTAAGGAGGGAAACTTGGTCAGATTCAGTCAACGACGAGGAGGATGCCAACCAGCAGGTTCGAATGATTCACTGTTCAGGCGCAACTCTCCGTTCGGGGGGAGCGAAATGGAGTCGCAACTGCTGGTTGGGCCGGGGGTGCTGACTCAGCCCCGGCCACGGGGGGTGTCGGTCAGGTGATGTCATCACGGGGCCTGCGATCGTTGTTTGAGCCCCGTTTCAGCCGGCTGCGCTGGCCGGGCCCAGTACCTGCATTTTTGCGCTGTCTGCTTTCACTCCTCTCTTTGCTGCTCCGCTGCTCGACGTCTCCGTTGCTGAACCAGGTCCTCGCTCACTGCGGTCGCGGTCGGGGCAATTGGGCCAGACCTACCCACTCCGTGCTCCCGTACCTGATTTCCTCCTGTCGGTTCTGGCCTCTGGGTCCTGCCTCGGGATCCACTGGGTGACATCGTCTAAAAATAATCGTTCAAGTAGTATCTAGTTTGAGCTAAGTGTCCACTATCTTTCGAGAGGTGCCGATGTCTTGCATGCCCTTAGCCTTCTTTTCTCTTAGTTTCAAACGGAGATTTTCCAGCTGTCTCAATGCCATAGGACGATTCCTTCCTTCTCAAACACCTTGCCAGCTGGTCGATCTCAGATCACGATGCCATTGGGCGGCTCAATACGCCTGGTCACCAGGACGAGGCTATCTCTTACTGTCCACCTAGCCAGGCACACCTGTCACACCGATTTTCTGAAGAATACAGTGCCATAGGTTCAGTCTCAAATGTCCAAGTGGGGTTTGATGCCAACAATGACCACCGATCGTGGGGCGCCCTATGCGGTTACTACCTAGGACTCACTTCCATGGTGATGAACAATCGTTGTCTGCCAGACAGAATACGAACAGTAGGCCATGGGTACCCAATCTCTCAACTCGGTTCAAGACGGGTGTTAGGCGCAATACCCTTGCCTTATGTTCAGGGACCAATTAGACAATCTAGAATCTACTTCCGGCTTGAGTATTCTTAAAAGCTTACTGAGGTATTTCCCAGTGTACTTCAGTGGGCTAACTATGCCAGAAAACGGGCTATACCGAGTAATGGCAGTCCGCAGTGGCTTCTTCACCGGAGACTTGCAACTGCTGATCGGAACGCGGCTAATGGGCGTTTCACAGCTCCTACGGGCTTAGGGACCTCGGACAGATTTCGGCAACTATATTGTCATAGGAACTTATGTAGACACTGACAGCTAGGGATTCTAAGCTGTCTCGAAATTGAAATACCTACCTGAATTCGTGTTATGGACGCTATCCCACTGCAGTCAGCTTGGTCTGATCTCCAAGAAGGAACTTGAATATCATTCAAGTCTGAGAATTGACCAAGGTGATTTAAGGAATGGACTTCCATTCAAACATTGAAGTGTACATTCACCGGCATCTGGAGCAAGGCTAGAAGGATCCAGAATGGGGGATGTACCTGGATGCCTTGGGCGGCCACTCTAGTCGGCGGGTCATCCCGCAACCAGCAAGCAATCTATCGCTCAGTTCCAGCTATCGATACGTCACCCGCAAGCTCAGCCCTTTGATCATCTCCCCGCTTTGTGTCGGTTTTGCAACACCAACTTCCCCATCTACTGCTAATCAGCTCCAGCTGACAGTACCTAATCCGCACCGTCCTCAGCCCATCCCCGAGCTGAAGCCATATCTCTTACCCCGCCCTACTACCACGCTTCCCTGTGCGACCCTCTTAGCACAGTGCCACCATGGCCTCTTCCGACCTGGATCAGCTCATTGAAATGGGCTTCGACAAAGAAAGAGCTGAAATTGCAGTGGCCAAAGGCAACGGTCGTATGTCTCCTATTGCTCCGCTAGCTGGTGTCGATCGCTGACGTCTCATGTAACCCTTCTGCAGTGCAAGGTGCTTTAGAATGGCTCGAAGAAAACCAAGACAAGTCCCTGGAGGAGATTAAAGAAGCCGAAAGCGAGGAAGGTCCTGCGCTGAAGCCGGGAGAAGAAGCCCGCAGCTTGGTCTGCAACGAGTGCGGCAAGAAGTTCCGAAGCCATGCGCAGGCCGAATTTCACGCCTCCAAGTCCGGACACGTCGATTTTTCAGAATCCACAGAAGAGATTGCAGCATTGACTGAGGAGGAGAAGAAGGCCAGGCTCGAAGAGCTCAGGCAGAAACTAGCGGCGAAGCGGGCCGGGCAGTCGGAGCAGGATAAGATTGATAAGAAGAGAAACGAGGTACGAACGCTTCCAGCTACGGTCCAAATCAATGGTTAATTCTTTCTCTAGGAAATCCGCAGAAAGAGCACCAAGGAATCCCAGGATATCAAGGAAGAGCTCCAGAGGAAGCAGATGCTGAAAGAAGCGGAACAGAAGAAGAAGGAGAAGCAAGCAGATATCGAAGCCAAGAAGCGCGTCAAGGCTAAGATTGAGGCCGATAGGGAAGAGCGACGCCTACGAGCTGAACGCGAAAGAGCAGAGCGTGCTGGCGTAGCACCCCCTGCTCCGCCACCAGCAGCTCCGGCAGCCACCACGTCTGGTCCCGTTGCTTCGAAGCCCGCCTCGGCCTACACGGAAACCCGGTTGAGATTCCAAACCCCGAAGGGAAATATCATGAAGACGCTCCCAGTGACCACGACATTGTTCGAGGTGGCCACGGCTCTGCAACAGGAGCATGGTGTTGAGGTGCGCAGCTTTGCGCAGAATTTCCCTCGGAAGGTCTTCGACGCGGAATTCTTCGGAGAGTCACTGAAGGATCTTGGCCTTATTCCTAGTGCAAGCCTTGTTGTTCAGTGATTTATCTACATATTTGCTTTTCATGCTGGGGCGGAAAGAACATCTAGATAACGATATCTATCATACGAACAAGTCAGTGATGAAGGGGGGCAGCGGTGATGAATTTCTGGGAGGGTGCCTAAAAGACAGGCTCATGAATGCCTGTTGTGGGCCGCCAATGCTGAATTAGTGCAGCGTGGCAGTTGGATAGTAACCAATAACCCAACTGTTCAAGAAGAGATTTCAGAAAGCTCCACCGTATAGAGACCTCCGCTGCAATTAGGTACTCATTTAGGATGATACATCGAACAGGCAGCTATATCATCACGTGATGACGTGATAAGGCGTGTCGGCATCCATCACGCGTCGACACGCCGGGCTGCAGCTGTCTCTGTCATTCACTCACACAACCCCGCTGGTTGATTTCAATGACTGCTTGGTCTGATACGCATCTATTCCTACTATAATATGCCCGCGTAAGTGAATGCACTGCTCCCTCTTGCCCGTCTTCTTAGACTCAGAAGTTAACCGCGTCTCTAGTGTCGGCGACCAGCACCGAGGCAACCCAGCGGCCATCATGATGCCTAACGCAACCGGAACAGCCTCTGCAAATCCATTCGAAGAGCCCCAACGTCGTATAAATGAGTACACTGCTCAAGAAATTGCCACACTTCAATCACGCCTCGATAAGAAGCTAGGACCCGAATACATCTCTTCCCGTCCAGGAGCTGCGGGGCAGAGAGTACATTATCTGTCGGCCGATAAATGCATCAACCTAGCAAATGAAGTCTTTGGATTCAACGGCTGGTCGAGCTCGATCCAGACTATTCAGATTGATTTCGTATGTGCAGTTGTCCATCAACAAGATGGTCAAGCGGGGCTAATGGACAGTACTATTAGGTCGAGGAGAACCCGCAAACTGGAAAGATCAGTTTAGGCCTCTCAGTTATCATGAGAGTAACCCTGAAGGACGGAACATATCATGAGGTGTGCACCGCTCTCCTACAGCGAGCCTGCCTAGCTTTCGATGCTGATAATCGAATGATAGGATATCGGTTACGGGCATATTGAGAATTGTAAAGGCAAAGCTGCTGCCTTTGAGAAAGCCAAGAAAGAAGGGACAACCGATGCTCTCAAGCGGGCTCTGAGGAATTTCGGCAACGTCCTGGGCAACTGTGTCTATGACAAGGACTATGTCTCGAAGGTTACCAAAGTCAAGGCCATGCCGGTATGTGGCGACGATACGAACGGTCTGCTCTCGACTAACTTTCCTGCTAGGCAAAATGGGACGTTGATGAGCTCCACCGCCATCCTGATTTTATGCCGAAGAAAGAGCCTGTGAAACCGAAGCCCAGCTCAGAAGATGATGATCTACCGCCTCGCCCAGTTGATCTTGGAAAGAGCAACAACCTCGATGATTCCATGGCGTTTGATGGCGATGGGGAGTTTGGAAGTGAGCAACGACGATTTGACACATTCACAGACGGCGACTAACCACCACTAGGTGACCTATTCGATGAGGCCGACTTTGGCGTTGGCGGAGCAGGCAACCCAGACGAGGTAGTACTGGGACCGGAGACAAGAATGCTGCAGCAGCCACCAACGCCTCTAAACGGGCCTAATGCACAAGGGCGGCCATTCGACAACAATGCCCGTGCGCCAATAAGGCCCAACCCAGCCATGGTAACGCCATCCAAGTCGGAACGAACCTTTAATCCAGCCCCTGCCGCCAGACAAATTCCCGCCCCTCAGCCTTTCAACAACAGAGCCAACCCCTCCGCAGCCCAAAGCCAATTTCCACAGCAACGACAATCCGTACCCCCTCAAGTTCCGCAACAGAACCTCGCCAACAACCGAATGAACCCACCGGCGCAAGCAGCCGCCTCAGCAGCTACAAACAGTGCTGGACCCATGAGGCAAGATGCTGGGGCACCCACCACCAACGATCCCGCCAACCCCCAAGAAACAGTTCCCCCCGGCACTCCCTCTGCATCGTTCTTCTCAGCTCGCGCAGTCGATCTTATCCGCGACAACCCTAACGGCGTCCCATCCGGAGCCCCGACCTTCGACCTACATGCGGAGAGTCCCTCCATTCGCAAAACAGCAGGCATCGACCACAACAAGTCCTCCAAGGTCTCCCGAACTATGGTCTCCGGCACCGGCACCGGCACCTCCCCCGCAGCCAACAACACCCGGGATTTTGTCAACCCATCTCAAGACCCGAATCGCAAGATCGGTGCCCCGGGAATGAACAGTCCCATGAACAGAGGCCCATCGACTTCATCATACCGTCCCTTGACACGACCTAACCTTCCTTCGGGCGCTGCAGCCGTTAATCGCGGCACTACACCCGGTCTCGCACCTCAGAACTTGAATGGGAAGCGTCCTCCTTTGTCAGATCTGACGAACGCATCGAACCCGAGTGGCAGCGGGCCTGCTCCGACGGGTGGTGTGAATGATCTGAAACGAGTCAGGATTGACCAGGGCCCTGTTGTGCCACCACAGCAGCAGCAGCAGCAGCAACAACAACAACAACAGCCACCGCAGCAACAGTAACGGATTGACGTTGATTGCAATAATTTTTATGACGTATCTCGGTATTCTTATGGGGTACATTCATGACAATGGCGTTCAGGGACCGGAAATGGAATGGGTGCTCGTAAAGGCGGATACCGGATGTTGATGTTGATGTTGTATTGTTGGATGTTGAACTAGTCTTCGCCTCTATTATAGGTAAATGATACTTATCACAAGATACCTGCACAGCCCAACTTCCTTTACACCTACTATAATAAAATTAGGCAATGATTACAACTGGGAATATCTCAAAGCTTTCACGGAGTCAGAGACTTTGCTCTTCTATCCAAGCTGCTAAAATGAGCCCGGCTTTTCCGGGGCTCTGTAGTTTGCGACATTATAATCCCTAGCAACCACATTACTTAAAAGCTCTATTAGGCTCGACACCATTGATAAGGAATATACTTTCACATTAGTTCAAATGTTTTCCATCTGTTGTAGTGCATCTCGCATTTTTTGCACCTCCGGCAGGCCCCATCTCTGCATCCACTCACAAAGCACCACTTCCTCGATTGTCGCCCTTTCACTTGGCTCGAGCACCAGCATCGACTTTATCATATTACGAAACGCATTTTCCTCCTCTGCGGAGAAGATATCGAACTTCTTCCTCTCCCGGGGCTTCTGAATAGAATCCGAGAATCGCTGGTTCCAGTCCCTGGTGCTATTCAGGTACCATTGACGAAGGGACTCTTTCACATTCTTGCGTCCATCCTCATCAAACCAATCCCTCCTCTTTTCCCACCTCCTCCACCACCGTTCTGGAAGTTGGCCTAGCAGTTCAACATGCTCAATGGTAACCTCATCCGATGTGGCGGGGAAGGCTTCAAAGGGGGGTCTGTCTCCGAGAATATCCCAGACCGTGCACGCAAGCGTCCATATATCCCCCGGGAAGGATAGCGGGTCATCAGTTCCCCCTGGCTCTGCAAAGCGAGATTCCGGCGGTGCGATCAGGAGCGGTGTATGAGCTGTAAACTGCTGTGTTATTTGAGGATCGAATGCTTCTCCAAAATCTGCAATCATGATTTCGGAGTCCGCGAGGGATATCTCGTCACTACCTAGCCCAAGCCAAACGGGAACGATGATTTCTGGAGGAACTCCTAAATCAAGGGGAGCGCTATCTTCACGTATGACAGGAATTCTTGCGGGCTCGCGTGTCTTAGCACGTAGCTGCTCAAGAGTCATGTCTCGCATATCAGATGGCAAGCGAAGAAGGATATTTGCAAGGTGGAGGTCTGTGGCCAACGTTAGATCAACTCATATTCCTCAGTCAACTGGTGGAGACGGGATTCAGCATGCCAAACGTACCACCGTGAACGATACCTTGAGAATGGATGAACTGCACACCGAGGATGAGCTGCGCGGCAATGGCTCGAGCAGTAGGAAGATGAAAGAGCCGATGATAGGCAGCATCCTTCGCTTCATCAAGATTAACCCTAGCCGCATCCGTAACTAAACACCGATGAGTGCCATTTGGTCCTGAGAACGTGAAAGAATCGATCAGATTCTGCGCAGACTCCTTTCCAGGGAGCTCGGACTCGGCCTTAGCTAGCTGCAAAAGAATCTGCAATTCATGCGTTCGTTCAGCTGACTCCGCGGTAGAGATCTTGAGAGCAACCAGCTGTCCTTGGTTTCTGTCCTCTGCTAGCCAAGTTGTGGCGGAGCGGCCGAACCCGAGTTTGTGAGCGACAACATATCGACCTGCACCAAGCTCATCACCAATCATGGTAGGGTGGTAGCCTCCAGGAACGTAGTAGTCCAGGCGCTCAACTTCTTCCACAAATTCGTACTGAACCTTGCTGGGTTCCATACGGGTTGCCCTCCTGCGTGGTTGTGGTGTGATAAGCCGTACCTGTCGGCAGTATGGTCCAGATACCAAGGGTCTGATCTTGCAAAAGTGCAAGCGTGCGTTGCTGGCTCGATTTGCCATAATACTAAGGAATTTGCGGCGCGGGTTAATGTGAGGGCGAGGGAAGTGATACTTGGGATACTAGGACTCGTTGGACGCAGCCAATCAGACGTAATAATCCGGGTGAGGATGAGCCCGACATACTGACTTGAAGACCTAAACAGCCAGCTCAACAGGCTAGGCCTGGTGGATGGCTCAAGGACATAGAACAGGGAGCTTAGAAAGATGAGGACGAATGAATGGCAAGGGGACGCCCGTAATGTCGCTGGGTCTAGATTCGGAAGGCGCTAATTGCGGTCATATGACTGGCAATCCCTACAGGGCTACGATGGTCTGCAACACTTCACACCCCATCAGGGATCCTGTACACGGTTCACAAGCCGTGCTCTTGCTCTACAAAACGGTATGAAGGTAGCCTACTAGCCACTTGGAGGTCGATCGTTTTCCGGAGCGTGCGCTCAGGCCCTTCCAATCTACCATAGGCGCGTCGCAGGCTTGGGGGCAGCCTAGGCTCCTCAACCTCAGCTCTACCCCGCAATCTTCCAAGGGCTAGCTCATTCTTACGAGCAAGGATGCGGATCCTCGCATGCGAAAGTACGCGAGTTCGGCAATATGCTGCTTAGCTCTTGCAGGACAGCGGAGACGTGGTCCATCCATACCCAACAAACAGCGCGCCTCGGGGAGAGGGGGAGATTGTGAACAGGGGCCATGCATAAGACGCAACAAGCAGTCGGGCCCGGCGAGATTCTTGCTGTGATGGTCGATTGGCTTATATAGCCTTCGGTTGTGTCGCCTACGAGCAGCGAAATCAACTTTCGCTATCGATTTCTACGATACAGCCTTAGCTTCCTATCATGTCGACCGTGAATCTAGTCAGGTTCTACTTCTTGAGCCAACCCAGCGCCCAAAACATTAGACAGTATATAGCTATCGCGTATCAAACGGCCACTGATCAGAAGTTCTATCCAAAGGCCGTCCTTGTTCGGTAAGGAGCCCCCAAGGCAGACAATTTTTAGTGATACTTTCCATCAAATAGAAGACTGACGTTTATCCTAGCTCAGGCATCCACCTGACAACCTCAATCGATGGTGAATATCAGAAGGATCCGAAGGGTGAGCATTTGACCCTGTGCTTCAAGGATGAAGAGATGATGGCAAAGGGAACACAGGTTGCCAGCCATGGATATGTGGCACTGAGAACCGATTGGAATATTCGTGAGGCCACTCATGCGCGGGAAAAGCCGGACTCAACCGTCATGACACGAAATGGGCGTCCTGTGTGGCCTTCTGAGGAAGCATTCCAATACCAGATTGTAGTGGCTTTCGGCCATGTGCCAGATGAAGCTGAGATCATGTCGAAGGGCAACTGAACGAGTTGCTCCGGTGCTGAGGGTTAACGGCTCGTTGATAGATTTGTAGCCTTTATACTCTTGAAGCAACAAGGGTGTTCAAATTCGGAACGCGCAAGTTCCATTATCGGGCTGTTCACATCTCGTTCCTTGACGATCCAAGGATGCTCAATACGAGAGATTGGAGTCATTTCCTCTCAAATCAAGCCATATGTATTATGCAATGTCTGTGGCCTGCACGACGGCAGGCATCCTTTTCTGTCTAATTTCGAGCCAGGTCAGAAACTCTTCCAATACAATATACCCTCCAGCTGCCCAAACCACCTCCCAATTCAACCAAATTATACAGCAACAAAACCAAACCCTACAGATTCCCCCTCAACGCCTGATCCCTCTCAAACGCCTCAAAAAGGCTCTTGAAATTCCCCGCCCCAAATCCATCAAAATTCTCCCTTTGGATGATCTCCAGAAACACGCTCGGCCGATCCACGACATGCTTGGTGAAGATCTGCAGCAGATAGCCACCCTCGTCGAAATCAATAAGAATATTATATTTCTGGAGCGTGTTGATGTCTTCGGCGAGGCTCATGTTTGCGGCCGCGAGACGGGCCCGCATGTTCACGTAGTAGTTTTCTGGGACGGAGAGGAAATCCACGCCCCTCTTGGTGAGATTCTCCACTGCGGTAATGATGTTGGGAGTTAGGAAGGCGATATGTTGGCAGCCTGGGCCGTTGTAGTATTCTACGAATCTGGCGGGGTGTTAGTGCTATTGTTGCTGGTGGGATAGGCGAGTGGTGATGGTGGTGGTGGTTACATACTCTTCTATCTGGGACTTTTTCTTGCCGACAGCGGGCTCGTTCATAGGCATTTTGATGACCTCATTCGGCGATGCAACAACAACAGACCGCATAGCGGAGTAATCCGAGCACATTTCCTTGTCATCAACAGTCCAGTAGCGATGGAAGTTGAATGCGTCTTCGTAGCTATTGTCCAAACGTTAGGATGCGTATCGAGATGGACAAAATAGGTCAGCACTTACTACTTGACGATACTGTCGAGGCCATCCCATCCCTGATTCCCAACACAATGGTCGATCTCGATCACATCGATCTTCGGTAATAGATCATTTAGTCTATCGTATCCGGATACGGCTTGGTATCCGGGAAGGAAAACGCCCCGGTATGCGGATCGGTTGATCAGCGTATGGGCTGTATCTCCGAAAGTCTGGACCGTGGCGGAGAGGACCTCGCCGGTGTCGTCCTTCAGGAGCTGTGGTTTCTGGATAGAGGTGGCACCATTCTGTACGGCGTGTTCCCAAACACTGGTGACGTCGTCGACTGCAAAAGCGATGTCTTTGACGCCGTCACCGTGTTTAGTGAGATGAGCTTGCATCTCGTTCAAGTGCTGGCGGTCATGATCCGAAGCGCGCGTGTCCCAGGTGTTGTTGGGCGAGGTGATGGGCGCTGTGAAGACAAAACGCGCGTTGCCGTTTGTGACGACGTACGAGCAGCTCAGGTAGGACCCGGTCTCGGGGCCGCGGTAGGCTACGACGCTGAAGCCGAAGTGGGCGACGAAGTAGGTCGCCGTTTGACGGGCGTTTCCAACGTACCAGCTGATGTGGTCGAAGCCGGTGTAATTCGGATTGATGCTGCGGAGGACGGCGGTGTTGCCGGCTTGAGGCATGCTCTCGTTGGAAGGCATAATGAAGGATGTGGGACGTGCGGCTGATACTCAGGTGGCAGTGGCTTGGTTTCGAAGACGACCGTGCAGTTGCTGCATATCTTTTATATCTGCCACAATTTGTTGGCGGGGGGAAGGGGGTTCTACTTCCTCGGCTCGCGTGGAATGTAACTTTCGATTGCCACAGTCGAGAGGATATGGAGGGTGACACAAGATCGGGGTTGCTTTTTTGCGCGACGCTAGCCAGCACTCAACTTCAACTATTGCTTTGTGTTGGCCGCTTCACTCGGGCGTGCGTCGGAACTAGATTCCCTGTTTTTGGTACCCTTGCACCAATTATTATCTTGTTTTTCATCGCCCTCACTCGAAATTTTCCTGCGAAAAACGAATCAGAATAGATGTGACATGGAAAACCCGTCACGTCCATCAGCAGGTCTAGGCCAGATGACGATATAATGAGTAGTCCGTCGATCCTTCAGATTAGGTTTCCGATCGATCTTCAGTGAGTAAGCGATGCGATAGGGAGAAGAGGAAACCATTTCCTCATGTGTACATCTGCGCTCAGCCTTGGCTGAAAACATTCAAAAGGAATTATCATCAGCCAGCTGGGCTGAAAAGCACCATGATGGAACTATGCATAACCTAGAGCCATACACAACTCAAAACAAGACCATTGTCTGGAGATCCCGTTACACAGCATATGCGGCATCGTTCCCTATTCGTGAGACTCCTGCACATGGGATTCTTGCACTCAGCGCCCATGAGCAATATCCCTGCAGAACCTGACGTGACTAGTCATTCCATACGGGTGGGATCGGTCTGGGTAGGTCACGGGCACATAGTATTGCCGTCGACTGCACCGCCACAGGAAATGCATTGGATGAGAAATCCACTTACTTCAATAGTATCGATAAGTACTGACACTATCAGGTTCTCGATGCAATAAAGCCACTTATTCATATGTATCGTGCAATAGATATAAGACAAGAAAGGTAGGTAGACACCGAAGAAATCAATCTACAATCCCACCCGGACGGCCGACTTGAACTAGATCCCAACGTGTCAGTAAGAATGCCAAACAAAGAGCGGAGCAGCAGAAGAACGAGAGCAGGGAACCCACCGGAATAATCTGCACCTTGTCCAAATCCCAAACCCCACTCTTAGCATAGATATCATTCCTGATGATCTCTTCCGCCGCTTCCTTACTCTCCACCACGAGCATGAGCGAGGTTCCTTGGAAAGTCATCGATTCGCCTTCCTTGGGGTGCTTGTCGAGCATCGCGCCTTGGTCGGGGTCAGTCTTAGAGGTTCAAGGAATAGGAAAAAGAAACATACCTCCCAAGACCACGGAACCGGCTTCGACAAGGGGCTTGACGTCTTGCAGGTGCTGGCTGTTGACCCAGGCGTGTCAGTGCTGGGTGAGATGCCCGGTGAGGGGTAGGTCTTACGAGCGAACTTCCAGTCGCTTGGCCAGCATGCCCGGCTTATCCGGGATAATGCAGAGGAATTCGTTCTTAGCAGACATGTTGCTCCTGGTTCTTTCTTTCTGGCAGGTAAAAAGAGAGGGATCAGTGTAGTGACGGAGAAAAGGTCGGACAGGCAAGGATCGATGGCGGGAAGTGGAAGCGGGGAAAGGTGGGGAGCAGGAGCAGCTCTTATCCGGTGGGGATTCCCAGCAATCCTTCAGTGGGCAACTCTCATGCTACAGTAATACAAGTACTACCTTGTATTACTGTAGCTAGGTAGGGATATATCACTACTCGGCGATCGGTTTACGGTCATAACAAGCCCGCCAGATTGTAGCCTATATATGTATGTACATGGACGCCAAGCACCATGGCCGGTTCATCTGCTGCCCTCGCCCTCGTCCTCGAGCCATCGAGCCAGCGGCCCATCCCAGATAGGACCGCCGCGATGGCTTCAGGTGATCCGTCAAGCAAGCTTCAGCAGATGAGCAATAGCATCAGAACACCATGCCTGTGAAGGGAACTGGCCTGGGCCTGGCAGAACAACGTAGGCTCCAACCAGAGCCCATTCACGCTCGCTCTCTATGAGCTTCCAATACCGCTCAACACTGTCCCCGTAGCGCCAACAAAAGCAGACATAACCCTAACACGCAATACAAAGAAGACTAATTACCGGCGTCGTGAGATATCCGTCCCCGCGTCCGAAGAATGCAATGAGAAGAAATGAAGAAAGAAAATCAATAAAAGCGTTATGAGGAAAGCCTCCATGCAAAGAACCGCTGCAAGGGCTCGGATGTACACGGGAAACGGGGTATTCGGGTTTCAAGGACGAGGAATGAGAGTGGCCGCACCACCCAGTCTGCGTGGAAATGAGGATCAACTCAAGAATGCAGCTAGTATGCTTTGCGGTCCCCGAGGTTGCCAGGCTTCTCTTCCGTGTCAATGTGCCAGACAACGTAGTTCGGCAGCCCATACACCTGGTAGCCGGCGCGCTTAGCCATGCGGGCGAATCCCTCGGTTTCGGCCTGGTTCTCGAAAGCGTACGCCGGGAAGTTGATACCGGAACGGTGAACGTCGGCCTTCACCAGGATGTTCACACCGCCAATGCCGTCCAGCTCGACTTCCTCATCCTTGTTCTTTCTCCAGTCACCCATGCCAACCATGTAGGTCCGGCCAGTGTCATATTCCTTGTAGCCTTCAGCCAAAACAGTGTCCGGGTCGAGAGTCTGGCGGAGTCGGCGTCCCTTGTCGGATTCAATCCAGGAGTTGTAGTCAACTGCAAGAGTCAGTAAACGAGCATCATGGGGAATCTCTCTTTACATACATCGACCCTCAACATCAACACCATCCCGGTAGCGGTGGAACCAAATGTCTGTAATAAAGTTAGCACTCACGAGCGTGATACGCATGATAGGGAACGCAACATACTCGGAACGAGAATATCCCGGTCATGAGCGATGAAGTCCTCAATGATGCTAGCGGGGCTGTCAAAGATGTCAACATCCCTCCAGTAGACCCAGGAATGGTCGGGCTTGAGGGCCGAGTAGAGCAGGTAGTTGCGAGCCTTCCCGATAGCCTTGCGGCGCGGGCCTTGAGCAGCAAAGGAGTGTCTGTCCTCCACGTTCATCTCGGTGTCAGCCCCAAAGTCCTTCTGGACAATGGTCGCACTACGGAAAGCAATCTTCTCATCCACTTGATCCTGGATTCGGGCCAGCTCCGCGGTGAGAACAGCCAAGGTGTCGTCGCTGCAATCGCCAACGAGGAAAGCCAAGTCGATCAGGTCGTGCGGGTATGTCAACTTGTAGAGGAGATTGAAGTAGTTGACCAAATGTTCGGATGCATCTCTCAGAGGAGTCAGGACGAGAACCCGCTCAGAATTCGAAATAGCCTGGGTGGTGGACTTGATGGGGTTCAGATCGACGGTCTTGATGCTGGACGAATTGACTTCGTAGGGATCGTGATGGTTGAAGAGGACAGGGGTCTGCGTGTGAGCGCTCCACTCGACCATTTCGTTGATGGTCATTTCCATCGGCGATTTCGAAGGGCCATAGCAGTAGAAGCTACGTGCAGTCGTTAGTGCCTTCTGGTCGCGTGCCTAGCCATAGCCAGGGACCGGGTGTCGCAGGCAACACGGTCAACGTCGGGTCAGGTACTCACCTTTGCATCTCCGACGCTGACTTGCTGATGCCACGCCATAGTAGGATTACCAGGCCAGTGATGGCCAATGATACAAGAAACCGGGTCCGTGTGACCAGGAACAGAACAGCCCGCCATGGGGGCAGCCTGGCTTTGGCCGACTTCCACGTTACACCACCCTTAGGAAGCAACATCTTCGCGACGGGTAAAAGGGGAAGGATGTGAGCTGGTTGTCAAAAAAAAAAGAAAACCAAGTTTTGGGTCTCAGAAACCGTCGACGCCTACAACAGGCGACGATTTCTGCGGCTGGGATGTATATCGCTGGGACACCAGAATGCAGGGAGATCGATCAATCTGGCTTCGAGCGGACAACACGATGCAGGACGGGCGGCGGAAGAGACGGACCGTCCGGGGAAGGGAAAAGGAGCGGGCGCCGACGCGATATTGGCAGGGACGATCCCACGAAATCGAGGCTGAAATCTGACGGATCGAAAGCGTCGACAGGGAGGGCAGAGTCGATGATGCGCTATGGAGAAGGGGGTGCCAGCGATCACCCGGGGCAGGAAAAAGGGTAGGGAAAAGGCTGGCTGCGGGAGACAGTGGTGCGGCACCGGAGGCCCCAGCAGAGAAGGCAAAGGTTTCAAACGAATGTGAGAAGCGGAAGACGAGGGATCGGGACACCAGGTGATCCGACCGGTTCTCAGTCAGCGACACAGGTTGAGATTATTGGAACGGTCGTCGATAGAAGAGAAGTTCCAGGTTGACAGGGAAGATTCGACCCGCCGATGTTCCAGCCAGAGTCCAGTTGGCCGCTTCGGGATTGGCCTGCTGCTTTTAATAGCCGCGGTGACTAAGGGTCCCTGAGTCAGCTGCATATCTTTGCCGCTGCATACTGGACTTATGCCTACTCCATACGGGCTTTTACGGAGTACCCCAGACCAACTTGTCTCAGAAAATTGTCATCGTCATTTGCCTCTATGCTGATAGTTACAATCAATGCCCATGGGACGCTCCCGGAAAACACCAGACATGACAAAGGAAACAAAGAAATAAATACCGAAATCAGTCGTGTATATGTATAGTAGGAAAAAGAAAAAGAAAATAACAGCCCCAAAACGTTGTCCACCCTGCTCCAGATCCAGGCCGGTAAGTAAGATAATTATAGCCATCCCCAATATGAACATGGAAGAAAGATTGTACAGACTCCAAATGCAACCTCCCTCACGATCTCCAACCAACTTTTTTTGGGTTGATGTACATTGCGCTTCCATCCAGATTCGGTGGAAGAAAGGCGCAGGAAAGATCGAATCCAATGTGGACTCAACCAGGCGGTAAACAGATCACGGTGCAGGAAACTTCGCATGTCCAAGTGGCAACCTGATGATGAACGCTCTCGCTATGCCGGAAAACACAGTTGAAAGAAGAAAAAGGAAAATCGACCGCACAACAGCCGCTCTAACATTTGACTCAAGGAGAATCATGACAAGGGACCGAAAGTCCTCCTTTAGTGATCCTGAAAAGACGCATCAGTTCAAGGTGACGGGTTGAGGGATTGGCGCCGTGATACCGGCACCGAATACGACGCGTGTGCAAACACCGGCGAAGAGGGCCCCGTGATCGGAGGAGTGTGTGTGAGGTACGCATGTCCGAAAGAGTGGGAGGGCCCCGTGGGGACAGGCTCTAGGCGGGAGGAATCAGGACTGCTGGCGGCAATCTCATCGCAGAACACCCGCAACCCAGGGAGCATGTTGCGTGGCTTCGCGTCGGTAAGATGGGTCAGGGGCTGAGAAGTCAGGTGCTCGCTCTTGGGCGATCGGAACATGTGCTCGTATGACTTCAGCTGAAGCTCGAGCGCCCGATTGCGCTCCTCCGACATCTGGAGCTCTTGTTTCAAGGCCTTGTTCTGCTGCTGGATCGTCTGGTTCTGCTGCTGAAGGCTTGAGATCAGTTGCTGCAGCTGCATGCAGCGGATCTGGGGCTGCAGCTTCTCCGACAGCTGGCGTGGCAGCTCGTTCTCCAAGCGGATCAAGTGCACGATGATCAGGAGCATGAAGTCGATGAGAAAGATGGCGGCTTGCACAATGTGCTCCTTCGATTCTGGTAGGCTTTTGGAGGGGTTCCACCCTGCTCGTTCGAGAAAAAAGTCATGAAGGCGGCTGTCCAGGTCACGGAGTATCTGGCTGAGGTTCTTTCGTCGGTTACCCTCGGCAATCCTGTGTTTCTCTCTCTGATCATCCGGATCCGCAGAAATCATGCTTCCCTTGCGCTTCCGTCCACACAATTGCTGCAACGGTGGCTTGCGGTTGATGTGCTTGGGAGCGATCAGGTTCAGGAGCTCATCTGTGGAAAGCTCGCGCGGCCACTCAAAGACTTTCTGGGACTGTGCGGGTTCTGGCCAGGAACTATCGGCGGAGGTGGCTGGTGACGGAGGAGCCACAATGTGCTCGGCTCCTGGCCATTGGGACTTGACGAGGACCGCATCCTGGGAGCTAGGGGGACTGGTAGCAAAGATATTGGAGGTGAAGGGATTGAAGGGGCCCCGAGGCAGCGGATCCACGCGTGGGAGCGGGGGCAGGCGGCGGTCGTCGGTCATGTCTGTGGTACTGGACGCACTGGAGATGGAACGCACGCCACTATGAGAAGAACCATGTCACGTCAGTTCCTGCATCTGTCGGTAAGGGTAACGGACCACTCACGGGAGAGAGCAACGTCGAGAGAAGTCGTCAGCCGCGGAGCCTAAGTCTTCAAACATCATGGTGCCGGGTGTTCTTGCTGCGGGTAAGATGAAAGATGGGGCACTGCAGCTGAAGAGCTGTATGTCTGAGGTTTGTCGGTATGCACTGAGGGGAAATGTCTCTGATATGTACGTCTGCCCCGGTGCAAGCCGTCTGGGCGTGATGTAAACAAACACGGACGGGAAGTCTATAGGATAGGCTTCAAGGGGGAGGAGCAATAATAAGGCCAGAGGGGCAATAGATGATGGCACAGATGCAATCAAGGGGGCGGGTTGCTATGGATAGAAGTGAGACCAGAGGAACAATCAGGACAATCCACGAGGGCTAGAAGAGGTGATGAAGAACTCAATGCTTTCCCAGGGATACGGGAGGATCCGGCTGCATGTTTTATATGTTGGAAGCCGCAGGTGAACGAGGGGAGGGGGCGATGGAAGAGGCAGTCCGCGAAGAAGGGAGTGGGGAAGAGCGAGCCCGAAAGAGCAGAAGGAAGCCATTGTGGTGGCGCTCAGACGTGCAGTTTGAGCTGGCAATGAACTGCATCGGAAGAGGAATGCGAAGGGGAGGTTGCGAATAGTACGAAATGTCCAGCGTGAGTGAAGAGAGAGATCCGGGATGTATCACCAGTGCTTTCTGGGGAGGGTCTCTCGAGAAGCTAAGCGGATTAGCTCGATCTGCGACTACCTCAACAAGGAAATGGAGCATCGACGATGACATACAGATGGTCTGGAGTGGTGGTGGTCGTGGTGGAGGAGGTGGAGTCCTCCGTAAGTAGTTGAGTTTAGTTTAATTTTATTCGATTTATTTTATTTTTATTTTCTTTTCATGATTTTGCTTTTCGATTTTAGATTTTAATTCTTTTTGATTTTGTTCGTTTTTATTTACTTTTTCTGGATTTCCCTTTCTATTCACGACGCTGGCTACTACAGTCCTACTATGTATGTATTGTTTGCGCCTTCCCTGCTTCCCCTACAGATTATCTGCAGCCTCCATCTCCATCCGGGACCTTCTCCCTTCAACGCCTCTCCCTGTTCCGTCGTCATCTCCCCTCCCCCCTCCTCCCTTCCCCCTCCAGGAGTGCCACGCGGGGAAGTGTGAAGAAGGTTCCGGCAGACTTCGACAGCCCCAACTAGTACTTTTTTAGGCCTCCCTGGAGGGGTATCTCTAGTATCAGAAATGGGCACAGACGTGAGGCAGCACCGGATCGACGAATCAACGTGCCATGATCCCGATGAACAAGAGAGAGTCGGATGGGGGGATCGCAGACCCTTGATTTGTCACCGCTGCAGCGGTTTTCGATCTACACGGGGCAAAAGGTATCGACTCCCCTTGCATCGCAACCATCAATAGTCTGTTCGGGCCAATGGCCATGATCCATCCGCCTGTGCCCACTCGGATCCCGGACCCAGGCGGCGATGCATCCGCGAAACCCATAGCGTCGAGGCACAAAACGTTCCCACCGTCTGGACAAGCGCGGGCTGGTGGCTGTTACAGGTGTGGGAACTGGGCCTGCGGCGCTTATCCGTCTGGCTAGTTCGACCACAGGCCCTTGTCCGAACCGGGTAATGCGCTGAGGCCATGGAGAAGCAAACTAAACGTCAAATTACAGAACTTAGATCGGATCAACCATCCGGACCATCCAGTTGGAAGGCATCAAAAGTCGGCTCGATCGCCCTGATCTTCCCAAATTCGATCCCGTATATACCACTACTATGTATAGCACATGGTCTGCACGGGAGCTCAGGGCGAGGGCCCCATGGGAGCAAGCTGGGTCCGATCTTCTGCACTCCTCCTCTCCACCCGCATCCTAGTTGAGGATACCTGGCCACAGAGGGCAAAAGTACCAATAAAGGATCATGAGAGCCCAGAGTAAGAATGTACTATACATAAACATCCGACGCACAGGCAGACGCAGGATCCCCGAAAGCAGATCATAACCTCGGCAGGAGGAGAGCAGAACCTAATAGCACGAAGCAAGGACTTCGTAGAGGGAAGCCAAAAGTACTCGGTGCCCGGAAGAGCCCTGCGAGGAGACAATGACTTCAACATCGTCAGAGGTAGCCAGAGGACGGCGTCATCTGTCACGAGTCATAGTCCTGACCTATTTTTGCTGGTTACGAATGAGGCGCCTCTCCTTGGTGCATGCGACAGAGCCATTGTCTCCATCGACACCCCTCGCCAGCCTGGGCAGTGGTATCAGAAAGTGGCCATGTCTATAATAGCACAAGTTATAACCGAACGGGCCCGAACGAAGGGGTCAAAACTCAGACAGAGTTGGGATCGTCCGCAGCCGAGGAAGGGCCCATACGCCTGGGACACTGGGAGATCCCAGCGACCAGGGTATGACGGCTGTCAAGCCCGGTTCTGGACTGCTTCTTTTCTTGGGGCATACTGGGAATAGTCCGTTGCTATAATTTGGCTCTGACCTGGGCAGGAAATTTGGAATCCCGTCGGACGTCTCCAACGGACAGGCGATATAGTATGTGTTTCGGAATACTCCACCTGAATATGGCCTGAAGAAGTTTTAGGGAAAGGACTAGGAAGGCCCAATTCCAGGGTTACGGCGATGAGCACCGCTCGTTAGCACGGTGGTACGGCGGATGGCAATGCAATCAGTGAACGGAAGATCCTCCAGAAAAGTACGCTACTCTCCCTTGGTGGAGATTGAGCAAAGCCCGAGGACGTCAGTGGAGAAAGGAGAGCCAGCGATGGGACCAGAGCCAGAGCCATATTGGGAAGGCGGACCAAACAGGACAAATACCATCCAGGCATTGCTGATGAATGGGAATCAAGGAGGCTCCCGGATCAGATCTGTCAGATTCGAGTGCCCCGGATCTGAGGATGCGGCATGAATGAAGGAACAATGGATCTTCTAGCTCCAGACAGTGCAGCCACGCCCAGGCCGCCCCACGTTGAGAGAGGAAGGAGGAGTCTAGCCGATCATCATCTTGCTCATCTATCGATACCAGCCTCCCATATGGCAGAGGCTTGGAGGAAGTTCCGGGGGCGGCTTGAGTCTTGGACGCCATCTGGGAGACACTAACGTGATTAGGGCGGACTCAGTTATTCCCGGATAGGCAAGTCTCTTGCCCTAGTAGCCGAGGGATGGTGATGGCACCTTCAACCGTTATCGTTAGCCGCCCTTTCTTCAGCGACCAAGGGTTTGGTCGCGCGCGACAGGTTACCCAGACTCCGAGTATCAACGAGTATGTCCGATCAATTTGCCTCCCGGACCACCCATAGCACCATAGTGGAGGCTGCAAAGTACCAAGCTCCATAGTGGTGAGTTGGCAGTACATACATCCACCGGGAAAGCGCCATGAAACACTGGACACCAGTTGCAAGAGCAACCACCCCTGTTCGATCCGAGATCGCTCGCACGCAGTGGCCGCCAGGCACGAACTCACCCGTAAACTCTCGTTGCGTGTGCGCCCATGGATGGCATACATGCTTGCGCTACTACATGGTCCTGGGGCTCACGGGCCCATGGATGAAACCTTAGAAAATTGCCCGAGGGACGCTCAGTTGACGAGTTTCGCTTATTTTCCGAATTATCGGGGTCTCGACGCATCGATGGGTGCCAATCTATTGACTGAACCAGGGAACCCCCAGCAGCGACGGAAGGGCCATGACCATCCATGGAGAGGGGAGCGGCTGAAGCGAACCTTAATGTTGCTCATCAGATCCATAGCACGATTTACGATGGATGTCGAACCGGTTCATTGCGAATTGGGTTTCGCGAGAGTAGTTAGGTTTTGGAAGACTCGAGTACGGTCTTAAGGTGGTGAAAGGCCATCCATCCTGAGTGGCAGGAAAAGGATGAGCCGAGGAGCGATTTAGGTTTGGTCTAGATTTGGAATTGGTTACACAGCATTGAATAGCGGGTCCAACAGTCGAGAGACAGGCTGACACGGACTGACACTGACCTGACACTGACACTTGACAGAAATCCTTTGAGGAATGAGGATCCCCTCCCCCAGAGTCACCCGTGAAGAATCACAACAACAACAACAACAACAACAACAACAACAACAACAACAACAACACAGGGTGGTTTGCTCAGCCCACAATGTCCCCCGCCCGTCCTTCTGTCCGTCCACATTGACCCAGAGAGGCAAAAAAAAAAGAAAAGAAAAATCAAAATAAAATCAAAACCAGTCTGACTAGCCTACCAATCGTGTCAACAGTTGATGCATCACAAAAGCAACGACCCTCCCCGCCTAGACCCCTTCGCGCCCCCCTCCAATGCGTTGTCCAAACCCGGTAGCCAGTCGTCCGGCTCGCAAGCTCCCCGGCTAGTCTACCTGTCGACTTGCTTACAGCAACTTCCCTGCCTCTACCGGCTTCCCCAACGCACATACAGTGCAACAATGGACCCGTTCAGCCCCGGTCGCGTACA
Organism: Aspergillus ibericus CBS 121593; assembly: GCF_003184845.1. Lineage (NCBI taxonomy): Eukaryota > Fungi > Ascomycota > Eurotiomycetes > Eurotiales > Aspergillaceae > Aspergillus > Aspergillus ibericus. The sequence continues at coordinate 779,539 of NW_020292100.1, read as the reverse complement.
GTAGTACGTACGCGCCTCATCGGATATACATACATAGTTATCCCATGGGAGCGCTCCGGAGGATAGACTAATGCACTCACATACATTAGCTCGGCCCGTCATGGCACGGATCTCAGCAGAGACCGGGATGGCCCTGCGTGCGGCGATGCAAGATCACCTCATGTATCGGATTCCAGTCTCCATGGTGTGGACCATTGCCACTTCGGTTCTGGCCGGCCCAGCCTAGTTCGCTGCGGGCACGACGTCCTCTGCCTTTCTCTTTGTCTGGTCCCCTTGTGCGGAATATTGACAACAAACCAAGGCACGGCTATCGCCGCCAGCAAGGCTCCAGCAACTCGTGCCAGTGTTTCAGAATCCCCAAGGGAGCGGCCTTCTCCCGGGATTCCATCGTTCCATCCGGCGTACGCCGTCCCCATCGTCCTGCAATGAATGACCCATCGTCGTCTATTTCTGCGCCCGGTCGATTCCAGGTATAGCCACCACCTTGCCTTCGCCTCGACTTTCGCCTCGACCTTACGACGGAAGGGACTCACAGGTAGGCAGCTGACCCGGCCATCCAAATGGTGCTGTCTATTGTCGATGTTATTGTCGTCGCCACTGGAAGCGTTCCAGGCCCTCAGCCGTAGCACCTCGACAGCGGGCTTCGCATACAGCCGAAGGAGGGTCGTAGATCTCCAAAGGCAATTCCTCAGGCTATGCTATTCTTGTCGGGCCTAGCCCTAAGCCGGCAAACCTGAGGCATCCCGCAGATGCAAGGCATCGACTATCCGTTTATCTATCATATTAGCCCCGTCATCCTCCCCATCCTCCTGCTCCAAGCCTCCATGGTGGGCTTGCCCGCACGAATAGGTCAACTTTTCCCTCATTCCTGGTAAGTGGTGACCCTTTCATTTGGGGTCTAGATACTCCGTACGTCCGTCGTACTCTATTGATCCTCACCCACTCCTCCGCACGGACATGCCTCTTTTCCTCCGGCGCGATACCCCCCACCTGAAACAAAGGTACCTGCCTGACTGTGTACGACGACGGCATCCCCATAATCGTATTTAGAGTTCATCAGCCCACCACTCGTCCGACCTCGATCTACATCACTCGTTCCTCGCCTTGGCCGTTCCCAGTACCACCACGTCCGTTCGCAAGCCAGACCCCAAAAGGGCATGGCAACAACGATCCGAAAGCAGTATCCCGATATCAGACTCGAACATGACAATTAGTTAGTTGATTAGGTAGTTAGTCTGCCTCGGTTCACTTTTAGACCGATCACCACGATGGGTGATCATATTAGTGCTGGTGGCCCACGCACCCACCCATCAAGCTAGGAAAATTCATCCGGCCACTACGAGCTAGGGTAGGTTCTAGAACTGCTGCTACTCTGAGGTTATATTCGGCTTTAACTGATAGAGCGCTAACAGATTGTAAATAGTAGATAGATAGAACTCGTGAAGAAGTATCGTTGTGCGGTGTGGGTAGGTAGGTTGTAAGTGGTATAGAGAGTTTTTATGTATCTATCGGCAATCTATTTAACTCTGGCTCTAGTATAGAATTTGAGCAAGCAGGGAAGAGAGGGATACCTTGCTTGACAACAATAACCAAACAATAGACAAACGTTCCCTTATGACTATTGACTATTGTGTAGTACGACTTACAATGCATATAACATAAACCATCCCTGCTTGACATAATCGAAAATCGAAACATCAACGGCCTAAGCTGTCAATCAAAAGTACGGAATACTAGATATACACACAACCCCCCTCTTACTACCTAAATATAAAGATCATAGCGACACACATACACACAGTCAGAGAGTATGAAAGCACGAAGCCCTCCTCCCTCCAAATAAACAATAAACAATAAACACCCAACCACCAAATACTTAACCAAAACCTATCCTCAAAAAATGACACATCAATTATGTACTTCTGTACTTATGTACCTAACCCACCTAAATCCAATCCATTGTACTCCATACGGCGTACCTTCCCTTAGTATCCCTTAGTCCTCCGTCCTATCCTCCTAAAGACCACCTAACTATTATTAAGTACTACATACTAATACTTATACTGATGCCTATCTGGGTAGTATAGCTCCTAGCTCCTAGCTCCTAGCTACACCTAAAACACAAATAGACACCTTCCCTCTCAACCCCCCCTCCCCTCCATCATCCCTACACAATACACAACACCCAAACACCAATACTCAACTTCTCCCCAAACCCGAATATCCCTACAAAGCACCCATCCAACGTACAAAGTACACCCTCCCAAACGCATTACCAAATCCGTCCACCCGCGTACCCAGAAAAGTCGAGACCAAAGTCAATGATCCACAACCCACAGCCCACTGCACTGGCACAGTCCGGTCCGGGATGGGATGCAGCTACCCACCCAGCTACCCACCCCCTACACCAAAACGGGATTGTCCTTCACGATCCCTCAGATTAAGGACACTCGATCGGGAAGACGAACAGACACTTGATGCCGAATGGACCTACCCGAAGAGGTAAGGAAGGACGGACGGTGGGTGGTGTCCCGGGCCTCTCGCCATCTATCTACGAGGAAGAGAACACGCGAGGTATCGTGCGGTCTGGGGCCGCTTCGGAGCTGTCGTAGTCCGTCTGGGTCTCCCTCGTCCCCAGCCAGGAGTGCATGATGGATGGATGCACCTGGGGCTGGTCATCTGGGCCGACTTTAACTTTCCGTCGCCACGGTCTGCGACCAAGATATCCCGCACGAGATGATGGCGCCCGCTGCTACGACGAAACTACTGCTAGTGTGGGTAATAAACACTAGATACCCAAGACCGCTCATTCCCAGATCAGAGAAGAGTAAGTTATAGACGACGAATCATAATAGAAGAGAACAACATACTGTCATGTAGCAACGGCACACGTAAACTGCAAAGGAACGTCTATCAACTAACCATGCGACAGCTCACCGGCCGCGCGAGGGCAGGGGCTTGACCGCCGCCCAGCCACCCCAAGTCGCCAGGTGGCCCGTCCCCACGGCGGTCCCGTACCCAGTACATTTACCCGCCAACCCACCGTCGACCAGACAAGCTCAACACAAAGCAGAAAAAGCAACAACAATTCATCGCCCGGTGCGCAGGTGGCTCAAACAACCGATATTCAATTATTATCATAAGAACAGCACAATACTGGAATTGGGATTAAGGAACCAATTGCTGATTAGGCAACTTTACACGACCATGTTAACGGTTCAAAAAAGCGTACACACAAATGCTTGGTATCAAAGGTCCTTTACAGAGCGAACACGGCACCGATGATGGCAGCCAGGCCAAGAGCGGGCAGGTTGGCCACGTTCATGACCGAGGCGCTGTCGCTGGAGGTAGCCGAGGAGGTACCGCTGCTGGTGGTCGAGGTGGTGGTGCCGGAGGAGCCATCGCTGGTGGTGGGGTCGGTGGTGCTGGCCTTGCAAGTGTAGGTACCGCGGATGACCTTGTTCTCACGCAGGGTCTTGAAGGCGCTGCAGCTGAAGTTACCGGTACTCTGCATGTTGAATCCACCCTTGACCTCAGTCAGAGCAGACAGGGTAACACTGCACACATGGGTTAGCAAGATCTTCGTCAAAACAGCCACAAGGAAACTTACGAGTCGAAGTCACCGCTGAAGTCAATGGCACCAGTGACCTCCTCAAGGTCGGGGAAGTCGATGGACTTAAGCTTGTCGTTGCGGGCAATCTGGAAACCACCGTTGACGGTCTTCAGGACAGGCATGCTGATGTTGGCGAGCTTGGTGTTGTCGTCGAAGACCAAGTCAGCAGTGCTGGTGAGGTTGGGGGCGCTGAAGTTGTTGAAGGTGTTGCCCCAGAAGCCGAGCTGACCGCTCAGGGTCTCGAGGGAGGGGAGAGAGACACCGCTGACGTTACGGATGGTCATGTTGGTACCAGTGCCCAGGTTGGGGAGGATGATCTCCAGAGAGTCCATGTTACCAGCGAAGTTGATCAGACCAGTGGCGTTGGTGAGCTCGTTGACGTTGACAGTCTTCAGGTTGGTGTTCTCGGTGATATCGAAAGCACCGACGGTGGTGAGGGAGATACCGTCCAAGCTGGTGAGACCAGTGTTGGTGATCTCGACGCTGCCGGCCTGGGAAACACCCTTGGTGAAGTCAAGGGCCTGGAGCTCGGGCAGAGCGGACCAGGAGATGGAGCCAACGCTGGTAAGGTTGGTGAAGCTGAGGGTGGTGAGGGTGGTGAGGCCGTCCAGCTTGAAGGTCTCGCCAATGGAGGACAGGGAGGACGAGCTGAGCGAAGTGATGTTGCTACCGTCGGTGCAGCTCAGGCTACCAGTGATGGAGTAGACACCGCTGAGAGTCAGATCACCGGAGGCGTGCTCGCTGATCTCGACGTCACCCTTAAGGGTCGTGCAGGTGGCATAGGAGTCGAGGTCACTCTGGCTGCTGATGGTGATGGTGCTGTCAGTGGAGCCACAGCCTATATTATCGATCAGATTCTGCGATTCATTCAGTCAATCCTTGGCGGTACTCACTGGCAGCCATGGCGGCATGGGCCGCAGCAACCACGGGGAGGGCGTATTTGACGAAGGCCATTGTTTAGGATAACGGGAGACTGTATGATCGAGAGTTGTCAGTCATCACCGTTCGTCTGTTGAATCCTCCCAGTCCAGCGCAACCGCAATGCAACGAATCCAGTCCGGCGGGTGAGCAAACCCATGCAACGAGTCGACTTACCAATGACGGCTGAGGATTAAGTATGCAGACTGGGGCAAGGCAAGGCCCTTTGTTGACACGGATGGCAGCGTAAAAGCTGAAGGGGGCTTGTGAGACAATAAATAAGCGAGCGAGTGAAAGAAGGGAGCTTCAACGAAAGAGAAGCTGTTGTTAGCGAAGACCCTCAGCGAGAGAAAGTGCGCGGATTAGGCAGGCACGATTTGCACGGGGAGAAAGAAGAAGGGAAGGACAGAGGAAAGAGGAAAGGGAAGGAAGGACTGGATGGGATGGCTGGAAAAGAAATCTTCAAGAAAGTGGGAAGACTTTCAGGGAGGACAACCAAGGCAAGAAAGGAGTCGCGGCCCCGAGGCTGGTGGACCTGAGACCGGGGGGTTCTCCTTGCTACGTTACCGGACGTCCGTATGGACGCTGCCCGTACCGTAAATTAACTGCGCGGCCCATTGGCCACGGTAACGGGCAGCGGAAAAAGAATCGACCAACGCCCACCCAGTGGAATCCTGATCTTGGACCCGGAAACGAGTCCGTTCCTCCTAGTCGCCTCCATCCTGTAACACCTCGCCAATGGCCAAGCTCCCAGGCGCTCGCTGATTCGCTCGCCCCTCCCTTTCCCCCCTCCCCCTTCTTCCCCATCGCCGCTGGTTGTCTCGATCCTCGAGCCGACGCCGCTTGGATCGGACTCAAAGCAGGCAACTTCACTGGTATTATTGATTGTCTCCCAAGGCATGGCCCCGTTTTCATTGTGATGGCGAGGGGACAGACGTCATGACTGGTCTGACCTGGGAGCAACTCTAGTACTTACATACGTATACACTACGGAGTATACATTACACTATACATTCACATCGCCCCCAACATCTGCATCATAATGCTGAAACAGTCCGAATTGTGCAAGTCCGCAACCTAGGAGACCCAACTGCAACTGACAGATGACTTCTCTGATGAAATGCGACTCGATACATCACGAACATTCGTTGTGGCAGGTAACAATACTGACAAATTTAGCATCCTGCCGCTAGGAGGGGCCAGACCCCAATCGCACATTGTTAGGGAGGTCCTGACTAATATTAGCAGCCTATACCAGCAGACAATATACATGTATCTCATTAACTGCCACGGATCTATCTATGCCTCTGGACCATCCCTTCACTCCTCCTTCCGCCAGAGCCATCCCTTTCCCTCTGAGCAGCCAGCAACCAAGCCGTCTTCCCTTTCATCCCCAGCACTGATGGTGACACCACGGTGCTTGTGAGAATGCTAATATTGATACTACTAGTTATCGACCACGCCTATTGAGTCAGTTGCTGCGTAGTGGTCGATCTGAATTTATTGGAATCTGAAGGGACCCGCTTTCTTCCCACTGAGGACTCGACTTGGGACCTGGAAAAGGCTTCGCCTGCCTTACGTTGGTATGCAGCGCCCTGTTCGCGGGTGTTGGAATTCGGTCGCCTGGTGCCTTAGACTTCGCCGCCTGACACGTATGTTCATGGCAAGTGGAAGACGATGTTGAAGAAAAAAGAGTTCCACGATCATTTTTCGGCACTACTGTGACCCGTTTGCGACCCATTCTTGCGATGTCCATGTTGTTCTTGACTTCCAAGGTGAATGCGCTGGGCCTCATGCCTGAAAACTCAATTCTCTTCTTGGCTTCAGGTACCGGTGGATACCGAGTAATAACAAACAATCCTCTCAGGAAGCTAATAATAAAGTGGCGACATCCGTGGCTCTGAGAGGGGACATCACGTGTTACATACAGTTGTACGTAACACGGCTGTATCTCCCAGACCTACTCTAGCGGCCCCCACTTGGCCTGGTCACAAAGTACTCCGAGACCTGGTTCGGTAATTCCTAGTCGGCGTAACTTACTTACCATACACGATCGAAATTGGCCGGCTGGATAGGACGATAAACAGCAGAGCCCGAGCTGCCTGGCCATAGGCGCATTACTCTCTGCTAATCCAGCCGTAGTGGCGATTACTCGAAACATCCATGATATGACACGATCACAGGTCTATCGCGCTGGCTTGACGGCAAACAATCCAGCGCATCGGCAAGTCAGACTGGACGGTTGCAGAGGCCAAGTTTCTCTGCGCTGTCCGGAGTAAGGGAGGGCGTCATTATTATTCTCGCCCGTCACAAAAAGGAATAAGCGTGATAGGCCTGCGAGGAGATCCCGCGCGCAAGATCAAGCCTGCCCATGCGATCGCCGTGGTCGCTGCCACTATTGCTTGTTCTTGCTCGATCCGTTTAGAGTTCTTCAGCTATCAGACCCATCGCAGCTCCACCGCTATCCGTCGCAATATTAGGATTTCCCTTGGAGATAATCTCCTCCTTTAAGTGGCGCGACTCGCCCTTGCGACGCCCGCGAATCCTGACTGATGGTTATTTACGGTGCTCCTATCCGGCGTTCACGATGGTTGTTCTCAGATGCTACCGTCTGAGCCTCGGCTTGATGTGATGAGCAGCGCACCTCTTCATTGCCGATGTTTCAAGCCGCGACACTCCGTAACAAAGGGCATGTACTATGTACTGTGTAGGAGATAATCTTACCACCGAGCACGTTCTTCCCACGCCACTAGACGCGGGTGGCTGGAACAGGCTAGCCCAATCATGCCTGCTTATTGATAAGGATGGATGAGGTCGCCGAGTCTGACGCATCCAATATGACAACGGGATGATGTCGAGGGGCTGGTAGAAGGACACCAGGGATCTCGAGGTCCGCTGTAGATCATCCAGCACTGATGGACCGAGATCCGGATATGGGGATTGGGGAATGAGCCACAGTAATGCCACCGTAGGATCCTTTGTCCCGTCATATGAACCATAATCTATTCCCATACCCCTGTCATGTCTGGAACGCCCGAGAAACTGATTTGGCAACTAGCATAGACAACTCATCCAGCCATCACCATAGTAACATATCCAACCCGGACCCCCTTTTATTGGTCACCCTATGAACTCCGAAGTCGTTCACGGTCATGAGAAGCGGGGCACGCAACGTATGCCCTCACCCTTTGCAGGCGAAGCTTTTCTCGGGACCAGATACTCAGCAGAGCTCGATGCTTGTTTGTATACCGCCACGGGGTATACTACCTATTCCGGGAAATTCCAGATGATTCCCGATGGGCTTTCGCCCTCGCAATCAACCGACGGCTGTCGTTTCGCCCCTTACGGGGTAGATTGGCATCGCTTATTCACTTTACCTGAGGACTAGACTAGCTACAACGGATGAACCTATCAAGCCATGGAACCGACGTACTATACCTTAGTCAGTCTCTGCTAGTCACGACCACGCACCTCACTATCTACTATCAGAGGTAGGACAGCGTTCTCCGTAGTGGCTGGGCCATGGACGCGGTGGATGCACAACGGCTTTGGCCTGGATCGGTTTTGCAGATGACGCAAGCTTCCACTGCCGTACGACTGCATACGGTGTGCTTGTCTGACTTTAGCTTCTTCCCCGTCCGCCACTCAGTTGGCGATTTCGGTGACATTCCGCATCTTATCTTGGCCAACGCAATGTGTTTTTCAGGTCAAATACAGACGACTGCGAACGTCGGATTGATGCCTACAGAGATAGCAGATGACCTGTGAAACATGACCAATCGGACTGTTTCCTTTCAGATAAAAACTCGCAACGTTTGGTTAGAATTCTGATCGTGATAGAAGCTTTTGGTCTAATTTTTCGCGATGGTTGATGCCTAGGCAGCCTGCGATCCGTAATCCATTTTGCCCCGAGACTTTCCCATTTGTCGGGTAAATCTTCCATCAGGGTTATCGTTCCAGAAATTCACCCGAGAATTTGCAAAGGGTCTACATAATTTAAGGTGGATAGGAGAAGTCACGGGGACCTCATGAACTTGAAGACAACGGTGATATATTTTTAGCTAGGGAATGGACAACGCAGCACAGTCGCTGCCACCCAGTCAGAGTGAACGACGGAGTAATCCGCCAAATCAAAAACCTTTGGACCATCTATCTACCTAGCATCTGGACTCATGATGAGCTTGGCCTGCATCTCACAAACCAAGATTCTCGATTTGCATACTGTGTATTCGGGTTCCAATAGCCCGTGGTCGTGCAAGCTGAGGTTGCTCAACATACGCGGGTTCAAGCACCAAATGTCATATGACATCAGTAAACTCAACTGAAACATGGGTGTTTTGCATCTCCCAAATGCGGGGGATGAGATTTACCATGCAATGGAAATCAGAACAAGAGCGGTATAGAGCTAACTACAAACCAGGACTGTTGAGTGCCGGTCTGAACTCGAGCTGCTCGTGACTTCCCGAGCTTATGTACTCCGTCTCATGTCTCAGCGACAGCTACCCACGACCATCTAGATGTACTAACATTCCCCTCCATAAATCCAGCTCAACAACTACATCCTCAATTGGAAGTCCATTGTTCTCCTAAGACCACTCTATGATGACTCTCCGACGCTCCGCTCGTCTGAGCGCCGTGTCTAACCCCCCCATCCCAGTCCTGCAACCAGCTATCCAAACAAAGCGAGCGAACAGGACCGCAAGCACCAACGGGGTCTCCAAAGCACGAAAGCCTGCAGCAAGGGGTAAAAAAGCGCTGAACCTAAATCCGAATCCCAATTTAGAACCCAATCTCCTCACAGACACCACCAAGACACCACCACCAAGCTCAAGGAGCACTAACATCTGGGACCCCTCTCCCACTGATCATAGCATTAGCAGACGACATTCCACCCCTCCCCCGCTTGACCGACCAGTCGAACCGCACCGGACAAATGCAACGCTCCTCACCCCCCATGGCTCATCGCTGGTTGCATACCCGCCCGGCACGGAGGACGCATCACCCAGCAAGACAGGCCGACCCCGTCCAACAGCCACAACCGGCACATTGCTCGAACAAGCCATTGCGCACCTGATCGCCACCGACCCGCGACTCGACCCCGTCATCAAACAACATCCCTGTCCGCTGTTCACCCCCGAGGGTCTAGCCGAGGAAATCGATCCGTTTCGAAGCCTCGTCAGCAGTATCATCGGACAACAGGTATCCGGCGCAGCAGCCAAATCAATACGGGATAAATTCGTGGCGCTATTTCATACCAACAGCGATGATGAAGCGAGACAGAAGTTCCCTACACCGGAAGAAATCATCAAAATGGACCTCCCTACGCTCCGAACAGCTGGTCTGTCCCAGCGAAAAGCAGAATACATACACGGGCTATCTGAAAAATTCGCGAGTGGTGAATTGAGTGCCCGAATGCTGTTAAATGCTAGCGACGAGGAGCTCGTCGAGAAATTAACCGCCGTACGAGGCTTAGGCAAATGGTCCGTGGAGATGTTTGCCTGTTTTGCCTTGAAGCGTATAGATGTGTTTTCGACGGGTGATTTGGGGGTACAGTACGTTGAGAACAACCTGTTTAAAATGAACTGGATAGCTGCTGACTGCTTGTTGCAGGAGAGGTTGCGCAGTATTCGTGGGCAAGGACGTAAGCAAATTGAAGGGCAAGGGCGGCGGTAAGTTCAAGTATATGCCTGAGAAAGATATGCTAGAGCTGGCTGCGAAGTTTGCGCCGTATAGGTATGTGCATTGATACTTGTGCAGCTCGGATTCTGATGTCAGTAGGAGCTTGTTCATGTGGTATATGTGGCGAGTGACGGATGTTAATATTGCTGTGATGACTGCTTGAAGGGTGTAGACTGGATGTTCAGGTAGATCATTGGACTTTTGGATAGTATGTAGACTCTGCGATGACAGGGATATCTTGATTTTTCCACTGGGATGTAACATGAGCATTCATATGCTGATACTCACACGTGTAATCCTACTATACTCCACCTTAACCAAAGCGCGATCATGACCTACCTCCCGGAACAAGATCAAGCTACATCACCAACGACCTACGACCCCAAGAACAGCATAACGGACAACAACAACGATGAGTGAATTTGTACAGTATCCGTACACAGCTTAAGCCCCAAACCAAATCCCTTCTTCATTCATTCAATTAACGAAAAGCTCTCTCTCTCTCTCTCTCTCTCTTTCTCCCCGCCGAGCCGGACAGCAAGTGTGAATCTTAACCCCGCGCCCGTCTATAAAACCCCAGCGGCAATTCATTTTTGTTGTATCCCAGAACAACAATCGAATCTAGTTCAATGGATAGAATGGAGATGGAGATGAGAGACATTTACCGTCTGACGACGAGGGCGTCGAGGTCCTCGCGCTCCTTGTTCTCCTTTTCGATCTCGCGGATGATGGGGCTCAGGTATTCGACATCCTGTTTACCATTATTATTAGCATTGAGTGTGACATAGTGCTTGTAAGGCATATAGAGGAGATAAGTCCATCCAGTCCAAGCACCAACAAGCATCAAAGATGGGGACCCAGGTGGGTTACAAATCCCGCTCACGGGATTGGCCGATGCTTATTGCGGAGAAACTGGAACTGAACGGGCCATGAATTGTCAAGGGATGAAGTCGACTCACCTCGGAGGGCTTGGTCTGCTCAGCAGGGGGGAGGAGAGTGTGGGAGATGGAGCACTAAACGCGCGGTTGAGTTAGATGGTCCCTTGAGGTTTGTAAGTAGCTGTTTCGTGGGATTGGACGAACCTGGAATGCTCTGCGGATACGGAAGATACGGTCGTAGGCCTCCTTGGGAGGGAGACGCTTGAGAGCCTTCTGGACGACGTCGTTCTCCTCGGGGATCAGGTCATCAGCCCTGGTCAGTGTTAGTTGGATTGCTGGAGGTCGGTAGGTTGGAGGTATAAAGGGCTGATCCCGGACCAGCGGCGACCGATGTGATTTGGATGTAGGCATTGTTCCCGCAATTGAGGTAATCCAGATCATCCATGGTCTATGGTCGCTATGATCCGGCCCCAGAGAATGCTCACCTCAAGCCGAGTCTCCTGTAGCCGGAGGCATCGGTGTACCACTGGGCAATGGGCATCATCCAGCGCTTGAGCCATGGGCGCTTGACGATGTAGTTGGCGAGGGAGGGAGCGGACATGATGATTGATCCCGACGGTGGATGTGTTGGGGTCCAATTGACGGGGTGGTGTGGAGGGGAGGATCGCGAAATGTCAGTTCGAGCTGAGTAGGAGATGGCCCGACGTTGGAGATTGTGCAAAACGGAGGTTCGGCGGGTGACTTTCCCAAAAACATCCGATGTGGAGCCTGAGGCAGAGGTTTGATTCCGACACCAGGCGGTCGGTCCACGTGACGGCTATCTTACACCATGGCTGCCTCAGGCTGACCACCGCTTGGAGGCGGACAAACCGAGTGGACTCACTAAGACTCGACTCCACTCCACCGGACTGACTGGAAGACGACTAAGACCAACCTCCAATTCAATTCATCCCGTCCTCATCATTGCTCCGTCCTGTTCCGTCCGTCCTGATCATCCACGCCGGCGCGCTCCCATCTGCTCGGACTTCACGCCGGGGGTTCTTCGCCAAACTATACGTCTTCGGTTCGTTACTGGCTGGGCCTGCCGGTTATTACCTAGCCGTTGAACATTTTTCCCAGATCGTTTCCTTTCACTCCGATAGGGGAGCAGTGTTGCTCCTACAAACCCCGCCCTCGTCTGTGCTTCAGATAGGGCAACCTTATTACGCAACCTGGTCGAGAGATCTCTTCAATCCACTGTGTCGGGGTAGTTTTCTTTTCAACCAGTGCTGCCAACGACGTCACGCTCTCCCCTCCTCACCACGATTGGATCACGGTTCTTCTGGGTTCCGGAGCGAGCACCGATATGCTCGGATCCGGGAACCCTCGGTGATATAGTAGACGGATAGCTTACTGCTTGGGCGCTGGCTGGCAAGATGTTTTCTGAAGGGCATGGCTCTTCGGGGACGGCCGACGGCTCCCAAGAGCAGGGCACCACTTCGGACAGCCCGCCATCGTCTACCCTCCGTGTATCGGCCGAGTCTTCGTTCACCCCGACGTTTCGCGATCGCTTTGAGATGCTTTCTACGCGCGTGCCGGACTTCTACATCACTCCGTTTTGCGGCGCCAGTGCGGGTGTTGCGTCGGGGATTGTGACCTGCCCGCTCGATGTGATCAAGACCAAGTTGCAGGCGCAGGGCGGGTTCGCACGGCGACGGGGCAAGGCGGTTGAAGCCAAGACATTATACCGAGGCATGTTAGGGACTGGAAGAGTGATCTGGCGCGAGGATGGTATTCGCGGCCTTTATCAAGGGCTGGGCCCCATGCTCCTGGGATATCTGCCGACGTGGGCGGTCTATCTGGCCGTCTACGACCGATCTCGGGAGTATTTTTACGAAACGACTGGTGAGCTTGATGGTCTGGGATGTATGATGGTGGTGCTGACGTTGAACAGATAGCTGGTGGCTTTCGAGAGGTTACGCTTCGATAACGGCAGGCGCTTGCTCGACACTAGTGACGAATCCGATCTGGGTGATCAAAACACGACTCATGTCTCAAAGTCTCCGGGCGAGCAGCGAAGGCTACCGGGCTCCCTGGCAATACAACAGCACGTGGGATGCGGCTCGCAAAATGTACAAAAGCGAGGGCATCCGTTCGTTCTATTCCGGCCTCACACCAGCGCTGCTGGGGCTGGCGCATGTCGCCATCCAATTCCCGCTTTACGAATACTTGAAGATGGCATTTACGGGATATGGAATTGGCGAACATCCCGATACTGGCAGCTCGCACTGGATGGGTATCACGTCTGCGACATTCCTGAGCAAGATCTGTGCCAGCACTGTGACATACCCACATGAAGTGCTCCGCACACGGCTCCAGACACAGCAGAGGATATCACCGGCGTCGTCACCGGAAGAGATCTCGTTCCGCGGCGGGATTGACCATCCTCAGGACTGTGGCAGGCCTCCGGGTGCGGCCTCGTCGGATGGGATGCCCAACCGACCCCGGTACACGGGGATTATTCGCACATGCCAGACCATTCTGAAAGAGGAAGGCTGGCGTGCGTTCTACTCTGGGATCGGCACGAACCTGTTCCGGGCTGTCCCGGCTGCGATGACCACCATGCTGACCTATGAGTATCTGAAGAAGACCATAGGCCACATACAGCATGAGGGGGAGATGAAGCTGCAGATGCTGGAGGGTAAAGCGGAGGGTGGGATCTAATATTAGACGAGTGTCCTTACCGCGTTTCGAGCAGCGGCGTCATGTTTATGCTGGGCTGTCTCGCACCTCGTACCAGCGCTTTCTTTGTTTCTAGTCGTACATCGCGAGGATACACTATCATAGAGGACATTCATTACCTGTGCTGCCGATGCAGCCTGCACATTGTTCAGACATCCTCGGCACGGCGCCCGGTGCGGAGCTAGGATAGACCGACGATGCTCTGACATGTGAAGTTGCAGTTATGTCCTGTGATTCCTTGGTGGCTTAATTCTGAGCGTTCTTGTTTTCTTCGATAAACACGCAATTGCAATTGTAAATACAGTCTCTTCCCTCTGACACCTCTTTCCATCATACGAAGTAGAATAGACCGTAATCCGATTAAAAATCTCACCTAGCCAACCCATGAATGGGCCCTGCAGACATACATGCAGATGCATCCATCTCATCTTCCCCTCTTCCCGCGGCCATCCCATGACATCACCGGGAAAGTCACGTGAGCCACCCACACACTAAAACCGCGGCGAAATTCTCTGCTGGTTGTTTTCCACTCACCACCCCTGCCGGTCCTGGCTATATGAGGCCATATTAACTGGCAGTTGGTGTCATCCGCTCGATGATGTGTGATGCACATGCTTACGCCTACGATGTACCTTTCACCTGGTACTGTTTGCTTATTCTCGCGAAGAGCTGAAAAGCTTGTTTTGGTTTATCAGAGAAGGGGGAGGGGGAGTGACTATCATTTGATTCCATTTATATGATGAATAATTTTTAATGGTAGATCCGGTTTTCAAACATGGATATGATCATTGATACACTGAAAATTCTGATAATGGATTGATTGATATGGTTGTTTGGTTTTGGCTGTCTTCGATAGTTTGGTTGCTAGTTTAGTGTGGTTGAGTGGAATCATTCGGCAAAGTTTGAAGATATTTCGAACGTCCAGCGATCATTGTAGTTGTACAATACACCCTTCAAACACAATCAATTAGACCCCTTCTCCCTCTCCAGTGCTTGCTGCACCCATGAAGACTGCGTCTTTGTCCTCTTCGGCCGGGGCGTGGTGGTGGTACTTGAAGCGGATTGTGCCTCACGACGAGCGGTATGAATCGAGCTGATGCAGTAGGATCCCAGGAGCAGTGCCATGGTGAAGGCAGCTATAGGGGCATTTAAGGACTGTCCATGGCTCAGGTTAATATGAGTATTGTAACACTACGAATAATCATGCTGCTTCTTGAGAAATCTATACTGTCATGACAACTACACATCTCAAGAAAGAAAAGACTCACCCCCGATGATCGGCCTAGAGTCTTTCCGGCCATCCTTGATTCTCTTGTACCGGGAAACCCGTGCATTTGTTGTTGGCTAGAAGAGCAGCTCGACCACCGCAGTCCGTATACTAGTCCGTAAGCCCCGGGCCGGGATAATCCGAGGATTATCAGATGGAGGGCGACCCGATAAGCCCATCCTTACGATACACCCGCCGCGGTTCTTCGTACGGCTTGGTAATCGCGCCTGCAGAAGTTCCCGTTGGCCGAACTGCCGGGCTCCAGCACGCGGACCCAGAATCCTGACCCTGACAACCACCAGATAACAGCCAGCTCAGGAAGAACTTGAGAACGTGTTCGGACATCAATCAATCAGAGCTCTCCCCTTCTCCAGTCTCCCGACGAATAACCGCCCTACGCACATACCCACCGGTTCGCCAACGTCATACCGTATCTCCGAGGCCGGTCTCCGCGGAGGCGACGGGGTTTCTGGAAATTGCCTAGCGCCGGTGAATAAGACGGCCTAGTCGAGCCCCCCCCAAGAAACCATAATTAATCAATCGCAACTATCAATCTTTCATCACATCACTTCTCTTCTTCCCCCACGCCGTCACCATCTTCATCCCAATACTCAAATACTTGTTTCTTTAATCATTAAATCTACTCTCCTCACTCACACACACCATGTTCCGTCGTCTTGCTACCGTTGTTCCTCGCTCGGGTGTGCTCGCGCCTCGCAGCATCACCCCGGCCGTCTCCGGCATCCAGCAGACCGTGAGAGCGACTGCTGCTCCCCAGCAGCGCAGAGGATACCATGAGAAAGATATGTTCCTGTGATTCTTTAAACCAAATAAGGAAAATACTGACTTTCCATGAACTGTTGGACCACTACTCCAACCCCCGTAGGTACCTCCATACATTTATCCCTCGACAGCCCCGACATCATATCCATCCCAAACCACGCAGCGCACCCATCCCCACCCAGCACACACAACAATACTGACGAAAATAACAGGTAACGTCGGCTCCATGGCCAAGTCCATCGACGTTGGTACCGGTCTCGTCGGCGCCCCGGCCTGCGGCGATGTCATGAAGCTCCAGATCCGCGTGGACAAGGACACCAACAAGATCAGCGACGTCAAGTTCAAGACTTTCGGCTGCGGCAGTGCCATCGCTAGCTCGAGTTATTTGACTGAGTTGGTCCGTGGAATGACCCTTGATGAGGCCGCCAAGATCCGTAACACCGATATTGCCAAGGAATTGTGCTTGCCTCCTGTTAAGCGTATGTCACCTGCTTTTCACTATATTGGGAATGGGAAACAAGACTGGAATAGAGGTAGAAATGTTGTGAGATGGAATATACTGACAGATTATATAGTCCACTGCTCCATGCTCGCCGAAGACGCCATCAAGTCCGCCATCTCGGATTACTACACCAAGAACCCCCGCGCCCAGAAGACCGATCTGTCGGGTACGGGCGCCTCGATCCCTCAGGTGCAGGTGGAGATGGAGCAGACTAGCAGTGCTACTGCCTAGATCTCCCACCTCCTACCAGATACCACTTCTAGCTTGAAAATTGAAAAATTCAAACCGATGAAAAAAAGGATGCAAAAGTCGAAGACTCGGATACGGATACGGATACAGATACCATGATTCCCGCGATTGATTGATTGATTGATTGAATACCGGAGGATGCAGAATGATATACTGCAGTGAGTGCAGTGGGATGAATGAGCGTGATAAAATGGACGGACGGATGGATGGATTCCCACAAATAGGTTCCTGACAGGACTCGGAATTTTCTTACTTTTCTTTTGTTCTCAATAATGATGTATAGCATTTCACTTACTCCAATTTCTGCTCTTTTTTTCCTCCTCAGCAAAGCAATACAAGACAAGCACTAAGTGTAATGGTTACCCCCTGATCGATTAAATATACACAATCCAACAGGACTTAAATGAGAATACTCTCTACTTAATACATATACCACTAGTATTTCCATTCACCCAATAAAACAATCCTAATTTAATAGATATACACACTACCAAGAACACGGAATAGAAAAGTGTTATCTGATTCGCCACTTCATTGACATCATGCCACCCCCCCTCCCCATGTCATGCCATATACTCGTATGACATAAGAAATTCATTTTAATCTGATAAGCAAACTAACCAACGATACGGGAGTAAATGTCTGCATGGGGTTTCTCTCAAGGTACTTACCTACCTAGGGACCTGTAAGGCTGAGATTGACTAGTGAATTAAGATTAAGATTATTCCTAGCTTGATCTTCTTACCTTGCAGGGTCTAGTTGCGTAGATAAATTCTCATGTGCAGGTTTTCTCGCAAGGTACTTACCTATTACCTGGTTTGTTCTGTTTATGTTTACGTTTTAACTTGCCTCCTGTTAATGTGCTTAGCTATTTAGATACCTGGGTAGTAGTATAGGTAGTATTCTGGTCGTAATATTGGACAGGCTGTTATGTATGTTTGTATATATGCGTACAAGAATGCAGGAACTCGTCCAGGGAATTCTATATGAATGAATAACTGAAGGTAAGGTAGGTGAATAAGTATACAGCTTCTTTTAAACAAACCACACAACAGAACCAGATCAAGTCTAATCAGGGGTCAACCACAACTTTGCAAAAAGAGAAGGGAAAAAACGCCATGCATAACACCACATGCATGCAGCCATGCCATGCCATGCCCTCTAGTCAAATCAATTACTTATAGAAAATGAGGAAAGGTAAGGAAAGAAAGTGATGAATATACAGAGGTCAATCACACCAACCCAAATCGACTCTTCAGCGCCAAGAGCGTCTCATAAACCGACAACTTCAATTCCACGCGTAGATACCCCGTCCAGGCGCAGAGGAACCGCCAGAAATTCCGCGGCCGGAGGAGTCCGCCAGTCTCGTGAACCGAGTCTATTTGTTCTTCGAAGACGGTGCGGGTGGCGTAGCGGGCGAGGATGAGGAAGGTGCGCATGGGGCCTTGGCGGGTGTGGAGGTTTTCGTCGAGACTGCGGGCTGGTCGTTGTTAGAGATATTGTTTCAGGGAGGAAGGAAAGGGGGGGGACTTACTCAGGTCGTTGGTCTTGAGGATCAATAGGATGATCCGGGGTACTTGGCCCAAGAGCTCAACTAGTTGTTGTAGGAGCCCATCGGCTAGAGAGCCAGACATACTGTCTCGCTCTGCTGATGTCCGGGCTGAGGTAATATCCTTGTTCTTGAGCACCATGTAGTCGCGGCCGGTGATGGCGCTGGCGAAGAGAGGAAACTGTTCGTCTGTGATGCCGGCGACCTTGCGCGCGTACTCGCGCATGCGAGGCAAGTCGGATTCGATCACAGCCAGCCAGAGCTTGGCGTAGTTGCGGCGCAGGTCCTGGGGAATGTCGCGGTACAGACCGTGATCGTAGAGGATGATGTCGAAGTTGTGCCGGCGGCGGGTGGGATTCGGGCGGATGGCAATGTTGCCACCGTGGGGATCGCAGTGCAGGGGCGCGTTGTCACCGAAGATCATCTCGTTGAAAATGTGTGCCAGGGCAGCGGAGACTTCGTCGCGGTCAATGTGGTTCGAGTCGAGGAATTCCAGGTCGTCGGGTCGTCGTCCGGAGATGAACTCCATGACCAGGATACGTTTCTGAGCCCACATCACTGACCAGCGTTAGTATGCACATTCAGACGAACGGAACCCAATTGCAAACCTTCAGGAATAACCAACGGGGCATCCGAGTGCTTCTTAAAGTACTCGCTCGCCCGCGTAGCATTCTCGGCCTCCATCCGGAAATCCAGCTCCTGGGGCAGAGACAGATCCATTTCCCGCGAGAGCCATTCCAGATCGTATTCCGGGAAGAACTGCTTCAGCATCGAAAAGGTAAACCGAGTCAACGCCAGATCCAAGGGCACCCATTCCGCCAGCGCCGGATGCTGCACCTTGACCGCGACCTTTTGACCCGTTTCCTTCAGTGTACCGATATGCACCTGCGCCAAAGAAGCAGCACCAATGGGTTCCGGATCGAAAGAGGAGAACAGCTCGTCGATGCGACGTCCGGTATCGGCCACGAACATTTGCTCAATAGATTCAATCGACGACACGGGGCATTTGTCCTGGAGGGGGATGAAAGTTGTGGTCCATTCCATCGGAAGCAAATAACCCATGCTGCTCAAGTGTTGTCCCAGTTTGATAAAGATCGATCCATTCTTCTCGAGCACCCGTAGAGTCCGTTCCGCGCAGCGTTTGTGACAGGCTCGAATCGCTTCGCTCCGTTCCTCCGGCGTGGAGGTTTCTTGCTTGAGAGTTACCCGGTAGCTAGCCTACATGAGCATTTTGCAATGAGAATAGACAGATTGTGTTGCGGCACTTACTCATTAATGCAAACCGCCAATGTGCCCACCACTCTTCCTGTCCTCGCCGCCGCACGGTAGATATGCTGGACTTGATCCGAGAACACTACCGCTCCGACAACGATTGTACCTCCAATCACAGCATATTTGATGACTCTGCGGCGCGATTGACCCGACCCTGACTGTTTCCTGTCATGTTGTTCTGCTTTGGCCGACTCCAGTAGCGGAGACGTGCGGGTGGCATAGGTGGCCTGGGGTACGGACGGGGCGAAACGGCCGGTGAGGCGCTGCGAGTGTACCGAGGGAGCTGTAGTCGAGCTGGAGATCAATCGACGGCGTAGCAAAGTTGTCGGAGCAGCATGGGCTGCAGAGACAGCCAGAGAAGGCTTCGAGGATCGTATGACCGCCGCGGGATCAAAATTGCAAGCCCGCAGCGGAATGCGGAGCGGCGCCCTCATCCCGAACCAACAACGCCGTCTGGAAGCGACCACAAGTCGAGAGCAGCAGTGGACCGGACGGCGTGATCATCCGTGCCAGCACGAAGCCCTCGAGGACGAATGAATGTAGGGGGAGAACTGGAGGGGGTTGCGGCGGCGAAGTTGGCGGAGTGGCCGCGGCGCATTTTCGTCGCACTTCCTGGCCGGAGCCGATCATCCCCGTTGCCGCCACCTCGATTTTGAGCCCGACACTACAACTACATCTGCCTATGCACGATGGGCAACCCAAGATTCAAATGTATGTTATCACGAATATCTACATGGGCCACTCTTCCGGTACCCGAAACCAGCCTGAGATCCCATCCCATCCCGCTGGTCATCCCAGCGTGGAACCCACAAATGAACGTATACACAGTAAAGCAACAATCCCAATACTCCATCCTATGCAATGCAATTACACGGTACCGATCCTGCTAGCCTTCCCCTATAAGGCCCAATGCTATTATCACCTGGACCAAAGAATGTTCAAGCGCCCCAATCCGCATCAGTATGCGTCGGCCGCCGGCGTTGAGGAAGGATGGACCGTCGACGAGACAGCGAGCTTGATGGCCGGGACTCTTCCTCGGCCAAGAGATCTACTTGGGATAGCCTGTTTGCCACGCCTCGCGACAGCCGGTTTCTCGATGGTCCGGCGCTTCCATTCAGCCCGGCTGACAGAGCAGGCCCCGTCCCATCTCGGCTTCCGGGTCGCAGTGCCAGCGCGGAACTGCTGAGAGAGGGCCGCGGGTGCCGCTGGCTTTCCCGCCCATCGAAGTAAGCCTTCGGTTGACTGAACCGATTGATCTGTGGGGTTGTTGGGGCGGACTGGTTCGCAAGGAAGCCGGGTGGTGTGGTAGAAGTGCTCTTGCGCCTCATGCCGGGTTTGCGTTTCTCGAGGCTGAACGCTTCACTTTTCTCATTGGACTGGATCAATTTGCCAGCCATATCCCGGACCAGGATGGCTGGGTCGTGCTCTAGTTCTCGGATAGCCTCCAGAAGACCGTATTTCGCCAGCAGTCCGCCTTGCTCTTCGCTGGAATCGCAGATGCTCGATATAATACGCAGGAGGTTCAACCGGACCGCAGCCTTGTTATGGTGTAGTTTCTGTCCTATCCTCATGAACAAATCGGGCCGCGCGAACGTCGAGGCAATCGGCGGACTCAGTCTCAGAAGTTTCTGCAGCGGTTCGAGGATGTTTTCAAAGGCATTCGCCTTGGACACTGTCAAGCATCGGACAATGGAATCCGTAAAGGACACCTTGTCGTAGCGGTTGTCCAAGAGGTGTTCCTCGACCTTGGCCGTTTCTTCCTGGAGCCTGCTCAGGGTTAGCACGAGCCGAC
Source organism: Aspergillus ibericus CBS 121593 (assembly GCF_003184845.1). Taxonomy (NCBI): domain Eukaryota; kingdom Fungi; phylum Ascomycota; class Eurotiomycetes; order Eurotiales; family Aspergillaceae; genus Aspergillus; species Aspergillus ibericus. The sequence continues at coordinate 758,316 of NW_020292100.1, read as the reverse complement.
GCTACAAGACAATAATACATACCAAGTGAAGATAGCGTCCAAAGCGGTCACCTGCCAGTACGGATCCGAGAGCAGAGATATGTAAAAAGCCAAACCCTTGTTGCGCCACAGCTCGCGGCGTCCGACTTTTCCAGAATGCGCCATGTCACAGAGAATTGGCAAAGCAAACTCCTTGAGCGGCCGTTCGGTTTTGACGATCTTCTGAAGAAGCGGCACAATACCGTTCAGAGCCGCGTCCTCTTGGCGAGACTTGTTCAGACGACACATGTTGTAGATGGTGTTCAGGATCTGATTGGAGACCTCGCGGAAGTGTGGCCGCTTGATAGTCGACCTCAGCAAGTCCGTCAGCACATCGATGGCGTTGGAGTTCTGAAGAGAGTCGAGAGTGGTGGAAAGCATCGACAGGTTCTTGATGAACTTCAACATGGTGATCTGGTGCACGGGTGTCATCCTCTTAAGCTCTTTCAAGACCCCTACAGAGACGTTAGCAGCGTATCGGTAAGAATGGAAGTGGTCCGTACTATGCAGCACTGTCCGCTCGGCCACCATCACCTTGACATGATTCTCGGCCTGCGAGAAGATGAAGAAGATGTTCGCAATCCTGCCCTCTACAATCTCAGCCAACTCGCCCTCTTCGTCCAAGACTCGGCTCAAAACGAGTGACAAAGGATCCAAGACAGAGTTGCGAGACAAAATTCTGCAAAAGTCATTCTTGGGCGTCGAACCCTGTAGGTCAAAAACACTCCAGATTCCGTTCACTCCAATAAGAACCAGATCGCGTTCATCTTCGTAGTCATCTTCCAAGAACTCGACCAAAACGTTAAGACCTCCTGCACTGACAAACATCTGCAGTGTCAGGGTGGATGTTTGATACATCTGCTGCACGAAGGCTGCAGCTTCCAATCGTATCTCTCGCGGGTACTTCTTGGCCGCAAACTCGTTAATAATGGGTATACCTCCCACGAAGCAGAGGTTTTCCTGGATCTCGTAGTCATTGAAGATGATGGCGTTGACAATCCGCAACAAGCACAGGACAATGTCCCGGCGACGGCACATATCGAGGATTTCTAGAATAGGTAGCATCCCGTGCGCGCTCATGATGATATTCTTCGTCTCGGGAAGATCGCAAAAGACGGTCAGCAGCTGATCGGAAATTTCCCCAAGCACGTCCTCGTCCTGAGAAGTCTTGAGAGAGCTGACAAGACCCTCAACTTGACCCCGTAGACGAGCATACTTGTCACGCGCAATGTTGGCTTCCAGATCCATCTCATCGAGTCCTTCTTCGAGCTGAGCGAACGGGTCGTCCTCGTCGTCTTGGTCGCCAAGCCACGAGTTGTTCGATAGCTTGGAGTTTAGCATCAGCGTACTCCGATCGGAGCTTTCATCGCTTTCAGACTTGTCGAGGGCAACCTCATCGGCCCCCAGAATATCAGAAAAATCCTCATCGCGTTCGTTCTCCGCGAATTTCTGGATTTCAATAGCTGACCGGTGACGCTTGACAGATATGCGTTTCCGGAGCTGGGGCTGATGATCTTCCTCACGCTCCGGCGATGCTTGATACCGGACTACTTCCTTCGAAGGAGAGGGGGCTGACACATCGCTGTCTTCCTCCTCAATCTCCTGAGACTTGTTAGCAATTACATGAGATATCACTGAGGGTTAAGCTTACTTGGAAAGCACTTAGTTTAGAATCCAAAACATCTTCGTTTGCAGAGATAAGATCGGAGTAATCCTCAACCGAGTTTTCCTTGAAATACGACGTCGGGCGCTGCGGTCTTAATGGTGGCACCGGGGTCTGGAGAATCGGCACATTAGAGTGCATCGCAGCTATTGGAGTCTTTGCCTGGGGTGGCATGTTCTCCCCAGTCGGTTTAGCCGAATAAGGACGGATTGTCCGCAGAGGATCTGATTCACTAGGTTGCTGAGTAAAGGGATCGTCAAAGTCGTCGAAGCCGTCATCTGACCTCAAGACTGTACCATCAAGCGATGCGAAAGCCTTCAACTTTTCCGAGGAAAGCATGCCACCAAAGTTATCCTGCGGTCGAAGGTGAGGCAGCTGTAATGCGCTGGGGGAAATCGCGGTAGCAAAGTCATCATCCCAATTGTCTTCTTCCGTGGAGTCCGGAGAGCGAAATCGATCTGTCACATGCTTGGAGACCGGGCTGGGGAGGATGTCTTTCGTTGGCGTGTACCGAGATGGTGCCATCTCCGGGCGCAAAGGAGCAGTGCCTTGAGCATCATACCTGTACGGTTTCCGTAGGGTTCCAGAGTCGGGAGAACGGAGGGCTTCGTTCCATTCCTGGACACTCTTGACCGCTTCCTCATATTCGGTGGATTTCTTGGGAACCACGGAATCGGACCTGCGAGCATTGACTATCCAGGGGTGTTTAAGGAGCTTCCTCGCGGAGACACGGAGGTTCGGGTCCTTTTGGAAACATTGCATCAAGAAGTCTTTGACAGCCTGGGACCAGTCAGACGCGGAAAATCCAGAGCAAGGGCGAGACTTACCGGAGAAGCACCCTGGGGAAGAGGAGGGTGATCGTCATTGACAATACGGAAGAGAGCCGGCATGGGCTGGAGACTGTAATAAGGAGGCTTTCCCTCCAGAAGCTCGATCACGGTACAACCAAGACTCCAGATATCCGAAGCGGTCGTGGCGCCGGAGAGTTCAATCACTTCTGGGGCCATCCAGTAGGGCGTCCCCACAACGCTGGATTCACTCAACCCGGTGGTTCTGCTGGCTACACCGAAATCTGCAAGCTTGACAAGACCTTCTTTCGTGGTGAGGATATTGGCTCCTTTAATATCTCGATGTATGACACCTTGCTCATGCAGATACAAGAGACCATGGAGGACCTGGGACATGTAGAGCCCGACCAAGTTTTCCGGGAAACGACCAAAGTTCTTTGCGATGGAGTGTAACGAGCCATTTTCACAATATCTATCCCGGTTAGCTACATGTACTGTTGCTAGCACTCGGCGGGACTCACTCAAGTATGATATTTAGAGTTTCCACAGACTTCACGAATCCCTGGTACTTGACAATATTGGGATGCTGCAACCAAGGTCAGCTCAGGAGGTACTCCGGCGGTAGATATCGCATCTTACATCCAAGTTCTTCAATAGATCAATTTCCAACTGTCGCATAGCATTAGCAATAGCCCTCACCGACCGCGAGCAGAAAGGGATACCATTATCACTCGTAGTTCACTCTTTGGCAGATCTGCCAATTTAATCTGCTTCACAGCGACGGTTTCACCGGTATTCCAATTCAGTGCCCTATACACCGACCCAAATGCGCCTTTACCCAGGCAGTCGCCCAATTGCTTCATGCAGCCAACGTTAGCGACTTATGCCAGGGGCCAAAGGGGCTGTGTCCGTACATAATCCTTGAGTTCCGCGACATCCTTCGCGGAGGACTTGACTACCCTATCATCCTTTGGCTTATCCTGTTTCGACGGGCTGGAGCCGAGTCTCGTGAGTCGTGTTTTGGCCGGAGTGCCAGGCGTCTTGGAAGGCGGCAGCCCCTCACTGGCTTCGCTGGATCGGGAGACCATTGTCGCGCGGGTGGATCGAGATCGATCCCCTTTCGTATCGAGGTCGCTTATCTTAATCACTTGTCTCCGACAGTCGTAGGCTCAGATGGCGAGGGGACGGGTGGAAAAGGCAGGCGCCAGGGGACCGATCGGATCGTTCATGTCAGCACGATCTAGGAGGCAGCGATAGATCCTGTTAGTGAATTCCAGACACATCTTAGGATGCCTAGAGAAAGAGCCGAGCTGAATCCCGCCAGCGTATGGCATGATCATGGGTGGTCAAAAAACATACAGAATGGATCCTTATTCTCGCACCCAGAGAGCCGCGTCCGCTGCACGCGTCTCTACACATCGAATTTCCCCTCCAAAAGCGAGACCGATCTTCAGCTGGTTAGTGAGACTCGCGGATTCCGACTGGGGTATTGCGAAAGGGCCGAGGAGGTGTCACTTACAGTGTGCCTGCCGGAGCAAATGCAGGCCAGGCGGGTGTTTTGAACTTTCCTTTTCGCTTTTCTCCACAGGCCACCAGCTGGCTTGGGCCATGACGCAGCGCCCGGCCGCTGCTGTATCTCCGATCAGCCTTATCAGACCCGATCCAGCAATGCTTGGAAATAAACTTATAGTGTCAAGTGCGTAGAACATCGCAATATACGTTCCCATCTGAGTTTTTACGGTAGTGGTCTACAACAGTCCTCAGAACAACAATGCGTTTCCATTACTCATGCATGCTATATACAGATACGCCAAAACGCTGCGGATGAAGGGTATCTCTGTCGGTAGAGGCATTTTACTCGTTGTCGTAATTTATGGTTATTTTTTTCGCCTCGCGGAGAAGACGGAGAACGTCTGACGCCAGATAAAGACTGCCAGCGATGACCAGCGGGCCGCCACTGGCTTCCTCACAGGCCCAGTTGATAGCGGCGGGGATGTCGTCCCCAAAGGTCTGGACTGGCCCGATTCCTGGAATTGACTGGACACACGATGCTACCTCCTCTGGATCATTTGCCTTGACCCACGGCATACCATCAACGAGGCCGAATGCGGTGATCGCGACTCGGTCGCCGGCCTTGATGATCGAATGAAACAAGGATTCGATATCCTTGCCGCGGGACGCCGCGATAACCCAGGTGACATTCCCTTGTGGACGTAGTTTGCGGTCCACATATTCCCCGAGGACTTCAGCCGACTGAGTATTGTGCGCGCCGTCCAGCAAAACTGGCTCCTCACGGGCTGCCAACGGTTTTAAGACAAGATTCTGTAGGCGCCCCGGCCACTCCACCTTGGACAGTTGCGGAACGAGCGCATCGACATCGATCTCGGGACGGAATCGGTGCAGGGCAACTTTGAGCGCCGAAACGGCACAGGTCATGTTTGCTCGCTGGTGAGGCTGTAGATCGAGGGTAGCGAAGAGCTGGCTAAGCGACGGCGAGTGATGATCCGGCGCATCAGGGCGTGTGTAAACCGCATCGATCTTGAGTTCCTTGACGCGATCTTCGATAGTTCGGATCACAGCCGGCGAGTTGGTGCCATCAATCACACATGGAACACCCGGCTTCAAGATCCCCGCCTTTTCCTTTGTAATTTGTTCAATGGTATCGCCAAGCAGGGACTGATGGTCCAGGCCAATCTTCGCGATGACCGAAACCAAGACGTCAGTCAAGATGTTGGTCGCATCCAGGCGACCGCCCATGCCAACTTCAACCACCCCGATATCGACCCGCTCATGATTGAAGATCTCAAAGGCAGTGGCAGTCAACAGCTCGAACTCACTTGCGCCGATACCCAGTGTTTGATCTCGGAGCTTGACTCTCGCTTCGATCTGCCGGAAGAGCGACTCTTGAACGACCTTCTCGCCGATGGTGATACAATCCCAGCGGTCAATCAGATGAGGGGAGGTAAAGCGACCGCAGCGGACTCCGCCAGCCGACAACAAATGCGACAGGTAGGCGCTGATCGAGCCTTTGCCATTGGTGCCAGCAATATGGATGGCCTTCCAGGTCAGCGGAGTCTGCTGGAGTAGGCGGACGATCCGACTAAGGCCGAGTTCAATCATGCTCCGACTGTGTGATGGTGGATGAATAGATAGGGACGATCCTCATGATCAGGAGGCGACGAGGAGTGAGAAAGTCATGGAAGCAGCGGTGTTATCTTCGAGGCTCCAGAAAATGGCGCCGATCTGGAGTTGCCCGCGGGATTCGGCAAGATAATCGGAGAGCTGTCAGGTGCCCGATAAGGATTGGTGCCTTAAGATGCCTGAGGCATGAAAACGCGAGGGAGATACCCAGCGCCCGTTGCCACCGGGTCGCAGCGATGAGGTAGTGTCGAGTTGGTCCATGGAAAAGTCAATTGCATTCAATAGGATCAATCGCTTTGTAGGGTGAAACCTCATCCGACGGTGAATAATGGACCACCACACGGGCAAGACTCGCGCTGTACTCCAAACTACGCAGGTGACCATGGCGCCACCTCATCCAGCCACCCAGCCAAAATGCCCCAATGTTTCGCAGAAGAACCCGCGGCGCTACGCCGGGAAGCCTCAGGCGCGAAATCTCTTCGCCTCCGCTTTTTACCCTTAGGAGGAAAACCAAGTCTCGCCCTTCTCCATCAACAACTCGCCTGGTCGCTGTCCCCGCAATCTGGCCGCCCCCCATTTAAAGACTCGCGTCACTCCCGTTGTCTGGATGTGGCGTCTTTTTTTGATCCCAATCCGCCTGGACAGTCTCGCTCTTGTCTTCTAATTCTCGCCATGGGTATTCCGTGAGTCCGCCATTATCTGCTGTCGCTGTCGGCACTCTACGCGCCGCTTCATTGCTTTAGCGCGCTGTCATGACTGACTGACCTCTGCAGATTGTTCTGTGAGGCTTCCTCCACCGATGCTCCGAAGAACAATTTCGCCAAAGATCCATGTGCCGCTGCACGCTCCGCAATCCGTCGCCAGGCCACGGTTCGTCGGCCTTCGCGTTATGGCTCCGCCTTGCGCAGCGCAACTCTCCGATCGCCTTTCCCCCGTCCGCTAGCGGATGAGATTGAGCGCGAGGCCAATGGATTGCAGCGTCATGTACGATCGCCGCTGTCGAACTCCAGCACCGCCGACGACGCGTTCGATCTGACCAGCGGCCTCCTGGACTCCAGCAGACGCGAAGCGGGCCAGCGACTGTTGAGCGACGCGCTCCGTCACGGCCGGCCCGGTCAGCGCTTGAGGATCCCACGCAGTTCGGCCTTGCCCGATATATACCACCGCCCGCCGCCGGGTAATGACGCAAACCGGCCAGATCAGGCCCATCCCCCATTCACACCGCGGTTTGCTCCTGCGATCGCATACCATAGGACTGCATCTCCGCAAGCGCACCCCGATGGCGCCCGTTTGTCACCGTTCATTCGAGCAGAAGGCTTTGGAGGGGAAATCTCGATCGCGGCGACCACCTTGCCTTCCCTGCGACGAGTCGGGGAACGATCGATCACTGAGGCCAACCGTCCCAACCGCGAGTCTGCTGTTGATGGTCTTGGCGATCGACAGAGAAGCCTGAGCCCGGATGACGACCATGCCAACGATGCATGGGAGACCCTTCTTACCACGATCACGCCGGACACCAACCTGCCCAGCGCCGATTCCTCCTTCACTTCTGCGTCTGCCTCAGGAACGAATGCCTCGACCATTGGGACGGCCCGAAGCTCTGCAACCTCGTTGCAAAGCATGACCAACCCCATGGACTCGGGCGCGGGGACTGTCCAAATGCTTCTTGATCCTTATCCCGAGTTCCTAAATCCGTGTGACTATCCCAGCTCGAGCGAATCGGATAGTGATTCCGAATCGGGGATTTCTCACCAATCGTTGTTCCGGCGGTACCGTCGCATCCGCCAGATGGAGTCCCTGAGACGGGCCCAGCACCTGCAGTCGACGATGAGCAACCAGCCTCCGATTCCTACCATTTCCTTTGCCTTTTCCGACTCCTCTTCCACCGACTCCGACCTGCAGCAGATGCAAGCCATTCTCGACCGACTTGCTCGGCGGGAGGATATCCCGGATGAGTGGTGGGCGGCAGCTGGACTGTCGCGCACGCTTGGCCGCCGGCTCGGCATACCTGACGACTCTAATGACACGGATAGCGTGGATGGGCCTCTTCGGCCGAGGTGATTGGTTACTTTCTAGCAATGTGTTAGATACCAAGCTGTTTTGGTCATTGTGCTTTAGCGGGAATTTGTTTGGCGTTGGGTATATCAGCGGAATTGAGGGCAGGAAGTCCGTTTCGGATAGGATGTTGATCGGTATGATTGGAACTATGTACTCATATTGTCTGGATTGAATATGCTTGAATCGGAGGATCATGTTGTGTTGATGCGTGGCTACGTAACGTGGAGTGCATGTCAGGACATGTGACCATGCATTGGCGTTCCTCTGACAGCAGGCACCGGACTATCCCGCCCGTCAACCAAACCCTGTTCTTTCAGCGGTCATCCGTAGTATATAGTATATCAACTAGTGGAGATGGTATCGTTCGCGGCTGTCACTAGTTACTCCAGATTCTGTAGTCATCAAAACCGTGCCTGGTCCCCTGTGACGTATGCTGGCCCGGCCAGAGTCCATGCGAGGGTCCACTCTGACGACAGCCCCGCCGACTTATTTATCCATCGGCCACCGAGCTTCACGGCCATCCCGCATCCAGACCTCTGGTGTTCAGTATCGCTACACCGCTTGACCGACTCATCTCAGGGATCAGCATATCTTCGAGTCAGATTCCTAGAAGCATCCCAGTTTTGCAGCACAGGCCGACCACAAACCTCCTCTCGATCCTCTAATCCCTCGATTGATTTACCTCTATCTGCACATACCCCAATCTCCATCCATCCCATCCCGTCCCATCCCATATCATATCAGCGATCCACCATGGACGACCAAGTCAACCGCCTCGTCGACAAGATCTGGAGTACGTCCCCTTCCCCCTCTCCGTCCCTAATCCGACGACGACCACCAAGACCACCAATTAACCACCACCCCACCAGACAAACTCCAACTCACCCCCCCAAACACCCGTCTCCTCATCGCCATCAGCGGCATCCCCGGCTCAGGCAAAACCGAACTCGCCCTGACGATGTCCAACCGCATCAACCAACACCACCTCCGTCTCCACCCCCAACTCCCCCAAATCGCCACCCACGTCCCAATGGACGGCTACCACCTCACCCGGCGACAACTCTCCGCCATGCCGGACCCCAACTACGCACACTCCCGCCGCGGCGCGGCCTTCACCTTCGACGGATACAAATTCCTCACGCTGGTGCAAGCGCTCCGCGAACCCATCACCATGGACACGCAGAGCTTGTTCGCGCCAAGCTTCGATCACGCGGTGAAAGATCCGGTGGATGATGATATTGCGATCCCGGCGTCGTGTCGGGTGGTGTTTTTTGAGGGGAATTATTTGAGTTTGGATCAAGAGCCGTGGCGGGATGCGGCGGCGTTGATGGATGAGTTGTGGTTTGTGGAGGTCGAGTTTGAGGTCGCGAGGAAGAGGTTGGTGAGGAGGCATCTTCGGGCGGGGATTGCGGGGGATGAAGGGGAGGCGGAGAGGAGGGTCCAGGAGAATGATTTGGTCAATGGGAGGGAGATTGTGGAGGGGAGGTTGGGGGTTCAGGAGGTGGTGGTGAGTCGGTATGATCCTGCTTGGGATGCGTGAGGTTCGTGATGTGGGATGATGTGGTGGGATGGATTTATGATTATTGCCTGGATACGTGGAATGGGCCTTGTGGGGTTTTGAGCACTTGAGTGAATTAGCAGTTACAGATATGCATTAGATCGGATACAGCAGATATTACGATGCAACGGAGGATAGATTTTATTCGAGCAATACCTTCCATCTTTCAAAGATTATCGATATGAATTCCAGTACTACTAAGTAGTACATGTTGTTCCCTTTCGAGTCTTACCGGGCAGAATAACCCTGTGTTAGACACACATTTCCTTGACCCACAGAACCTATTTTCTTATGACTGTTGAGTGATCGTAACAAGTATCCTTGTTACATTACAGAAATATCTCCAGTTGAGACTAATCTCATTTCCGATGCAATTTCCATGATAGTGAGTCTCCTGCATAAGTTCATCTCTCGAGTCATTCATTTTCCTCATTACGGTTTGTCCTGGACACCCTCGAACATGCACTGTCACTTCAAAGTGATTCCCGCAAATCATAACCCAGTAGATTCATGATCGTCCCTTCATATCCGGCTCGATGCGAGCTGTACATCCTATGGCAATCTCGCCTTGCCAGCCTTCTGGCTCGCAGCCAGCGCAGCCGACAACCCATACTGCGACGCAACCCCATTAATGCGGTGTGTCGTGTTGAGGTTCTTCACCACAACGAACTGGTAGCAAGTGGCGCTGCCTTGGCGAGAAGCAATGACAGACCAGGCCAGAAAGAGTTCCCAGATCTATTACCGTTAGATGCATTATCACGTTTAAAGAAGGCTGCACATACTCTGTACCACCGCTGACCGTATGTGGCCTTGATCGTCTCGGCGTTTCCGAGCCAGTTCCGGTACCATCTCCAGAGGGTGCCCGAGTAGTGGACTCCGACGGTGTCGATACTATTGTTCCGGGTGTCAGTTCTTGTATTTGGAATTAAGGAAAGAGGAAAGGGGGGGGGGGTTACCTTTTGATCTCAAATCCAGCCCGCTCCAAAGCCAGCACATAGTACCACAGCGGAGTGGAAGCATCAGCGCCACGGAAAATGTACTTGTTCAGATACAGACCCCAGATGAAATCCTCATACTGCCACGCCTGCCGAAGACCCGACAACTGGACATACATGGCGCCATCATCCTTGAGCATATCGTAACATTGACGGAAGAAGGTCGACAATTTGCGGACGCCCACATGCTCGCCCATCTCAATCTGGCTGATTTTATCATACTGCGTCCGGGGAATATCCCGATAATCCATGCACAAAATCCGACTCTGTGACTCGGGAACCCCGGCAGCCCGGAGAGCATCATTTCCCCAGGCGGTCTGATGTTCCGCGATAGTGAGCCCGGTGACTTTGGCCTTGTAATTGAGACTGGCAAACTTGGCGAGTGTTCCCCATCCGCAACCAATGTCCAGCATGGTCTCGCCTTCTTTCAGGCCAAGTTTCTCGCACACAATCGCCAGCTTGTTATCTTGCATTTCCTCGAGAGTTTCCTCCCGACTCGGGTCAGAGATGATACCAGAGGTGTAGACCATCCGAGGACCGAGAAACCAGGCGTAGTGATCATTGCCGAGGTCGTAATTGGGACGAATTTGCTCCTCATCTTGGGATTTCGTGTGGAAGAGGACATCCCTCGCGAAGGTCAAAAGAATGTATTTAAACAGATCCCAAGTGAAGCGGAAATTGGCCCAATCGTGTCGATATTCCATAATGTCCAGACAATCGCCCTTGAAGTCGACCGAGCCGTCGAGATACATTTCGCAAAAGGTCTGAAGGGGGACCTTGTTCCGACCGTGCCATTTGGCTCGGTCTGCCTCATTTTTGAACGTGATGTATTCTTCGATTGCGCGACCGGGCATTGGGACCTTGGTATTGGTCGGGGGACTGCAGCTGGACCTCCATGTCCAGAAAGCAATAAGGATAGGGAAGAGTGTGACGAGACCGAGAAACACGCCGGTCTTCACTCCGCCGCCCAATTTCCATGTCAAGACGGCGGGAATTCCCACCAATGCACTGATCAGGTAGAGATTGCTGAACGCTTCATTTCCGGGGCCGTCTGCTGGGAGGGGAGGGTTGTTGATGGCGGGCGACTACATCGATTGGTATTTATTCGAGGGGACACTGGCAGGGGTTGAACTGACATTGGTTACGGTATCTCCACTAAAAGCTGAGGGCGGAGGTGCTGGAGTGGGAATGAATTTGATGTCACTGGGGAGATTGACATTTTTGGGATTGCTGGTGGCCATCTTCTCTGATGGTGTCCTGGGATGAAGTTGAGAGATTGTTGTTGTTGCTAAGTGGCTTTCTTACGCGGCCCGCGGAGCCCGGCGATCAGCTCGGGATGTCTGAAACAAACACTAGGATGTCTGCTGCTGCCCGCTGCTGGATCAATAGATTCAGCTACTTTTTGACATCATTTAGTCCAATTACTCGTCCTGCTGTAGTATATTTAAGGAGCCTCAGCTCAATGCAACAGTTCATGCAAGATAACACGTGTCTGGCTAGAGACTCAATAAATCAACACCAGAAGGCCTCCACTATAGCAACTATCCGTTCTGGACACCAATCAGAAGCATGCTCCGACACGTTGATCATTGAAGCAAAGATGGCCATTCCTGGCAGCATCTGGGAAGTAATGTCACTCAGAAACACCATTTCAGAGGTCTTGTCGAGGCGAAGATGGACATGGGTCAATAGTTATGATAATGTTATCGTGGCATTGAGGTGAAAGCTAATGGATTCTTTCCTACAATAAGTAAGCTACTGAGAACAATTTTTTATAGGTGTCAGCACAGACAGGCAGTTCGTCGAACATTTCTGACACCCTACTAACAGTACATCATCTATTGTAAGATGTTAACCACTGTTTCAGTGGTAGGCTATCATTGACAACACAGATTAGAAAGATCTCCTTTGGCACTTCTACTCCGTACGTGGGTGTGGTATTTCCGTGTATTAACATAGAGACACTAACCATTCTGAGACTAGTGCTGGTATATATAACAAGGCCTTAGGTACAACAAGAAGAGCCTTACTGTACTCCGTACGGAGTAGGCAGCGAGCAGTCACCTAGAGTGGGGCGGTTGCTTTGAAATCGTGACCGACACTCCATCGACAAAGAACCTCCTGCAAACGGATATACGGAGTACTGCCGACTCTCGGAGCTGATTTGTAAGACCACCCGGGCAAACACGTGACTGCGCTCGTCGCGGTGGCTGCAAGGGCAGCCCATTTAGCCCAAACACGAAAATTCGCGTGGATATCCACCGGCACGCGTTGGCCCCGGCGACATCAAATATCTACCCTTCTGCCCCTCCGTCTTCTTTTCTCTCATCCTCCCAGCTCCTGTGTTCAGGAATTTTTGACGACTTTCTCATTCTTCAACAACTGCCAGCTTCCTTACTACTCTAATACTATATCATATACCCTTGTTCTAGTTTTGTTTCTCGTTTCTCCTACCTCACTGTCTCAAAATGTTTGTCTACAAGAGAGGTGCGTAATTGCAGAATCCAGGTCTAGGCATCGTCCTGGCAGATGGATGAGCATGGATCAAGCAGCCAATGCTAACGCGTGGATGCAGATGGACGCAAAGAACGCGTGCAGTTCGACAAGATCACGGCTCGTGTATCGAGGCTTTGTTACGGTCTTGATCCTGAGCATGTCGATGCTGCTGCCATTACTCAGAAGGTCATCTCTGGTGTCTACCAGGGTGTCACCACCGTGGAGCTTGACAATCTGGTATGTGGTTTGCCAATATGGAAGAGCCGTGCTAATTTGAACCAGGCTGCCGAGACTGCTGCGTACATGACCGTCACACACCCCGATTATGCCATTCTCGCCGCCCGTATCGCCGTTTCCAACCTTCACAAGCAGACCAAGAAGCAATTCTCCTTGGCCATCTCAGATCTGTACCACTATGTCAACCCGAAGAACAACAATCCTGCCCCCATGATCTCCAAACAAACATACGAAACAGTCATGAAACACGCCGACGAGCTCAACTCGGCGATTGTCTACGACCGTGATTTCAACTACAACTTCTTCGGCTTCAAGACTCTGGAGCGCTCATACCTGTTGCGTATTAACGGCAAGGTGGCGGAGCGTCCCCAGCACCTGCTGATGCGTGTTGCCGTTGGTATCCACGGCACCGACATTGAAAAGGCCATCGAGACCTACCACTTGATGTCTCAGAAGTACTTCACCCACGCTTCCCCGACTCTCTTCAACGCGGGTACCCCCCAGCCTCAGCTCGCCTCTTGCTTCCTCGTCGACATGAAGGAGGACAGCATTGACGGTATCTACGACACTTTGAAGACTTGCGCCATGATCTCCAAGACGGCCGGTGGTATCGGTCTGAACGTTCACCGCATCCGCTCCACTGGATCTTACATTGGTGGTACCAACGGTACCTCCAACGGTCTGGTTCCCATGCTCCGGGTCTTCAACAACACTGCCCGCTACGTCGACCAGGGTGGCAACAAGCGTCCTGGTGCGTTTGCCATCTACCTCGAGCCCTGGCACTCGGATGTTTTCGAGTTCCTGGATCTCCGTAAGAACCACGGCAAGGAGGAGGTTCGCGCCCGTGATCTGTTCTACGCTCTGTGGACCCCGGATCTGTTCATGAAGCGGGTTGAGGCGAACGGTGACTGGACCTTGTTCTGCCCCAACGAGGCCCCTGGTCTGGCTGATGTGTATGGAGACGAGTTTGACGCGCTCTACGAGAAGTAAGTTGCTCAGCGCCGTGTCTCGTTCGTACTAACCGCGTCCAGGTACGAAAAGGAAGGCCGTGGTCGTCGCACCATTAAGGCCCAGAAGCTGTGGTACGCTATTCTGGAGGCCCAGACCGAGACTGGAAACCCCTTCATGCTGTATAAGGATGCCTGCAACCGGAAGAGCAACCAGAAGAACCTGGGAACCATCCGCAGCTCCAACCTGTGCACTGAGATTGTAGAGTACACTGCTCCGGATGAGGTTGCCGTCTGTAACCTGGCCTCTCTGGCTCTGCCCACCTTTGTCGACGCTGTCCGCGGCGAGTACGACTTTGGCAAGCTCCACGAGGTGGTGCAGGTCTTAGTCCGTAACCTGAACAAGATCATCGACATCAACTACTACCCCGTGCCAGAGGCCAAGAAGAGCAACTTCCGTCACCGTCCCATTGCTCTGGGTGTCAACGGTCTGGCGGATGCTTTCCTTGCTCTCCGTCTGCCTTTTGACTCGGCCGAGGCCCGTCAGCTGAACATCCAGATCTTCGAGACCATCTACCACGCCGCGTTGACTGCTTCTTCCGACCTTGCCAAGGAGTTCGGTCCTTATGAGACGTACGAGGGCTCTCCTGTCTCTCAGGGTATCCTCCAGTACGACATGTGGGACCGCACTCCTACTGACCTGTGGGACTGGGATGCTCTCAAGGCCAAGATCGCGCAGACCGGTGTCCGCAACAGTTTGCTGGTGGCTCCTATGCCCACGGCCAGCACCAGTCAGATTCTGGGCTTCAACGAGTGCTTCGAACCGTACACGTCGAACATCTACTCCCGTCGTGTGTTGGCGGGTGAGTTCCAGGTGGTCAACCCCTGGCTGCTGAAGGACCTGGTCGACCTCGGCCTGTGGTCGGACAACATGAAGAACCGCATCATTGCGGAGGGTGGTTCCGTGCAGAACATCCCCAACGTGCCGGCCGACATCAAGGCGCTGTACAAGACGGTGTGGGAGATCTCCCAGCGCACGATCCTGCAGATGGCCGCGGACCGTGGTGCGTTCATCGACCAGTCGCAGTCCCTCAACATCCACCTGAAGGAGCCCACCATGGGTAAGATCACCAGCATGCACTTTGCGGGCTGGAAGATGGGTCTGAAGACGGGCATGTACTACCTGCGTACGATGGCCGCTTCCGCTCCGATCCAGTTCACTGTCGACCAGGAGCAGCTGAAGGTTGAGGACACCAATGTGGCCCGTGCGAACGCGTCGTTCAAGAAGCGCGCGGTGGGTGCGGCCTCGACCACGTACTCGGCTGTTCCCCGCGGCCAGAGCCAGGCCAACAGCGAGAACGGTCTCAACGGCGAGAGCCCCCGGTCTCTTGCGGAGACGAACGAACCGGAGGACAGCCAGGAGAGCACGGACCGGGAGAACGACATTTACTCGCAACAGGTGCTCCAGTGCAGCATTGAAAACAAGGAGGCGTGTGTGATGTGCCAGGGTTAAGCATATGGTCAAGGCGTTGGGTGTAAGATAACGAGATTGATGCTATGGTATGGGATATGATAATTTATTCATGGACTTATTCATATTACTGTTATTGATTCATATTACTTTATTTGTATACTGTTTCCATCGATTAATGGTCTCCCTTGGACTCGGGCATGTAATTCTTCGACTGGTCCATCATATCATTGGCCTTATTTTTCGCCTGGTCGGAGTATTCGGAGCCTACACCGTTGGCATTCGCATTAGCCCTCCATCCTCTGCAATAGCACAAAGTATAACCTACCTTGTCCCATCATGCGATTAAAAGAATCCTTAGCCTGATCGGTATAATTGGTCGATGAACCCGTGTCTACCACATTTAGTACTGTACCTCATAAAACACACAGAATACAAATACAGAAAGGATAGGAAGAAAAGGGGGTTGGGGAAAGAACGTACTGGACTGCTCCCCCATCATACTATCATAATATTCCTTGCCCTTGGCTTTGGCGGTTTCGATATTTTGGCGGATGGTGTCCATTGCTTTTCTCTAGAAAAAAAAAAAAAATAAATAAAAGGTTCGTTAGGTTGGTTAGATGGAGGGATATTAGGGTTGGGGGGTGAGACGTACGATAATGTATGATTTGTGTTGATGGGTGGAGGGAGGTTATTGAATTGGTGGATGAAGATGGAATGTATTATGTGGTAAATTAAGGATAGCTTGGCTGGAGGGGGTTCTTATATTATACTATTCAAGAGATCAAAGGATAGCAGAATAGAGAAGAGAAGGGAGGAGATGAATCATAGACTAACGTTCATGACGTGGGATTGGATCTGGAGCGTCATGGATCTCGAGGTCGATACGTACTAATAGTACTCCGTATGTAGGAGATTATATCCACTGTGGCGAGACTGCCTATCTACCTACTATCTACAGACTAGGAGTATTAGAAGTAGAGTGGAATACTACATAGCTGTAGTAGATAGGAGGAAAAGGAGGTGGTGGTGATAAAAGATAATCGACGTAACGATGTGTTTATATTGTGGGGATGAGGTTCCGTGGATGAGTAGTGACATGACATCTTCGACTATACCACCACCTCTACTCACATCCCTATCTTATGCTTAGTAACTAGCTATTATCTAGTTAGCTGTGTAGGGATTTCTTGCATAATGAGTTATGCTTACCTATCTACCTATTATCTATTCTTTCTTTGTCTACAGTGTACTCCAGATTTCAAAGATGTCAATCCGACCTCCCAGATCGTCCCCTTCACTAGAAAATACTCCCGTAGATAGAATTCACTTCAAAACCCCCCCTTGGCATGACACACCTCCGTGAAACCAGACGGTCAGGTAGTCATATTCGGTTGCGTTGCGAATTAACCATCATCCATCCCATCTAGCTTACGCCGACTAGTTCACTAGGTAAATACAGTAGGTAACTAGGTAACTTACCTGACTGGACTGGACTATTGCACCCAGTTGTATTAAGTTGGGTCAGTTGGAATGGAATAAAGGAGTTTAATGAGGGGAAGGAAAGGGGAAGGGAAGGGTACGGAGGGTTTTCAATCGGGCGGTTTTGCTCATCTGTACTTGCACTGTCCTTCCTTCACTTAACTCTTGACTTCGAGATTGATACTTATGTCTGAGGTGTGCTAATAATACTATACGAGTGTTGGAACATTGGGGCGGTTACAGTCCTTCATCTCATACTCCTACACCACGGAGTATTCTTTTTTGGTATAGGACCAACACCTCTACCTAGGTATCATAGTATAGGTATCCGAGTATAAATGTTGGATAGCTCCAACGGGTACCTGCGCCTCAGACTCATTTCCCGTCCCTGTCAGCAGTTAGTTCCGGGGCAGATGGGGCTGAATTCTGGGGCTAGTGTGTTTGATCCTGCTCTGGTCCAGTCACGATGTTTACTGTTTACTGTTAGGGAGGCGAAGGATCGTGTTCTCCTGCTTCCTTGTGTTGGTTGTATCGCTACATCGTTAGTACTTCACAATTTCTCTGTAAAAGAGGTATCATCGGAAATTGTTTGCTGTGGGGCTGACCGATCGGAGAATGTGGAATAGACTCCGTTACGTACTCGTACTCTGGACATGGGTTCCATGAAAGAAGAAGGGTTGTCTAGAGTGGTAGGAGGGTAGCGCGCCACGCGAATGACGGCTGGCTTGGCATGGCCGAGTCTTTTGACTTCTCAATACCGAGTTGATACATTCATCGATCGTGGCGCCGATGCCCGAGACTAGCGCCCCAAATCGACTCGGCTGGACTCTGCAGCCCACCAGTAGGGCTCTGCTGACGAGATCTGACTGGCGGACTGGTGCGACACGTCACTGTTGCCACTGCCTGACTGCACAGCTGTAAACTGTGAAAATTAAGTAGATATTATCTGATACTACATTCCCTGTAGTGTCTAACTACGAGTAGAGTCACTGGCTACTGTACTGGCCCAATTTATCATCACCAGCCACGCTGATCCCCCTGAGTCTGAGCGGAAACCCAGCCCGCACTCAGCAAAGTCAATCCGTGGCTGAGCCAAAGTTAATCCATAAAGGGCGACTCCCGTAAACAGCACAAGATCCCGCCAATCATCTCCTCATATGTCAGTCAGGAACGGCCTGGTGAGACACCGGCGTCAACAGGGACCACCAATCAGCCACACTGCTGGGTCTGTCCGAACATTCCGATCAAGGCCTGTTTTTTCTTCTGCTTTATGCTGCGTCAGGTACGAGGGACACTCCAATCAAACTGGGCAGGCCAGCTGGTCCGGGCCGCGCCCGATGGATGGCCAACCACGGCGATGCCTACCCCTGGCCCTGGCAGCTGGAAGAACCGGTGAGTCGGGCAGAGACTGCTTTCACGTCCTCCGTATTGGCGGCGGGATCAGTGGTTCACGGTTCGGTGTGGGTGGGTCGGTGGATCGGTGGATCAGTGGGTGGGACGAATCATTCATTCTTTGGATTGTTGTGTGTTGCTGAGTTGAGTGTTGCCATTGCTCTGAGTGAGCAATGAAGGTGTCTTCCGATGATGGGTGGATCCATTGCTTTCACGTTCAGATACCATACCAGTCACCACCCGGGCCCAATACAAATACTGCGCTTCCCTCCTCGCTCGCTTCTTTCTTCCACCACACAGTCCGTCTCTCCTTGACATTCGGTCATTCCTTCTTTAAACCCCCACTCCTTGGGTTCCTTGCGCCATACTGCTGTGCAGTTCATTCCTTACTCTGTCGACCAGAGATACCTTCTTTACCTACAACTTCAACTCACCAATTCAACTCCTCACCAAATTCAACTCACTACTCAACCAACAATGGCCCCTCTTTCCAAGACTCTTGCCCTGGCCGGTGCTCTCTTTGCCGCCCTTGGCTCTGCTGCTCCTGTTGAAAAGCGTGAGACCGCTGTGGTCTACGAGACGGTGACCTCGGTCGTTTGGACGACGATCGATGTGACTACTACCATCTACGGCAACGCTCCCGCCACGTCCACTACGGCCACTACGGCCACTCCTACCGCCGAGAACCAGGTCCAGGCTCCGGGCAACAGCCAGCCTGAACAATCCGTCAACTACCAACCTCACTCTACTTCTACCTCCACCACCGTCTGGTGGACTCCTTCGCCCGAGACCTGGGCGACCTCCGCCTCTACCTCCACCTCCACCTCCACCTCCGTTTATGAACCCGCCTGGACCCCGAAGTCGACCTCCGAGGCCCAGTGGACTCCTTCCACCACCACTGTCCCTGCGACCGCCACCACTGCGGCCGCCACCACCGCGGCCGCCGCGACCTCTGCCGCCAGCAGCAGCAGCAGCAGCAGCAGCAGCAGCAGCAGCAGTGGCTACAGCGGTAGCTGCTCCGGCTCCGCTCCTTGCACGGGTGATCTGACCTACTATGTGGCGGGTCTGGGCTCGTGCGGCAAGTACAGCAACGGCAACACGGACGATGTGGTTGCGCTGCCGGTGGGTATCATGACGGACAGCGACTGCGGCAAGACGGTGCACATTACCTACAACGGCGTGACCAAGACGGGTACGGTGTGGGACAAGTGCATGGGCTGTGACGATGTGTCGATTGATCTGTCGGAGCATCTGTTTGAGAACTTTGCCAGTTTCTCGGCGGGACGGTTGACGGGAGCCAAGTGGTATATCGAGTGATGTACTGATTGCTGACTGACTGCTTATGGATGTGATGTGATTTTGGCTTCTTTTCTTGTCACTCGTTGACTATGATTGTTCTTGTTTATACCTTAGCTGTGGTCCGGACCATGATATACCATGCACCTCATCGTATACTACCTCGTATACTACTACCTCGTATACTACTACCTCGTATACTACTACCTCGTATACTACTATCCTCGTATACTACTATCCTCGTATACTGCCATAATCTGCTAAAGCAGACACCCTGCTTGAACCTTTTTCAACCATCTGGCCACGGCAGCCCCTTCCCATCCATCCCATCCATCCCCTCCATTCTCATCACCATCATCCTCACCCCCCTCACCCCCACCATCACCATACCCATGACCCTCCCCCCGCTCCCCACCCCCCACCAACGAAGTAGCAAAAGAAGAAGTAGATTTGGAACGACACCCCCCCCTCAACCGACAAATCTCCCTCTCCACACACTTCCCCACACACACCGGGACATGCCATCCCCGGGTGCGTCGGATCCAATACTCCCGGAAGATCTTGTGCTGGGTTTCCATGATGTCGGTGAGTCGAGCCCAGAAGGGGGCGTTGAGGGTGCCGTCACCACCGTCACTACCATTACTTTCTCCGCTGTTAGGAGGGGAGAGAGGAGTATTAGTATTGGTGGTGGTATTGGTGGTGGTAGTGGTAGGGGTAAGAGGAAAGACGACTCGTCCGTAGCTCTCTCGCGCGGAGTAGTATTTTTTCCAGATCGGTGAGGTGTCACCACCACCACCTTCTTGTTCTTCTTCGGTTTCGTTTGGTGGGGAAATGGAGGGGGAAGAAGAGGAGGGAAGGATCCCCACCCAAACCTGGGAATCTAGTACTTCCCATCCACCCCCATTCCCATCACCATTGGTATCAACACCAATGTTGATATCTAAAACCCGAAACGCCGCCCGTCCTGAGGACAGTGTAATCCCCGGCGCCATTAACTCGACCACTTCCCCTTTCCCCCTCTCCCCCTCCCCCTCCCCCTCCCCCTCAGCATCCTCCCCCTCACCACCCCCCTCATGATCATGACCATAAACCACCCCAAACGAATCAACATGTCCATGCCCACAAAACACCCCCACAATAATCCCCCGAAACCTGTGAAGAATCACCCGTAACGACGCCGCATACTCCGGAATGGTATCCGAACTGGTGGAGGGGATATGCGTGATGAGGTAGACTTTTTGGGCGAGTTGTTCCGCGGTGGAAAGTTCCGTGATGAGCCAGGTGAATTGATTCATGGGGTCGAGGGACATGGGGGTCGTGTAGGTGAGGAGGTTGAGGCGGTAGTAGAGGTTGCTGTTGTAGGAGATTATTTTTAGGGTTGTATTGGTATTGTTGGTGGGGGTGGAAGTATCTGAGGTATTGGTACTGGTATTGAAGACAGAGGGAGGAAGAGTAACAGTAGCAGCATACGCCCCGTGATGAATGGGGATATTGGTATTGGCATCCCCCAGGAGAGTCCGCCAATGCGCTGCCACCGCATCATACGCCCACTGGGGATTCAACTCCCCCGGCACGGCCTCGCTCACCGGAAAGATATTCACCGGGTGGGTATCATGGTTCCCGATCGCGGGGTAAACCGGACAATTCAGGGTCTGTAGAGCAGCAAACGTGGTGTCGAAGCTGCGCAGCACCGACGGCTGACTCTCGTTCCAGATGTCATGGGGCACTACGTCCCCCGTGTAGAGTGTCAGATGGGGTTGCAGGGCGTGCACGGCGGAGAGCATACTCTCCAACAGCCGTAGCGGAGGGTCGCAGCGGGAATGCCCCCAGGCTGGGCATGGCTTGGCTGGGATATCATGTGGGTCGGGACGGCAGCAGATGGGTTTGCGGCAGAGGGTGCTGGATCCGGGGGTGTATTGGAGGTCAACGTGGGTGTCGGTGATGTGGGCGATGCGGATGGATGATGCTGCTGTTGCTGCTGCAGGAGGAGGAGGAGGAGGAGGAGGTGGTGGTGGTGGTGGTGGAGGCGGAGGTAGGGTTAGGTTAAATGGTCGAGGCGGCGGCGGAGGACACAACTCCAATACACTGGCGCAAAACGTCTGCGCGGTGTATGATGGAATCTGCAACTGACTGAGCACATAATGCGCACTGGGCACTTGCGAAGCCACCAGCCCGGTGCAAAAGTCGGCGTCGTAAATCTAGAACCCATTAGCCTGCTGCCTCGTCCGCGGGACCGACGCGATCTACCTTGCTTCGGATGCATAAATTGGCGAGGACTGTTTCCAGGGTGGCCGGCCCTTGACGAGCGACCTGCTGAAGGGATCGGAGGAGGGTCTGAAAGAGTCAGCGGGGATGTTAGACGACGGGAAAAGTTACCTCGCAGGCGGTGCAGCTGGTCGCAGCTAGTACATCATCCCAGACCAGGTCGGTCCAGTCTGCCCAGCTGCCGATGACCAGGACTACAAGTACTAGGAGCAGAACAGGCTTCATCGGGGAGATGCTGAGAACTTACCTGGTGCCCCTCGGGGGCTTTATGCTCTGGCGGTCGGGATTGTCGAATTGGAGCATTTAGCAATCCCATGTGATGCTCCGCGCCAATACCGCACAGCAGACAACGGTCCTTTGATGTATTTGTCGGATACTTTGCTCGGTGTGCAGAGGATTGAGCAGAAGGCACATTCCTGGTCGGCGTTAGGGTTGGCCGCGGCAGCATCAATAATCCATGCTTCCATCCCCTGCAGCTCCGCTGGATCCGGCCAACGGCTCCCCCGTGCCCAAGTCGAGGCATCCATGGTACGGCATGGATATCCTAGACGCTGACACTAAGACTGGACTGGATGCTGCACTGGACGCCTGAGGTATACCAGTTCCACCCGAGAAACTGTCGAACAGCCTGGCTGCCATTCACCTCCCACGGCAAAGTGGAAGAAATAGTGGCAGCTTCATTCTTGGCACACGCGAGGGATCAGCCGATCGGCCATCATATTTGGATCATCGTCAATAATCACAACAAACATGTCTAGACAAAGCCTATTCTCTAGCCTACTAGCCTATTATCTAAGCCTCGAGCCCCCGGGACCCACGCTTCCACCACTAATCCCTAGTCGCTGCACTAATTCCGGTTCGTCTCCGCTTCCCCTCAATTTCTTCTTCATCCACACGCTGACGCTCGCTTCTCCGCTGCTCAGTGCTTCTCTCTTCTTCTCCCTTGAGTCGATCTATTTATTCATCCCTCTATATATCATGCTTTGATCAATATGGCCCCGCCCCTCCCCCCTCGTCCCCTCTGTCCTCCCGTCCAGATTCGCCATGGAAGACCAACGGCCCGAGGTTCTCGTCGTCTCCATCGTCTTCTTCGTCATCGCGACCGTCTTTGTGGCCCTCCGCTTCGTCTCTCGCATCTTCATCGTCCAAAAGGTGGCCCTGCATGATTATCTCATGCTCCTGGCCTGGGTGGGTTCTTTTGATGTTTCTGATGAATCTCGCTCACGGCATAGGTCCTCGACTTTGGCTTCTCCTTCTCCCTCTTCTATGCCACCCGACAAGGCCTCGGCCTGCACGATGTCGATATTCGTCCGGACCAGCGTTCCGGCCTCAATCGCGCCGATTATGCCTTTACCGTCCTCTACGTGAGTCGCCTGCGCCCCGTTCAGCGATCCCTCTGACCTCCCAGAACCCGACTCTCATGGCCGTCAAAACGTCCATCCTCGTCTTCTACCTCACCCTGACACAAGGCGAAAAGGTCTTTCGCTGGGCCAACTACGTCACGCTCTTCGTGGTCAATGCCGCCGGGTTCGCCCTGACTCTCGTCAATGTGTTCCAGTGTCGTCCCGTCGGGGCCGCCGTCGCCTATCCCTTGCCGGCCGGCGCCCAATGCATCGACATCCTGACCCTCTACCTCTCCTCCTCGCCGGTGAACATTGTCACCGATCTGGCTATACTCTTCCTTCCGAATCCGATTCTCACGCAGATGCGTCTCCCGCGGAAGCAGAAAATCATCCTCGTTATCACCTTCAGTTTCGGTTTCTTCGTGGCCGTGGTCGACGTCATCCGGATTGCGTATATTCAAGATGCGGCCACCGCCCGGCAGATTGCGTCGCGACAGGTTCACCTCCAGGATACCCCGGGGGACGATCTCAGCTGTAATGTCCCTGTCCCCTCGTTGTGTAACCTGCTGATGGTCTAGGGTACGGGGCGCTCTCCTTCATGTGGTCCGTCATCGAAGTCAACGTCTCCATCATCTGTGCCTGCGTCCCCAGTTTGAAGCCGCTCGTCGCGCGACTCATTCCGAAATTGATCCGCGACACGAATGAGAGCTCCCAAGCCACCGACCGTCCCATGCCTGCCCCCGATCCACCCCCGGAGATTCCCACCGTCTCGGGGCCCACCCGGAAGGAGTCGCAGTCGGAGAGTCACAGCAGCCAGGCAGCCTCGGCCCGCATCGACCTGGCCGATTTCCTGAACACCGCGCCGGACGTTCCTCCGGACGTCGAAAACCGGACCAACACCGTCACGACCAACACGTCGTATCCCCCGAGTATCACCTTTTTCGATTTCGTCAACATGAAGAAGCCGGCCAATATGCTGAAGCTGAGCAACAAGGAGTCTATCGCCCCGATCGCGCTGACGACCATCCTGTTCTTCCTCTGGGGGTTTGCCTACGGCCTGTTGGACATTCTGAACGAGCAGTTCCAGGAAATCCTGCGGCTGGATGTGTGGCGGTCGTTTGGGCTCCATGCGGTGTACTTTGGGGGCTACCTCGTGGCCCCGTCGCTGGTGGGCCGGGTGGTGCTGAAGCGGTGGGGCTTCAAGGCGACCTTTATCACCGGACTCTGCATCTACGCCTGTGGCACGCTGATCTTCTGGCCGTCGGCCGTGCTGTCCTCGTACGCCGCGTTTGCGATATCCAATTTCATCGTCGGTTGCGGGCTGGCCGTGCTGGAGACGGCGGCCAATCCGTTCATTGCGCTGTGCGGACCGCTGGAGAACTCGGAGATCCGGCTCAACATCTCGCAGGGCGTGCAGGCGATTGGCAGTGCGGTCTCGCCACTGCTGGCCAAAAAGGTGCTGTTCAAGAGCGTGACGGACGTGAGCGCCCTGGTCGATGTGCAGTGGACGTATCTCGGGATCGCCCTGTTCGACGTGCTGCTCGCCCTGGCGTTCTACTACCTACCCATCCCGGAGGCATCGGACGAGGATCTGGAAGAGCTGGCCAACCGCCGCCGCGCCGACAACCGGGCCACGGTGGTGGGCATCCCGGTGGTCTGGGTGACGCTGGCACTGGGCGTCTGGTCGCAGTTTTTCTACGTGGCCGGACAGGAGGTGCTGTCCATGAGCTTTAGCGACTATGTCCGCACGGTGCATCCCCAGTCCGCCCTCAGCCCGTTCGAGCAGCTCACCGTGGCCCACACGGTGTTCGCCATCGGCCGCTTCCTCGCCGCCTTTCTGCAGTGGTTTCTGAAACCGCGATGGATCCTGATGCTGTCGTACATCGGCATGATCGTGTTTTCAGTCCTCTGCATGAAGATGACGGGGCGGACGGCCGGCGCCATGGCGCAGATGGTGTACCTGTTCGAGAGCGGGGCGTTTAGCATCATCTTCGCCATCTCGCTGCGCGGCACCGGACGACACACCAAGACGGCAACCGTACTGCTCACCGTGGCCATCAGCGGCGGAGCCTTCTTCCCATTTGCACAGTACGCGGCACAAATGGCGCACGGGATGCAATACTCGTACTGCGTGCTGGTGGCGCTGTTCAGCGCGGGGGCACTCTTCCCAGTATATCTGAACGTGGTGCCAGCAGCAAAGAAGCAAGTGGACCCCGTGCCCAACGAGCACCTACGACATCATCACCGACGCCGCAGCCGAGTGAAGGCCACGGTGGTGGCCCGCGAAAAGGAGAACCCGTCCGTCGGCGGCGTGTTGTCGCGACGGCGCAGCGTGGTGTCCGAACCGCTGCCAACGGTGCAATTGCCCGATCACAGTAAGCGGACGGGCGGCTTGATGCACGAGTTGGCGCCGTGGCCCGAGGGGACGGACTAACCTTGTATATATTGGTTTTATGATACCCTCGTGTTTTTGTTTTGTGTACATATATGTATGTTAAAGTGGTCACTTTACTCGGATTGTAGTGGATCTCTGTTCTTCTTCTTCTTCTTCTTCTTCTTCTTCTTTCTTCTTCTTCTTCTTCTTTCTTCTTCTTCACCCGTTCAACTGCACGACAGCCACTCTTGCTAAATCGGACAGCTGCGTCGCAAGGACAAGAAAACATCTCCATCCGGGTTACGAAGGGGATTCCCCTTCTCAGCCAACCATACCGCTTCATCTTAGATGCATCCCCCTCTGCAACTACTCATCCCCCAATCACCGCCACCATCTTTCTGGCAATCTCTCTCTCTCGTCTCCCGATTATACTCCTGCTTGTTCCTCCTATAACCAACCCCGCTCCTCCAGTCTCGCATGACCTGACTCGTTGGGAGTGTTGGGGGGGAGCAGAAGTTTGTGGGGTGTTATGATGGTATGATGGTATGATGGTATGATGGTATGATGGTATGATGGTATGATGGTATGATGGTATGATGGTATGATGGTATGATGGTATGA